>NC_133655.1:42941847-44141847 GCF_009905375.1 Apium graveolens | reverse complement strand
AAGCTAGCATGATGTATTGAGCAACATTTGCATCATCTATCTACTTACGATACACAACATCTTCATCATTGTGTGCATCGTTAACAGGTTCAGTAGGCTTAGGTGAGTCAAGCACATATTCCAGCTTCTCCACCCTGATAACAATTCTCAAGTTTCGAAGCCAGTCAGCAAAATTAGGACCAGTCAACTTGTGAGCATCTAGTATACTCCGGAGTGATAGTGCAGAAAACATAACGAATATAGTAAATATGTAAATGATAAACACATAACAACACTTATCAAATATTCAATTTTATTTCAAAACACTATATGAATTGGGCCTTTATTCATAAGTGGCTCCCACTAGTTTATCTAATTTATACACCCCCTAAGTGAAAATTAGGCATTCATAATGCTAGTGGGAATAGGGATCCTACATTCCATTACACAACCTCGGCTGTAGCACGAAACGTCATGTGATGTTCAATAGCCAGACAACTCTTGTCAATTACATCTTATGTTATTCCCTAATATAATTTTAGCCTCTTGAATAATTGAGTCACGGCTGTGGCACGACAAACTCAATATTCTAAGTCAAGTCTAACCCAACATTCCGTATAATTGAATCAGTCTCCAACGGCCCACGGCTGTGGCACATAACGACCTTTAGATTCTAATTCAATGTACACATCTCTATGTAATAGACAAGTATTCCTTATTTCGAAATCAAAGCCCTTGGCTGTAGCACGAAACGACAATGATTTAAAAATAAGAACCACTTTCTATCATGTTGGAAGGCTATGACCGACACAAGCCCGTTGTGTCATTGGCCAATTACTACTTGATATTATTTAATTTTAGAGGGATTATATTACGTTACAATCATAATCATATTATAAAGAGATTCTTCCTTTTAAATTAAATATTTCAAATCAATAATCGATAATCAGATGATTCCCAGATCGGGTGGAGCATTGTCAAGAGGCGTCACTTAATAACCCTTTCTTACAGATAGAAATCTGTTGTTGACAGAATCATCCTTTCTCTCAAAATTGAAATTTCATATTTAATTACGTGTTTTATAAACACACGAATCTCATGATTGTATTCATAATATTATTGTCAAGGCAAGAAATGATTCCTATTCTAGATTTTCTAGAGCACGCCTTATATTGATTTAAGTTCACCTAAATATATCATCGCATGGTAAACACAGGCATATATCTCATATATAAAAATAAATAAACAAGTAAGCATGCTAGTAATATCATGTCACACATTGATATAATGATGTATGGATTTATTATAGCATTTAAAAACAATTAAAACAATTAAAACATGCTTTAAAACACTTTCGGCAATATAAACACTTCAAAACTTTTATATAAAAAATATTTGACCAATCCAATAGATCCGTCTCGGAAAAACGAATCCAACGATATATTACACGCCCAAAACGGAGTTACGAAACTCCCAAAAAATCAAATTTAATGTGGACATACGGGCTGTAACGCATGTACGTAATGCGTTACAACACTGTTGAGCCATTTACGCGTGTAACGCATTCCGTAAATGCGCAACAGTGTGTAACGCATTCACGGAATGCGCAACACACCCCCCGCCCCGCGTGCGCTGCACGCGCCTGCAGCAGCCAACCGATAGCAGGGTTTTTTTTTTCTTTCCTGCTAATGCCTGTTGCCTTTCTGCTGTTGGTACAATTTAGGAGATGTAACCCCCCTTTCCCTTTACTCCCTCATTAATAACTCTTTATTAATTTATTATTTTAATTTTATTATTAATAAATTAATTAACATTTAATTAATAAATTAATAAAAATGAAAATAATATGATTTCTCAAATCAGGGAGTAGCAGAAAAATACCAGATCAGCCATGGGTCCTTGTGCAAATTTTAATCATAATTATTCACATGCATAATTATTTCATGAATTTTAATTAAAACAATTTTTTTAAAATTCATAACAAATAATCAACACATCACAAAATTATGAAAAAAATACCTAGATGATCTACAACACTTGTAGAACCCAGATCAGTAGTCAAAATCTCATGCAAAAATTATTTCGAATTAATTCATATATTAAATCCAAATAAACTTGCAAAAATCATAATAAATCCATACATGCATTAAAAAATCTAAAATTTTTTATATGAATCTCTATATGCAGAACCTAGCTCTGATGCCAATGATGGAATTTACGGATGAGCGGAAGCGCGAAATAACATTTATTCCGTAAAAACCATATACCGCACATATAGAAAAACGTATAAAAGGGAAAAACTGAGGAATCGAAACCATACCTCGTGAATTGAAGCTTTTTAAAATTGGAGTGCTAGCAGTTGCTCCTCAGTGTGTGAAGCACTCTACCGGTATCCACCAAGAACAATCCGCTTCGATGAACCTTTTTATAAAATTAAGCTTTTATAAAATGGAGTTTTTGGGAGAGAGAGAGAGAGAAGAAGAAGATGGAGGCTAGGGTTTTCACAAAACCAAAATTGTGTGTGTTATGTTTTTGAGCCATCCATCTCATTCTATTTATAGGACTCTCCTAGGGTTTTATAATATATCTTTATATATATTAACCCCCCACATTTTATCTTCATAAAATGCTTTAATAATAATTAAAACTATTTTAATCATTATTTCTTTTCTTAACTATTTAGAAAATAATTCTCTCTCTCATTATTTCATCAAAGAAAATATTCTTTTATGGTGTGACCCTGTAGGTTCAATATTATGCCGGTAGTAGAAATAAATAATAATAAACTTTTATTAATTATTTATATGAATATTAAAATTCACTAAATATAATTAACTGATTAATTATATTTATTCTACATCGTGAGTGATGCTTCTCAACATATCGCGACTATCCGGATAATATGAATTCACTGCTTAGAATATCAAGAACCTGTCAGTGACTAGTTACCGTACAATGAATTCCTTCTACCCTTATAATATCCCGATTAAATACAAGGCATGGATCTTGTGTCAATCCTATCAAATTTAATCATATGATTTCTTATTCATAATGCAAAGTTCATATTCATGCAAATTAGAAACTCCTTTCTAATTTCTTACACTCTGGCCAGAGATTCCAGAACTCGCATACTAAGAATAACATAGGATATTCTCTTCCTATACTGGAAGGGGTAGATCCTCTATTGACGTTAACTATCTCTATACACAAATCCCAATGCCCAGAATAGACCTAATGGATGTCCTTGAGACTAAGGACTAAACTAAAGCACAGTTCATTATATATAAAATACCTTTAACGATCTCAAGTCTAAGGACACTTGTACAACTATCACTCAGTGAATAACTATTGACACGTGAGTAATCTCCATTAGTTGTTCAACTTATCAAGTCATGTTAAGTGAACTTATTCCCTAATAAGCACCTACATACCAGCTATAGTGTCACCACACAAATGCCTATGAGAACAGACATCCTCCTGAAGGGAGCAAACATAGTATGTACCAATCTTTGCGGATCCACTAACATCCGATTAGTTATCCTATGATCAGGAACTGTTTAAGTCCAGAGTTGTCATCTTCTAGATCCCATTATTATAATCTCATTATAATTCTAGAAGCTTTACTCTAAACTATGGAACATCTTATTTAATACACTTTAAATAGATAAAGCCCATAAAAATATAACAAGTCTTTTATTAATTCAAAATGAAATCAAATAGGAATACAAGAAAGTTCTTCCTAACTCATCATACATGATTGGATTTAGGACAAACACTTTCAACAGTCGCTCTTGTCTCTGACCCTTAAATACCACTTTCTCTCCATTCTCCGTCTTTAACTACACTTTCTTAGATTTACAATTTATCTGAGCGTTATTCTCTCCTAATCAATCCATGCCTAAAATTATATCAAACTCCATTAACTTGAAAAGTATCAAGTCTACTAAAAATTTATGTCCCGAAATATCAATCTCACACTTAGGACATAATTGACTCACATGAATCTTCTCTTGGTTCGCAATTACCACACCTATTACCTCGTTCAAGGTCATTTTATCAAATTTAAGTTTATCAACAAAAGTTTCAAATATAAGAGATCTAGTAGCTCCAGAATCAATCAATACCTAAGCTTCAACATTATTCATTAAAAGTTTACCTACTATTACCTTAGAGTTCTGAACAGCGTCCTTCATCTTAAATCAAATATCCTTGATGTTGCTTGTGGAGTTGTGGTAGATGGTGGAGGTAATGCCAATACCTCAGCTGGCATGTGAGCACTAGTAC
The DNA here is from genome assembly GCF_009905375.1 of Apium graveolens. Lineage (NCBI taxonomy): Eukaryota > Viridiplantae > Streptophyta > Magnoliopsida > Apiales > Apiaceae > Apium > Apium graveolens. The sequence goes on along the minus strand of NC_133655.1, from coordinate 44,137,584 downwards.
ATGCCACATTCATCAATGCCTTGACTGGTCCAGTTGACTTGCATTCCCTAGCTATATGTCCAGTCTTTCCACGCTAATAGCATGTAACTCCCGGCTTCGGTACCTTACACTCATTAGCCAAGTGTCCCTTCTGGTTGCATCTATAACATGTCATGTTCAGCTTATTACACACTCCTGGGTGTCTTTTCCCACAATGCTTGCACTCTAGGTTCTGAAATCAGTTTTCTCCAACTTGTCCTTGGCTTGACTGGTTGTTCCCCTTAGGATCTTGTCTCTTATTCAAATTTCCCTTCTTCTGAAAACTTCCACCTTTGTGGAATCCAATCCTTTTCACATTCCTTTCTTGTGAGCTTTCGGCTTCAGACTTCTCTCCATAAAATGGAACCTTTCTCTTTTTGTTATCCTTTTCTTTCCTTGACTGTATACCATTACTCTCAATCATAGCAGCTTTTTGTACTACTCCAACATAAGTATCAAGCTCAAACATAGCCACTCTATCTCTGATCCAAGGCTCTAATCCTTATTGGAACCTCTTTGCTTTTTCCTCCTCAGTGTTAACATACTTCGTCACAAACCTTGAGAGCTCCATAAATTTCTTCTTGTACACCAATACAGACATACTTCCTTGCCTCAATTCAAGAAATTTAAGCTTCATCTGATTCTGCATGTACATAGGATAATACTTTTCCAAAAATAACTTCTTAAACCTTTCCCAAGAAACCGGATAATTTGCCTCGATAGCTTTCACTGAATCCCACCAATAGATGACTTCACCTTTCAGGAAGTAAGTAGCATATGGCATCTTCTGATCTTCTCATAGCTGAACAATTCAAAAGCTCTTTCCATTTCCTTAATCCATGTGTTAGATATTACTGTATCAGTGGTATCATGAAATGCAGGTGGATTCACACTTTGAAAAGCTTTAAAAGTGACAACTTATCGAGGTGGTACTGGTGGATCAGGTGGTTGGTGTGGTTCATGGTTATCTTGGTTTTCAAATTATTGTTGAAGAGTTCTTTATTGTTGAGCTATAGCATTTGTTTGTTGTTGTAAGGTTTCTGGCAATCGAAGAATATTAGGATCTTTGGTAGAAGTTGTTGTCAGGTTCTTCTTTTTAGGTGGCATGATCCTGAAATAAAAGTTATATCAAAACAGGTATGAACAATACAGATAATTCAAGGTTTTGGTGTCATAAGTCATTATATCCACATATATGATCGGGTTTCAAATTATATAATAAGGGTGATGCATATAAGGCAGAAGAACAATTAAAAGCAAATAGAATGATAGTGCATAATTATCGAAATTAAGGTCAAGGTACATCAAGATCAAAATAAAGTCTGAATCTAGGGATAACATGCTTAATTTAAAGGAAAGCAACAGGGAATTCTACAAAGTCCAACAACACCACAACATGAAAAGTGGGTAATAGAAAGAACTAAGGCTGCACTCCATTAGAACGGGGTCCGGTAGTCTTCTCCTCACGAAGCATCTTCCGATACACTAGAGCTCGTCCGTAATCATCTGGATAATATACTGGCCGGTACGGTCTCGGTGCGGTGGCATCTCATCCAGCTTAGTGTTAACGTACTGAACCAAGGTCTCAAGTCTCGCAGTCATCTGCTCCTTAGGCTTTCCTCCATAATTGCGGCTGTCCGGATACACGTTCTTCAATCGCTCTAACAGTTGATCGTACTTTCCCTGAAGCATGTCGAACTCACGCCTCAACTCAGCATACACAGAGAAAACAATTGCGTCAGATGGTTCAGAGGATGAAGAGGAATGCGCCCTTTGCTGGCAAACAGTACATATATATATATAAGAAAATTATTAGCAGATGACTCGAATATCCTATATTTACAATATCGCATAATATTCTATAACCTATGTATATATCCTATAACCTATTTGGGATGTCCAGGGACTCTAAACCGTGGCTCTGATACCAAAACCTGTCACGCCCCAATTTTAACAAAAGACACTATACGAATAATTACAATAGTTAACAAAAGGAACTAAATACACTGAATCCAAGATCTTACAGTTTAGGGTTTGGAACAGCCCAATACTATTAACTATTACAACCTGATTTCAAAATCGATTCCTCACACAAAAGATCACTAATCTACCTGAGCTCGAACATATAAATCAGCATCACAATTCTTACGTGCTGTCTGCTTGAATCTAACCATATCTGCTAGCTGAAATATCAGGGTGAAAGCAAGTAGTGAGCCAAATGCTCAACAAGTGCTATAGTAAACATCAACCAAAAATAAAAATAACAATGGAAACGTGAGATTCAACAATATAGTAACAAGAGATAAACTTTCAGGGTGGTGGCATCTTTTATATTCAACAAAACAATTAAAACCCATTTCTTTATCAAAACCATTTTATGATGCTACGGATTACAGCCGGTGATCATCCGCGAAGTAATCCCGAACCTCGCTGGGTTCTAGAACATTAATGGGATCCCTAGGAAACTTTTAAGCCTATAAATTAAGAGCGGCAAGGACTTGCGTCTCAGTCCAGATCCACTATTTAAAGAAAACATTCATCCCCCTTTGGGACTGAAAATCAACTTTTAACTTTTCATTTTAAAAACTGATGCCAAGTGACGGTTGATTTCTTAAACAGTGAACGTCTTTATCAAGGGTTTTAGATCAACTTCGAAGCACGTGGAATAGGTTCAATAAATTTTAAGGCCGTGATCAATTAGACTGATACCTTATCGAATGGAATTGCAAAGTTTCTATTCACAAGGGATTTGGTAATTGGGTTTAACAGGGTTTTTGAATAGTATAAAGGAACTAACTCAAACTAGGTTCAATATAGTGGTTCAGATAAGACATAGATATTAAAATATAAAGAAGTTAAGCATCAGTTCAAAGTATAACAGGGTATTATGGTTTAAGAATATGAATAGAGTTATCAACATATATGAACAACTTTGAGGAATAACTGACTTTTAGGTGTCGAGATAAGGTTACCAAGTATAGCTTATACAGGGTTCAGCTTCACCATTACTTCGGTACACTAGCATGGTATAACTTTTGAATTACTTGCATAGCAATCTCCGAGTAGAGTTAAACTACTTATACTAGATACTTTAGGGTTCATGGCATTTGTATATTATACAAAAGATAGATTTGAAACCACTTGGGTCATGTATACGTGTATATTAAGGTGAATTAGAATACTCGCATCATATATAAAAGCTAGGTTAACACACACTTGTAGTGTAATAAAAAAAGATAGGTTGAAACACTTGCCTTGAGAAAGGCTTGACTTGACTGGAAGGTGGGAGCAACTGGGAGCCTTACTCGATTTTAATGGAAAGTTTACCCTCGTCTCGAGTGCCTATACAAAATAATAATAGCCTCATTATAATATATTCTCACCAACTCAACCTAATTATAAACCGAAATTACGCACATTGGCACTTAGGCCTATATACACATACATGCTTACTATTACCTTATAAGCATAATAGTTCACATAGCTACATATGCTCACATAACACATTTAAGTACATAATAATACATCAACACACTATATTGTATCACTAAGCTTGGATGATCTCACTCCACTTACTTAAGTCACTTAGTTATGCTAAACTAGTCAAAACTCCTAATATTGACCTTATTACTCGAAGTGCCTTTTCTAAACCATCAAGTTCCTATTGACCCTGACTTAGGCCCTACAATCTACTGACCTTATACTATTTTACAACTATGGTGGTCAACCTAGGCCTCACTAATAAGTATTTTAAAATTAAATGTTAAGTGAATGTGCTCATTATAGTGATTTCAGGATGACATCAATGGTTTCTTGAGTAAAATTGAACCCTTACAGCTCAATTTTGCCTCCTAAACTTCTACACTAGACTATTCTAATCATAAGGTAACTCCAAAAGTTGGTGTGACTCAAAGGCCTAGCTTGGGCCTACCTAGGCCTAAGCTTAAAGTCCATGGTTCCCCTATTTTCTAGAAAGAAAAGTGTCATGTTTTGCACTAACTTGTGACACATGATTCTAACTCAATTCCTATGAAATATGGCTGGAATAACACCTCTGACACTCCCTCTAACTAAGGCCAACCAAGAACTAGTGAGGGCCTACCCATGACATTGTCAAAACTTCTAATTTCTAGGTTGCAGCAAAACTGTTCCCTGCTGGACAGATTTAGTGTTTTCACTCGGGCACCTATAAACCTCTAACAAACATCTAGAATCTGAAGTATACCCCTAGTACTAGCTTCTGGTGAATTGGGCCTCAAAGTGCATTACAATGCAAAGGTCAAATCTCACCCTAAACCTCATGTTACAAAACTGAAAATCTGCAGAATATTATGTACCCTTTACACCATGACTTCACACTTGACAAACCAAACCAAACATCAACCAAAACCCAAACTAAAACTCAACCAAGGTAATCTACTAAACTAACATTCTCGCACACACTATTGTCTTAGTGGAGATCATCCTTACCTAAAGTGCAATATAGCGAAACAAGAGTCAAAATAATATACTAATTGCAAGTCATCACAATTTCAAAAATAACAACTTAAATCCTCCATATATATACGAATCAAAATTACATAAAAAGGAGCACAAATCATAATTAATATCCTAACTCAATTGAAATTAGATTTTATTAACAAAAATCAATCCAAATAATCATGAACTTTCTGAAATCATGAGTTGAACCTATACATGCATGCTTTCGAACTTACAAGCCAAAAACAATATGGTTTTGATATCAATTTTATAATAGAATCAACATGCAAGCCTAGCATTAACCATAATTAATATGAATACTTAGCATGCAAAGAGTTTTATCAAGTTTTAATTTCCAAAACCAAGCTATTATCACATAAACACACAGAAATCAATCGAGGAAACAAGAAAACCATCCATTCGGCTCCTAACAAGTTATGGACGAATGGATTGGGGTGAAAACAACATTTGCACAAGTGTGACACACTCATGCCTAGCCATTTTCTACCCCAAGATAATATATCTCATGGTAAAAGCCTTAGATTCACAAGAATCAAGGGTATTCACTTTGAGTTTAACAAAACACTACCATGCAAGGTTGAAAACTAGATTTTTCATCATAAACTCTTTGGATTATAAATGAACAATATATGGGAAGTGATATTACTCAATGGACGGTGGATGTTTGAATGAAAAAAAAATGAAGAAGAATGGGGGGTGGGGGCTTCGGCCGAGAGAGGAAGAAGGGAGGAGAGGTGGGAGAGTGAGTGTGATATAGTGGTGAGAATGATCACCACTTGTCTTTGGTTTTTGATTTTAATTTGACTAAATTTTGAATGGAATTGAGAATTGATAAAAGTGACCTTCTAGCAGGCTTGTGACAATTTGCATGCAAGGATAACGAAGTAACTTGGTTAGTGAAGTAGTAGTTAGTGGGGTTGGAATTTCCATATTTACCCTTAACTTGAATTGGGAGCAAAATGCATGCATGGGCAACTAAGTAAATTGCAAATTAAAAATAAACTAATCTATGTACAACAATTTCTATAAATATAATTGCACTTCCATAAATCACAAAATATATATTATAAAATAGCTTATGATTTTAGAAATTTAATGATATAAGATTTAAAAATTTGTTGTTAAAAGATTTTTAAAAATCGATTTTTTTTGTAGAATGAAATACTTTTGGTTATCATTTAAAAATACTAAATAATAAGATTTTTTTTATATAAACTAATACATTAAGCACTTAATTTATAGGCACTCAACATATAGATCACCCATATATATAATTCTACACAATTTAAATCTCAATTATGAACACATAATTATATATATAAGGTTTAGAAATACCGGTCGTAACAAATAATCTAACATCTTATCATAAAAAATAAAGATATAATAAATTACTAAAGAATAATCCATATAATCATAATTAATAATCCAGATGTTTCATAATATAAACATAACAGTGTTATCTCTAGGGCACAAACACCAACATTACCAACTCCTCTACTCATGCCTGTCACCAAGACTAAGGGGGAAATTCAAGCTAGGGTTCAACAATCCAGGGATTCTAAATCTAAAGTGCCTATTCAGGTTGGCCAAAGTTCTTCACAAACTCAATAATTTTAAGATATCGGAAAAGAAAGACTCATCAAGGCTGTAGAAGGACCAAATCAAGATCAAGAATTCAGTGAACTTGATGTCTCTTTAAAATAACTACATAACATGCAAAAGAGCATTGGCCAAGACTATCAACTCTATCAGGGCAGTAGTTGTGAATGTTGAGAACTACTTAAAGAAGAGGATTGTTATCAACATCAATGGTGGTGTGGATAGATGCCTTCAAGTATTCCTTTCAAATCTCAGAACACTAAGGGCATCTGAGTTAGATGTTGTGATTGAAAAAGTACATTTAGTCATCACAAAGGACACTCAGCTTCCTCATGAGCTTAAAAATACACAGATAAAAGCTTTTCCTAAAGCCTATCTATATCCAAGCAAAGGGGTGTCCGACATCTGCTCACAGACCAAGAAGAACAAAATCATCAATGTTCCCAAGAACTGTGTGAGAGGGAACACGAGGCTGATCATGACTCTTCAATCTGATTTAAAATACAAAAAGATCAAGAAACTTAAAGATGAAAAAATGATCAGAATTCTTGAAAGGTATCTGGTAAATGCTGACACCATGTTGCCATCTTCTCAATTGAATTTAAAAGATGACAAGGATGATGATGAGCAGAAGCATGATGAACAAAAACCTTTTGGCTCAAATCCAAGTGAATCTTCAAGAGCAACTGGCAGCAAGGATAAGAAGAAGGTGAGAAAAAGGAAGATGAAAAGAAGAAAGGGGATAAAAGAAGAAGGAAGAAAAGACAAGATGGCTCAAAACCACAACAACAACAAACCCTAAAAATCCAAATTAACTAAGCTGAACCTTCTAAGCCAACAAACTCATACACTGAACCACCTCATACCTCTAATGTGGCGCCCTCCAAACCCGGATCAGAAGTTTGGGGTCTACACACATACACCTTATTTATAACCTACTTATAAAAATAATAAAGATAATAATAATATGTAGTGACCCTACTTATCAACTACCACGGATCGCAACAGGTTAAAGTATGCACACAAGCCAACCATACTTACTTATATTACAAACCGTTCAAATCCCAACTATCCAACTCAGAACTGAGTATTAAACATTTTTACAAACTTTTTACAAACTTAAATTATTCCAAAAGAAGCCTACGAGCTCAACTCGATCAACCTGAACCCCTAGCTCTCGCGCTGGACTGGCGATCCTCGGTACCAACCGGTTCCTTCTTAACTGGAAAAGAACATAAACAACATCGCACAAATGAGCTAACTAGCTCAGCAAGTCACAATGACAAAACTGAGAATAATGATCATCAGGTAAATATGGTTATGATATCAAGTGAACAATGGATTATGATTTAGAATTGGATATTATATTTTCATTTTAAAAACCAAGGTTAGGCTGCTGATCAGTCACGCACTAATCCCGAGCAAAGCACACAACACTGCTCTAACTACTGGATCCAAGGCACACATTGGCCTAACTTGACCATTATATGGTCTAACCACGAATCTGGTCCACAATTTTATAAAAACAATCCAATTCTACCATAATAACAGAATAAGCAGTAATAAACAATAAACAGGATCATTAACAACATTGGACCTTCAATAATGAAAATGGTTTCAATCTGTATAAAGATCAATAGGGAATTTCCAAAGCTTGGCTGTTAGGTAGTGAAAGAATTGGATAACAAAGGAATCAATATTTCAGGGTTCCAAGGATTTTGTATTTCAAAGCATAAGATACAATGGTTTGAATGTGTAAGCAATATGGTTCACATATCATAAACATCTACCAATATTTAACTCATACGATTCTATTCGACACATACTTCTATCTACCCTTCGTTTCACCGAAATCCGATTAACGGATTGAAAGTTATGCAATAAACAAGTAAACATCGAATATATAGGCCGACAGTTAAACAACAAGTCACATATAACACATAACACGTCACATAATCAATGATATATCATTTATAAAGAAGTCTCGGGTCATAAATAGGCTTTCAGATATTTAAAATGATTTTTAAAACATTTTTCGGAATTAAAATAAATCGTTGAATCAATTTTGAAGTAGTAAATAGGATTCGATTGGACAATTCTGGCTTCAAAACAATTTCATAATAATATTTTAAACCTCGAAACTATATATCGAAATTTTTAAATCATTTTTAAATAATTAAATCTAATTAAATAATTAATTAAAATTAATTAATAATTAATTAAATCAATTAATAAATTAATTTTTGAATTAATTGACTAATTAATCAATTAAAAATTAACTGAAATTAATTAACTAATTAATTCAGATTTATTTTTGAATTAAAAATAATTTTTGGAATTAAAATAATAATTTTTGGAATTTTTAGAAATTAAAATTGAATTTTTATAATAAAAATAAATAGGAAATATGATTTTTAAATATTTTTAAAACAGGAATCCAAAATTTGCAAGTTCTGGAAACCTCAGGGACCTAACTGTTTCTTCCCCAAAAGATAAGGTACCAAACTGCAATTTTACAACCCCCGTCGCCGGAAAATACAGTGGTGGCCGAAGAACACGATTCCGGCACCCTCACCTCACCACAAGCTCCAGATCACATCTACAGACAACCAGGAACTTATTCATGCAATCAAATTATTCAAATAACCCAAGACTTGGCCCGAAATTGGCCAAGAACATCGCTGGTTTCCGGCGAACTTCGGAAATTTTCAAAACACAACTCCCTTCGATTCAGACATCCTCTGTTAACGAGCTATATACCAATCGATTGCAAATTTCATAAGGAACATAATCCACTATAAATCAATAGCTAATAAGCCCTAAATCAAAAAGCCCCAAATTCCAATTGAAAACATTCATACGGGTTATAAACCCTAATTTCAAAATTCGAGAATTAAACCCACTTTTGAGCATGTTATTGAACTCCAAATCAGATGTATTACATATGAAAATCATCAGGAAAACAAGCTCTACAATATGCAAGCATCAAATCATACAAACAATCATCCGAACAAAAATTCATATTTTTAATAAAATTAATTCGAAAATAAATAATTTTAGAAAAAATAAACCTTGATTTCTGCAATGATTTGGAACACAGAATCTGATAGAACACCTCAAGACCTTTGGATTGAGTACTCGAGCTTTTCAAATGGACTCCAATAACACCTCCGATTGTTAGTTTGATTCTCAGAAGATTATATGAATATAGGAATTTTCTCTGAAAATTTATATAATTAACTGTCTGCAAATGATTTTGATACGAAATAAAATACGGTAAAAGGCTATTTATATTTACGGAAAATTAGTATCCCGTTGGATCATTCCGGATATAAAATGGTACGTTTATTTATAAAAACTGATCCAAACGGTATCGGTTTTCGGGACAGTTATCCAAATCAGTACAATTTATATTGCGGTCTTGGTCTTAGAGCCTGGTTACATGTATTACGAGGTGATAATTGAGATAGTTTAATAAAAAGCTCCCGTTTATCGAAAATACGAGTTTTATTGATTTACCGAAACGAATATTATATCGAAAATGTTGCGCCGAGACCCGCGCAGGACAAACCGTACGCCGGATCGAAAAAGTCGAAACATGGAATATGCTCGGAATATTACAATTAGGTTAGGAAGGAGTTCTTGGAAGAGTTTCGGGTTCCAAAAACGTAACAACGGATGACGTCAGTTGGTCCCGTTTTTATAAAATAGATTTTAAATACTCGGAAAAAGATTTTATAAATTTCATATGATCCTTATAAATCCATAAATCAATATAAAAATAATTAGGAAGATATGAGAATTATCTATATTTTATTTTGGACATATAAAAATTAAAATACTCTATTAATACTATTTTTAAACATCCAAACATATTTAACACTTAACAATTAATTCACAGAATAGATACTGAACACATATATTAATTATTTATTAGGAAAAATAATTACACGATATATCCCGGATATTACATCCTTCCCCCTTAAAAGTATTCTGTCCTCAGAATCTCCTAAGAAAACAAATGAGGATACTTTTCTCTCATATCACTTTCTAACTCCCAGGTTGACTCTTCAACCTTTGGGTTTCTCCATAATACTCTTACTAGCTTTACTACTTTATTTCTCAATACCTTCTCTCTTTTCTCTAAAATCTCTATAGGACTCTCTACATATGACAAATCTACCTGAAGCTCTATTGGCTCATATTCTATTACATGTCTGGAGTTTGGGTTATACTTCTTAAGCATCTATACGTGAAAAATATTATGAATATGCTCCATGTGCGGAGGTAACGCCAACTCGTAAGCTACTTTGCCAATGCGCTTTAGAATCTCAAAAGGTCCGACATATCTTGGGCTCAGCTTTCCTTTCTTTCCAAACCTCGTTAGTCCCTTCCACAGTGATACTTTTAGTAATACCAAGTTTCCTTCTTCGAATTCCATGTCTTTTCTGGACTGGTCTGCATATTTCCTTTGACGGTCCTGTGCGGCTATCAATCTCTTTTGGATAATTTCAACCACCTTCTTTGTTTGTTGTACTAATTCCGGTCCAAGTATTTTGCGTTCTCCTACTTCGTCCCAATGCACTGGAGATATGCATTTGCGTCCATAAAGGGCTTCATAGGGTGGTATCCCAATACTGGCATGATAACTGTTGTTATAAGCAAATTCTATTAGAGGTAAATGCTCGTCCCAACTTCCTTTGAAATCAATAGCACAAACACGTAACATGTCCTCAATTGTCTGGATCGTTCTTTCACTTTGGTCGTCCGTCTGTGGGTGGTAAGATGTACTCATATTCAGTCTTGTTCCCAAACATTCTTGAAAACTTTTCCAAAATCTTGAATTAAATCTTGGATCTCGATTAGATACGATAGACACAGGAACTCCATGACGAACTACAATTTCCTTCAGGTACATATGGACCAACTTATCGAGTGAAAATCTTTCATTTATAGGCGGAAAATAAGCTGACTTGGTAAGTCTATCCACTATAACCCAAATGGCATCATGATTAGCCCTTGTCCTTGGTAATCCAACTATTAAATCCATGGCAATATGTTCCCACTTCCATTCTGGAATCTCCAATAGCTGTAGCAATCCACTTGGTCTTTGATGTTCGGCTTTAACTCTCTGACATGTATAACATCTGCTAACCCATTCCGCAATTTCCCTCTTCATATCTGGCCACTAATAACTTTCCTTTAAATCTCTGTACATTTTGGTACTCCCTGGATGGATGGAATATCTTGAATTATGTGCTTCCTGTAAAATTTCATTCTTTAGCTCCGTCACCGGTGGAATCCAAATTCTTGAAGAAAACCTAAGAATACCTTGATCATCCTTCCGCGTGCACAATTCCTCACCTACCAAACGATTTATATCTTGATCCATTACATCTTCCTGGCACTTCTTTATTTTCTCTAGCAACTCCGGCTGAAAAGTCAAACTGTACACTTTTGCTTCATTAGGCCTGCAAACTTTAATCTCCAATTCCAGTTTCTGAAATTCCTTATATATCTCTTTAGGTACTGATAACACATTTAACTTTTCCTTCCGACTTAACGAGTCTGCTACAACATTCGCTTTATTGGGATGATAATTAATCGAGCAGTCGTAATCCTTGATCAATTCTAACCATCTCATTTGCCTCATATTAAGTTCCTTCTGAGTGAATATGTACTTTAAGCTTTTGTGATCCGTGAAAATCTCACACTTTTCTCCATACAGATAATGTCTCCAAATTTTCTAAGCAAAAACTATGGCTGCTAGCTCTGAATCATGAGTAGGATATTTCTGTTCGTGTGGTTTCAATTGCCTTGACGCATACGCAATCACTTTATCGTGCTGCATTAGAACACATCCTAGTCCTTTCTGAGAAGCATCGCTATAAATTACGAAATTCCCTTGATTATCTGGAAGTGATAAAACAGGTGCTGCGATTAATCTTTGCTTCAATTTCAGAAAACTTTCTTCGCACTTGTCGTTCCATATAAACTTTTCATTCTTTCGTGTAAGCTTTGTCAATGGTATTGCAATCCTTGAAAAATTTTGAAAGAATCAACGATAATATCCCGCTAATCCCAAGAAACTTCTTATCTCGGTGGGTGTTCTCGGTCTTTCCCAGTTTGTAATTGCCTCGATCTTTGCTGGGTCTACTTTGATCCCTTCATTACTGACTATGTGTCCTAAGAACTGAACTTCCTGTAGCCAAAACTCACACTTCGAGAATTTAGCATATAACTTCTTTTTCCTTAAAATTTCCAAAGCTGTTCTCAGATGTTCCGCATGATCCCCTTCCGCCTTTGAATAAATCAAAATATCGTATATAAATATAATAACGAACTTGTCCAAGTATTCCTTGAAAATTCTGTTCATCAGGTCCATAAACGCTGTCGGGGCGTTGGTCAATCCAAAAGACATCACTAAAAATTCGTAATGTCCATACCTTGTTCTGAAAGCAGTCTTTGGTATATCTTCCGGCTTAATCTTCAGTTGATGATGTCCCGATCTTAAATCAATCTTGGAGAAGTACTTGGCTCCCTTCAGTTGATCAAACAGATTGTCAATTCTGGGTAACGGATACTTGTTCTTGATTGTAAGCTTGTTGAGCTCCCTATAGTCGATACACAGTCTCATGCTTCCATCTTTCTTCTTGACAAATAATATCGGGGCTCCCCACGGGGACACACTGGGTCTGATTACTCATTTCTCTAACAGCTCTTGCAATTGCTTCGCTAGCTCTTTCATCTCAACGAGTGCCATTCTATACGGGGCCTTGGATACCGGTTCTGTTACAGGTGCTAAGTCGATTACAAACTCAATTTCTCTATCTGGAGGAAGTCCTGGTAACTCGTCGGGAAACACGTCTGGAAATTCATTCACTACTGGAATATCTTCAAGTTTCGCTGGCTCCTGACTCCTATCAATCACATATGCCACGAAATGCTCGCATCCTTGTCGTAATAACTTCTTGGCTTGAATCATCGTTAAGAACTTCTTTACTTGTTTCTGGCCCTTGAACGTTACTATTCTTTTGTCTAGCGTCTTCACCATTACCTTCTTATTTCGACAATCTATCTAGGCATCTTGCTTAGATAACCAATCCATTCCTAAGATAACGTCAAATTCTCCTAACTTAAAAGGTATCAAATCTACACAAAACTTACTACCAGAAATCTCAATCTCACAATTCCCACAAACTTGATTAACAGATACTCGTTCTTGATTTGCCAATTCCACAGTCATTATTTCATTTAAATATTCAACTGGACAATGTAACTTACTAACAAAATCTTGTGAAACAAATGATCGAGTTGCTCCTGAATCTATTAACAATTTGGCACATAAAGAATTCACATTAAGCGTACCTGCCACGACATCTGTATCCTGGATAACATCCTTCACAGACATATCAAAAACTCTAGCCCTTGAAGTCTCATTCACTGCTAGGGTAGATCCCATAATCCTCAATGCATTACTGACTGGGGCTAGTGTCTTGCAATCCCTGGCTATATGTTCTGGTTTCCCACATTTAAAGCATGTAAATCCAATGACTGGAACCTTCAGTGCTGGATTCCAGATAGGCTGATCCTTATTTGTTGGCTCTCTTGCTGGCTGATTTCGGCACTCCCTTAAATAGTGCCCTTTCTGATTGCACTTGAAACAAACTACATTCAACTTATTACAAACTCCCCCATGCTTCTTCCCACATACTTGACAATCTGGAAATGTTAATCTCAACCGATTTGGCTGATTTGCATTAACTGGACGGTTTCCCTGGGTTCCGTCGCTTGCATTTTGTCTCCTAAAATTAAAATTCCTCCCTGGCTGAAACTTGCCCTTCTTAAATGGTAACTTCCCTGGTTGTGACTGACCTTCATTCCCCTCAAATTTTCTTTTCTTGCTTTCTTTCTCCTTTTGTGACATCTCAATCTCTGTCTCTGCGATCATAGCCTTCTGTACAACTCCTGCGTAAGTATCCAATTCAAAAATGGCTACCTTCCCTTTGATCCATGGTTTCAAACCTTGCTGGAATCGTTTAGCCTTCTTCCTGTCAGTATCCACATACGACGGCACATACCTTGACAATTCCTCAAACTTTTTCTCATAATCTGTCACCGACATGTTTCCTTGCTTTAGTTCTAAAAACTTCAACTCCATCTGATCCTGGACAAACTGAGGAAAATACTTTTCTAAAAACAATTCCTTAAACCTTTCCCAACTAATAACATCTGTACCTTCCAATGTCTTCACCATCTCCCACCAATAGGTGGCCTCATTCTTCAAATAGTAACTTGCAAACTTAACCTTCTATTCATCCTTTACTTTTACTAAGGTAAATGCCTTCTCTATCTCCTTTAACCAAACATTTGCTTCAATCGGTTCTAAGGAACCTTTGAATTCTGATGGGTTTACTGCCTGAAAAGTTTTAAAAGTTACCTGGGGATTGGTCTGTCTTTGTTGTTGTTGTGCCAGGTGAACTGTTTGTTGGGCCAAGATTTGAAGAATATGGGCTATTGCTGGGTCTATAGGTCCTGGGTTTGCATTCTGGTTTGTATCATCTTGGTTGTTATTATTATTGTTGTTGGTTTCTTCATTCTCGGTGTTGGTGCGGGTATTTCTTCTGGAAGGCATTTTCTGTAAAGAATCAAACAACTTATTTAGCTTTTAAATCAAATTCTTTGCACAAAAGAAAAGTTTTGTAAAACGAAAATATTTCTTTTTTTTAAAACAGTTGTAACTAAGCAAATTGCATGCTTCTTTACAGAATATAAACAGTTATGAAAAATAGGGTACATGGTATCACAGGGGTATAACTGGTGCAATAAATAAGGTAAAGTAAAACAGGTGCAGTAAAATGAATGACAATACTGGAAAGGAAAGGTGCTGATATATATAGATCAAAAGTTTTGGGTAGTACAAGCGTAAAGACGCTTCGAAAGTAAAAGCAAAAGGGTACAACAATCTACTCACTAGTCAGCATAGCTAGTCTATAATTACAACTCAAAAGTCTACTGATACACACTACACACTAATGTACATACTACATAACCATCACAACACTGCTCAACATCTCTATCTCTAGATCTCTGACTCAACTCCAAGGAAACTCTGGTCCTGCCAGCCTCTCAAAGTCCTCCATTACCTCAGTAGCCCAGCCCATCAGTGCATCAGGGCCTCTGCCAGGTAGTGTAGCTCCATGTAGCTTGGCCTCAAGAACTCTCCGTGTCACATGAATCTCCTCTCGAAGCTCCTTCACACCACGATCAACATCAGTAGTCCTAATGATATGCTGTAGCTCTCTGATTTGGGCCAACAAGGAATCACGTTCCAATAGAAGTGCCTCATACCGGTAGTAAGGAACTGGGGGCAATGTAGACTGGAATGGGGCACTCGCAACTGAATGGCCTGTGGAATCTGAATCAGCTGGTGGGGGTCCTCTGATAGGTGGCCTCATGCCTGGAGGTGGAATAGCTGCAATGGTACGGGATGCAACACAGGTGGAGGTAGTATAGCCAACACTGGTGGAATAACAAGACGTGGATCCGAAGACGGTACTCCAACTGAAGGCTCTGAGTGATCAGCTGATACGGGGATAAAAGAGTCGACCATCGCTGCTATCTGAAATCATATCGCAGTATAAGAATCTCGAACCATGACGCGAATTACACTAGTACCTGTTATACCATAGCACTCAACCTCTCGACGATCTATCTTTCTATTCCTTACTTCTAATCCTAACCCTCTACCCCTTCCCGTCAATCCTAGGCTTGTGTCAGTGACTTATAACCTGTAGCTCTGATACCAAACATGTGGCTCCCTCCAAACCCGAGTCAGAAGTTTGGGGTCCACACACATACACCTTATTCATAACCTGCTTATAACAATAATAAAGATAATAATAATATGCAGTGACCCTACTTATCAACTACCACGGATCGCAACAGGTTAAATTATGCACACAAGCCAACCACACTTACTTATATTACAAACCGTTCAAATCCCAACTATCCAACTCAGAACTGAGTATTAAACATTTTTACAAACTTTTTACAAACTTAAATTATTTCAAAAGAAGCCTACTAGCTCAACTCGATCAACCTGAACCCCTAGGTCTCGCACTGGACTGGGGATCCTCGGTACCAACCGGTTCCTTCTTAGCTGGAAAAGAACATAAACAATATCGCACAAATGAGCTAACTAGCTCAGCAAGTCACAATGACAAAACCGAGAATAATGATCATCAGGTAAATATGGTTATGATATCAAGTGAACAATGGATTATGATTTAGAATTGGATATTATATTTTCATTTTAAAAACCAAGGTTAGGCTGCTGATCAGTCACGCACTAACCCCGAGCAAAGCACACAGCACTGCTCTAACTACTAGATCCAAGGCACACATTGGCCTAACTTGACCATTATATGGTCTGACCACGAATCTGGTCCACAATTTTATAAAAACAATCCAATTCTACCATAATAACAGAATAAACAGTAATAAACAATAAACAGGATCATTAACAACATTGGACGTTCAATAATGAAAATGGTTTCAATATGTATAAAGATCAATATGGCATTTCCAAAGCTTGGCTGTTAGGGTGTGAAAGAATTGGATAACAAAGGAATCAATATTTCAGGGTTCCAAGGATTTGGTATTTCAAAGCATAAGATACAATGGTTTGAATGTGTAAGCAATCCGGTTCAGTGTTTAATATTTAGTTTGTATGTATTTTTGGAGTAGTATCGTATAATTGAGGTTCGTATTTGGGTATACAACAATCAGTGGTCTAGAAAGAATCAGGTTTACGGCTCAAGATCAATAACTGTCAAGGTTTAGGGTTCAGTGCTTCAAAGCACTTTCAATATAAAACATCAATATCAATCAATATAATATCTCGAGAAAGTTCAGAACACTTGCCTGGTACTAGCTTACTACACTGCACTTGCTCTCAATCACCATTGTCTTACTCCTTGACTATCTGTTTCCCTTTCCTACGCCTTGCCTCTTCTGCTCACATATCATAAGCATCTATCAATATTTAACTCAAACGATTCTATTCGACACATACTTCTATCTACCCTTCGTTTCACCCAAATTCGATTAACAGATTGAATGTTATGCAATAAACAAGTAAACATCGAATATATAGGCCGTCAGTTAACCAACAAGTCACAGATAACACATAACACGTCACATAATCAATGATATATAATTTATAAAGAAGTATCGGGTCATAAATAGGCTTTCGGATATTTAAAATGATTTTTAAAATATTTTTCGGAATTAAAATAAATCGTTGAATCAATTTCGAAGTAGTAAATAGGGTTCGGTTGGCCAATTCTGGCTTCAAAACAATTTCATAATAATTATCGAGCATTGAAAACAATTTAAAATAATATTTTAAAGCTCGAAACTATTTTTCGAAATTTTTAAATCATTTTTAAATAGTTAAATCTAATTAAATAATTAATTAAAATCAATTAATAATTAAATAAATCAATTAATCAATTAATTTTCGAATTAATTGACTAATTAATCAATTAAAAATTAACAGAAATTAATTAACTAATTAATTCAGATTTATTTTTGAATTAAAAATAATTTTTGGAATTAAAATAATAATTTTTGGAATTTTCAGAAATTAAAATCGAATTTTTATAATAAAAATAAATAGGAAATATGATTTTTAAATATTTTTAAAACAAGAATCCAAAATTTGTAAGTTCTGGAAACCTCAGGGACCTAACTGTTTCTTCCCCAAAAGATAAGGTACCAAACTGCAATTTTACAACACCCGTCGCCGGAAAATACAGGGGTGGCCGGAGAACACGATTCTGGCACCCTCACCTCACCACAAGCTCCAGATCACATCTACAGACAACCAGGAACTTATTCATGCAATCAAATCATTCAAATAACCTCAGAGTAGGCCGAAAATTGGCCAAGAACATCGCCGATTTACGACGAACTTCGGAAATTTTGAAAACACAACTCACTTCGATTCAGACATCCTCTGTTAGCGAGCTATATACCAATCGATTGCAAATTTCATAAGGAACATAATCCACTATAAATCAACAGCTAATAACCCCTAAATCAAAAAGCCCTAAATTCCAATTGAAAACATTCATACGGGTTATAAAACCTAATTTTAAAATTCTACAATTAAACCCACTTTTGAACATGTTATTGAACTCCAAATCAGACGTATGACATATGAAAATCATCAGAAAAACAAGCTCTACAACATACAAGCATCAAATCATACAAACAATCATCCAAACAAAAATTCATATTTTTAATAAAATTAATTCGAAAATAAATAATTTTTCAGAAAATAAACCTAGATTTCTACAATGATTTGGAACACAGAATCTGATAGAACACCTCAAGACCTTTAGATTGAGTACTCAAGCTTTTCAAATGGACTCCGGTAACACCTCCGATTGTTAGTTTGATTCTCAGAAGATTATATGAATATAGGAATTTTCTCTGAAAATTTATATAATTAACTGTCTGCAAATGATTTTGATACGAAATAAAATACGGTAAAAGTCTATTTATATTTACGGAAAATTAGTATCCTGTTGGATCATTCCGGATATAAAACGGTACGTTTATTTATAAAAAATGATCCAAACGGTATCGGTTTTCGGTACAGTTATCCAAATCAGTACAATTTGTACTGCGGTCTTGGTATCAGCGCCTGGTTACACGTATTACGAGGTGTTAATTGGGATAGTTTAATAAAAAGCTCCCGTTTATTGAAAATACGAGTTTTATTAATTTACCGAAACGAATGTTGTATCGAAAATGTTGCGCCGGGACCCGCGCAGGACAAACCGTATGCCGGGTCGAAAAAGTCGAAACATGGAATATGCTCGAAATATTACAATTGGGTTAGGAAGGAGTTCTCGGAAGAGTTTCGGGTTCCAAAAACGTAACAACGGATCACGTCAATTGGTTCCCGTTTTTATAAAATAGATTTTAAATACTCGGAAAAAGTTTTATAAATTTTATATGATCCTTTTAAATCCATATATCAACATAAAAATAATTAGGAAGATATGACAATTATCTATATTTTATTTTGGACATATAAAAATTAAAATACTCAATTAATAATATTTTTAAACATCCAAACACATTTAACACTTAACAATTAATTCACAGAATAGATACTGAACACGTATATTAATTATTTGTTAGCAAAAATAATTACACGATATATCCCGGATATTACATCTAAGCCTAAATACTTGTAAAAACAAACTTCTAACACCTTTTCGAAAATACCAATCACCTCAAATCAAACATTTCTTAAGAAAATCTTAAACCTATCTTCTGCTAAGCCATCAACCAAAATTCATTACAAGTCCGTTGGGAGAAAACCTAAGAAAATTCAAGTCACTGAGAGGGTCATCTAGAATTGCTATGATACAAGTGATTTTCTACCTCTAAACTGGTCCATCTCAGATAAAGACTACTTTCAACAACTAGCTGAGGAAATGGTCAGAGTCTGGGTTGTAACACTAAGGGAAGTAAGAATCTACTATCAGGATGGGTCCTTCACATTTCTTGGAAGCAACTTAATGGATACCCTTTGTTGGCACATTCTCAAGATTTAGGATTAATTTACTGATTAGTTATTTAATACATGACAAACTCAAACTTGTGGAAGCTTTAAGAGGAACACCAATCTTGAGGAACTGGAAATACTTGTAAATTTAAAGGACTTCATTAGAGAAGAAACAGGAGATGAGATATTTGTCTGATATATGTATATGTTAAACTCAAGAAATCACCTACTGTATAATTCTTGTATATGTGTCAATTTGTATGTATAAGTCTAATTTTCCATTATAACTTGGGTTTAGTCTTGTTAACATGCATGAATTTGTGATAAACAATCTTCTCACAAATTGGGGGAGATTGTTGTACAAGACATGCTTGTGCTACAACAAGACCAAGTCAAATTGACAATCCTAGGTAAGTTTTATGATAATCTAAGTTTTTATTTTGTATTGTAACACTTAAGTCTGTAAAAATATAAATATACTAGACTGGAGTATTTTTCTGTAAACAATCTCAAGCCTAAGAATAAGCTCTGGAAGAAGATCATGAAGATCAGGCCTCAGAGAAAGTGTGAAGAAGCTTGGAGTTGAATAAATTTGTTTTGTAAAAAACATTTTTAGTCAAGAAGTCTACAAGTCACAAATTAAGTGTTATAGAGAAGTTATTGGAGAACTCCATAATGACTTATCAAGAAGTCAAGAAGAACTACTAGAGAACTCAAATATATCGACAAGCCGAATTGAAGACATGAAGATTGGAGATATCGACAAGTCATTTCTTCACTAGAGAACTCTCAGATATCGTTAAGTCAAAATATCACTAGAGATCTCTGAGATATCGATAAGTCAATATATCACTAGAAATCTCTAAGATATCGATAAGTCAACTTGTCACTAGTGAACTCAGAGAAATCGATAAGCCAAAATGAAGACATGAAGATGAGAGATCTCGACAAGCCAAATTCTCTTTTAGGGAAGTCAGAGACTTTGATAAGTCAAACAACTATAGAGTAATAAGAGATCTCGATAAGTCATTATCCTTATCGAGATGTCGAATTCTCTATATGACTAACTGGAGATCTCGAAGTAAAACTCAAGTACATAATGCAGATCAGTTTAATATCCAAAATTATCAATCAAGAAACAAATAAATCACTCATTTGAAAAGTCTACAAAAGCAATTTGAAGAGTACAAGATCAAAGGCCAAGATTAACTGGAAAAGTAAAGTCACAAGCATGCACGATTTGTAAAGATACATTAAGCCATAAATATAAATATTTAGTTATCCAAAAGTAGGGTTTAATACATGTTGTTGCATGCTGTGTAAAAGCCAGTATTTACTGTTCTATAAAGTAAATATTGGATGCCTTGTTTTAATTGTAACAAATAGATCTGAAAAATCTTGTAACTCTCAAGAGAGAAGCTGAGTTCTGAACATACTAAGAACCCAGAAATTTGTAGCAAAACACTAGCTTGATATTAATATAAAATTAAGTGTGTTTTGAAAGATCAGTGTGTTCATGTGCATGTTTTAATTATTCTGTTAAAGCACATTATCTCTACAATACAAATTACTTTGTTCACCATTCTTAAAAGTTCAAAAAGCCATTAAAATTAATTTTCTGGTAATTTTTGGAGTGTTATATGATTTTATAATGATTTATGAATTTATTAATTATTTTCTGAATAATTACAAAAATGTTTTATAAAGCCAGGAATTGTTCAACTTCAACCGTATTTATGTTTTTACAACCCGAAACTCTTCTGAAAACTCCTTCCTAACCTAATCTGGTAATTCTGGTAATCTGGTAAACTCCTTCGATCCGGATTATGGTTTAACCCGTGTGTGTCCCGGCACAAAATTTTTGATACAATAATCATTTCGATAAATTAACAAAACCTGTATTCTCAAAAGATGGGATAATATTACATTATTTTCATATAAAGTGTTTTATAAAAACCTCGGTTTGGATAATTATCCAATACAGGTATCAAATCGGATCGTCTTTGCAGTTACTTAGCGGCTAAGTAACTAATTTATCGATCCAATACGATCCAACACGAACCAATATTCCATAAATATAAATAGCCCCTTTCTTATTTTATTTTATTCGTATAATCGTAATCAGTCAATTAAAACCGATAAAATACAGAGAAAACCCTAAAAACACAGTGTTCTTGAATATTAAACCCTCAAACGAAGGCGTTATTGAACTCCAATTCGAGCGTGCCATATATCAAATCAAAGCTTTCAAAAAGTACTTTCGGGATAAATAATCAATTTTAGTGTAGGAATCAAGGTTATTTTTATACTTAATTATTTTAATTCAAATTATTAAGTGATTCAAATATGAATTTTTACAGACATGATTATCTGATTGTTTTGACGATTCCATGTTGTAAAGAATTAGGGTTCTTGGCGTTCTTGAGTTGAAATTTGGGGGGTTTTGTTTTTTATGATTGTTCGTTGATTTTAAGGTTATAAATAGCTTTATATGATTCTATACAGTCGATTTATGTATAGAATTGTGTCGTTCTAGTTCCAGAATTACTTGTCCGAGTTCATGGTTTCTTAAAATTTGTAATTTAATTTTTTTAGTTGTTCTTGAATTATTAGTGAGAATAATTGACTGGGACCCCTTCATATGATTCTTGGCTTCAATTCCGTATAGAAATTGTTGGGAGTTGATCGAGTTTACTCGGAATCGAGCTTTGCCGGAATTCTCCGCCAGCGCCGTTCGAATTAGCCTGAGATCGACGAAGGATCGTCGATAATTGTTGTTGATATGTTAGTTGTGATTCTTGGAAACCAAGGAACGAATTGTAGCAAGAAGGCGGGCAAAACCACGTTGTTTCATCCCTCATCGGAGATGACGGGAGAATCGCCGGCGGCGGCCGGATTCTGGGAAGAACCATCGGTGTTCTTCGTGACACGGTCGGTTCTTATCAACCCGGATTTCGACCCGCCACGACCCGGGTTCGATCCAGATTTCCCCTGTTTCCAATTACAAAATCTGTTTCTATAAATTTTGTTTTAAAAATAATTCAAAAACATTTCTAATTTTATAAATTAATTAATTTATAATATCAAAACTAATTTAGTTAATTATTTTAAATAAATAACTAAATTATTTTAATTCTAGAAAATTTCTTGTAATATTTTCTGAAATCAAAAATTTTATTTTAATTATTTATTTATGTATTTGTTATTATATAAATGGATTAATTATTTTGATAATTAATCGATTTATTTACATAATTTGTATTAAATTCATTTAATCTCTAAAAATTATGGAAAAATCATTTTTAATTCTGATTTTTCCTAAATAATGATTTAAAAATCATTTTGAGATTTTAAAATTTATTTAAAATTCAATTAATATTATTATTGATTTAATTATTCTTATGTTATTCGTAATAAATGGACCGTTCGTCCATTTAATAAGAAACGATCGCGTCTAGACTCATAAAAATATTCAGCTTCTATTAAAAATACTTTCGAGACCTAAATTCTTTTGTATGAAGAGGTCGGTTGTTTTACAAGTCGCTCTGAGTCGGTTATTGTTCGATAAATACTATTTTTTTAACCCGATTTCAATTCCAAAAGTATTAAGATCTATCTTTTGGCTATTCAACTTATGTGTTACATGAATTATATGACTATGTGTTATATGAATAAGATGATTATGTGCCTTGTGTGTACGTGTTATATGAATTATGAGTCAGCATGTATTTTAAACGTTATTTGATCAGAATATGATCCTTACCTGTTATTATCGGGCGGGTAGACGATAAAGAGAAGCGTATAGACGAGACAATTATATATTGTCAGTTAATTGAATAGTATCTTTTATGATATATACACATAGTGCGAGGCATTCAAAGCCAGACGGAGATTATAAAAGTAAAGCCTGATTACATGTAGTAATGACATGAGTGGATGCAGAATAGAAATAAACGTGAAATGGTGAATGATAAGAAAAGTCAATTGTTCTGGAAATGGAAATACAGACACATCAGGACTGAGTAATATGGCAGATAGTTAAAGATCATAGGGTTATCAACTAGGGCAAGTATTCCTAAACTTTCTTCCACAATACTCTAAATATTTCTTCATTCATATTCTATGCTCAGAATAGTTAAATGTTTTTATATTTCGTTGCAATTACTCTTATTTATGCAAGTACCTCTTTGATCTTGTTCCTTGATTATCGATTGATCTCTTGAGCAAATACCCATTATTTCAGGTTATTTGCGAACTCAGAATCAGGATGTTTTGAAATCAAAGTTATTTGACATCAAAATACTCAACGGACTACATGGTTACGATGAGGGCCATGAATGAGCTGGACCCTAAGGGCCATAGATGGTTGGTCCCTTAATTATTAGGTCATAGTGCCTGGGTACGCCATATGTTGGTGGATCTATGCAGTTGGGTATAGATCCACACTATATCCTGACTAATCAGCAGGTTATAGTGCATATGTTGGTTTCTAGTGTCCAGTCTAATTTATTGTTGATCTCCATTAATGGCATTCCTTCTTGAATAGTTTATCATTACAAAATCAAACAAAGATTTGATTCAAAGAGATGAATCACTGAAACGTTCACTATTTCTTTACACAAAAATGTGACTTATGATTAAAGGCCAATGAGGGCTTATGTTTTATTCGCTCAACTATTTTAAATAAATAAAGATGTTTTGAAATCATTCAAATATCGTTTCCAGAAGTTTCTTTAACCTAATACCTGGAAACTAATTATGATACTTGTTGGGCATTTTTGGCTAACTCTTGCTTTGTGAATTCTTATTTCTTTCAGTATCAAATGAGGACAAGAGTGATTAACTCTGATTAGACAGCAAAAATGGAGAGTGTCCAGCTGAAAGAATTCGGAGATGTCAGAGTGAACAATACAAGGAATTTAGTAAAGAGGTAATGAAATTGTATTTAGATATTCTAATTTTAGAAGGTTAGATTCTTGTTTCATACCATAATCTGTAAGCGATCGGGAATAATATGGGGTTATCTGTATATTTGTTTTAATATATAGGTTTATATTATTTAAAGTTGTTTAGTGACACCCAAGCCTGACCCCGGATTTGGGGATGTTACAGTTAGCATCAGAGCCACAGGTTATTGGTCCCTGAAATAAGATTAGGTAGAAGTAAGATAGGATTGACAGGTCATATAAGATAAAGAAGACCCTAAGTATACTCATTTTGAGTTCAAATTGAGTGTGAGTTAAGATTAGAGGATCTGATATGGATAAGTAAGATAGGATATTGTTAAGATTGGTAGAAGGCGAGTATATTGAAGATATAGATATATTGAGTTCCCAGATCCTATGGCTGCAAAGAGTTGATAACTCGATGGAGACTAGGTAAATTACCCTGCTTTTATGTGGTTTTAAAGAAAAAGGAGATTGATTCGCGTGAGAACTTCATATAAAAAACGATATATGAGTTTCAAGATGATCCAACTTAGAATTATATAGTAGGGCAAGCTTCAGACTGGAGGTAACGAGTTGATTGAAGCTGACGAAGAGCCAACGTTGCAAGTTTAATGGCACCGCTGTGGCGAAAAGCTTCTTATCACTTTTCGGGTGCCGCGCAAGGAATGATATCTACCTTATTAGATATACTGAAGATTTACAAGAAGATACGCTTTTATTTATGGATAGAATATTGAATTGCGTTAACTGGTTGTAAATATGACATCAAGGACGACGATGAAAATATCAAAGATAGTACCAGATACCAGCACTGGAGTTAGAGTTATGAATAAAATGGTATACAACGGTAAATGAAATTTTTGCCGACTAATGAAGGCGAAATGAACCCAAGAAGGGGTAGAAGATATACTGAAGGGGTAGAAGATACCTTGTTGTGGTTGAGGAGAACAACAACCAACTCATATAGTTAGGACGACCAGATGTTTGATTTTCAAAATTTTAAAACATGTTTTTGAAAAAGACTTTCTTAACAAAATTTCTAAAAGATCTTTACACAAGATGAGTTTTGAAATTTTGGTTGTCAAATTACTACTTGAGTTCTTGTTGTTATAAGTATTAGATTGCCCGGACGAATATTTGATCGAACTCAGTATTGTTAAATCAGAGGGCCAAGTAGAGTCGCTAATACGGAGAAGTTTAAAATGTTCTCGAAAGAAGAGTGCAAACCTTGTTTAATAGTATAAACAATCGAATCAACGTGCGGAAACATTATTTATCCAATTTATGAAATTATTAAAGTTTAAAATAGGCTCGTTGACCCAAAAGAAGCTTGCGGATGATTGAAGAAAATGGAGGAATCTTCCAGACGATTGAAGAAGAATAATATTCCTATCGACGGAGTCGAGGTGTTGCATGATCAATGATTATGGTATACGGAATAAAAGAAATTAGAAATTATGATTATAAATTCCGTAAGAACGCGATTATGATCAAATTACTAAAGTATCAAACAGGGAAGCATAACGCTAAAATACCAGACTTACATAGCAGGGAGGAAGCAAGAAGTGATGACGGCAAATCCAACGAGACGACAATTATGCTGAAATTGTTAAAACATTAAAGGTATTTCCAGAAGATATTCTGAATCTATCATCTGACATGGATCTCGAATCTGTTACTCGAAAGAGCCCTAAGTATGCATAAGCAAAACGCAGAGGGCAACCAATAATGTCATTCTTTTCCACGACTGCGTATAATCTTCTTGATTTTTGAATGCGTGTGAGCTTCTTTCAGTGATAGATATATGAGACAAGAAGAAAAGAAAATTTATTGTATCCCTTTCAAATTATTTCTTTTCTCAGAATATTTCTTTTTGATCGAGACAAACAGCGTTATGATGTGACGCTTTATCAAAATGATGAAGAGTCTGGTGGGATGCCAACTAATCATGTGTTGTATGCCATATGGTATTAAAGAATGGCCATCTTGAGTAAAAATATGGTTGTCTCATTCATATCTAAATCATCAGTCATTCTTTCCTCTCCAATTATGACCTATTGATTTATGGGTCCTTCTGATTGTTTTCTTGTACTCTTATTCTTTACAAAAGGTTTCCAATCAGAATCATATACACAAATTCTCTTCTTAGGTAAGATTTATTCTTTGAGTGATTTAGAAGAAGTGAAATGACCTCATGTAGCAGATGGAGTTACATGCTGAGTACGAATAATTACAAGCCAATAAATGCTGGACAAATTCGTGCAAAAGAAGAATCATTATGCCAATAATGTGGTTGTTGTGCAGACATCAAATCAGAAGCAAAAATCTGTATACATGATACGTCTTAAGTCTAAGATTTTGGCGTGAATTGGAGTAGTTAGCAAACCGTATGAGGTAAATCAACCATAGAAATATGAAGGTAAATTTACGTACACCTGGCGAGGCAAACAATTAACGGGACAACAGAAGTAAATGAAGGAATTCTCTATAATGGCCCAGACAATCGATTAATACACTTTGAAGATGAAGCATACCTCATCATGCGGGAGATACTTGTTATGAAGGTTCAAGGTCGAAGGAATTCTAGTTACAAATAAATGAATTTGAATGTGTTCTACAAGAAATTATTAGGCTTCCCAACTTAAGTGAATAAGTTATGTGAATTTGACACTCATAACTAAGCCAGCGACGAAGGTTCCGTATAGGAAAATATAAATAGAGATAAAGAACTGGTGATCCAACTGCGTCAAATCTTTTAAGAAGTAACACTTTAAAACTAAATGAGTTTTCATAGAATATGATATGGATGGAGACCATGTGTTGGTTATCAGAAATTAGACAAGTTAACTAACGAGAAGAAGCGTATATTCTTAAAGGGAGAGGACTTGGTTGATCGGTTGAAAGATGCAGTATAGGTTCTTAAAAGTATCCATATAAAAGTATGAGCCGTGAAAAATAAAATTAAAAGATTTCTTTCGAACGGATTTATGAATAGGTATAAGTGATATGAATTTTTAATTTGAGAGCTTGAAAAAAAATGGACTAGAAGAATTCTGGATTAAAGTTTTTGAGAAACAGCAGAATAATTTTTTTTATTCATTAGTGGAGTGCCAAGATATCATAAAAGAATTGAGGAAAGGTATGGTCATACTAATCATTGTTTGTTTGTCTTAGTATGATTAAAGGACGTAGGTTATATTAATTAGTAGTATATGTGGTTATCAACATGATATGTTCTAAACTATGATGAAACGATGAGTTTGGTTGATGGTGGTGGATTGATATGATTGTTGGTTGTTTGGCTGATTGTTGGTGTCGGCTTAAATCCGATTGGTAAGGTCTATTCTTTGAGTGATTTTGGTTGTTTGGTTGTTTGGTAAGGTCTAGCTAAATGATACAGAGGAGATGCTGCCCAAATTTTTAGAAATAACCTACTTTTGAAGGCAAAAGTATACTTTCGTGTGTTATTAATATTCTGGTTTTTGATACTCCGAATGATTGCAATCTCGGTTTCTGAAAGAAGTGGTTGTAGCCAAATTGACTTTATATAATTGGTCTATGATGTCATTTAGCTAGTCGTCACTTGGTTCGATTGATGAATTAAAAGAGTTAATTGGTTAATTTTACCAACTTATTATCAGTTAGATAAAAATCGATTCCAATTAAATTAAGTCAAATTCTTATGTGATTTTGAGATCTGAAATCAAAGCAATGAGAAATTTGGAGGAAGTAAGGACCCCGGTAGAATTTAAAAGTTTAGTGGAATTAGTGAGATGTTACTGCAAGTGAGTGAGGCTTTATTTAGATGAATATGCCCTATTACAATAGACAAGGGAATTAAAAAGTTATTTGCACATGTAAGTGAGAAGGATGTTTTCAAAAACTAAAGGTTCAAGATAAGATCCCAGGGAAGGGAGGAAGAAAATGAAAGAGCGATTAATAACTACATCAATATGGATTTTGTTAGGAGATCAAAGAGATTTTATCCTCTGCAATAAGATTTTATTCAAGGAATTGAAGGTATGCCAATATAGAACGACGATGTAATAAGAATTATTCCCAAAATACCGGAGATTCGTGAATACAAGTATATGATATAAGCTGACAATGTTAGCATGTGAACTAAATAAGGAGATGTCTTGATTATGCAGGAAAGACGATGTATAGTGGGCATAGACCTCAATAATTTGACACATATCTTCAATGCGAAGAAGTCAAAGATGTGATAGAAAATAGTTGGAGTGGGAAAAAAACAAAGAAAAGAAAGTTGTGCGATTAGTGATTATGTGAGTAAAGCTAAGGAAATAGCTGTCAATGAATTTTGATAGTTCGGTTGACACAAATTCAAATATTTATAGAAACCTTTCATTCCAGTATTAATCACAGGATGGCTTATCTAATGATAATCAAATCAGTACAACTAAAAAGAATGGATCACTTATGTTAAGAAGAGACAATGAGTCATGAGAAGGGAGAACTTGACTAGAAAGGAAAGTGGGATCAAAAGGATGATAAAGAAATTTTATAAGATTTTCCAGGATATAAGAAAGTTATGAACGTTAGGGTGTCAGAGCTAATGTAAGGCATGAGTGAGACGCCTATATTTGGAGATAGGAAATTCATTCTAAGACTACGATTAAATATGGAAATTTAAACGAAGGTATGGATTGACATGTTATAAGAATAGAAATAGACAAACATATAAGTAAATGTCATATTTATTGAAGAATCAAGGCCAGCATCAGAGGGTGAACCTATTACCGTAATCTCTTCAAAAATGAGTATAGCTCGTTAAGGAGCGATATAGAGAATCACTTAAAACCGGAGATAAAACAAGCGATATTTAAATTATTAAGGATAGGCTAACTAAACCCAACCATTCTTTTATTAACAAATACTTTACCTGAGGAATAAGTTGATGTTGCTACAAGGAGATTGTGGTGCGCTATCGGATTCAAATATGGATTGGGATTGATCGATATTATTACTTAATCTAATATTTTTGGACATAAGTAAAGTGAAGAATTTGATGAAACATTTATAATTGAGATAGGAAAACATCCCACGAATATGATTAAGTACCAAGGGCTAAAAGAAATATCTAGTGACCCGACATGAAGAGAAAATGGGGGAAAGCATCAATTGATTATTGATAGGTAATCCCAAACCTAGTCATTCTCTTTTATTAATGAACAGTTTATTCAATAAGTGGTTGGTCGTTGTTTGAAGAAATGGTGGTGCATCATCAGATCCAGGAATTGATTGTAAATGATCAATACTATTTGATTGGAGATTTGACAAAAATATTTGGAACAAGATGGATGAAAATGGAATTTTACCAGAAACAAATCAAGGCTAGTTGCAAAAGGTTACTCACAGAAGGAAGGAATTGATTATGATGGAACTTTTGCTCCGGTTGCAAGACTTGAAGCAATAAGGATTTTCCTGGAATTTGCTACACATTCAAATTTCAAGGTATATCAAATGGATTTGAAGAGTGCATTCATTAATGGTGAGTTGGAAGAAGAGGTTTATGTGCAATAACCATCTGGCTTTGAAGATCCAAAATTTCTAAATTTTGTATACAAACTCCTCAAGGATCTCTATGGACTTAAACAAGAACCTAGAGCTTGGTATGACATATTATCAGAATTTTTGATTAAGCATGGATTCATTAGAGGTACCATTGACAAAATTCTCTTCTACAAGAAGCATTGTGATGATTTGATCCTTGTACAGATCTATGTAGATGATATTATCTTTGGTTCTACTAATCAAAAGCTTTGCCAAAGATTTTATAAGCTTATGTAGAGTGAATATGAAATGAGTATGATGGGGGAATTAAGTTACTTTTTTGGACTTCAAGTTAGTCAAAGAAGTGATGGAAATTTTCATCAGCCAAACTAAGTATGTCACAGATTTATTGAAAAAGTTTGGTATGATTGATTATTCACCTGCATCTACACCTATGTCTGCAACAACAAAGTTGGATGAAGATAAAAAGGGCAAGAGTGTAGATATTTGAAGCTATAGAGGAATGATTGGATCATTGCTTTACTTAACTATAAGTAGACCAGACAACATGTTTGCAACATTTCTATGTGCAATATTTCAAGCCAATCCAAAAGAATCACATTTGATGGCTGTAAAGAGAATTTTCATATACTTGAAGAGGACTCCAAACTTGGGATTATGGTATCCTAAGGGAACTAGTTTTGAAGCTGTTGGATACACAGATGCAGATTTTGTTGGATGTGGGGTGGACAGAAAGAGCACTAGTGGAAGCTGTCAGTTTCTTGGACAAAGACTTGTATCCTAGTACAACAAGAAACAACAATCTGTGTCAACTTCCACAGCTGAGGCTGAATACATAATTGTTGGAAGTTGCTGTGCTCAAGTGCTTTGGATTAGAAATCAGCTAATGGATTATGTCTTAGTGCTACACAAAATTCCAATTATGTGTGACAATACTAGTGTTATATCTATTGTGGCTAATCCAGTGAATCACTCTAGAACAAAGTTAATTGATGTAAGGTACCATTTTATTAGAGAACATGCTGCAAATGGTACCATTGAGCTCATTTTTGTTCCAACAAAAAAACAATTAGCTGACATTTTTACTAAACCTTTGGATGATGCAACTTTCACTAGACTTGTAGGTGAAATTAGAATGATAAATTATTCATCTTAAGGAAAGAACTCAGCTAATGTGTTGTAGCGGATTAATTTCTAATAAATCAAAATTAATTTTATTTAACTAGAAATTAACTGGAATATGAATTATAAATATTTCAGAAACCTCTGCATATTATTTTTCAAATTTAAAATTTAGCTTGGAATTTTTTAATTCTAAGAAAACTGTCAAAATGTTGATTTATATTTTCAATATGTAAAATAAACACAAGGATGAATTAAAATGAGCAAAAGCATATAGAGGACTGAGTTCCCGATAAGTTTAACTGACTTATCGACAAGTTATTTTGAGACTTCTCCAGTGAGTTCTCGATAAGTCAATTCTCTGACTTCTCGAGGGACTTCTCGATAAGCTTCACTTTGACTTCTCGATAAGTCATTGTAGAGTTATCTATAAGTGTTAATTCAAAGAGTTAAGTACAGTTTTAAAATTATAAATAACTCATAACTGAAATAATTTAGTCCAAAAAATTATTCTGATTTTATTTTAATTTATTTAAATAAAAAAAATGGAAACAATTCAGTCCATTTTGGACAAATTGGGTATTAATTAAACATCTCGATAAGCTTATTTTTAGTTCTCTACAAGAATAAAAAAAATGACTTATCGATATGTCGTTCACTTTTCAAAATGACTTCTCGATAGACAAATTCCAAACGTCTATTTTTGAGTTCTCGACAAGTCATTTACTTTTACTATAAATACCCAGACATCTCGACATACATATACTTACGCCTTCGAGAACTCTA
This sequence comes from Apium graveolens, assembly GCF_009905375.1. Classification (NCBI taxonomy): domain Eukaryota; kingdom Viridiplantae; phylum Streptophyta; class Magnoliopsida; order Apiales; family Apiaceae; genus Apium; species Apium graveolens. The sequence continues at coordinate 44,105,487 of NC_133655.1, read as the reverse complement.
AGTGACCTAGCTTTTTCAATTCCAAACCGATTTCTCTCTCATTTCAAATCCTTTCTCTCTAATTTCTTTTACCCATTAATCTTCACATTCACAATAATGGAAGAAAACATTATTGTACCCTTCATCCCAAAGGAGACCAACTTCCTTGCATTCTTAGATGCCAATCAAGCTCCTGAAGCTTTCAAGAGTTTTGTCAAGTTCTTTTCTGAAAATTACTTTATTGGATCTCTTAAAGCTAACCCAGTTCTCTATCTAGATGTATTGGGTGATTTCTGGAACACAGCTGTAGCTAGGACAGTTGTGCATGAAGACCAATCTTCAATTCTAGTGGTTAACTGTCAAATCAAAGGACAACAGGTTGAGCACTCTAAAGCTGATATGAACTTGTCCTTGAACATTCCAATTGACAAGGTAGTAGGGATTCTAACTCGGGAGGAGCTGTATGAATTCTTGTATTTTATCAACTGCTTTGAGAAGATTAACTTGGCTAGCTTGAACAAGAAAAATCTATGAAGGGAGTAGTCATTTCTGTTTGATTGTGTGATAAGAACTTTCACATGCAGGAAATCAGGATTTGACAACATTTCTAGTGTTGTTCAGAAGTTGGTCTACTCAATGGCTTACAATAAACAAATTAATGTAGGACACTACATTCTAGATGAATTGAGCACCAGGCTCATCATGCCATTAACTTCAAGAGGTAAAGAAATTTTCCTTCCTAGATTCATTATGTCTGCTTTAAATCATAAAGTAAATGACATACATATGCTTGAAGGTGTAGATAGGTCATTAATAGGAAACTATAAGAAAGTGTCTAAAATCTTATTCGGATCACTTACTACTAAGAATAAGGGACATGTGGGTCTTAGGTTAACACCTTTTATGATTGAAAGATTTAATAACTATCCTTACCCTATACCTGATATGAGGATCAATGTAGTTCAACCTAGTGCAACAATGGTTCCTGATCCCGTAGAAGTATAAACACAGGAATACCCACAGGAACCTTCCCATGTTGATCCTAATTCTTCAAAACCAACAGTTGCTAGGAAACCAACCACTTTATCCTCTCAAAAGGGTGAAGTGAGTAAAAAGAAGAGAAAGGAGGTAACCCTTAATATATTGAATGAGAGTGGTGAAGAACAAACACAACTTGAGTCACCCATGGCCAAAAGAACAAAGAAGCAAAATAAAACTGAGTTGACCACTCAAGGCACCTCTACATTCTCTCAAAAGGATGTAGTTATAAACAAGGGACTTGAACAGACTCTAGGGGCATCCTCTCAACAGGGTGTCTCTATTGAAAAGAGAATTCTCGTAAATGCACCCTGTAAAGAGTCTGCACAACCATCACTTGATCAAATACAAGTGGATGAAATGAGAAACAAGGATGGCACAAACAAGGAGAGCATATCCCTTGAAGCTCCCTCATCCATTTAGGGGGAGCTGCCAACACTCACTACAGACCAACAACTCTTAATCTCTCAAATTTCTTTTTCACATACTGTACTTGAATCCATTCCTCAAGTGTAAACTCACTCAAGTGACATGGTTCAAGAAAACTTGCTCACCACGCAGACACCAAATTTAGATGGTGAGAGGCTACTAGCTGGGGTAGACCTTGATGACACCATCACAAACATGAGGAATTCATCAGTTTTTACTGAAGCCCCCATGGTGATCACAAATGCACCTTTATGTGCAAATCACCCTTCACATGCTGTTAGATTTGAGGGTAGTACTCCTGAGGAAGAGCTATCTATATCCTCTCCAATTCAATTGGTGGTTCCTGTTCCAGGAACAACTCCCCTCAAAACCCTTGCAGAAATTGCATTAACAATTGATGGTACGAGTACAATTGCCAATGATCCTGTTATAGAGGAGGCAAGTACATCACATACGTTCTGAAAGGGACATAAGGGTTTGAGATTGGTGTACATGACAGTAAACCAATCAAAACCCCTCCAATTCAAATGGAGGTTCCCACTTCAAGTGGAGGACAACACACTATCATAACCACAGTACCTACTATGAGTCAAACTGTGACTCTTGTCACAGGTGGTTCCGTTATATTTTCACCTTCTCATCCAACCAATCAACCCTCAACTTCTCAACCTCAACAACCTCATCTCATCTCCCAGTGGCTTCAAGAAACTGAAGATCAACCTTCAACCATTGAACATCTTGTAGTTGACCAGATTGGAGGCCTTGCACAAATCTCACAACAGCTGCTCACATCCAACATGTCAAATCAGAACTACCAAGCTATCATGCTCACATACCAGACATATATCGAAGAAAATCAATCTAAAATTGTTGATAAAGCTGGTCAGGATGCAATCTGTGATGCTTGTCTAGATAAAGAATTTTCTATTGAAATGGATGTTGTGCTAGCTAAGTTCAGGGAATAGTATATCACTATTCTGGAAAGCAATGCTAGATCTCTAACTCCTCAGGAAGTGTATGATGTCATCAATTATGTATAAAAGGCTCAAATCAAGCTTTCCACAACTTTGGAAAAGCACTTCAAATTACATTGACTAGAAATCAAGATAAAATAATGAAGATGGTGAAGAAAAAGATGGATCAAATCATTCCTTCTCAAACTGAGATATAAAATAAATTTATAAACTTTGCTGACCAGATGTCAAGGTATGATCTGAGTGGAATTGAGACACATGTCAAGAATTTCAAGACCTCATTTATGGCCCTGAATGAACAAGTTCAAAATCATATCATTCATTCTAATGATACAAGACTGAAGCTGGATCAAAGGCACTCTAGCAGATACACTCTTTCATCCTTGCTTATGGATGAAATTAAGAAGGCTGTGCATGCCACTTTTGGGGTTTCTACTTCCTCCACATCTCAATCCTCATCCATACTGCAAGTTTAAGAACTGCAACATCAAGTATCTTCTCTCAAATCTTCCAATGACTCACTAAGTGCACAAGTCCAAGCTCTTACTTCTTTGGTACAGAGTCAACAACATACATCAAAACCCTGGTCGACACAAGCATCTTCAAATGCCAAACTCTGTTGCTTTGGGAGCCATCATGGGGAAGCTCAACATACCACTGCCCTCATTACCTAAAGATATAAGGCCAGAATTACCAACTCCTCTACTCATGTCGGTCACCAAGACTAAGGGGGAGATTGAAGCTAGGATTCAACAATCCATGGATGCTAAATCTATATCTAAAGTGCCTATACAGGTTGGCTAAAGTTCTTCACAAACTAAACAATTTCAAGATATGGGAAAAGAAAGACTCATCAAGGCTGCAGAAGGACCAAATCAAGATCAAGAATTCAGTGAACTTGATGTCTCTTCAAAATAACTACATAACATACAAAAGAGCATTGTCCAAGACTATCAACTCTATCAGGGCAGTAGTTGTGAATGTTGAGAACTACTTATAGAAGAGGATTGTTGTCAACATCAATGATGGTGGAGTGGATAGATGCCTTCAAGTATTCTTTTCAAATCTCAGAACACTTAGGGCATCTAAGTTAGATGTTGCGATTAACAAAGTACATTTAGTCATCACAAAGGACACTCATCTTCTTCATGACCTTAAAAATGCACAGATAGAAGCTTTTCCTGAAGCCAATCTATATCCAGGCAAAGGGGTGTCCTACATCTGCTCACAGACCAAGAAGAACAAAATCTTCAATGTTCCCAAGAACTGTGTGAGAGGGAACATGAGGTTGATCATGACTCTTCAATCTGATTTAAAATACAAAAAGAGCAAGAAACTTAAAGATGAAGAAATGATCAGAATTCTTGAAAGGTATCTGGTAAATGCTGACACCATGTTGCCATCTTCTCAGTTTAATTTAAAAGATGACAAGGATGATGATGAGCAGAAGCATGATGAACAAAAACCTTCTGGCTTAAATCCAAGTCAATCTTTGAGAGCAACTGGCAGCAAGGATAAGAAGAAGGATGAGAAAAAGGAAGATGAAAAGAAGAAAGGGGATAAAAAAAGAAGGAAGAAAAGACAAGATGGCTCAGAACCACAACAACAAACTCTAAAAATCCAAATTAACCAAGCTCAACCTTCTAAGCCAACAAATTCATACACTGAACCACCTCCTACCTCTAAGCCTAAATACTTGTACAAACAAACTGCTAACACCTTTCCGAAAATACCAATCACCTCAAATCAAACATTTCTCAAAAAAATCTTAAACCAACCTTCAGCTAAGCCATAAACCAAAATTCATTACAAGTCTGTTAGGAGAAAACCTAAGAAAATTCAAGTCACTGAGAGGGCCATTTGGAATTGCTATAATCAAAGTGATTTTCTACCTCTAAACTGGTGCATCTCAGATGAAGACTACTTTCAACAACTAGCTGAGGAAATGGTCAGAGTCTGGGTTGTAACACTAAAGGAAGTAAGAATCTACTATCAGGATGGGCCCTTCACATTTCTTGGAAGCAACTTAATGGATACCTTCTCTCCCACAGAATTCAAAAGAGTGACAAGTTTACTGAAGGATAAGGATACTGCAACCAAGGCATGGAGATCTGTTTTGTCTGAATGGTTAGTAGAAAGGGAAGAAAGAAGAGCAAGGAACAAGGCTGAAAGTGAGGAGAGGAAGAGAAAGTATAATGAGGAGATAGAACTGTACACTCAAAAATCTGAAGATCTCAAGGGAAAAGGGATGAGTAGAGTTACCAAATATGGAAAATTTCTAAATGTCTAAGCTGTCACATTCTCAAGATTTAGGATTAATTTATTGAGTAGTTATTCAATACATAAAAAACTCAAACTTGTGGAAGCTTTATGAGGAACAACAATCTTGAGGAACTGGAAATACTTGTAAATTTAAAGGACCTCATTAGAGAAGAAACAGGAGATAAGACATTTGTCTAATATATGTATCTATTAAACCTAAGAAATCACCTAATGTATAAATCTTGTATATGTGTCAATTTTTATGTATAAGTCTAATTTTCCGTTATAACTTGGGGTTAGTCTAGTTAACATGCATGAATTTGTGATAAGCAATCTTCTCACAAATTGGGGGAGATTGTAGTGCAAGACATGCTTGTGCTACAACAAGACCAAGTCAAATTGACAACCCTAAGTAAGTTTTATGATAATCTAGGTTTTCATTTTGTAATGTAACACTTAAGTCTGTAAAAATGTAAATAGACTAGACTGGAGTATTTTTCTGTAAACAGTCTCAAGCCTAAGAATAAGCTCTAGAAGAAGATCATGAAGATCATGCCTGAGAGAAAGTGTGAAGAAGCTTGGATTTAAATAAATCTATTTTGTGAAAAATATTCTAAGTCAAGAAGTCTACAAGTCACAGATTAAGTGTTATAGAGAAGTCATTCGAGAACTCCATAATGACTTATCAAGAAGTCAAGAAAAACTATAAGAGAACTCACATATATCGAGAAGCCAAATTGAAGACATGAAGATTGGAGATATCGACAAGTCATTTCTTCACTAGAGAACTCTCAGATATCGTTAAGTCAAAATATCACTAGAGATCTCTGAGATATCGATAAGTCAATATATCACTAGAGTTCTCTGAGATATCGATAAGTCAACTTGTCACTAGAGAACTCATAGATATCGATAAGCCAAAATGAAGACATGAAGATGAGAGATCTCAACAAGTCAAATTCTCTTTTAGTCAACTCAGAGACTTTGATAAGTCAAATAACTGTAAAGTAATAAGAGATCTTGATAAGTCATTATACTTATCGAGATATCGAGTGCTCTATATGACTAACTGGAGATCTCGAAGTAATACTCAAGTACATAATGCAGATCAGTTTAATATCCAAGATTATCAATCAAGAGACAAATAAATCACTTATTTGAAAAGTCTACAAAAGCAGTTTGAAGAGTACAAGATCAAAGGCCAAGATTAACTGGCAAAGTAAAGTCACAGGCATGCACGATTAGCAAAGATACACTAAGCCATAAATAGAAAGATTTAGTTATCCAAAAGTAGGGTTTAGTACATGTTATTGCATGCTGTGTAAAAACCAGTGTTTACTATTCTATAAAGTAAACATTGGATGCCTTGTTTTAAGTGTAACAAATAGATCTGAAAAATCTTGTAACTCTCAAAAGAGAAGCTGGGTTCTTAACATACTAAGAACCCATAAATTTGTAGCAAAACACTAGCTTGATTTTAATATAAAATTAAGTGAGTTTTGAAAGATAAGTGTGGTCATGTTCATGTTTTAATTATTCTGTTAAAGCCCATTATCTCTACAATACAAATTATTTTATTCACCATTCTTAAAAGTTCAAAAAGCCATTAAAATTGTCCAAAACATATCCACTCCCCCCTCTGTGTTTTATTCATTACCCAACATAACCAAACTAACAAAGATTTGTATATAATGGAATATTAAAGAATGCTAGTTGCACTCTTGTCAAGTTGATCTCTGTATATAAGTATATCCACTATGCTTGAAAAGATATTGAGTTGTGGTCTTCTTTTTCTGCATATGCTTCACCATTTCCCAGAGAAAAACTGAGTGCATTTTCTATGCTTTTGTGTCGCTTAGCCTATCATGATACATTTTTTAATTTAGAAATTATGTGTCTGTGTGTTTTTATATTGCTAAAAGTTTGTATCTTTTAACTGAAATAATGTTGAAGTTGGAGGAATACATTGCTTCTAATATAGTGGGAATCTCAGTCAGAAGATGCTGCTTCTTTGAGAATCCATTCAGTTCTAAGTTTATTTGATATTACTCATCATCTCTAGGACTGAGATCAAATTCGAGATACAAAAATGTATAGAGGATACAAGAATCTTGTTTGTACTATAGATTTACGATCCATTTGGTTTTCACATGATATCAGTGCTAAACATATCTTTGACAATAAAGTAATAGAACAAGTCGGTATCAATTTAATCTAAAATGAACAAGTACCTAAAGATGGAATCTCATCCAGCATATCCTTATTTAGGCCCTTCATATTATTTTGAAGTCTATTTAGTCCCTTCATATGCTGCATAAAAAGTTTCAATTTCAATAATATTATACAAACTGATCAATATATGTGTAAATTCAATACAGAGATTAAGACATAATTCAGTATATGTGTCAAATATTTTAATTCAATATACGTGTCAAATGTATCTGCAAAGGATGATAGATGAAGAATAGTTCTTTTAATTTAATTTATGTGTCAAATGTATCTGCAGAGGATGGTAGATGAAGAAGAGTTGCAATTTCACAAAGAGTACATGAATGAAAAAGATCCTAGTATTCTCCATTTTTTGTTGGCATCTGGAGATGATGTATGACTTAAGTATTTATATTTTTACTATTGTATTTATAATGCTATTTTTGTTTCATGTTAACTTTCTGCACTGCTTTTCAGGTCTCAAGTAAGCAGCTCTGTGATGATCTGATGACAATGCTTATAGTCGGACATAAAACCACTGCAGCAGTGTCGACATGGACATTTTATCTTCTTTCCAAGGTGTGGATTAGCATGCAGAATAAATGTTTAATTAGCAGCAGAACCAAATTTAATTTGTGATTGTACCTAGGTAGGTTAGGAATGTGATTGTAACTAAGTAGTTTTTGATGTTGATGTAAATGTATATATAAAATATGTTGGTTTAATGTTGGTATATAAGTTTTTTCATATATTTTTGTTCTAGTTTAAAATTATGTTTTATTGATATAGCTTTTTATTTTAATTAAAGAGCATGATGTATCTTGGATAGATATAACATCATTTAATTATTAACCAGCTGATGTTAAAAATTTTAAAAAAAAACAATTTTGAAAGGAAAAATGATGTAAATAGGGACTTTCACATCACTAACTTAAGTGAAACCGATGTGATATGCCATATTTAACATCGTTAACCTAAGTGAGACCGATGTGATATGCCATATTTAATATCGCTAACCTAAGTGAAACCGATGTGATATGCCATATTTAACATCAGTTCTACGCAGCAACCGATGTACTATAAAAAGTAAGACATCAATTTTGTTAGGAATTTGATGTCTATTAGTTTAATATTCTTCCTTATTATATGTTTATAGTGCTTCTTAACCTCCTAAATATCAGTTCTCACAATTTAGTTTTAACACGTTATTAAAAACAAGGGTTAAATATACATCAGTTTTTTTAGAAAATTATTCTGTATTTATGCCTTTAACATCGGCTAAAAACCGATGTTAAAGACCCTGACCTTTCTCTACACATGCGAAGACATCGGTCTGAAAAAAGACATCAGTTTCTAAACGATGTCTAAGGGAATATTTCTAGTAGTGAATGGTGGGGAGGAGGTGAGTTTGTTTACTTGGTTGACCTTGATTTATATGCAAATAATGCTTGGTTTACCATAATATCTAATCCTTTCACTTTAATAAATTGATTATGTCACCTTGCTCACCTCATCCTCTTTCCAAGTGTTGGCTAAAAAAGTTGCTAATGATGTAATCAAGTTGATCTTTTAATTTTGGTTTCACATTGATGCTCCAAATATTACACTCATTGATCTTCTAATTGTAACAAGTATTTCTTCCTCATTTGTCTTCCCTTTGTTACGTTATTCATTCATCATTTAATCTCGTTCGATCGTTCGAGGGAACATATCCACTATTTTATTGTTAGGGTATCCCTAGAACCTTCTGAATATCTTTTATACCTTTAATCATCCTCTTTTATAATACTTGGATTTGATTCCTTCAATATTAACACTTTATACTTAATTCCTTCGATGTCTGGTAGATTTTCGGAAAAAAATCAAAATGCTCATTTTCTGATTCTGACGACCTTTACATACACTCAAATTCTTTACTGAACACTAATACGTACTCAGAACTTTCATAAAAAATTCTATATATGGTCGCCTGATAATAATTCACAATCAACAGAATTTACTATTCGTCAGGGTTTCAAATAGTTACAAAAATTGGGGTTATTACACTTGGTGTGGTTCCATCGATCGCAGATCGAGTTGATCTCTATTGTGATAATAATGGAGCCATTGTGTAGGCTAAAGAACCAAGGGCCCATTCCAGAGCAAAGCATATAATTAGAAGATATCACCTTCTTCGAGAAGTTAATGAGAGATGATATATAGATATATGTAAAGTGCATACTGATGATAATATTGCAGACCCACTAACTAAGGCGTTGTCACAGCAGAAGCACGACGGTGATACTAGTTCCATGGGTCATACTAGTTCTATGGGTATTAAATACATAGGTGATTGACTCTGGTGCAAGTGGGAGATTGTTAGTGTTTGTGCCCTAGAGACAACAATATTATGTTTTGTTTATGACATTTGGATTATTAATGCTTACGTTCTATTGATTATTCTTTTTATAATTTATTATGTCTTAATTTACTGCGATATAAATATTAGGCTAATAAATTTCCTTGGAATATGATATGCATTATGTATCTATAAGTACGTGACTTAGAAATGAGATTATGAGAATAGTATCGATATTCCTAAATATCCCTATTCGAATATTATTATTAAGAGAAAATAATAATGCATTAAGACTAGTGTGTTTGTTGATTGATGATCACATCTTATTGATTATATGTATAGTTATACTAAAGTCGAAATGACATGCACATATAAATATACATGGTGCTGGATGGATCCAATGCGAGATTCTACATGTCTATTATGTCATAAATAATTCTCACAGTGATAATGATGTAATGATCCTTAGACTTAAAATTATTATATTTCTATACGATGATTAATATACTTTGATTACATGAAAAGTTACATTTGACCTGGTAATGATAAAAATGGACTTCGGGTATATTAGGAATCGTATGAAAAATATGAATGATCTAGAAAGGATTTAACCCTCCTATTTTTGGAGTAATATTATTGGCCTCTTGTGTGAGCTAGACTATGAAATGTATGGCAGTGCGCTAAAATGTTGATTTGACATGATAGTCTACTCATTGATCAAGGAAACCTGGATAAAACCATGAAAATGAGGACACATTACATGCCTCGAGTTTATTCTATAATATATAGTTAAAGGGATTATATTACATTGTACAGTATTCACGAAAGGTTTAATTGATAACCGATTTACTTATTATTACTTGGGTAGCAATGACGTATTACTACATGTCGCTCATTGTTAATGATTTTAAATTAGATTTAAAATTGTTGTCAATGTAATAATAACCTAAAGGGTCACATAAAGAATGATTGGAGGATTATTTAATTAAAATTCAGATTTAAATTAAATGTAAGTAATTCAAATTATTTTTTATTAATTTAGTAAGACTTAATTAATTAAATAAACAAGAAATTCAAATTTACAATTAAATTTGAAATTGAGTTATTGGATGATTAAGTAAGAGTTAATTAATAATAACTAGAATTTTCGGATTTATTAAAACCTTAAATTAGTTTAGGGTTATAAGTCTTTTTCTCTTGCTTAAATAATATCTTATTAAGCCTCAACTAGGGTTTTACATTTTTATAAGATAAAACATAAATCCTAGCAGCTTGAGAGAGAGGGAGAGAGAAGGCGGCTTCTGATTTATGAGTGCTAGTACACACTCAAACTTCGTTCGATCATTTGTGTGGATTCCATCTAGGCGTAGATCGTTTAACGATGGGATACGTGATAATTGTTGTAATATCCGGGATATATATCGTGTAATTATTTTTGCTAATAAAATAATTATTATCTGTGATCAGTATCTATTCTATGAATTAACTGTTAAGTGTTATCTGTGTTTGGATATTTAAAAATAATATTAATTGAGTATTTTAATTTTTATATGTCCAAAATAAAATATAGGTAATTGTCATATCTTCCTAATTATTTTTATGTTGATTTATGAATTTATAAGAATCATATGAAATTTATAAAATCTTTTTCCGGGTATTCAAAATCTATTTTATAAAAACGGGAACCAACCGACGTCATCTGTTTTTACGTTTTTAGAACTCGAAACTCTTCCGAGAACTCCTTCCTCACCTAATTGCAATATTCCGAGCATTTTCCATGTTTCGACTTTTTCGATCCGGCGTACGGTTTGTCCTGCGCGGGTCCCGGAATAACATTTTCGATACAATATTCGTTTCGGTAAATCAATAAAACTCGTATTTTCGATAAACGGGAGCTTTTTATTAAACTACCACTATTATCACCTCGTAATACGTGTAACCAGGCGCTGAGACCAAGACCGCAGTACAAATTGTACTGATTTGGATAATTATCCCGAAAAACCAATACCGTTTAGATCAGTTTTTATAAATAAACATACCGTTTTATATCCAGAATGATCCAACGGGATACTAATTTTCCGTAAATATAAGTAGCCTTTTACCGTATTTTATTTCGTATCAAAATCATTTGCAGACAGATAATTATATAATTTTCCAGTGAAAAATTTTATATTCATATAATCTTCCAAGAATCAAACCAACTTTTGGAGGTGTTATTGATCTTTGTTTGAAAAGCTCGAGTAACCGATTTGAACGTCTTGAAGAGCTCTATCAGATTCCGTGATCCATGCACCTGCAGAAATCAAGGTTTATTTTCTATATTTTTATTTATTTTCGAATTAATTTTACTAAAAATATGAATTTTTTGTTCGGATGATTGTTTGTATGATTTGATGATTGCATGTTGTAGAGCTTGTTTTCCTGATGATTTTGATATATTATACGTCTGATTTGGAGTTCAATAACATGTTCAAAATTGAGTTTGATTTTCGAATTGTGAAATTAGGATTTATAACCCGTATGAATGTTCTTAATTGAAATTTGGGGGTTTCTTATTTCGGGATAGATAGATGTTGTGGTATAGTGGGTTGTGTTCTCTGTGAAATTTGCAATCCAGTCGTACAAGTTTCACAAATCAACGAGGTCTGTAGAGAAGAGAGTTGTCCTCTGAAGTTTACGTCGAGTTCGCCGGAAACCGGCGAACTTCTCGGCTATTTTCCGGCCTATTTAGGGGTTGTCTGTGTGATTAAAGAGTATGGTTAGATTCCTGGTAAATTGTAGATGTAATCTGGAGTTTGTGGTGGTGGGAGGGTGCCGAAGTCGAGTTCTCCGGCGAACCCCGACTGTTTTCCGGCGAGGGCTGGAAAAATTACAGTTTAGTACCCTGACCTTTGAAAACGATGAAGTTCAGTCCCTGAACTTTCCAGAGTTTGCAAAAGTTGGATTCCTGTTTTAAAAATATTCAAAAATCATATTTCCTATTTATTTTTATTATAAAAATTCATTTTAATTTCTGAAAATTCTGAAAATTATTATTTTAATTCCAAAAATTATTTTTTAATTCAAAAATAAATCTGAATTAATTAGTTAATTAATTTCAGTTAATTTTGAATTGATTAATTGGTCAATTAATTCGAAAATTAATTGATTAATTGATTTAATTAATTATTAATTGATTTTAATTAATTATTTAATTAGATTTAATTATTTAAAAATGATTTAAAAATTCCGAAAAAATAGTTTCGAGCTTTAAAATATTAATCTAAATTATATCCAAGGCTCGATAATTATTATAAAATTGTTTTGAAGCCAGAATTGGCCAACCGAACCCTATTTATTGCTCCGAAATTGATCCAACGACCCGTTTTAATTCCGAAAAATGTTTTAAAAATCATTTTAAGTACCTGAAAGCCTATTAATGACCCGAGACTTCTTTATAAATGAGATATCATTGATTATGTGACGTGTTATGTGTTATATGTGACTTGTTGGTTGACTGTCGGTCTGTATATTCGATGTTTACATATTTATTGCGTAACTTTCGATCCGTTAATCGGATTTGGGTAAAACGAAGGGTAGATAGGAGTATGTGTTGAATAGAATCATATGAGTTGAATATTGATAGATGCTTATGATATGTGAGCAGAAGAGGCAAGACGTAGGAAAGGGAAATATGTAGTTGAGGAGTAAGACGATTGTGATTGGAAGCGAGTGCACTGTAGTAAGCTAATACCAGGCAAGTGTTCTGAACTTTCTCGAGATATTATAGTGATTGATAATCCTGTTTTATATTACAAGTGCCTTGAAGCACTGAACTCTAACCATGAATCTAGTTATTGATCTTGAGCCGTAAACCTGATTCTTTCTAGACCATTGATTGTTGTATACCCAAATATGAACCACAAATATACGATACTACTCCACAAATACATACAAACTAAATACCATACACTGAATCGAATTACCTACATACTCAAACCATTATATCTTATGCTTTGAAAGACCAAATCCTTGAAACTATGAAATGTCGTTTCCTTTGTTATCCAATTATTTCCTTACCCATCATCCAAGCTTTGAAATTACCTTATTGATCCTTACGAAGATTGAAACCCTTTCATTATTGAACACTCAATGTTGTTAATGATTCTGTTTATTGTTTATTATTGTTTATTCTGTTATTATGTTAGAATTGGATTGTTTTTATAAAATTGTGGACCAGATTCGTGGTCAGACCATATAATGGTCAAGTAAGGCCAATGTGTGCCTTGGATCTAGTAGTTAGAGCAGTGCTGTGTGCTTTGCTCGGGGTTAGTGCGTGACTGATCAGCAGCCTATCCTTGGTTTTTAAAATGAAACTATAATATCCAATTCTAAATCATAATCCATTGTTCACTTGATATCATAACCATGTTCACCTGATGATCATTATTCTCAGTTTTGTCATTGTGACTTACTGAGCTAGTTAGCTCATTTGTGCGATGTTGTTTATATTCTTTTCCAATTAAAAAGGAACCAGTTGGTAGCTAGTAGGCTTCTTTTTGGATAATTTAAGTTTGTAAAAGTTTGTAATAAAGTTTAATACTCAGTTCTGAGTTTGAATAGTTGGGATTTGAATGGTTTGTAATATAAGTAGAGGTGTTTGGCTTGTGTGCATACTTTAACCTATTGCGATCCATGGTAGTTGGTAAGTAGGGTCACTGCATATTATTATTATCTTTATTATTGTTATAAGCAGGTTATAAATAAGGTGTGTGTGTGGACCCCAAACTTCTGACCCGGGTTTGGAGGGCGCCATAATTGCTGAAAGCTTGCACCTCCATAAGATAACCAAAATCGTAAAACTTCTTAAGGTAAACATCTTAACCATGAATTAAATATTTTCTTTTCGAATGAATCCTGCAATGGGTATTGATTTTCTATTTTTTATAGTTTTTAAAAATTGTTTCCGCTGCGTTTTATACCTCGAAACCCAACAGTTAGGAGGTGGTGATATGTTGAAGTGTTGGTACCAAAATCCTAATAATGAAGATGATCTTCCTCCATTGGATATTCGTATGGTTCCTTTGCAATAGGCTACTGGTTTCTATGGCGTAGATCGGGTGGCGGAGTCTTATATCAGCTCTCGTCAGGATATGGCATCTAGAGACTCATATATTTCACTTGCCTATGGTAGATTTCACTATTACTTTACAGGATGTAGCTGCTCTTTTAGGGCTTCCTATTGATGGCGATGTTGTTATTTGTGATGTCACCCCTGGCCCTGTTATGAGTTGGTCTACTTATGTTGATGAGATATTTGGAAGCACCCCCATCTGAAAAACCACATGAATGGATCAAGAGTGCATTAGACTTTTATTTGTTCATGTGCTCCGCCCCATCAACCACATGATGCATCAGTAGATGATATTCGGTTTCAGATGTTATGTTATTTATTTCATCTGGTTGGTGGTGTATTGTTTATATATTATTCTAGAGGTCTCTTCCATCCTATTTTTATATATTTTCTTTGTGATCTAGACATATGTGGAGATTATGCTTTGGTGGCTGCATTTCTTGCATATTTGTATAGGGAGTTATGCAAGGAAAGCAGAAAGGTTGTTGATGAGGTAGCTAGTTGTCTTATCTTGTTGCAGTTATGGGCGTGGAAGAGAATGCTACTCTTGCTTCCATTTGCACAAATGTCCCTTTATTTGATGCTCATTTTTTGGAGGGGCAACCTGTAGGTCCAGGTGGACTTAGGTAATATATTTTCTAACTTCTGAAACTTTATTTAGCATTTTTAATATTTTAGGTTTCATTAATCCCCAAATTAGATTTTAGAAGCGTTCAAATGAAATTGATATAATAAGGAATTGGTTAGGGTTTAGGCTTCGTGTTTTAGGTCCTTTAGGCCCTACAACATTGGGTCTAAACCTAATTTCATCTAATTTAGGGCCTTTAGGACCTAAACCCTAGGAACTGGACTTTATTTTTCCTTTAGGATGTTAATTTAGCATTTTTATTTTATGGTTCATTAATCCCCAAATTAGGTTTTAGAGGCGTTTAAATGAAATTGATATAACAAGGAATGAGTTAGGGTTTAGGGTTGGCCTTTAAGCCCTAAACCAGATAGCCTAACCCTAATTTTATCTAGGGTTTAAGCCCTAAACCTTAGGAAGCAAACTTAATTTTCTTGTAGGATGTTAGGCCCTAAACCCTTGGAACCGAACTTTATTTTCTTGTCGGATGTTAATTTAACAAATTTTTAATACTTTAGGGTTCATTAATCCTCTAATTGATGAAATTGATGTTAGAAGAAATTGATGATATCGGCATATAAACTATCAGAGTTTATTTATCAGTATTTGATATCAGAGTTTAGGAGAAGTGACGTCATCAACAATTGTCATCAGCATTTGATGATCAGTATTTGACATCAGCATTTGGTCACTTCAGCTGAAAGTCAGGAGATATCGAAGAAGGAAAGATTTTCAGAATACATGTCGGTAAAGGACTTTACTTCTTGTAGCAGTCAATACATGGATATATTTTAAGATTTCTTATTGTAATAGAATATGATTCCTTATTAATTGTGTAGTTGTGCAATATATAAGCACAGATTAGGTTTACAGTTTATGTGTCACGAATTGATATATCTTTTATGTAACCTAGCAGCTCTCAAGGATATCTGTTCATCCTTTGAGAGAGTATTATAAACAGTTTTATACATCAATAAGAAAAACTGTTTATTTAATTGTGTCTGTTACTTCGATTTTTTGCATAAACTGTATTCAACCCCCTCTATAGTTGTATTAAGGACCTAACAATTGGTATCAGAGCAACCTGTTGATACACAAATAGTTTAAGATCCAAAGGACAACCACTTATGGCAGACAAAGAAGGACAACAGGTTCCCCCACCTCCAACACCAGCCACAAATCCAATCATCCCCAACATGAGTAGATATGAGGCTATTAACGTTCTAATTCTGAAAATACATAAATATCCAATTTGGAAAGTGAAGATGGCCATGTGTCTGAAAGAAACAGATCCTGAATATCTGAACAGGATTTATGATGATCTTCATAGGCCAATGAAACTAGTTATTGCTATTCCAGCCCAAGAAAAAAAGATGATTGATAAAGATAAGAAGGATTATTCTCTTGAGGATCTTTCATCTATTTTGAAAGATGCAAAAGTTAGACATATTTTTCATAGCAGTCTTGATAGTTTCATGTCCAATAGAGTTATTAGATGCAAAACTGCTAAAGAAATTTGGGACACTTTGGAGGTAAAGTGTCAAGGCATCACTACTATCAAGAAGAACAGAAGAACCATACTTACTCAGAAGTATGAACACTTTGACTCAAAAGCCAATGAGTCCTTGACTGAAATCTGTGATAGATTTCAAAAGTTGATAAATGAATTGTCACTGGTGGATAAAGAATATGATCCAGAAGATTTTAACTTGAAGTTTCTTCTTCCACTCCCTGAAAAGTGGGACTTGAAAGTCACATCAATAAGGGATAATTATGATCTTAATGATACATCTTTAGATGAGATCTATGGCACGCTGAAGACTCATGAGCTGGAAATGGAGCGAAGATGCAAGAGGAAAGGACCAAAAGCAAAACATGCTGCTCTGAAGGTTGAAGAGAAACCAAGGGAGAAAGCTAGAAGAAAAAGACACTCCAAAGGAAAAGTCATGATTACAAAGTCTGACACTGAGTCATCAAACTCTGATGAGGACTCAAACTCTGAAAGAGAATCAGACATTGAATATGATCATGATAACAATGAAGATATTGACCAAATGGCTGCTCTTTTGGTTAAAAGCTTCAAGAAGATAACTTATATAAATTTCAAGAACAAGAACAAGAAGTTTTCCAGAAAAGGATCCAGTTCCTCAATCCTTGATAGGAGGAACTACAGGAGAAGCTCTGATGAAAAGGTGTAAAAATGTGGAAGCTTTGACAAGTCAAAGATCAAATATTATAATTGTGATGAAGTTGGACACATTGTGGCTGACTGGAGGAAGCCAGGGGTTAAGAAGAAACAAGCCTTGATCACCAAATATGGCAAATGCTGATATTGAGGATGGCACTGCTGAATTAAAGGTACCTCAAACCTGTAACAACTGGGAATTTACAACTGTTTTGTATTATATTAAATGAGTATTATGTGATTTATGATATTATAAATTATGATTGATCATAAAAGTTTATTTGTTATGTGCCATATGTGTTCTGTGTGGTTCGGGATATTTTCAGATATTTTATTATGTGTTAAATGAATTTATATTAAAAATTAAATTATTGAGGTTTCGTTTTGATAACTGATATTTCGTATAGAGTAATTGGCCTTATTTTTATGTAATATCTGGGAAAAATCTGTATCTATTTTCTGATGAATAAATAAATATTATGTGTTTATATAAGTTTAATATGATTATTGCCATGATATGACATGCAGTAGTTGTTATTTGTGGTCCAGTACAGACCCATTTTTTTTATTATTTGTTACGTGTTTAAATGCAAATGTATGAAAGAATCCGTGATCTGGACGCGTGTCTAGTAGCATTTTTATCTAGGTACTTATTTTATCTTGTTTTATGTGCGTTTGCATGCATTATATGCATTTTCAGGGTTTTCTGTTAATTAAGAAAATATTTCGGTTTCTCAAAAATCAACGGACCGGGACCCCACAGGACGTCAAGGCCCACAAAAATCGTATTTTTATTTTTATAAAATCTCGGGACTTTCAATATTTAATATTTTTGCAGTATTCTTAACTTTTCTAGAAATTTTGACATAAATTTTATATTTTTCTGATTAAAAATTTATTCCCCATAATTATTATTTTTGGGCCTAATTATTTTAATTAAGGTTAAACACCCTATATTGATTTTGAGGTATTTATTTTTCCAAAAATTTAAATTGCTGGATTTTCAGTTTTTATTTTCATATTAATCCAAAAATTCACAAAAAAAGAAAAATACAGAAAACAAATTAGAAAAAAATACTTTGTCTTGTGTTCTTGAGCTGTGAGAATCAAATACAACTTCGGTGGCGTTATGATTGTTAGTTTTTGATGTACAAGTAATCAAAACGACCGAGGTTCAATTCTCTACCCGTTTCAATGATCAAAATCAGTCCAGGAAGGGTAAATTTTTTTGTTCGAAAATTAGGGTCCTTGAACAAGATTTTGGGGTTTTGGTTTTGTTAACTGTTTGTTAAATTGATTGTTATGATCATGTTTATCCAGAAAAATAGAATTTATGTTTATGAGTTTTGTGTATGTTTGTACTTTATTTTGTGTAGGACGAGTTCAATAGTTTTGATTTTCCTACCTTTCAATTTTCTGGTTAAATTCTTGATTACTTGGTAATTATGATGATATAAGTAGATTGTGCATAACCTGAGCTCCATTTTGACATCATGAGCATATAAACTGGTTGAGGTTTAGTTCACTTTGGGTTTTGGTCGGATTCTCGCTGACGTTGGTCTTAAAATCATCGGAATCGGCGATTCGTATATTATTTGTAGTTATTATTGCATATTCTGAGTTGCTGGGTTGTTTGTGGGTCGATTAAGATTGAAAATCGATTGGAACGAGAGGGTTTAGGGAATGGAACCACGAAGGCCAGAAGTTCGCGGTTCACCGGAAAAGTCACCAGTTTCTTAGGAGCCCAGATTCCGGCGACTTGTTCTTGGCTGACCCGACCCAGTTCTTCGTGACCCGTTTTTCTGATTTCCATCCCGATTTTGATTATTTTTCCCGCAAACTTCATTTGTAAACCTGTTTCTGTGATTTATTTTCGGAAAATAAATCAAAATTCTATTTTTAATTCCTAAAATCATTTTAATTCTTAAAAAAATTGGTTAATAATTTTAAATAATTAACTAAATTATTTTAAATTCCAAAAATTCTTTTCTTTTATTATTTTTAAAAATCAAAATTTGATTTAATTATGTATAATTTATTTTAATTAATGATTTATGGATTTAATTAATTGATTAATTTATTTAATCAATTAATTTTATTTATAACTAGTTAAATAAAATATAATTATTTATAATTCATCCAAATAATTCCTAAATATTATTTTTAATATATTTAAGTATTAAAAATTAATTAATATTATTACTAATTGATTTTTTCTTATTTATTCATAATAAATAGTATGTTCGCTCGTTCTATACGAAATAAACGCGTCTAAACTTAATAAAATATTCTGCTTCCAATAAAAATACTTTCAAGACCTAAATACTTCTATAATGAAAGGTCGTTTGTTTTTAGAGTCATTCTGAGTCGATTATTGATCGGTAAATTATATTTTGACCCGATTTCAGTTCTAAAAGTATCGAGACCTATCTTTTGACGATTTGACTTACGTGTACATGAATTATGTGTATTACGTGTTATATGAATAACATGATTACGTGCTATATGATCTGCATGCTATCTGTTTACAGTTTAAATGCCATAATTAGATATAAACGATTGGGTAGATGTTGAGACATATAGTTATATCGATTGAGGTTGGTTTTATTTATTAAAATGGTACTTTTATTTATAGAATCGAGTAGCAAGGAGTGCAACCAAGTGTTAGAATGAATTGGTAGCCAGCAGTTATAAGCTGAGGTTATAGCGAAGAGTTAGTGTGCATACCAGGCAAGTATTCTCGAACCTCTTTGTGATATATTGCACGTATTTCTTCCCTATTCTAAATTTAGAATAGTTAAATGTTTTACATTTTGCTGCAATTACTCTTAATTATGCAAGTATCTTTTTGTTCTTGTTCCTTATTATTATTTTTGATCTCTTGAGGAAATACCTATTATTACGGGTAATTTGTGAACCCTGAATCAGGGTATTTTGAAATTAAAATGATTCGACATCAAAATACTCAACAGACTGGATGGTTATAAAGAGGGCTAGGGATGGACTGGACCCTATGGGCCGGGGAAGGACCGGACCCTTGTTTTCAAAGGCCAGATATGGGCCTAGGTACCTTGTTATGATGTGGGTCTATGCGGTTGGGCATAGGTCCGTACTATACCTGACTGATTAGCAGATTATAATATTGTGTTGATTCTAGTATCCAGTCTATTTTATTGTTGATCGTCATTAATGACATTCCTTTTTAAAAAGTTTTGTGATTACAAAATCGGAAAAAGAACTGATTCAGAAGATGAGTCAGTGAATTGCTCGTTGCTTTTGGTTTATGATTGAGGGTTAATAAAGGCTGATATTTTATTCGCTCAACTGTTTTAATAAATAAAGATGTTTACAAAATCATTTAAAGATCGTTTCCAAGAGTTTCTTTTGATCATAATAGCTGGAAACCAATTATGATAGTTGTTGGGCATTTTTGGCTCACTCTTGCTTTGTGCATTCTTATTACTTTTAGTGTCCAATGAGGATAAAAGTGAATAGCTCTTAATAGACATCAAAATTGGAGAGATCCCAGTTGCAGAAAGTTGGAGATGTCAGAGTGAATAAGACGAGGAAGTTAGTAAAGAGGTAATAAATTTTTATTTAGTGCTTATAAATTTATGAAGGTTAGATTATTATTTCATACCATAACCTGTAAACGATCCAGAATTGAGGGGTCATCTGTATATGTATTTTAATATTAAGGTTTATATTATTTAAAGTTGTTTAGTGACACCCAATTCTGACCCCGGATTTGGGGATGTTACAAGTTGGTGTCAGAGTTCCAGGTTATCCATCCCTGAAATAAGAATAGATGAAAGTAAGACAAGATTGGAAGGTCATCTAAGATATGAGAGATCTTAGGTAGGCCCATGTTGAGTTTGAGTTAAATTTTTTGGATATGATATGATAGTGAAATATATGATAGGATGTTGTTAATATAAGTGTAAGGTGAATATATTAACGCTATAGATATATTGAGTACCCGGATCTTATAGTGTGTGAAGTCAACGGCTCGACAGATATCGGGTAAACTACCCTGATTTCTATGTGGTTTAAAATGAATGTGGGATTGATTTTTTAAACAATTGGTAGAGAAAAGACAAGTGAATTTTACTATGATTTGGTTATGATCGTGTAGTGAAACATAGCTATCAGCCTTTAGGCAAGCAAGTCAAACGGAGAGTTAGAGTTGCAATTTTAGTGACACTCTTAATTGTTGAACTTAGATATTTTTGTAAACTTTTCTTGTTATTACCAGCCACTTTTTAGGTGTCGTGCAAGAAACGACACTTATCTCACTGGGTATACTTAAAGTTAATACGAAGATACAACTTTATCTATGGATAAAACTTTGAATTGTGTCGGTTGGTTGTAATTATGGCATTAAATATGACGGTACAAGTAGAAAAGATAGTATCAGATGTCGGCATTAGAGTTAGAGGTACGAATAAGATAGTTATGCAACGGTAAATTGAATTTCTTCGATTAGTGAAGGCGAAATGGACCCATGGAGGGGCAGAAGATGTATCGAAGTGGATGGAGCCTTATGTGGTCGTTTCTTTAATTAGATACCTTATTGATATAATATGGGAACGAAAACTAACTCATATAGTAATGACGACCAGGTGTGTGATTTTCCAAAAATTTAAAACAAGTTTTTGAAAAAGATTTTGTTAACAAAATTTCTAAAAGATCTTTAAACAAAATGAGTTTTAAAATTTGGTTGTCAAATCACTACTTGATTTCTTGTTGTTATAAACATTAGATTACCCGGACGAATACTTGATCTGGACCCAGTATTGTCAAATTCAAAGGGTCAAGTAGACCCGTTATTATGAAAGAGTTTAAAAATGTTGCTAACGGAAGATTGGAAATCTTGTTTAATACTAGTATTGACGATAGAGTCAACGTGCGGGAACAATATATATCCACTTCATGAAATTATTAAAGTTCAAAATATAATAACTCATATTTTTGTATTATTAAAAATGTAATTATCAAATAAATAAAATATGTTATGGTTCTGTTAGCTGGGTGTTGTATTTAATATTAGTTATATGTGTTTCCGTGGTATACGAGAATTATTTATGTGATTAATTGTTGAGTCGTATTGGTTTATTTTTACTTTTAAAAGTGATTTTCTGGAGGATTTATTTTTATAAATATTGGGATTATCTCTAAAATTATTTTATGGTTTTATAATTTCAATAATAATTTATGGAAATTTATAAAATTTAGAAAATAATAGTTTATCAATTATTTATCCCTAAATGATTTTCTGATTGTATTTTAGTGTAAATTCAGTATTAAATTCCAAAATGTTTCAAAAATCATGAAACTCATATTTTCTCAAGTTTTGAATATTTTCAGAATTTTAAAATTATTTCAGAAATTTTTTGGATTATATTCACCTGCACATTTGTTCGTTAAATCGTAAAATGTGGGTCGGATGCGAGATTCAAAAATACTTTAAAAATTATGAAAATTTTATTTTATTAGTTTTTTAATATTCTTGAAATTTTAAAATTATTTTGGAATTTCTCTGACTTATTTTCACACGCAAGTTCATATTGTTAATTGTGTAATTGCGAGTCAGAATTAAGTTTCCTAGGGATTTTGTTTGTTATGTGCAGTAGTTTATAAATAATAAAAAATACAACACGGACACACAGCTGATAAATACAGTCATCCTAAACTCTTCCTCCCACATCTCATCTCATCTCATCTCATCTCATCTTTCTCCGCTCTCTCTTCACCCTCTCTCTCTCTCTAATTGTCTCCTATCATCCTCTCTTCTCTTTATCTCTCTGTTCCCTCTCCTCCCCCTATTCTCCTGTCTTCTTCCCTGTTTCCCGCCACCGCTTGGTTTTCCGGCCGCCGCACTCCTTCCTTCCGTTTACTTTCCGGTGATTACTTCGGTTATTTCTGTTATGTATATATATATATATATGTAAGTATATATGTGTGTGTTATTGTATGTTGTGTGTGTGGATTTCATGTGTGTTGTGCGCATGCATGGGTGCATGTGTTGTGTGTGCAGCAGGGGTTGCTTGTGCTGCTACTGCCCTTTCTACTGCTTGATTGTGGTGTTGTTGGTTCTGTTATTGTGGAATACTTTGGAATTTTGATATTTTTGCAGGAAATATATGATTACTGTTTGTGAAATAAAATGAATAATTCGTGCGGGAATAATTAAGATTAATCGGTGAAATTCGTGTGTGAAACCGGAATTTATCGGGTACCCGCGAATTTTGCCGCCGTTGGCGATGAGCCTCGACGAGCCGACGATGTACGGTGGTGAATATTTCTGAGTCCTACAATTTATAAAAATAATAATAAAAAAAAATTAGTATTTGTGTCAATGATTAGGTTGCGAGATGTGAATTAATGTTGTTGGTTGCGTCGATTATGTTTCGACGGGTAGTCCGATAAATAAAGGAGACGCTGGCCGATTTCCGAAAAATTATTTTTGGGAATACGGGAACATATCCTGTAATTATCGGAAATACTGATCGAATATATATATAATTATATATTTATTTAAAAAAAATTATGAAATCTAATTTCGTGTTGTGGTAAAATATTTTGCAGAAATATTCAATAACCCTATTTTCCAAAACAACGGGGGTATATGTATTTTCTGAAATTAAATACTGAATCAAATTTCAAAGTCATGGACCCTAGATGTTATGTGTATAACAATAATACGTATAATTACGAGTCGGGATTTGATAACGTACGGGTAGAATAATAGCGAGGATATGTCAAGCATATTCGGTTGTCTAATTTAGGATGTTTCGGTTCTGTAGGTCCCAGTCAAAAGCCCGAGCATCCAAGTCGGTTCAAATTCAGCCAATAATAGCTTTTAAAGCGTATTAAGGGAAGTACCCCTGACCATGTCTATTATGGTTCAGCAACATATGAATAACTGTTGATTTAAATTTTATACGGGAACAGAATGATTTAAGTTACGTATCCCCTGTGTTTAAAAATGTTATTGTTTAAATTATGTTCTGGGGAAAAGTAACTTCGGAAAATGCCTATCTCTAAATTGTGAATAAAATTGGAAAGGTTTTGAGGTTTGGTATGGTAGAATTGTTTTGAAAAGAGATAGGTATAATGGTTTGAAAACTGGATAAAATGAATCAGATATTGGATAACGGTCGTAAATGGCTAATTTGGTTATGCGCACTATTTGATAGATTATTGATAGATTGACTAAGTCTGCACGTTTCCTTCCGATCAACGAAAGATATTGTAATATCCGGGATATATCGTGTAATTATTTTTATCAATTTTATATGATTTTTATGTGAATTTTAGTGAATTATCAGGTAATTGGAGTTGATGTTTGGATGTTTAAATGTGATAAAATTTAAGTAATTTAATTTTTATATGTCCAAAACAAAGTATAGATATTTTGATATTTTTCTGGTAATTTTTAGGTTGTTATGATTTATAAATGATTTATGGATTTACTAATTATTTTTTGTATAATTATAAAACTATTTTTTAAAACCGAGAATCGTCCAACTTCAACTATTTTTACATTTTTATAACCCGAAACTCTTCAGAAAATTCCTTCTTAACCTAATCTGATTATTCTGAACATTTTTTGTGTTTTGACTTTTTCAATCTAGAATACGGTTTGACCCGTATGAGTCCCAGCGCAAAATTTTCGATATAATAGTCATTTTGATATATCAATAAAACCCGTATTCTCAAGAGACGGGATACTTTTACATTATTTTCTCGTAGAGTGTTTTATAAGAAGCCCGGTTTTGATATTTATCCAAAAGTGGTATCAAATTGGATCATTTTGTAGTTACTTAGAGGCTAAGTAATCTATTTTTGGATTCGAAATGATCCAACGGGTATTAATATTCCAGAACTATAAATAGCCTTTTTCTTATTTTATTTTATTCGGATAATCATAAACAAACAGTTAAAACATATAATTTACAGAGAAAAACTCGAATATTCGTCGCGTTCTTCAGAATCGAACCTAAAAATGAAGGCGTTATCAAAATCGAAATCAAGTGTGTGAATAACCGAGGCGAAGCTCTTGAAAAATACTTTCAGAATCCATCATCAATTTTAGTGCATGAATCAAGGGTATTTTCTTATTTAATTATTTTAATTCGAATTAATTTATGATTAATATATGAAATTTTGATTTTGATGTTGTTTATATGATTTGAGGATTGTATCTTGTAGATAATTTTGTCTTGATCATTTTGGTATATTATATGTTGAATTTGGAGTTCAATAACATGTAGAAAAATGAGTTTGATTCTCGAATTAATTAAATTGGGGTTTATAGGTTTGAATGTTCTTAATTGATTTTAAGGCATTTTTGATTCAAGGGTTATAGATATAAATTGATGATACCAATGAATAGATCGTTGAAAAACGAATCTATTGGTATATATATGATTAACAAACGATAACTGGAATGGCTTCTCCGGAAAATATAGAGAAACAGCGGCGTAAACTTCGATCAAATTTTCAGGCAATTTGGCAAGTTTTTGGACTATACAAAGCAGCCCATCATGTTACTGAGTGGCAGTTGATTGTACGTTGTTAATTTGGCTTGTTTCTGGGCATGTTTATAGCTGCCGGAAAAGCTTGGGGGCCGCCATTAACGGCCGGCCACCGGGAACAACGACAGGGAGGAAGACGGTGAAAAACTACCGTTTAATCCCTGCGACTTTAAAAATTTACAAAAAATATATTTATGTTTTATATATTTTCAAAAATGATATTATCTATTTATATTATTTTCAGAAATTGTTTTTAATTATTTAAAATTCCAAAAATCAGTATTTTTAATTCTAAATATTATTTTTAATTTGAAATTAAATTAAAATTATTTGATTAATTAATTTTAGTTGATAACTAATTATTTATTTAGTAAATTGATTTAAATATTAATTGATTAATTAATTTAATGAGTTATTAATTAATTTTAATTGTTTATTTAATTAGATTTAATTATTTCTTTTGATTTAAAAATTCCAAAAAATAGTTTTCAGCTGTAAAATATTATTTAAATTATTTTCAAGGCTCGATAATTATTATTAAATAATTTTAAAAGTCAGATTCGGGTGTTCGAACCTTATTATTTATTTATAAAATGATTTGTTGACTCATTTGAATTCAAAAAAATGTTCAAAAACTCATATTTAATACCTTAAAAATCATTTTAAGCCCGAATCATCTTTGAAAAATTATTTGATCGAATATCTTATGTGCTATGTGTTATATATGATCAGTTTGATGTATAATATGCATGTATGTGCGTTGTTTAATATTTTTTGTTGTAACTTTCAATCCGTGAGTCAGATTTGGGTGAAACGAAGGGTAGATAGAAGTTTGTAATGAATTGAAAGAGATGAGAATAAGTATTGATAAATACTTGTAATGTCTAACAGAGGAAGCGAGACGTAGAAAGGGAAAACAAGTGGTCAGTGAGTGAGAATCAGTAGACGAGTACAAGTATAGTGAAAGCGAAGTGAGATAAGGCAAGTATTCTCGAACCTTCTTGTGATATATTGCAAGTATTTCTGAACTTTCTTTATATATGTTGTTAAGTATTCCAAATAGTTCTTGTTTTATATTGCAAGTGATTTGAAGTACTTAACCCTAAACCCTGATTCTTGTTATTGATCTTGAGTCGTAAACCTTATTCTTTGTAAACCATGGATTGTTGTATTCTCGGATACGAACCACACATATATGATACTACTCCACAAATACATATACACCACATACTGATCCATGATATGGAATTGCTTAACATACGAACCTTCATACCTTGTATAACAGAAAACCAATCTTAGTAACCACTAAACCTTTGGTCTTCTACTTTGTGATTCTTTCCCTAGCTGAAAGCCAATCCTTATACTTATCTTGTTATACCTTAATGGTATTATGAATCACCCTATGCTTCGAAATAAATGTTATTTATGATTCTGTTTATTTAGTTACATTTATTATCATGTTGTTTTATAGAATTGGATTATTTTCAAATATGGACCAGATTCATGGTCGGACTAAATTCGTGGTCATAATAGGCCAATGTGTGCCTTGGATCCAGTATAAAAAGGAAAGTTGTGACCCTTGCTCGGGATTAGTGTATGAATGATCAACAGCCTAACCTTGGTTTTTAAAATAAAAGGGAATATCCAATTCTAATCTTTGATTATCAAGAAACTTGATTCCTTATATCATTACAACCGATCATTGTTTAATCTCAGTGTTGTCATTATGACTTGCTGAGCTATTTAGATCACTCTTGCCAATTTTTTGATGTTCTTTTTCAGTTAAAAAGGAAACTGGTGGTATCGAGGATCCCCAGACAAGTGTGCGAGCTAGGTTTTCAGGTTGAAATGGAATAAGCTAGCATAAGATGTTTGTTTTTGTCCAAGTTGAAAGTTTGTAATAAAGTTTTACTTTAGTTGTAAGATAAATAATTTGGGATTTGGTACGTTTGTAATATGAATAAGGTTGTTGCTTGTGGGCATACTTTAACCAGTTGCGATCCGTGGATTATGGTAAGTAGGGTAACTACATATATTATCTTCATAAACAGGTTTATATATGGTGTGTGTATGTGTTGTGGACCGCAAAATTCTGACCCGGGTTTGGAGGGCGCCATAGATATTCTTTGGATAAGTTAGTTAAGATGTATTTGGATGAAATTGTGACTAAGCATGGAGTCCTTATTTTAATTAAGTCTGATCGAGATCCAAGGTTTAACTCAAGATTTTGGATGAAATTCCAGGAATGTTTGGGAACTAAGTTGAAGATGAGTACCGCCTATCATCCTCAGACAGATGGTCAAACTGAAAGGACAATTCAAATGATAGAAGATATATTGAGAGTATGTGCTTTGGATTTTAAAGGAAACTGGGATGATCACCTATCGTTAATTGAGTTCTCATATAATAAGAGTTATCATGCCAGTATTAGAATGCCACCCTACGAAGCCTTGTATGGACATAAGTGTAACTCCCCACTTTATTGGGATGAAGTGGGAGAAAAGAAGTTGTTAGGTCCTGAATTAATTCAGCAAACCAAGGACGCAGTGGTATTGATTCGGAAGAGACTATAAGCAACTCATGATAAACAGAGAAAGAACGCGGACTTGCATCGAAAGGATATGGATATAGGAATAGGATCACTGTTGTTGTTAAAAGTCTCACCTTGGAAAGGATTGGTTAGATTTGGACAGAACGGAAAGCTGAGTTCTAGATATATTGAACCGTTCGAGGTATTGAGAAAGATAGGTAAAGTTGCCTATGAGTTGCCGCTGCCGCCGCAGCTGCAGCATATCCATAACGTGTTCCACATATCCATGCTAACGTGATATATCCCTGATTCAAACCAAGTCATTGAGTATGAACCAATCGAGCTTCATCCAGATTTGTCCTATGTGGAGTAGCCAATCCAGATCATAGACCATAAAGAGCGAGTCCTTAGGAATAAGTTTATTCCTATAGTAAAAGTACTTTTGAGAAAGCCTTGAGTGAAAGAGTCCACTTGGGATTTAGAGTCAGATATGCTTAAAATATATCCTCATTTGTTCAATTATTTTAGATTCTGAGGACAAAGTCTTTTTACGGGGGAAGGTTTATAGCGTCTCGTATTTTTGTATTATTAAAAATCTAATTATTAAATAAATAAAATATGTTATGGTTCTGTCAGCTGGGTGTTTTTTTTAATATTAGTTGTATGTGTTTCCATGGTATACGAGAATTATTTATGTGATTAATTGTTGAGTCGTATTGGTTTATTTTTACTTTTAAAAGTGATTTAATGGAGAATTTATTTTCATAAATATTGGGATTATCTCAAAAATTATTTTTATGACTTTATAATTTCAATAATTATTTATGGAAATTTATAAAATTTAGAAAACAATATTTCATCAATTATTTATCCCTAAATTATATTTCTAGATTGTATTTTAGTGTAAATTCAGTATTAAAATCTATCATGTTTCAAAAATCATGAAACTCATATTTTCTCTAGTTTTGAATATCTCGAGAATTATAAAATTATTTCAGAAAATTTTCGGATTATATTCACTTGCATATTTGTTCGTTAATAGTAAAATGCGGGTCAGATGTGCGATTGAAATATACTTTAAAAATTATAAAATTTTATTTTATTTGTTTTTAATTATTCTGGAAATTTTAAAATTATTTTGGAATTTCTCTGACTTATTTTCACACGCAAGTTCGTATCATTAATTGTGTAAATGCGAATCAGAATTAAGTTTCCCAGGGATTTTGTTTGTTATGTGCAATAATTTATAAATAGTAAAAAAATACAACACAGTCACACAAATGATAAATACAGTCATCCTAATCTCTTAGTCCCTCATCTCATCTCATCTCACTCGGATCTCTCCCCCCCCCCGCTCTCTCCCTCTCTCCCACCCTCTCTCCCCCTATTCTATTTATCTCTTTGTCCCCCTCTCTCTCTCTCTCTCTCTCTCTCTCTCTCTCTCTCTCTCTCTCTCTCTCTCTCTCTCTCTCTCTCTTCATCTCTTCTCTTTATCTCTCTGTTCCCTCTCCCCTTCCCGTATTCTCCAATCTTCTTCCCTGTTTCCCGCCGCCGGTTAGTTTTCCGGCCGCCGCACTCCTTCCTTCCGTTTACTTTCTGGTGATGACTCCAGTTATTTCTGTTGTCTATATATATATACGTAAGTATATATGTGTGTTATTGTGTATGTTTTGTTTGTGGATTTTGTGTGTGTGTGCGTGCATGGGTGCGTGTGTTGTGTATGCTGCGGGGGTTGCTTGCGTTGGTAATGCCGTTTCCGCTGCTTGATTGTGGTGTTATCGGTTCTGTTGGTGTGGAATACTTTGGAATTTTAATTGTTTTACAAGAAATATTTGATTACTGTTTTTGAAATAAAATGAATAATTCGTGCGGGAATAATTAAGATTAATCGGTGAAATTCGTGTCGGAAACCTGAATTTATCGGGTACCAAATTTTGCCGCTGTTGGCGATGAGCCCCGGTAAGCCAACGGTGGACGGTGATGAATATTTCTGAGTCCTATAATTTATAAAAATAATAATTAATATTTGTGTCGATGATTGGGTTGCGAGATGTGAATTATTGTTGTTGGTTGCGTCAATTATGTTTCGACTGGTAGCCCGATAAATAAAGAAGACACTGCCCGATTTCCAAAAAATTATTTTTGTGATTACGGAAACGTATCCTGTGATTATCGGAAATACCGATCTAATATACATAATTATATATTTATTTATATATATTTTAAGAAATCTAATTGCATGTTGTGGTAAAATATTTTACAAAAATATTCAATAACCCTATTTTCCGAAATGACAGGTATATGTATTTTCTGAAAATAAATACTGAACCGAATTTCAAAGTCATGGACCCTAGCTGTTATGTGTATAACAATAATACATATAATTATGAGTCAGGATTTGATAACGTACGGGTAGAATATTAGCGAGGATATGTCAAGCATATTCGGTTGTCTAATTTAGGATGTTTTGGTTCTGTAGGTCCCAGTCAAAAGCCCGAGCATCCAAGTCGGTTCAAAGTCAGCTAGTAATAGTTGTTAAAGCATATTAAGGCAAGTATCCCTGACCATATCTTTTATGGTTCAACAATATATGAATAACTGTTGATTTAAATTTCATACTGGAACAAAATGATTTAAGTTACGTATCCACTGAGTTTAAAAATATTATTGTTTAAATTACATTTTGGGGAAAAAGTAACTTCGGAAAATGCATATCTCTAAATTGTGAATAAAATTGGAAAGGTTTTGAGGTGTGCTGTGGTAGAATTGTTTTGAAAGAGATAGGTATAATGGTTTGAAAACCGGATAAAACGAATCAGATATTCGATAACAGTCATAAGTGGCTAAGTCAGTTGCGCACCCTATTTAAACCGCTTAGTCCAACGTAACTAATCATAGACTTATCTAGTCTCTGCGGATCTGGTATAGATGAATTGTGTGTTAGTCCAATCAGCTATCCTAGACGAATTGTGTGATAGCCCGATCAGCTATCCTAGATAAATTGTATGGTGGCCTGATCAGCCGTCACTAGATAACGTCCAATATATATATGATTTTGGTTTTGTGGTTCCCGTACTGGAACAAATGGTTTTGTGGTCCCCGTAACGGGATATATGGTATTGTAGTTCCTATAAAGGGAAAGATGATTTGAAAATCAAAATAGCATGCTAAAACTGGACTCTGATATTTACACAACACACAATTAGTATTTTGTTTTACAGAGCATGTCAGTTGTTTATATCTAGTTTCATTGGTTTGCACCGGCTTCACTTATTTTATGAATTATTTATGATTTCTGTTCATGTAAATGTTTTTATAAAATATGTTACTTGTTATTCATATAGTGGTACTGCTGAGCAATTGATTTCTCACTGTTGCAAACTATTTTATACATATATCGGAGATGCCTAGGAGGCCCTTATGTCGTAGTCAGACCCAGATTCCAGTTCTTCCTATACCAGGCTCCTCTAATATAGTTTTGTCAGACCAGATGTAGTCTGTTGAGTTTCTGTAATAAGTTAGTTATGTCAGGTTTGTTTAAATAAGTTGATTTGTAATAGTTATGTAACCTAAGTCATACTTGAACCTGGAAAAGATCTTGATAAGGGGTCGTGTTTGTGTTGTAATAAAATTAAGTGTGGTTATGTTATATTGTGGTTGTGGTTGTTCGTGACGTCAACTCCTGACCCCGGGGTTGAGGCCGTGACACAAAAGAACTGATATGTTGCGGGTCTAATGATAGGCTTATGTGGCTTGGACACAATGAGAAGTTATCATTGTAAATACCGTAAGAAAGCGATTATGTTCGAATTGTCAAAGTATGGAATGTGGAGGCCCGATGCTAGAAATGCGAGACTTAATAATAGGAAATTGGCATAGTAGGCGAATTTACAAAAGCATTTCCCGAGGACTTTCCCGAAGCTATTATATGACTTGGATTTGGAACTGGTTACTCGACTGAGCCCTGAAGGTATACATAAGTGAAACGTGGATGGCGACCTACGGTGTCATTATTTTCTCTAATACGACAACGAATATTCTTCTTAATTCTTGAATATGCATGAGCTTCTTTCATTAATAAGTTATACGAGGCAAGAAGGAAAGAAAATTTATTGTATCCCTTTCAAATCATTTCTCTTCTGAAAATATTGTTTTCTGATTGAGACAAGCAGTGTTATGGTGTGACGCTTTGTCGGAATAACGAAGAGTTTGGTGGGATGCCACCTTATCATGAGCTATATGCCATATAGTATGAAAAATTGGCCATCTTGAGTACAAATATGGTTGTCTCATTTATTTCTAAATCATCGCTCATTCTTTCTTCTTCAATTATGATTTATTGACTTATGGATCCTTCTAATTGTTTTGTCGCACTGTTGTTCTTTAAAAAACTTTCCAATCAGAATCATATACACAAATTCTCTTCATGTGTAAGGTCTATTCTTTGAAGGTTTAAAAGGAAGTGAAATAATTCTGTATAGTAGTTGGAATTACGTGTTGAGTATAGATATTGATTGTAAGCCAATAAATGGTGGCCATTTACACGTAAGGAAGAATCAATATGCAGATAACGTGGTTGACACGAAGACATCAAATTTGAAATGTATATATGTCATACATGATATATTTCAAGTCTAAGATTTTGGCGTGAAATTGATTAGTTAGCGAATTGTATTAGATAACTCAACCATAGAAATAAAAAGTGAAGTTGTGTATGCCAGGCAATGCAAATGAGTGACTGGACAGCAGAATAAAATGAAGGAATTTTCAAAAATGAACCAGATGAGTGATTAATATGTTAAGAAGGCGAAGCATACCGCAATTATGGGGAGGTGCTTGTCATGAATGTTCGAGATAGTAGAAATTCTAATAACGAATAAACTTCGAGCATGTTCTTCAAGGAATTGTTAGGCTTTCCAACTCAAGTAAGTAAGTTATAATGAATTTGACACTCATAACTGAGCCAGAGACGAAGGTTCCGTATTAAAAGATATAAGTAGAAATGAAGAAATAGAGATTCAACTATGAAATATTTAAAGAAGTAATGTTTTAAAACTAATTGAATTTTCACAAAATTATGATAATGTTTGTTGAGACCATGTGTTGGTTATCAGAAGTTAAATAAGTTAACTAATGAGAATAAATACATATTGTCAAGAATAGAAATTGCTCCATTAGTTGAAAAGTGCAACATAATTTCTTAAAAGTATTTATATACAAGTGTCAACAATAGAAAGTAAAATTAAAAAATATCCTTAAAATGGATTTACGAACAAGTCTAAGTAATATGAATTGTTAATTAGAGAGCTTGAATTGAAAATGAATTAGAAGAATCATGGAATAAAACTTTTGAGAAATAGTAGAATAATTGTACATTTATTAATGATATTTTGAAAGAATAGAGGAAAAGTATGATTGTATTAATAATTGTTTATTTATGACCTTAGTTCTATTAAAAGATGTATGCTATGTCAGTTAGTAGTATATGTGCTTCTCAGCATGATATGTTTTGAAGTATGGTGGAATGATGAGGTTGGTGGATGGTGGTGGATTTCCATGGTTGTTCATTGTTTGATTAATTGTTGGTGTCGGCTTGAGTCCGACTGGTAGTCAATAATATAGGGGAGATGCTGCCCAAATTTTCGAAAAATGCCCTGCTTTTAAAGATAGAAAGTATACTTCCTTCTGTTATTAATATTCATGTTGATACTCCAAATAATTGCAATCTAGGTTCTTAAAAGAGGCTGTTATAGCCAAACCGACTTTATATAATTGGTCTTTGATTTTATTTATCTAGTGATCATTTGGTTCAGTTGATCAGCTTAAAGGGTTTTTTTACCAATAATGGTCAGTTAGATGGAAATCAATTCCAATTAGATTAAGTCAAATTCTGATGTAATTTTCAGATCTGAAATTAAAGAAATTAGGAATTTGGAGGAAGTAAGGACACCAGTAGAATTTAGAAGTTTAGTGGAATTAGCGCGATGTTACTGTAAATGTGTGAGACTTTATCTAGATGAATATGCCCTTTTGCGATAAAGAAAAATAGAAAGTTATTTGTACATACTAGTGAGAAGAACGTTTTCAAGGCTCGATATATAGCGAAGAGAAGGAAATAAAGAGGAAGAGGGAATAAAGAGGAGACTGGTAATTTCACCAATGCGGATATTATTACATAATCAAAGAGATTTTATCATCAACAATATTGTTTTCATGAAGGACTTGGGTGTATACCATTGATAGAATGATAAGGTAATGAGAAGTACTCTGAAATACTAGAAAACTCGTGAATACAAGTATCTGATGTATGGTAGAAGTTGGCAATGATAGTATGTGAACTAAAGAAGGGGATGTATTGATTATGTAGGGAAGGAGGCATATAACTTGCACAGACCCTAATAATTTGAAATATATCTTCAATTCGAGGAAATTAAATATGAGAAAGATGATATTTGGAGTTGGTTAGAAATGAAAGTTGCGTGATTAGTGATTATTTGAGTAAGGCTAATAAGGTAGCTAACATCCTCAGCGCAGAGGAAGGTTTGATTTTACTAATTTGATTAGCAAGGATAGTAAAAGAATTCAAATAGTGGGATATGAAGTTTTTATTCCAGGTTTAGCAACAGAAAAAATGTACTTAATGCTGAATCGATCAGTACTATTGGGAAGAAGGATTCACATATGTAAAGAAGAAATAATGAGCCAGGAGAATGAATGACTTAACTAAGAAAGGAAGTGGAATGAAAAAGGATGATAAAGAAATTTAATAAGTTGCCCATAATGTAAGTAAGTTATGACAACATGTGTGTCGAAGCTAAAGTAGAGAACGTAATGAAACGTCTATAACTTGAGATAGGAAACTCATTCGGAGAATTTGATTAAATACTGAGTGTAACGCCCGGGAAATATTATGTAATTATTTTTATCAATAAATAATTACTCTATGATTTTTATGTGAATTTTGGTGAATTATTTGATGGTGGATAATAATATTTGAATGTTTATTTCTAATAAAATTTAGATACTCTAATTTCCCATTATCCAGAATTAAATCTAGATAATTTTGGTATTTTTATGGTAATTTTTAGATTACCATATAATTTTATAAGAATTTATAGAATTAATAATAATTATTCTTACATAATTATAAAATTTATTTTTAGAATCAGAAATTGTCCCACTTCAATCTTTTTTTGCGTTTTTACAACCCGAAACTCTTCTGAAAACTCCTTCCTAACCTAATCTGATAATTCTGAACACTTTCCGTGTTTTGACTTTTTCAATCCGGGATACGGTTTGACCTGTACGAGTCCCGATGTGAAATTTTCAATACACAACTCATTTTATATATCGACAAGAATCCATATTCTCAAAAGGCGAGACATTATCACCTTAATTTCATATAAAGTATTTTATAGAAAGCTCTGTTTTGATAATTATCCAATTCTGGTATTAAAATCGTATCATCTTTTTAGTTACTTAGCGGCTAAGTAACCTATTTTCGGATCTGATGTGTAAATGTAATTATCAAATTATTAAATAAATAAGATATGTGATGGTTTTGTCAGCCTTGTGTTGCTGTATCATAAATTGTTTGTGATTTGTTGGACGCGAAGATTAACTTTATAATTACTTATCGAGCTGTATAAAT
The DNA here is from genome assembly GCF_009905375.1 of Apium graveolens. Classification (NCBI taxonomy): domain Eukaryota; kingdom Viridiplantae; phylum Streptophyta; class Magnoliopsida; order Apiales; family Apiaceae; genus Apium; species Apium graveolens. The sequence continues at coordinate 44,069,615 of NC_133655.1, read as the reverse complement.
TTATTTTGTTTTTAAAATGATTTTTATTGAATATCTATTTTCATAAATGCTAAAATTGTTTCTAAAATTATTTTTGTTGCTTTATAATGTTATTTATTATTTTTAGGAGTTTATAAAATTTAGAAATCAATATTTTATTGATCATTTATCTTTAAATGATTTTCCGATCGTATTTAAGTGTAAATTATGTATTAAATTCAGAAATGCTTTAAAAATTACGAAATTGATGTTTTATTTGTTTCATAATATTTATAAAATTTAAAAATTATTTTAAACGATATTTTGAGTTACCGTTATTCGCAAATTATATCATGATATCGTTAAATACGTAACAAAACAAATAAAAAAAGAAAAAGTAATAATAAAAACCTAATTCTACCCCCAAATCCCCGACCCCCCCTGTTGTTGTCTCTCTCTTGATTCACCTATCCCTCTCTTCACAATCTCTCTACGGTCTCTATCTCTCCCTCTCGATCTCGTACTTTTCACTCCCCTTCGTTTCCTCGATTCTTTTTCCTTATCTCCCATTTTATGTCACCCTTGTTTCCGGTAATCTCGCCGCCGCGCCGCCTGTTCGATCCTCCTTGTCGCCGGTATATTTTCCGGCCAGGATTGTTTAGGCGATTGTGTGTCTTGTGTGATTTTAAGTGTATGTGTTTTGCTGTGTGAGTGCGCGTGTATTGCGCGTGTGTGTGAGTGTGATTCGTTGTGTGCGTGTGTTCCTGGTGTGTGCGTTGGTGATATGTGGATTCCGGCCGAGATGGTTTTTCTAGCTGTCTCCCCGGGAATTGGCATGTGTTGTTTCTGCTGCTGTCATGCTGTCTGTTATGCCTGCCATAATTTGGGATTGTTTTTTTTTATTTTTGCAGGGAAACTATTTGACTAACATTCGTGAAATAAATTAATTTTATACGGGAAATTAGATTTAATTGGTGGAATTCGTATGGAAACCCTAATTGATCGGGCACCGACGAATTTTACCGCCGTCGGTGATGAGCCTCGGCAAGCCGACGGTGGGCGATGATGATTTTTATCTGAGTTCTGCAAATAAAATGCAAAATACGAATAAAAATTATAAAATGCGAATTAAAACAAAAAATGCGAGTATTAATTGATAATTGTTTTAATTGGTGTGTGAATTTGCGGATTAATGTTATGAACTGAAATCGGTGGTTGGGGATTGAATTGTAGTTGGTTTGAAATTGGTTGTGACTGATTTGACGTCGGGATGTTTGACGGGTAGACCGATAAACAAAGGAGACGCTGCCCGATTTTCGGGAAATTAATTCCGAAATTACGGGAACGTAACGTATAATTATCGGAAACGTCGAATAACCATATATAGTTATATTATATGAATTTAAATACGATTGAGACAAGATAATTTATAAATAATCGATTACCCTGTTTTTCAAAACGACGAGTATACGTATTTTCTGAAAATAAATACCGAACCGAGTTTCGAAGATGTGAACCATAATTGCTATGTGTATTTCAATAATACATATAAATATGAGTTCGGTTATGAAATCGTATGGGTAGAATAGGATAACAATTTGATGTTAACCTTAAGCGGTTATCTGAATTAGGGTATTTCAACCCTGTAGGTTTTAGACGGAAGACCTGAGATTTGACATCGGAATAGGAATGATCTAGTGATTAGACATCGAGATCAACGAAGTTCCAACTGAAGGGTCTGAATGTTGGGATCGTATCCAGAATAGGATAGTAGTTTGACGATAAAGCCGAACGATTAAAGTCGAACCAAAGTCAATAGCGGTTAAAGCTTATTGAGGCAAGTATTCCTAACCTTTCTCCTTAAATGCTGTAAATATTTATTCGCTCCTATTCTAAGTTCGGAATAGTTAACTGTTTTATATTTCGCTGCAATTACTCTTATGATGCCAGTTCTTTTCATTATTGTTCCTATAACTCGATTGCTCTCTTGAGCAAATACCCATTCTTTCGGGTTATTTGCGAACCCTGAATTGGGAAGTTTTGACTTCAAAATGGTTTGACATCAAAACACTCTACGGGCTGGATAATAATACTTTGGGGATTAAGTTTTACTTAATCCTAAGGATCGAAACATAGTCGGTGCCTTGAGATGGGCCGTAGTACCTGGGGACCCGACTGGATCTACACGGGTAGTTATAGATCTGCACTGTATCCTGACTGATCAGCAGGATATAAGTGTGAACTAGTGTCCAGTCTAATTTGTTGTTGATCACCATTAATGGCATTCCTTCTTGAAATAAAATGTGATTATGGATTAAAGTTATTCTTTCTTAGCACTCAGTTTCGGGAAATTACAATGTTTCTAAATAAATTCGAGGTTCAGATTGTTGCTGCAACATTAGTTGCTCAGTGATAATTAGAATCTTGAATGAATTGAGATCTTCTTAATTATTCAACCCGTCCTTATCAGGCTGGTTTAGCAGGCTAAGTCTATGGAAACTTAGTCGATAATGATGGATACTGAATAGTTAGGAATTTCTTGAACGTCGTTTTATGAATAGTTATTGCATTCGTTGCTCAAATATGAAGTGTTACCAGAAACTATTTTGAAAACACGTGATCTCTGAAGCTCTTACAAAATGTCAGTATTTCCTATGTGCATTATAGCAATGCAAATCAAATTGATTTTAAGATAATGAAGTATATCCTTTAAATGATTTCGTGTTTCGCTCTTCAAAATATTTCAGAGATTGTGTTCGGAAGTTTTCCTTGATATTAATGTTTGAAACTAAAAATATATACTTGCTGGACATTTTTGGCTCACTCTTGCTTTGTAAATTCTTATTTCTGCCAGAAATAGATAAGGATAAAAGTGAATAGCTTTGATAGACAACAAAAGTTAGAGAAATTTCCGCTGCGAGAGGTTGAAGGTGTTAGAAGAATGTGACAAGAGCATTAGTTCAAAGGTATCTATACTTGTATTTTAGTTATTGTGAGTTGTAAATGGTTAGATTCTTGTTTCGTACCATAACCTTTAAACGATCCGGATTCAAGGGGCTATTTATTTATTTCTTTATTTTATGTAATGATTGTTTAAGAAACACCAAATCTTGACCCCGGATTTGGGGGGGGGGGGGTTACACTGAGAGTTAAAAGAAAGTATTGATTGAATTGTATGAGAAAGGATATGGTGGTACATCACTAAAATTTAGTGTAGATTGTAATTGATCGATATTATTACTTGACTTCAGATTTTGGCCGAGGTATTGAAAACATTGTGAATTATGTCGAACTAGAATGTTGTATGCTACCGGGAATGAATGGGCGCCTGGTAGGGAGGAGCTACAAATAGGAATTTGGATAATCATCAATGACTCAAGAAATTTAATTTACTCTGAAAATATGATACATGACATAAATGAGAAGAAGACTTTCTGATAATATGTCATGAAGACAGGGATAACCGTTATATATGACTAATCATCAAGGAAGAATATTACAATAAGTTGCATAGGGGGACTTCCTAAAACCAACATAATTGATAACTGGAGTTAGAATATTGTGGGTGATGTCTTCAGGTTAATATATTTCCTCCTAAATAGTAAAATAATTTTGCTCGACGAATAAATTCAAGTGTAATTAAAGGACAGTTTGGGGATGATAATTAACTCGTACATCAATCGTATCCAACTGAGAATTCCCCTATAATTCTTGATTCTGGAGTTAATTTTTAGAACATTAGAAATCGGATATGCCATGGTCTTGGTATACCATTCGCATCTAAAAGAACTGAGTAATGAGATAAATAAAGAATTTTGAATATGCTTGAAAGTGAGCATAGGCTAGGATGATTAAACAAAGATATATTTGGAAAGTGAAGTGAAAAGACCAGTAAATATTTGAAGCATTCGTAAATCCCGATTGATTAGAATTAGCAAGAAAAGAAAGTTTAGTATGTATTTTATTGATTCTTTTGAGATAGCAGGGTAGGTGAGGAAAGTTGTATGTGAGTTAGCTCTACTACAGGTAAAGCATGCTCATAGGATGACTATATATTTATACTCAAGAAGAGTAGTTATCTCTGTTATATATGTTAGTCAAAAACTCAATTAAGTTGGGTTGTATGAATAACCGATAGGAAATTATGTTAGCAAGAGGCTGTTGAGTAACAATTTAATACTGTGAGTTAAAGTTTATAAAAAAGTTGTAAGGTTGAGAGGTCAACCTGAGAAAATGTAAGTGAGATACTTAAAGAGTATCACTATCCTGTTCTTTAGCGTGATTCTGAGGAAAAAATCCTTTTAAGGGGTGAAGGATGTAACAACTGAGAATTTACGAATGTTTTGTAATATATTAAATGAGTATGATTTGATTTATGATATTATAAATTATGATTGATCATAAAAGGTTATTTGTTATGTGCCGTATGTGTTATGTGTGGTTCGAGATATTTTTGGGTATTTTATTATGTGTTAAATGGATTTATATTAAAAATTAAATTATTCAGGTTTCATTTTGATAGCTGATATATGGTATAGAGTAATTGTGTAACATCCCTATATTTTTATGATTTATTTTTAATTAGATTATTTGATATTTATTGTTCAATAATATTAGTGAGTTATAATTAAAATAGTCTGCGTAAATTTATTTTTATTCTTATATTCAGAATATTGTTTTAATGGTGTTAGTTCAAAAAATAGTAAGGCTTTTAATAAAAAATGTGGGTTTCAATAAAAAAGAAGGAAGAGAAGATTTCAGGTTTGCTAAAAAAATAAGGTTTTGTGGAATTGAGATGAATATCAAGAACTTTTTGGAGAGTTATGAATTTGGCGTTTATGGAATTGGGGTTCTTGTGAAATTCTATTGTTTGTGTAATCTATTGTTTGTGTAATCTATTGCTGAAATTTCTGTTTATGCGGTCTAACTTCGTAAATTCATTAAAAATTGAATATTTGTTCAAATATTATGAGCAATACCATTCTGGAAAGCTCTTTTCGATATCTGCAATTTGTGTAGATATTCTGCTGCTAAATTTTGGTGATTTTGATGTCTTAAACATCAAAATACTGTTATAATTAGGGGCTAATTCTATTCTACAGTACGCATTTATTTCTTTTCTGAATTCGTTACTTGTTCGTTTTTGACAAACCTTACCATTCTGGAAAGGTCTCGAAATTTCCAATGACTTTCGTGTTTCGTACTTTTTCATTTGAATTCGTCTTTATGCACTAATTCGGTATTCTTTGGAACTGATCAGATTTGACCTTATCAGTATAATTAGTGATTTTGTGTGATGTTTAGTTGTGCGATATTTAGTTAGAGTCTTTTGAGGTTATTTTGATATATTGATATATGATTTTGGAGATGTAAAATATTTGGGTGTGTTATATTTGAGTATTTGATTTGAGTTATTTATGTTATCTGTATGCCTTGGGAATTGTAAGACATCCATCGCGAGTGGATAATCTCTTGCTTGGCACCTCCTATGCGGTGTAATTAAATTGTATGGGCGTGTCGCCAAAATTGTGGGACAGGTATAGCCATGGCTAGTGTGTGTACAATTTGACCTTTTAGGTAGCATGTGCTTATTGCCATGCAAGCTCCTGTAAGATATTGGGTAGTATTTTCTTTGTGTTGTCCAAGCCCCTGTAAGTTTTGATGACTACATATTTTCGGATATCGAAAATATAGGACATCCTGTAAATGTAAGATTGTCTCATATTTTAGTAAGTTATTTGAGAATTGTTTGTAAGTGTATGATTATGTGTAAGAGTATGATTATAAATTATCTGTTATGATTATGATTATATTATTTCTGAATATATTATGTGTAAGCTGTAAGATTATTTTGATCAATATTGTTTTTTTTATTTGTGAGTTGAGTAGTCATTTTCTAATCTTCTCATTCATTATTCATATCTCCTTTCAATCAGATATTTAGTTTTGTTCGCAATCTCATCATTTTAATTCTTATTCAGTTATTATCTAATCATATTTTATTTGTCGGCTTATGTATTATTGTGTATCCGTAAATGAGCCTTTCACTCACTGCCGGTCCTTTGTTTTCTTTATTTTCCTCCGGCATGTATTCTTACTTTGGTGGGCTACTTACGGAAAGAGTGTGAGTTGGGAAATTTTGAGTAGTTCGGCCTTTTTCTTAGGTTTTTGTTAGAGTTTAGGGATTGTTGAGAAGTTGTAAAGTTTTATCAGATTTTAATAAATTTTGGTTTTAAATAAGTATTATCTTGAGAAACCTTAATTAGTTGGGTTGTTAAAGTTGGCATCAGAGCTAGAGTTTTAAGATTATGTAGACTTGCATTTATGCTCCAGGTGTGAATTTTGGGTACTTGTAAGATAGAAATTTTGTTTTAGAGTTGCCTTTAGGCTCGACCTGTGAGCGTGGGTAGACTTTAGAATGATCATTGACTTAAGAATGTGCTTTTTTTTGTGTTTCTTCGATATTTGTCTTGTATTCATTATATTCGCCTTTTTGAGTAGGGGTGCATAAGTTAAATTTCGAGTACGAAATTTTTGTAACGAGGGAAGAATGTAACATCCCTATATTTTTATGAATTTTTTAATTGGATTATTTAATATTTATTGTTCAATAATATTAGTGATTTATAATTAAAATAGTCTGTGTAAGTTTATTTTTATTCTTATATTCAGAATATTATTTTAAGAGTGTTAATTAAAAAATTAGTAAGGCTTTTATAAAAAAATGTGGGTTTCAATAAAAAAAAGAAGGAAGAGAAGAGTTAGGGTTTTCTAAAAAATTAAGGGTTTACGTTACTTTTATTAAGGAAGAAAGGAGAGAGATAGAAGAGAGAAAGAGAAAATAGATGGAGATTGAGATGAATATCAAGAACTTTTTGGATGTTTATGAATTTGGCGTTTGTGGAATTGGTGTTCTTGTAATTTGTGGTTCTAAAATAGTTGTTAGCATTCTCGATAACTAAGATTTTGAGGTACAAATATTTTCGTTATACTATCAATCTTGTTGTACTTCATCGGATTCGTGCGCCTCGATTCTAGTAATCTGATTTCTTATAAATTTCATATTTAATTCTCTGTTTATTGGATTGTTGTGATTCTATACTCGTTAGAAATCTAATTTGATAATCTTCGTTTTTCGTTCTTTGCATTTTCTGAAATTCTGCTTGTAAATATGTCAAAATCTATTGTTTTTGTAATCTATTGTTGAAATTTTTGTTTGTGCGGTCTAAGTTCATAAATTCATTATAAATTGAATATTTGTTCAAATTTTATGAGAAATACCATCCTGGAAATCTCTTTTCGATATCTGCAATTTGCATTTATATTATGTTGCTAGATTTTGTGATTTTGATGTTTTAAACATCAAAATACTATTGTAATCAGGGGTTGATTCTGTTCTGCTGTCCGCATTTATTTGTTTTCTGATTCGTTACTTGTTCATTTTTGACAAGCCTTACCATTCTGGAAAGCTCTCGGAATTTCCTACGACTTTCGTGTTTCATACTTTTTCATTTGAATTCGTCTTCATGCATCAATGTGGCATTCTTTGGAACTAATCAGATTTGACCTTATTAGTGATTTTGTGTGATGTTTAGTTCTGTGATACTTGATTAAAGTGTCTTGATGTTATTTTGATATATCATTTTGGAGATGTAAAATATTTGGGTGTGTTATCTTTGAGTATTTGATTTGAGTTATTTATGTTATTTGTATGAGTTGGGAGTTGTAAGAAATCCGTCGCGAGAGGATAATCTCATGCTTGGCACATCCTATGCGGTGTAATTAAATTGGATGGGAGTGTCACCGAAATTGTGGGATATGTATAGCCATGGCTAGTATGTGTACGATTTGGCCTTTTGGGTAGCATGTGCTTATTTCCATGCAAGCCCCTGTAAGATATTGGGTAGCATTTGTTTTGTGCAGTGCAAGCCCCTCTAAGTTTTGATGACTACATATTTACGGATATTCGAAAATGTAGGACATCCTGTAAATGTAGGATTGTCTCCCATTTAATAAGTTCTTTGAGAATTGTTTGTAACTGTATGATTATGAATAAGAGTATGATGATAATTTATCAGTTATGATTATGATTATATTATTTGTGAATATATTATGTGTAAGCTGTAATATTATTTTGATATACATTGTTTTTTCTATTTGTGAGTTGAGTAGTCATTTTCTAATCGTCTAATTCATTATTCATATCGTCATTCAATCAGATATTTAGTTTTCTTCACAATCTCATCATTTTAATTCTTGTTCCATTATATTCTCACTGTCGGTCCTTTGTTTTCTTTATTTTCCTCCGACAGGTATTCTTACTTTGGTGGGCTACTTACGAAAAGAGTGCGAGTTGGGGAATTTTGAGTAGTTCGGCCTTTTTCTTAGGTTTCTGTTAGAGTTTATGGATTGTTGAGAAGTTGCAAGGTTTTATCGGATTTTAATGGATTTTGGTTTTAAATAAGTATTATCTTAAGAAACCTTAATTAGTTGGGTTGTTAAAAATTGGCCCTATTTTGATGTAATATCCGGGAAAAATCTGTATATATTTTGTGATAAATAAATAAATATTATGTCTTTATATAAGTTTAAAATGATTATTGCCACGATATGACATACAGTGGTTGTTATTTATGGTCCCGTAAAGACCTGATTGTTTTTTGATTATTTGTTATTTGTTTAAAATGCAATTGTATGAAAGAATCCACGATCTAGACGCGTGTCTAATACCGTTTTTATCGAGGTACGTATTTTATGTTGTTTTATGTGCGTTTGCATACATTATATGTGTTTTCAAGGGTTTTATGTTAATTTAGAAAATGTTTCGATTTCTCAAAAATCAATGGACCGGGACCCCACCAGAACGTTAAAGCCCACAAAAATCGTATTTTTATTTTTATAAATTGGGGGACTTTCAAATATTCAATATTTTTGCATTTTTGGATTATTCGTAATTTTTGGGAAATTTTGACATGAGTTTTATATTTATTCGATTAAAAAATTATTCCTCATAATTAGTATTTTTGGGCCTAATTATTTTAATTATGGGATAAAAACACCCTTCATTGATTTTGGTGTATTTATTTTTCCAAAAATATGAATAGCTGGATTTTCAGTTTTTATTTTCTTATTTATCCAAATATTCACAGAAAAGAAAAATCCAGAAAATAAATTAGAAAAAAAATACTTTGTCTTATGTTCTCGAGCTGTGAGAATCAAATACAACTTTGGTGGCGTTAGGATTGTTAGTTTTTTATGTAAAAGTAATCAAAACGACCGGGGTTCAATTCTCTACCTTTTTCATTCATCAAAATCAGTCCAGGAAGGGTAAATTTTTTTGTTCAAATATTAGGGTTCTTGAACAAGATTTGGATGTTTTGATTTTGTTAATTGTTCATTAAATTAATTGTTATGATCATGTTTATCCAGACAAATAGAGTTTAGGTATATGAGTTTTGTGTATGTTTGTATTCGATTTGTGTAGGTCGAGTTCCATAGTTTTAATGTTAGTAATATCCCATATTTTTAAATATTAATATTATTATTATTTGGAATTATTTATGTGATTTTTATGTGATTTTTGGTGAATTATCTGGTAATTGGAGTGATGTTTTGGATGTTTTTATGTGATATTCTTTGAGTATTTTAATTTTTAAATGTGTAGATTAAAATATAGATAATTATGGTATTTTTCTGGTAATTTTTGGAGTGTTATATGATTTTATAATGATTTATGAATTATTAATTACTTTCTGAATAATTACCAAAATTATTTTATAAAGCCGGGAGCCGTCCAACTTCATCCGTTTTTGCGTTTTTACAACCCGAAACTCTTCCGAAAACTCCTTCCTAACCTAATATGGTAATTCCGGACATTTTCCGTGTTTAGACTTTTTCGATCCGAATTACGGTTTGACCCGTGCGTGGCCCGACATAAGATTTTCGGTACGATAACCATTTCGATAAATCAACAAAAACCCGTATTCTCGAGAGACGGGATATTTTACATTATTTTCGTATATGGTGTTTTATGAAAAGCTCGGTTTTGATAATTATCCAAATCTGATATTAAATTGTATCATTTTTATAGTTACTTAGCGGCTAAGTAATATATTTTTGGATCGTTTTGTAGTTACTTAGCGGTTAAGCAACTAATTTATCGATCCAAAATGATCCAGAACGAACCACTTCAAAATTGTAACCTTCCTAAGGCATATAAGCTACTAATACGTTTTTCCCCAAAGCGAGTTCGCCATATTCCGTAAATATAAATAGCATATTTCTTATTTCATTTATTTCGTTTATTTATTTGCAACCAGTAAAAATACAGTAAATATAGAGAAAAACCCTAGAAACCGATACGTTCCTGAAAATCAAACGCACGAACGAGTACGTTACCGAACTCCAATTTGGGCGTGAAATATATCAAAATGAAGCTCTCGAAATCTTCTTTCTGAATCAATCATCAGTTTTTACCCAGAAATCAAGGTGAATTTATTATTTAATTATTTTAATTTGAATTATTTAGGGAACAAAATATGAATTTTTGCATACATCATTATCTGAGTGTTGTGATAATTCCATGTTGTAGAGCATGTTTGTCTGGTTAATTTCATATATTATACTTCAAAAATAGAGTTCAATATCATGTTGTAATTGAAGTTTGATTTTCTGGAAATTCTGTAAAAAGTTGTTCTTGGTGTTCTTGAAAAATTCTGAGAATCAAACCCAAATTTGAAGGTGATATTGAACACCAAATCACAAGTATTTGTAACCGTTGTGAAACCCTTGATGAGGGCTATCTGTTCGTACCCATATCATCAATTGAGGTTGATTATTTAATAATTTCAATTTTTCAATTTTATTATTTAAATTCGATTTTTAAGTTTAAGGGATTGTTCGATGTTCTTGATAGTTGATTATTGTTCCTGGTATCACAAGGATCGTTTTCATATATAGTTTGTATGCTTTTGATTAAGATTTAGTTAAAACCGAGTTCTAAGTTTCTTAAAATTTTTCAAATCGATTTTTGAGGTTATTTTGGTGTTTTTGATGGTTCTTGATTCTCTGAATAGATTGTACGTATTCTGGGCTTTAATTTCATATATTATACGATGAATTTGGTTAAGTATTGCTTCGATTCGTCTTTTTCGTTTAAATCGTCGGTTTTTGGCCGGAATGATGTTCGGAAGGTTTACTGTGAATTATGGTGATGGATACGGGTTATTATGGATTGGTGGAGTCGTTTAGAGCCGCTTACCGGTTAAAACAGGGTTGATATGAGGGTTGTAGGGATGCCGGGACTCGGCCGGAATCTGGAAATTCCAGAAATCGAAGAGACTCCAGTCATCTTCTTCGCGGAGTCCCGCGAAGCCCCACCCCTCAAACCACCGTTTGATCCAACGAAGGGGATGACCTGTTTACTAAATCTGTTTCTGCATTTTCTTTTTTATTTTAATTCAAAAATTCATTATTTTAATTTCAAAAATTGTTTTTAATTATCTTAAATTCCAAAATTCCTTATTTAATTATTCTGAAAATTATTTTAATTATTTATTTATTCAAAAATAAATCAAAATTATTTTATTAATAAACTTTAATTAGTTATTAATTATTTTAATTAATCGATTAATCTTTAATTAATTAATTAATTAATTTAATTAATTATTAATTAATTTTAATTGATTTAATAATTAGATTTAATTATTTAAAATTGATTTAAAAATCCCGAAAAATAGTTTTGAGCTCTAGAATATTATTTTAAATTATTTTCCAGGCTCGATAATTCTTATAAAATTATTTTCGGGTGTTCGGACCCTATTATTTAATTATTAAATGATTCAGAGACCCGTTTTTAATTCCGAAAAATGTTCAAAATTTTATATTAAATAAACCATTTTTGACCCGATTTCAGTTTTAAACGTACCTAGTCAACCCTTTTGACGAACCGACTCCTGTGTTATATGAATTATGTGATACGTGGATTATATGTTTACGTATTATATGAATTACGTGTGTAAGTGGGTCAATGGTCATGTGTTTGTCTGTCTTCTTTATGTGCGGGCTATCGTATGGGCAGACATTAGGGTTTTGACGCGCAGTTCGTCGAGTTATTATCGTTTGAACGATTAAAGCTATATCTTTTAATTATACATACGAGTCTTTCAAGACGATCAGGACCAGATAAATGGATGAAGACTAGAGTTTAATAGTATGGAATATTGGGTTGTAGCACTGCATGAGCAGCAGGCCAAAGAATTAGTAGAATAAAGACGGTGATGTCTTGAGACAGAATGTCAGAATAGATGCGTGTTTGCGAGTGTGACTAACTGCTAAATCTCAAAGGAAAGTATCCCTATCATCACTTATTGTTCAAGTGATATTTATTTTAAATCTTCTTATGCAAGTATTGCTTTCCCTATTCTCAGTTCAAAATAGATAAATGTTTTACATATCGCTAAATTAAATAATTCTGTTTATGTAAATACTCATCTTCTATTCTATGTTCAGAATAGTCAAGTGATTTTACTTATCCAATTATCAGATTTATAAATGTTTTGGATTTTGAGAAAAGTGATTTGGTTGCGAATATTCCTACCCAAGAAATGGGGGAATAAAATTATTTTGGGTGTCTATTATTATGACCCCTTTTCAATAAAAGGTTTTAAGATTAGATCATAATTGCGTAACTGACCGGGACGGACGATCCAGCGGAGGGCTATTTCTAAGTGTCATATGGAATATTATGACACAATTTTTGCCACAGGCAGGTATATTGCCTTTTTGTTTTACTCGTGTTTTGGAGACATATTTCTACGAATCATGACCTTGTGCTATCACACGGGCTGATCAACATGTGATAGTACGTCCATAGGAGAATGATCCCAATCTAAATTATCATATCATTTTTGATATTCATAGAATAAATGATTTATCAACTGTTTCTATTTTGGAATAATGGTAAAATGCAGTTTTGATTCAGATTCTGATTTATGCTGATACTTACGTTGTTGTTAAATATCAAAGGTGGTATTAGTATAGATGATTGATGTTGACTTCAGTATGGGATGTAGTGAGCATCAAAGTTCGTATTGATATTGTTAGGTCACACACACACTGTAGAGGGGGTGAATACAGTGTATAGTACACTCAAATCGAACTTTAAGAACTTAAGTAACAGAAAACAAACTTTATTGAAACAATAAACTCTGCTACAGTATGGAACTGTTACCTCTCAGTGATGAACAAATATCATGAGAGCTGCTAGGGTTACAATGAATAATCTTTTCTAATAATGATAACACTTATAGTGTAAACCCTATGTCTGTGTTTATATACAACACAGTTACAAGATAATCGCTAATTGATATGGAATATAATTCTGCTTCCTAAAATATATCAATCAGATATCTTTTCTTCCAAGTATTCCATTATTCACGGAATTCCTTCTTCATGCATATCTCTTCTTATGTTTATCTCAATCTTCTTTCCTTTAATCAGCTACTGTCCTTATCTGATTATCCTTCAGCACTTAAGTTCTGATATCTATCTTCTGATGATTATCTCCTAATAATATACGTACTGATATCTAAGTCCTGACTTCCGGTATAAGTACTGATCAACAGTTAAGTACTGATTTATCCTGTTCAGTAAGATCTGAAAGCTAAACATAAAACATATTAGCCATGACATTATCAAATATATCTAACAATCTCCCCCAACTTGTAAATTAACATAATATACAAGTTTAACAGATATTTGATGATGTCAAAAACATTAAGTACAAATGCATGAGAATTAGACTAGATAACTACAACTTACAGTCCTTAAAGTTTTTACCAATTTCAACTTCTGATAACAACTTCAGTCTGTATAAATATCAGAATTTAAGCAGTTGTAGATCTTCGACTTGGCTTCTTTATTTTCTGATCTCTCTGATGTCAGGAGTTGTTCTGAGATAGTTCTTCAACAAACATTTCTCAGCATATCTTAGTTCATCAATCATTCTCCTTTTAACATCTTTAAGCTCTGCAGTATCTTCACCAGTTTGAAAGATTGCAGCTCTGAGATCATTGATCTTTGCTTTTCTCAACTCCTGATCTAGTCTTATAACATAAGCTTTGTCAGACTCTAGATTGAATTCAAGTCCCTTAATACCAAGATACGTTCTGATCTGTGCAGTATTAGGTTTCATATCAACAATATCACCATTGTGATCTCTGTACTTTGGAACATATATGCTGTCAGACTTAACAGAATAAAGCCTTTTCTGTCTCTGAATTTGTTCTTTTAAGTAGTTTGCAGCAGTCCCTGTTATTCTGTCATCCACTTGAAGTAAGAAAAGTACATGCTCCAATTCTTCAAAATTCTTCAATGGAATGGCATTTTGTCTTATATGATAAACCCTACCATCTGTCATGAAATACAACATGATGTATTCTTTCAAGTAGGTATGGTAAACCATCTGTACAGATTCCAGTTGATTCAATCTCTCAGGAGTTGCTCCAATACCTGGTTCACTCAAGGAAGTTGGATCATTGGTAGTGTTGTGTACTCTTCTTTCATCAGTACTTCCCAATCCAGTTTTATCTCTAGCTTTCTTTCCAGTAACTACTCTTGCTTCAAAACCACTTGCAGTAGTCTTCAAAGATTGAGTCTGTTTTGCTTTAGTGAATCCTGGTAGGAGTGTCTTTGATCTATTTTCTGATATCAAGTTAACTTGAGCTCTGTCATAGGTTACTTGCTTCTTTTGAATATCAGAACTTACAATTTCTTGACTCTGAACAACTTGAGCCATGTCAGAGGTTGTTTTAAGAACTTTTCTTGAAGTCAGAGCAAGATCATCTTTTTTATCAGCAATTTCTTCTTCCTCAAGAGGTACATAAGCCTTGATAGGTTCACCAACCTTTTCTTTACCCTTGGATCTTGGATCTATCTGTGGTTGTGATCTAGCCAATGTTGCTTCAGTATGTGTCCTTTCTTTGATCACAATGCCTTTAATTTTTGGAAGTGACTTTTTACCAGAAGCTTCAGATTTAGATGTGACTTTCTCTGATTTAAGTCTGGCTTCTTCTTCCTTTAAACTTTCCAAGTCCATTCCTGGATTTTCTTGAAGAAATAACTGTCTTGACATTTCTTCATCAAGATCTAGAAGTTCATCAGAACTTATCCTTTTACCAGCAGCAGAACTTATTCTTTTCCCAGTATCAGAACTTGTTCTGTGACTAGCTTGTCTTGATGTAAACCTTCTACCTTGACTATGACCGCTACCCATTCCAGAGTATCCTTGATCATCATTTCCATCATCCTTTCCTTGCAGTGTCTTGTTAGTTTTGCATTTGGACTTAATTACCTTCTCCCCCTTTTTGGCATCAGCAGGTAGTAAAAGAGAGATAAGTAATTCCACTGAGGATTGGATTTCAGTAAGTTGAGATTGCTAAGAAGCTTGATTAGTCAGAATGTCATCAATCTGAACTTGTTGTTTCTCTTGAGTTTTCTCAATATAAGCAATCCTGTCAATGGTAGGTTGAAAGAACTTTTTCTTATCAATTTTCCAAACTTGTTCTTGTTTGATAAAGTTCTCCTGAATCTTGTGTAGCTCTGCATGAGTAGTTGAATGAAGACCTTGTAGATGTTTAGTAGTCAATGCAGTGACTCTAAGCTGGGTTTTAAAATCATCAGAATTTAACATTTCAACAGCTTTAGTCAAGTGCTCAGCAAGATGTAATGCATTTGGAACACATGAAACTGAGTTCCATTCCTTAGTCCACTCCTGACCTGCAAGAGTTTCACTCCAAGGTACTGGTGCATCCCTGATAACAAACTCCTTTACCAGTTCAGACTTAGGAAGAGTCGGTTGAGGAGTATGTCCTGAAGGATCTGCTTCATTAGCATCTACAGTTGGAGCAGCTTCACCAGTATCTCCAGCATTTGCAGCATCAGAACTTAAAGAATCAGTATCTTCTGATAAGACAACAGTGTGAGTAGCAATGGAGGCTTCAGCATCCTCTAATTGCTGATCTGATACGAACTTCTGATCAACAACCATATCCTGATGCTGACCTAAAGTCTGATCATTAGCATCTTGATGCAGAGAAGGTGTTGTTGATAACTCTGGAGTTTGAACATCATCAGTAACAGGTGTTGTGAAAGGATTATTTGCTGTTGGAGCTTCTAAGAAAAGTATTTCAGGCACAACCAGGTTCTGAATATCAATTTCAGCACTTGTGCCTGGATCAACAAGAGACACAGATGGTGTGTTAGCCTTGTCAGATACAGCTTCCTGAGATGGAGTTAATGGAGAAGAAGTGACTGGAGCAAATTCCTTGTCTTGTGAGATCAGAGATTCCTGATCCCCTTCCTTAGCTGCTTCCTCTTCATCATCTGAAACTGGTCTTTGTGCCCTCTGTTTCTTGTACTTCCTTGTTGATTTGGATTCCTTGGGGGTTTCAGGAACTGTCATTCTTCTAAGCCTCTTGAGAAGCCTAGAACCCCCAATTTCAGAATCCTTCTGAGAAACCTCTTTCTCAGCTTCAGTTACAATAGGTTCTCTAGCAGGAACTGTTTCCTCAGAATCAGAGTCATCTCTCAATGCAATCCTCCTTCTCTTTTGAGGTGTTTGAGGAACATTCTTTGTCCTCTTTGGCTTGGAAGATGAAGGCTTCACAGTAGGTGCTGAAGATGAAGGTTGAGCAGTCTGTGAAGTGGAGAGATAGGATTTGAGACATGTTCTGAGGGTAGGTTGAGTAAAATGAGTGGTAGGTGCTGAGGATGATGGTTTTTGGTTATGGTGAGTTGGTTGAACATTGGAGTAAACAGATTGGTAAGTAGCAGGATCAGCATTTACCAGAATCTGTTTCATAGACTGAGGAATCTGTAATGGTCTCACCATTGATTTCTTTGTGTCAGCATTTATATTCTAGTTCGAACTGAGACTGTTATCAAATTTTATTCACAGATAAGCCAAGTAAAGGATTAGACTGAGAAATCAGAACTTAGACCTATACCAGAACTTAACAGTCATCAGAACATAATTTCTTAACTCGAAAAAAGAATGCCCATCTTAGTAAATCCTCATACAAGTTCTGAGTTATAGACGTCAGAACTTAATCATCAGAACGTGTAACTAGAACTTGTCCTCAGAATTAGTGCAATATGACACAATAACTGTTTATCTAAAATAACATAGACCACCAAAGAAATTTTCATCATTCAGATGGAGTGATTAGTGTGTGCATTAAGCTAAATAACAGACAAAGAGTAAAGTCTGATTCACTTCAGTACATCTTAGAAATAAGGCATAACTAAAATTTTGCTAAAGAGCTGTCATTGTCCTGAAACCTACTGATGAATGAGTTCATGCTTGAGTCCACCTCAACTGTTTTGTGCTAATTTTATGCATCTTTTGAAATTCTATTTTACAGTGGCTTCTCAGTGTAAGTGAGTCACGACTGTTTATCAGAATTTATGCAAGTATCAGAGTATTTCTCCAGTAATCATAGAGTGTGAAAAGTCACCAAGAAAATATTTTGCTTTTCTAATGCATATTTACTTAATACCAGCAATGCACTTGGGTCATCCCTTCCACATTTTTACTCTAGATCTCAAAGGAGTACCTGATTTTATTCTTTGATCTTTTTGTTTTTTCTTTTGATAAGTGAGGTTTATCAGCACTTAGTACATTCAGCAGTTTTACTAGTATCAGAACTTAACAGATGAGTAGCATTATTCTTAATTTGTGACTTAGTAATAAGATATACAAAGTAAACTTAACTAAGCTCAATTATCAGAATTTACTAGTGTCATAAGATTTCCACTGAAATAATTACTTCTTACATGGAATCATTTGTTTATTGAAGACTACTAGGTCAGTATCTAGCACAGTTATCCTCATAGGATTGAATAGGTACTAGAACAGACATATCACTTATCTGAGTTTAGAAACATATATCAGACAACAGTCAGTACTTAAAGACATTTATCAATTAAGCACAGAATATACAATGAGATTAAATCTGTAAATACTGAGCATAAAGTCTGATAACACAGAACAAGTCTAAGCAGATTTAGAGAAAGAACCTGAAATCATTCCAAGTTCATTTACCAATCTTGTAAAAGTAGCTTCACACAGTGGTTTTGTGAAGATATCTGCCAGTTGTTGATCTGTGGGAACAAAATGCAATTCCACTGTACCTTCATCCACATGTTCCCTGATGAAGTGGTACCTGGTGCTGATGTGCTTTGTCATAGAGTGTTGAACTGGATTACCTGTCATAGCAATAGCACTTTGATTATCACAGTAAATAGGGATTTTGAAATATGTTAACCCATAATCCAGTAACTGATTCTTCATCCAAAGAATCTGTGCACAACAGCTTCCTGCAGCAATATACTCTGCTTCTGCAGTTGATGTGGAAATTGACTTTTGTTTCTTGCTATACCAAGAAACCAATCTGCCTCCAAGAAATTGGCAGCTTCCACTTGTTCTTTTCCTGTCAATTTTGCACCCTACAAAATCTGTATCTGAGTAACCTATTAGTTTAAAATCTGATTCTCTAGGATACCATAATCCCAGAGCAGTTGTTCCTTTAAGATACTTAAAGATTCTTTTTACAGCTGTTAAGTGAGGTTCTCTTGGATCTGCTTGAAATCTTGCACAAAGACAGGTAGCATACATGATATCAGGTCTACTAGCAGTTAGATAGAGTAGAGAGCCAATCATACCTCTGTAGTCAGTAATATCTACTGATTTACCGGTATCCTTATCCAGTTTTGTAGCAGTGGCCATTGGAGTGGATGCACTTGAACAATCTTGCATTCCAAATTTCTTCAGCAAGTTTCTGGTGTACTTGGTTTGACAAATAAAAGTGCCTTCCTCATTCTGCTTGACTTGAAGGCCCTGAAAATAGCTGAGTTCCCCCATCATACTCATCTGATATCTTGACTGCATTAGTTTGGCAAACTTCTTGCAAAGTTTGTCATTTGTAGATCCAAAAATGATATCATCAACATAAATCTGGACCAGAAGTAAGTCCTTTCCATGGTTGAGGTAGAACAGTGTTTTGTCTATTGTCCCTCTGTTGAATCCACTTTCCAGAAGAAACTGAGCTAAAGTCTCATACCATGCTCTAGGAGCTTGCTTAAGTCCATAAAGTGCTTTATCAAGCCTGTAGACATAATCTGGATGTTTGGTATCTACAAAACCTGGAGGTTGTTCAACATATACCTCTTCCTCCAATTCTCCATTGAGAAAAGCACTTTTCACATCCATTTGAAAGACAGTAAACTTTTTATGAGCAGCATAAGCCAAAAATATCCTTATGGCTTCTAACCTAGCAACTGGTGCAAATGTTTCATCATAATCAATTCCCTCCTGTTGAGAATATCCTTTTGCAACCAGCCTTGCCTTATTCCTTGTAATTATGCCATCACTGTCAGTTTTGTTTCTGAATACCCACTTTGTACCAACAACAGATCTATTCTTTGGTCTTGGCACTAGGGTCCAGACTTTGTTTCTTTCAAATTCATTCAACTCTTCCTGCATTGCTTGCACCCAATCAGCATCTTGAAGAGCTTCTTCCACTTTCTTTGGCTCAGTCTGAGAAAGAAAAGAATTATAAAGACATTCATTTGAAGTACCTGTTCTAGTTCTGACACCTGCATCAGGATTTCCAATTATCAAATCAGGTTTATGTGATTTTGTCCACTTCCTTGCAGATGGAAGGTTTTCTCTAGAACTGGATGCTCCCCCATGATCCATGCTATCTTCATTTTCATTTTCTGATGCTCCCCCTGAAACTATGCTCTCTGAGTTGGATTCTTCAGTATTTAGATTTTCAGTACTATCAGAACTTGGCTTATCAGAACTTGACGAATCAGAACTTGAAGAGCCAGATGCATGTTCTGATGTTTCTTGAGATGTGGTAGAATCTTGAGTATGCTCCCCCTGCATAGGTGCATCTTCCTTTGACGTAGTCACCACAGTTTCAATAACATCAGAGTTTAATCCATCAGAGTTTACAGTATCAGGACTTAGACTGTCAGGATTTTCAGTATCAGAATTTGAGTCTTCATTTTCAAATCTCAGCTGATCATGGTCAATGAAATCTTCAAGACCAGTAATCTTCTTATCATCAAAAGAGATATTGATAGATTCCATGACCACTTTTGTTCTCAAATTATAGACTCTGAAGGCTTTTGTGGAAAGTGGATATCCAACAAAGATTCCTTCATCATCTTTTAGATCAAACTTTGATAGCTGTTCAGGATGAGTCTTGAGAACAAAACACTTGCATCCAAATACATGAAAATATTTCAGATTTGGCTTCTTTTTCTTCACCATCTCATATGGTGTTTTTCCATGCTTGTTAATGAGTGTTGCATTTTGAGTAAAACAAGCAGTCTACACAGCTTCAGCCCAGAAATAGGTTGGAAGCTTTGCTTCTTCAAGCATTATACGTGCAGCTTCAATGAGAGTTCTATTCTTCCTTTCAACAACTCCATTTTGCTGTGGAGTTCCAGGAGCAGAAAATTCCTGCTTTATTCCATGGCTTTTGCAGAACTCTTCCATTATCAAATTCTTGAACTCAGTGCCATTATCACTCCTTAAAATTTTCACAGAATCTTTGACCATTTTATCCAGCTGTTTGACATGATCAATCAAGATAGATGCAGTTTCACTTTTTGTGTGCAAGAAATACACCCATGTGTATCTGGTGAACTCATCCACTATGACCAACGCATACTTCTTCTTTGCAATAGACATGACATTTACTGGACCAAATAGATCAACATGTATTAGATGATAAGGCTCAAGAATTGATGATTCAGTCTTTCTCTTGAATGAAGATTTTCTTTGTTTGGCTTTCTGACATGAATCACAAAGACCATTAGAAGCAAATACTGTGTTTGGCAGTCCTCTCACAAGATCTTTCTTGACCAGTTCATTTATATTATTGAAATTTAAATGAGAGAGTTTCTTATGCCAATTCCAGCTTTCTTTAATTGATGCTCTACTCATCAGACAGATTGCAGAACCATCAGTACTTGTTGAAAGCTTAGCTTCATAAATGTTACCACGCCTGTATCCTTTCAGAACAACTTTGCCTTTAGACTTACTCACAATTTCACAGTGTTCTTCAAAGAAATCAACATGATAACCTCTGTCACAGATTTGACTTATACTCAGTAGGTTGTGTTTAAGTCCTGAGACCAGAGCTACTTGTTTAATTATGACATTTCCAAGATTGATATTGCCATATTCCAATGTTTTTCCAATGTTGCCATCTCCATAAGAAACACTTGGGCCAGCTTTCTCCACAAAGTCTGATAGCAGGGCCTTATTTCCAGTCATATTTCCTGAACATCCACTTTCCAGAACTAGAACATTTTTCATGTTGCCCTGCAATCACAAAGACCACTAATTATTAGTTTTAAGGACCCAGACTTGCTTGGATCCTTTGGCCTTATTAAGTTTGTTAACATTTGCAGCGGATTTAGCATCAGAGTTTATGTTAACATTTTTCTTATCAGAACTTACACTATCAGACTTTGAATCAGAATTTACACTAGAAGGAACAATGAAAACTTTCTTCAAAGAAGGTTTTATTTGATAATAATCATAGTACAAACTATGATATTCCTTACAAGTATAAATGGAATGCCATAAACTGCCACAATGAAAACAAGAATTTTGTGGTTTGTATCTAACAGACTGACTCTTAACTCCTGATTTTGAAAGTAAGGAGTTAATGTTCTTATTCTTCCTGCAAAAAGAAGCCAGATGGTTAGAACTTCCACAGTTATGACATGTTTTCCTAGGAGCATCAGGAACAGGTTTATAATCATTGCTTTTATTCACACCTTCCTTTCCATTCCTATTTTTCCTAGGTGATTTTACCTTGTTTGTATTCTTGACATCTTTCAGCTTATGCTTAAGCTGATTCTTCGTCATTAAGCCTATGTTCACTTCAGCTGTCTTTTCCTGTTTTAGTTTGTCAGAAGTTGATTTTTTTGTAACTTCTGATTTTTCATTTTCAGACTTTACAGTTACAAACTTAATGTAATATCCCATATTTTTAAATATTATTATTATTATTATTTGGAATTATTTATGTGATTTTATATGAATTTTGGTGAATTATCTGATAAGTGGAATTGATGTTTGGGGTGTTTAGATGTGATATTATTTGAGTATTTTAATTTTTATATGTCCAAAATAAAATATGGATAATTGTCATATCTTCCTAATTATTTTTATGTTGATTTATGGATTTATACGGATCATATGAAATTTATAAAATCTTTTTTCGGGAATTTAAAATCTATTTTTATAAAACGGGAACCAACCGACGTCAGTCGTTGTTGCGTTTTTACAACCCGAAACTCTTCCGAAAACTCCTTCCTAACCTAATCTGGCAATTCCGGACATTTTCCGTGTTTTGACTTTTTCAATCCGGATTACGGTTTGACCCGTGCGCGGCCCGGCGCAATATTTTCGATACGATAGTTATTTCGGTAATCAATAAAACCCGTATTCTCGAGAGACGAGATATTTTTATATTATTCTCGTATATAATATTTTATAAAAAGCTTGGTTTTGATAATTATCCAATTTTGGTATTGAATCGGATCGTTATTGCAGTTACTTAGCGGCTAAGTAATGTATTTTCGGATCCGATATGATCCAATGTGATGCTGGTTATGTGTTTTCGGGACGTCAAACCCTACAAAATTCGTGTTTTTATTTTTATAAAATCAATCGTATTTAAAATACCCAGTATTTCTGCATCTTTGCATTATTCGCAAATTTCGGGAAATTTCGATACAAATTTTATATTTTATCGCTTTTAAAAAAAAAAATTATTCCCCCCGTAATTAGTATTTTTGGGACCTAATTATTTTAAAAAGGGGATAAAAACACCCTTAATTAATTTTTGGGGATATAATTTTCTGTAAGTATAAATAGGTGTAGAATTTTTATTTTATTCATTTTATTTATCAAAATTCAGAAAAATAGAAAGATTTTTGGGGGTGAAATTTCTTGTCCAACCTTTGATTCATGATTTTGATCGATTTATGGAACCAAATCAGACGTTCTACCTATCAAATCAATCCTTGTTTCAAGCCCGTTCTATTGGTACCAAAATCTCGAATCGAGGTTAAGTATTAAGAAAAATCGAATTTCATGTTCTTGATGTAGAAATCGTTTTTGATTTTTGAATGAGTATTGATTGATTTTGGTGCTACAGATAGCTTTGTAATGATCAGTAGAATCGATTTATGTGTTTGTTTGACTTGTTTTAGTCTCGTAATTATCTAACCAAGTTTTGGTTTTTATATAACATTTGAATCGATTTTAGAGTTATTTATGAATTTGTGATTGTGTTTGAGGTTGTGAATAGATTTTAAAGAGTTAGGGGATTAATTTGAGCTATGAATCATCGAATTTGGTTCAGAAACGGAGGATTTGTATTGTGGCCGGAGCTCGCCGGCGTTAATGGAGTTTCCGATCGGAAACTGCGATCCCAACGCCGGTGGAGAGGATAGAGGTGTGTTCTGGGCAGCTGGATGGGTACTGATTGTGTCAAGTTCGAAAACCAGGTGGAACGGGAGGTGTTAAGGGTTAATCGGGGTTCGTCGGAACCACCGAGAACAAGCCGGAATCTGCAGATTTTCCGGCAAGTTCTTGGTGTTCTTGGCAACCCAATTACCCAAGAACCCGACCCGTTTCTATCCTGGCAGACCCGACTTTAATCCCCTTGACCCAAGTTAATTTCTAAAATTCTGTTTTGGGGATTTTCTGTTTTAAAAATAATTAAAAATTCAGTTGTTATTTCTAAAATTGATTTATAATTTCAAAAATTAATTTGGTTAATTAGTTTGATAATTAACTGAATAATTTTAAATTCCAAAAATTATTTTATTTTATTATTTTCCAAAATCCAGATTTGATTTAATTATTTATAATTTATTTTAGTTAATTATTTATGGATTTGATTGATTGATTAATTCATTTAATCAATTAATTTTATTTATAAATGGTTAAAGAAAATATAATTATTTATAATTAAGCCAAATAATTCTTAATAATTATTTTGGGCTTTTAAAAATATCTATAGAGTATTAAATATTCAATTAATACTATTATTAATTGAATTATTCGTATTTTATTCGTAGAAAATCAACTGTGCGTCTATTTAATACGAAACGAACGCGTATAGACTCAGAAAAATATTCTGCTTTCAATAAAAATACTTTCAAGACCCAAATCCTTTTGTTTCGAAAGGTCACTTGCTTTACGAATGATTCTGAGTCGTTAATTCATCGATAAATCACATTTTTGACCCGATTTCAGTTTTAAACTTATCGAGTCGAACCTTTTTACGAACCGAGTCATATGTGATATGAATTATGTGATACGTGAGTTATGTGTTTACATGCTACGTGAATTATGTGCATATGTGGGTCATAAGTCTTGTGTTTGACTGATTTCCTTGTGTGTGGGTTATCGTATGGGTAGACGATAGGCTTTTGACGCGTAGTTCGTCGAGTGATTATCGTTTAGATGATTAAAGTTCTATATTTTGATTATAGATGCGGATCTCTCGAGTTGATCGGGACAAGACGTTGGATAAAGAATGAGATGGAATGGTATTGGGTAGCTGACTTCTAGTAATCGCAGGAGCAGCATATCAGTAAAGTGTTGGAAGGGAAGACGATGATGTTTTGAGACAGAATGTCAGAATTGATGCGTTATTGCGAGTATGCTAACTGCTAAAACCCAAAGGCAAGTACCCCTGACTTCACTTATTGTTCAAGTGACGTTATTTCGAATCATATTATGCAAGTATTGTTTTCCCTATTCTCTGTTCGGAATAGATAAATGTTTTACATATCGCTGAGTTAAATAATTCTGTTTATGCAAATACTCATCTGCTATTCTATATTCAGAATAGTCAAGTGATTTTACTTATCCAATTTCTGGATTTATAAATGTTTTGGATTTTGAGAAAAGTGATTTGGTTGTGAATATTCCTACCCAAGTTAATGAGGGAATAAAATTATTTTGGGTGTCGAGTATTATGACCCCTTTTCAATAAAAGGTTTTGAGATTGAATGGTTACTGATTGCGTAAGAGGCCGAAGCACCGGTCCAGCGTGAGCTATTATACAGAAGTGTAATATGGAAGTGTAATATCTTACAAGGCTTGTTATGCCTTTTCTGGCGCCCTATAGGTACCGTATGTCTTCGGGATACAGGTAGTACCTATATTAACGGTATGGCTGCGGGATACCGGTGTTGTTTCATGACTGATCATCAGGAACAGCATATTGCATAATTTGGTTCCAATCGATATTATTATATTGCTTTTGATAATCTTATAAGGAATGATTTATCAACTGTTTCTGTTTTGGAATAATGGTAAAGTACGGTTCTGATTCAGATTTTGATTTATGCTGATACTTACGTTGTTGTTAAATATCAAAGGTGGTATTAGTACAGATGATTGGTGTTGACTTCAGTATGGGATATTGTGAGCATCAAAGTTCGTATTGATATCTAATTTGATATGACAACAAAATAAGTATTAATATCAAGAGTTGAGTTTTGAGTAAAGTTTATGATCCAGTCTATAATCATTGTTTCATGTTATTGTTGTTTATGATATTTCCGTAAACACTATTTTACGAGTTTGATTCTCGTCAAGATTCAAATTATTGTTGAAGCACTTCGCTCAAAAATATCAAAATGGTTTTGAATACAATTAAGGAATCAATTCTGGGATTCCTCAACTAAAATTTTATGATTCAACAATTATGATTTTAAATGTTCTGCTCTAATGCAGATGTCGGTTTTATATCAAAAAGACCCTATATATGTCATAATGATCTTGCTGAGCATTTCTTTCGCTCATACTTGCCTGTTTTTAAATTTAACCTCCAGTGAGGATTAGCTTGCTGTTTAGCCGCATAATTCGAGGAAGCAAGAGGAAGCTTTTCGAAGGTGGTTGGTCCAGGGTTTGCGGACTAGTGTAAGTTTTATTATGTAAAGTTGTTTATATTATATTATATTATAATTGTGTATTGTATTTGGGCCTAGTATACTTCTTTTCGAAGTTATACTAGCGGGTTAAGTTTTAAGGTTGAGAATTATTGAAAAGAGTTTTAAAAGAAAGTGAAAAAAATTATTTGTGGAATTTGGAATTCTTGTTTCTAAAACTGTAACCTTAAAAGATCTTGGAGTAGATAGGGGTCATTTATGATAAATATCTTCCGCTGGCATTTATTTATTGATTTAACAGGTTATTTTGGATTGAGGTTTCATCGTGACGACCAAATCCCTTGACCCCGGATTTGGGGGCGTTACACTTAACAGGTTTTAACTTTGGCTTTTGCTTATCAACAGACTTAATTTCTTCAGTTCCTTTATCTTTCTTATCTTCTCCATAACCTAAGCCTTCTTTCCAGTTTCCACTACTTAGCAAATTTTGAGTTGTTTTGCCAGAGTTAGTCCAAGTCCTGATAATCTCTCTTTCCTTTTCTAACTCAGTTTTTAGAGATTCATTTAATTTTAGCACTTCATTCCTAACATAAAAAGCATCATCTCTATCCTTCTGAGTTTGATGGAACATGACTAACTCTTTTTCTAAGAAATCATTCCTTTTCTTAAATGCAAGATTTTCAGAAGTTAATCTTTCACATGTTAAAGTTTGATCTCTATAGCTAACAAACATGGTTTTAAGATATCTTCTCAACTCATTAATATCATCAGTATGAAAAGCATAACTAGTCTGAGGTACCTTTGTTTCAGCAGCTTCAGAACTGCTCTCAGCACTTTCTTTATCAGCATTTGCCATCAATGCATAGTTCTCCTCACTTTCAGAGTCTGAGGTGTCTGTCTAGCTTTTCTGCTTTGTGACAAGAGCCTTGCCTTTGTCACCCTTTACCTTCTTGCAGTCAGGAGATATGTGGCCTTTCTCACCATAGTTATAGCATTTAACATTGGTGTAATCTCCTCTGTCAGACTTTCCTCCTCTGCCTCCAGATCTTCTGAAATTCTTCTTATCAGAACTTATGCCTTTCCTGGAAAACTTCTTTCCCTTCCTGAACTTCCTGTATGCAATCTTTATGATTCCTTTCACCATAAGAGCACACAGCTTCATCATCTC
Organism: Apium graveolens; assembly: GCF_009905375.1. Lineage (NCBI taxonomy): Eukaryota > Viridiplantae > Streptophyta > Magnoliopsida > Apiales > Apiaceae > Apium > Apium graveolens. The sequence continues at coordinate 44,042,488 of NC_133655.1, read as the reverse complement.
CTCATCAGCATCAGTCTCAGACAAGCTTTCAGAATTTGAGTCATCATCACTCTCAGAACTTGATGACTCAGTATCAGACTTTATGAAAAGAGCTTTACCCTTGTCTTTCTTTGAGGAAGCTGCTTTGGGGAATTCTTCTTCAGCCTTAAGAGCAACTGTCCTTGTAACACCCCCAGATCCGGGGTCGGGGATCCGGGTCATCACGGTCTTTCTTTCCACAATATCACTTCACTTAATTAATAAATAACCTTATGCTGTGACCCCACACTAACACACACCACAACCCGTTATAGTCTCAGAGATGAAATTTAAATAAGTACAAGTCTTTGAATCCACAATTTAAAAGTTATTACAACCCAAAATGATTACTTGATAAATTTACAGTTAATTGCCATTATCTGCCACAAGTTATAATTATACATAATTGATTCTCAAAAGTAGATGGTCTGATCTACAATAGATCTACCTCTACAGCTATAGCAGCTACAACATCAACGGGAAGACGCAGGACGCTTCCCACGCGCTTGCGCTGGGTCTGCTGGAGTCTGGCCATCTTTCCTAACTGTTGTTGTGTGATGAAGAAATAAAGCAAGGGTGAGCAGCAAGCCCACCAAAATAATATGTATAATGATTTACAATATATGAGCCTACTCATAATACTCATGAAAGTCTTGGTCAAAAGAAATGAACCAAGTTTAATATCTTAATGCGATGAAGTCGCAAAATATTCAGTATATATACATATATACTTTTCAAAATATTGGAAGTCCTCTTCCATGCATAATATACACAAAGTCCCAGTGTATAACTGTATATAAAAAAAATATCGTTGCAAGGTGATCTCATATATCTAACCTTGTCTCAACGTTTTTCTGAAAATCTTTGTCATTCATAAGACAATTATTAATTAGATATAAGTTTAAAAGATGAAGTTACAAGATACCCCAATATACTTATATCTTTCCCAAATACTACTTGAACTACCACCGTTCAAGTTATAAATTAGCTTCAAAAGTTCATCACATAGATGAGACTATAAGACAAGATTTGAATAGATTAAATCTTTAAAATATTATCAAAATAAAATGAAGTTACGAGATACTTCATTTGATGTAAACATCATTTTGAAAACTTGACCCTGCCAACACTCAACAATCGCCCAACCGTAGCCTTTCCATCGAAGTGCTCTGGGTAGTGTTGCAAAAATTATCCAATTGGATGATGAACTCATTACGGGAGTTTGCCGCGCCAGGAAGACCACTTACGATGATCAGTCGTAGTAGTACAACCCCACCATTTTCTACATGTAGAGGAGAACCTGTCGGATTTACTTGTCAACCGAACACTGAACTCCTAAGGAATGGACTGCCTTAGTGGAACTTCCAGGCCATTTGGGCCAATATAATAAGGCTGGGCCGGCGCTACTCGACCACTTACGCCACTCCTAGTTCAGATGAAATCCATGACTCTGAAATGTAAAGCTCGTTTCCCCTTTCCCCAAGTAGAAACTTGTTGATACGGCTCCACCAAGAAGTCGTACCTAGTTGGAAAGGAAAACTCACCGATATTTCCCAGGCGATGCCTGTTAATGGATTAACTTGTTCCAAGAATTTTACTTCCCGAATATTGGGTAAGTAATCAAAAACTCTTTTACCAAGACAGCAACCTTGTTGCGAATATAAAACACACCACCGAGCTGGATCCCCCAGGTTTTGAGCGAGTATTTAAATCCCCTTTTTAAAAGGAAGATCTTAAATATAAAAATAGTTTTGGGATCCGCTCTAACTTTTGAAAATCATTTTAAAGACTCGAAAACACTTTAAAGAGTGTTTGGAGTAAAACTGATTTAATGAAGTAAATCAGTCCCCAGAATATTTAGAAAATGTCTGAATATTATTATTTAAATAATATTCCCATAAAAAAAATAATCTTTATAAAATAATTGAAGTAGAAGTATTAAAACTTATACTTGAAATGAATAGCAAATAATCAAAGATATACTTATACGAAAGTAATATCTTTATTTGAATAATCAAAAATAAGTTTGATTATCGACACCTTATTCTTTAATAAAATAAAGAATATATCTCAGCAAATAATCGGAGTCATAGATCCTCAAATGAATATTCAAATAATATTCGATAAATAAAATAAGCTGAGTCATAATACCTCGAATGAATATTATAAATAATATTCATTAAATAAAATAAAGGAGTCATACATCCTCAAATGAATGTCCAAGTAATATCCAATAAATAATGTAAAGGAGTCATATGCCTTCGAATAATATTCGAAATAATATTCAATAATAAAATAAAGTTAAAGTTATCGAATAAACCTTATTCGATTAATAGTTTTAAAAACTATATCCATATATATATATAAATAAATATATATATATATATAATATACTCGGGAACATCGACTCCCGGTTTAGAAATATGTTCACCTTTTATCCCCTATACTAAGGGTATACGCAACTACTTGCTTATTTCTAGCATAGGTATTATGCAACTATAAGCATTGAAATCAACAGATAGATAACCAGATTACGAAACAGACATGCATATATACAATATCAGCATGCTCCAATATATCGCAAAATTTGCTAATAACAATCATGCACTATCACAAGATAATGCATATACATATATTTACATCACAACAACAGTATATCGGGTAGAAAACTTGCCTGAGCGACTGGGGTTACGAATGGCTCGGGACGAGTCTGGTAACCTATAAACAACAAGTAAGTTCGAATTAAACCAAAGTCACTTGTAAATCTATACTTTAACTAACTTAGACTCTAACGCTTGTTTTGCGCTCACTGATTCGCTTAAGCCACTCGGGTACCCTCGGCTCCACCATTTTTAATAATTTAACCTTTACGAGTTTTAAAGTGATTCCTTCGCGAGTGTCTTACCAACTACCTAACACACTTACCATAAATGTTTCATACATTAATTAACCCTTTTTGGTCTTTAATCTATGTTTCAAAGTAAGGCGAGGGGAAAAAGTTTCGTTCACGAAACGCCGTTACTTGAAACGGTCGTTTCTCCTAAACCGTGCATCGGAATCGAACGAACTACATATCAAAACGAAGCTCGTAACATGAGCTATCTAAAAATGGCAGTGGTCATAATCTAGCAGGGGGTTCTCGGGTCCTAATGCTATTCACAAAAACAGTCCAAAGAAAATCGGACGTTACGACGGCTATGTTTACGCGATTTCCCGATTTTTAACCATTCAAAACCAACCACAAACCAACCTCAAATCCAACATACAACCAACATCCATCCTCATCACATCATAATAACCCCAACCAATTCAATTTAATCAATTATACTTATGCCTAAGCTTAATTTAACCATACTTAAGTTCTTTTAATCAAAACCACAACATTTACCATTCCATTTCACTACCATTCCAAATCCCAAACTCTAAATCACAACAACAAGCTACAATATCATCCTACCAATCAAAATCATCTTATAATACATAGGAATCTAGGGTTTGGAGATGGTATACCTTCCTTGAAGTGGTGGGATGAGCTAGGAAGCCTTAAGAAGCTTTGAGAAGTCTTAGGAAAGCTTGGATCTTCAAGAAAAACAATAAAACTTCAAGTTAAAAAACTTGAAAACACTATTCATAGTCTTCTTCTTTGATTAAATGAAGAAGATTGAGAAGGAATTGATGGCTTAAACTCATGGTATAGCCCTAACTATGCATGAAGATGATTAGGGAATTTACTCACCAATTTAGGAAGCTTGGATCTTGAATTTTTGAAAATTCTTGCCTAATGAATAGTAAAAAGCCGAGAGCTTCAAGAACAAGGCCTTGGTTGCTTTTTATTTTTGATGAAAATGATTTTACTTGGCTTGGTTGATTGGTTTTTGTGCTTGCTTTAGTCAATTACCTTCTTGCCCTTGAATTTGTGTGGTTCTCATTCAACCACACCTCCTTCCTTCCCATGTCATGCTTATGTCATCCTCATGATGTCATCCTCCCTTCCTTGTCCTCTTTCTATTGGTTGGATGACATCATTCCCACTAATCCCTTTGATTATCTTCCTAATCGTTTGCCTAATGACCGATGATCTGTTATACGGTTCGCTTAACTTTCGTTCTCGTTTATCGTTTGAAGGATCATACCCGGGATCTTATTACTTAGGTTCCCTTAACCTTTCTCAATACATTATATTCCTTTTTATGATCCTCTATTATAATCCTTTAATTTAAATCCTTTTTATCCTGTTACCTTATACTCAATTCTCTCCGTATCTTGTGGATTTCCGGGAAAAACCAAAGTGTTCGGAATTGGATTCTGACGATCTTTACATACACTTATATACTTCATAGAGTACTAATAATATCCCATAAGATCAATAACAGAACCCCTACATAGCATGGCATGAAAAGTTTTCTCGTTCAGCAAAAACACTATTCATAAGGGTTTCAAAATTTCTCAAAAATTGGGGTTATTACAGTCTCCCCTCCTTAAAAGGATTACGTCCCGGAATCAGATAGAAAACAAATGGGGATACTTTCTTAGCATTACACTTTCTAACTCTCGAGTCAATTTTCCCACATTGTGGTTCTACCACCAAACTCTGCCTAGTTTGATAATCCTTCTCCTAAGCACTTGTTCCTTTTTACTCTATAACCCTTCCTGGTTGCTCCATATAGGTTATGTCGGGTTGCATATCTATGCGCTCATATGCCTCTATTTATCTGGCATCTGAATTACACTTCCTTAACATTGATACGTGAAACACGTTACGACCTGCTACATGTTCGGGGTTAGGGCTAGCTCATATGCTAACTTCCCAAACGTCTTAATATATCCAAGGGTCCAACGAATTGTAGACTTAGCTTTCCTTTCTTTCCGAACCTCATCAATCCTTTCCAAGGGATACCTATATCATTACTAGGTCCCCTATTTCATACTCTTTATCCTTTCGTGTCAAATCAACATACTTATCATGTCCATCTTGGGCTACTACCAGTCGTCCTCTGATTAGATCTATCATATCCTTGGTCCTTTGGACTACTGCGGGTCCGAGCATCTTGCGCTCTACAACTTCATCCTAACATAAGGGAGATCGACATTGTCTTCCCTCAAGGATCTCATAAGGCGACATCTCGATAATGACATATGATCTATTGTCGTAAGATAACTCAATCCGCGTTATGTGATCATTCCAATTTCTTTCAAGTCTATTGCACAAACTCTCATTATAGCTTCTAGCATTATAGCTTTTGCTTCTTAATACCGATTCTTTTCCAGTTCGTAATCGCTACTACCTTCCGTTCCTAATATTATACTGGTTATACTTTTGCTCGTTAGTGTTCTATAACCTTTTAATAACCACGTCAACCTTAGTATCACGAATGTGTTCCCATTCCGCATACTACCACCACTTTATTACTCCTTTTTCAGTTGCTTCTATTTTCCAAAATTTGATCAATCAAACAGAAGTAAAGGAATTTGTTGAGAGATCACTAAGATCATGAACACTTGTTATATCACATAGTTAGTACAGAAGGTGGCCAGCCTTTAGTACTTGACAAGCAATTAAATAATAGCTGGTATCCTACTAGGCTTCTATCACACAGATAGATAGTCATTCGGCAATACCTCCCCTTTCTGGAAGGGTTGTTCTTCTCAGCTTACATGAAATGAAAAGAAGAGAAAAGAACGAACTGAAGAGAATTGTATATATGAAAAAATATACTGCCACAAAATATCTGGCTTGGAATCTACCTCTGAACTATAGAGGTTTGTCATAGGAGAACAAAACATATATGTATTTATATCAACATCAAGTATTATAGCATCGTATTTCACGTGCCTAAATATTTTCGCTATCCCGTCCATCATTCTATGGACCCATGCCCTTCCTCGAGCTTATACACAATTACCTTTGAAACTCCCTCGACATCGAAAATCGAACCTGGGATCTCATTCTAGACATCATCGTTACTAGAATTCTATGCTTGCACCGCAACCTTCCTCGTATAATAATACGACTCTCTATTGATAAGAAAGAATAATAATTCACTATGTAGATACTCTACTTAATTAGTCTATTAATGATAACTTATACACTACCACGACCCGATTAGTGGTACTCAATCTCAACACCCATTCCAATACAACTCTTACGGTTGTAATCAGCTCAATACTCGCAGAATCATTGCTGCCTTACAATGGTCCACCACTGACCTACTGTCGTCATTCATTTTCCATGAAGTCTTAATAGCTAACCATACGGAGTCCATACAGGTCGTATCTAATTCTCCTAAGGAGTTAACATAACCACCAATCACAATTCATGAAGAACACTCCAAACTCTGACGTACTTTCATGACATGAAGCAGATAAAATTGCAGAAGAGTTTCAATCAAAGCAACGATAGCAGGTTAATACCATTTTTAATCATATGCCTTAGATAGAAGACTTAACTCAAAGGTTCGTCTAGTCCTTTTTGGAAACATGGTCCTGGCTTATTCTCAAGATAGTACCTCCTAAGATAGATAGCCCGTTCATGGCGATTACACGAATTAAACCTTTGCCAACTACTATTACGGTTGGGTATTGCACAGTCATCAGAAGGAATGTCAATCTTCCAAACCATAATACAATCTGCATAGCTTTAACCATCATCATTGTATTCCTTTGGCACAAGCGCCTATAATTATCCTCTTACCTTTAAAGTGTCGGCCACCTCTTTGGCCTTTCCTGATAGTAAAATTTCCTTACAGTCAATGTCATTTTAACCACCTCCAAATAAATTTTTCCACCTTATTTCAATCACAGCTTATGTGAAGATGTTTTCCTTAAAATCTGATGAGTAAAAAAAAAAAAATCACCATTTTTCCATAAGTTATTGCCTCAGTCTTTAGAGGTTAATCACTGTCATGACTGACTCTCAATCATAATTAGAACATCTTTTATCTTAAGTCCTAATTGCCCTGAACAATTTCGACCATTATTGGTTCGATCCATACCTTCTCGTGGTTTAACACATGCCTCACTTGGCATCATTATAATTACGTCATATTTCCTTTATCAACATTTCCATTCTTGAGAATTTTGAATATTACCTTTCTCATTGCAAAACCTCTAAGGTTATCCTTGAATCATTCCTCCTGTATTCCCTAGATACAGGGCATATCAAAATACCATTCACTATTACTAGAACCATTGTCTATATACTTCTGAAAAATTTCTCCACTGATCCTTAAAGGTTATTATTACCTTAATGCTTTCCAATTCATACTGTCAAAACTCATACTATCCCTATCAAGGGTGAAATGCCAACCTTTATGCATTCCCCTAGGATTCGTTTTAAGTTACCGATGTTCTATCCTTAATTCCACCTTTAAAAAGGTACAAGCATCCTTCCATGGATAAATAAAGTCATATATCCCTGATAAGGGTATCTTATTCAATCATTCCCACCTCGATAGTCTATACCGAATTTCACAATAACATCTGTATACAACATGAGGTCAATCCACATGGCCTCCAAAAGATAAAAATGGTTATCCGCTTTTCTTTCCTGATTTGGTAATGATCACATGGATGATCTGGAAGATATTGGTCGTGTTCAACGTGAACTTCTTCTTAATAAATCCTTATTTACTTTTGTCGTTTATCTCAACAGTCGTCTCAATGTTGGGATATCTTTCATACCTGGCGTCTCCCTTCCTGGGTATCAAGCCACCGGTCTTACACTTCACATTCTTGAAGGTCACTTCCTTCATCCAATTTTCCTAATTTCTTACTTCCTTGTCTCCTCAGTCTATCCGCGTCTCAATATTTATCCTTCGAACTATCTCAAGGTTTCCTCAAATCCTCCCAACTTATAGGGGATAAAATATATTTATCTCTTATGCCTTCAACCATCAATTTAACTCATGGTGAATCACCCTCATCCTGAAGATTACATACTTTTCTATTTCTATTGCTACGAGTCTTTAGGGTTTCCTCATACCCAACTTCCTTATCATTCCTCAAACTCTATTGCCTTTATATTTCTTTCCACTTCAGTTTTTTTTTTCCTTTCTCTTATCATTATTTCATGAACCAACACAACATAAGCATTGATTTCAAATATCCCGTCATTCTGGATTCGTGTCCTCAGAACGAATCTTGATAACTTTTTCAACTTAGATTCATAATTCATCATACTCATCCGCTTTTGTTCTAGCTCCAAAGCTTTTACACTATCTCCATAACCTTGGGAATTACTTTCCCGAAAACAATTGGCTGAACTTTAATCAGTTTATCATAACCTCTGGCTCCGTACCTTTCTTGGTCTTTCACCAGCGGGTGGTCTCTCTCTTAGGAGGGTAAGTGACAAAAACAGTCTTTTGTGGTTCATCAATCATTTAGAATCTCAAATGATTCCTATATTTCCTTTAGCCAGGCTCTTGCCTCGACTGGGTCAGCTTGTTCCCTGGAACTCTGAGAGCTTAGAAACTTAAACGTCTTGAAAGAATTTCTCACCGCATTGTTTCCTCAAGGTGGTGGTTGGGGATAATAGTCTAAGTTCTTTTTAGACAGGTCCATGAATTGCCGTATAGGAGTACCGTCTCGGGTCTCCTTTCCTTACTCGACTTTCTATTTCCTTAGTATGAAATGTTTCATCCTACTCCCCATAACTGGGGTCATCTTTTAATTTAAAATCCTCATTTTCCACTCCATTATGTCATGGGTTCCTTCTATCTTGATGGCGACCTCCCTGACTATCACGTTCAGGGTTTGCTCTAAATCTTATTCCTCAAACTAGCTTTCATCTAAGATCTCATCCTTACGCTCTTGAACTTTCGGAACCCAAATTCTATAGGAATACCTCATTATTCCCTTATCATCTTTCTCGATATTAACCTCTTATCTATTTGTTGGCTCTCTGCCTTCATTCATAACTTTTTCTGGCACAATATGATCTTTTCCAATAATTCGGGCTGTATTGCTATCTCAAACAGCTTTTCGGTACCGGCTCCGGTTACCTTCACTACTATTTCCATTTTCTCAAAATCTCTTATAAACTCTCCAAAAGACATTATCATCTTGAGTCTCTCCTTTTTACTAAGGGCATCAGCCACCATATTGGCTTACCCCGAATGATAAAGAATCTGCCAATCATAATTCTTGATTAGCTCTAACCGCCTCCTCTGGCGTATGTTGAGCTCTTTCTACGTAAGAATGTACTAGAGCACTTAAGGCTTAGGTAATTCTCGCACTTCTCTCCATACAAGTAGTGCCTCCAATCTTTAGGGTAAAAATATTGCCACAAGCCTAAGCTCATGGGCGGTGATATCAAATTTCATATTACCTTAATTGTCTTGACGCAGACGCGATTATCTTGCTGTGCTAAGAAGCACCCTAATTCCTTATGCGAAGCGTCACTTACAAATCACAAAATCTCCTTTTTCCATCCGGCAATGCCAGCATAGGGGCCATCACCAACCTCTGCTTCAGTTCTTGAAAGCTGTTCTCGCATTTCTCTGTCCATTCGAACTTCTCAGTCTTACGAGTAAGCCGCGTTAAAGGGGCTACTATCTTTACAACTTGAACGAACCTCCGGTAGTGACCGGCCAATCCTACCTCTGGTAGTCGACCAAACCATGGTCATCAATTCATCAGTGGTCCTTTATCCAATCCTGTCAGGATCCTCCATGGGGTCCTTCTCAACAACTATCCCTACTAGGACAACATCCTCAATATCAACATCATCCGGTCCTGCATTAGGACACTTTATCGGATCCACAATCTGATCTCCAATAACTAATAAAACATCATCACGTTGATGTTCCTCAACTTCAGGGTTCGGAGTCCCGCTACCATATACGATAACGAACTACGCTCCTATCACGATATTTATAAGGGTTCCCATAAGGGTTTTAACCGTCAGTACTACGTTAGGTAGCCCGACTATGAACTTGGCAAGAGTTCTTATTATCTTAGTGAATCTTATTATCTTAACGTCCCATCATCTCTGAGGTTTATAACGCTTAGCTCTGATACCATTTCTGTAACACCCCCAGATCCGGGGTCGGGGATCCGGGTCGTCACGGTCTTTCTTTCCACAATATCACTTCACTTAATTAATAAATAACCTTATGATGTGACCCCACACTAACACACACCACAACCCGTTATAGTCTCAGAGATGAAATTTAAATAAGTACAAGTCTTTGAATCCACAATTTAAAAGTTATTACAACCCAAAATGATTACTTGATAAATTTACAGTTAATTGCCATTATCTGCCACAAGTTATAATTATACATAATTGATTCTCAAAAGTAGATGGTCTGATCTACAATAGATCTACCTCTGCAGCTATAGCAGCTACAACATCAACGGGAAGACGCAGGACGCTTCCCACGCGCTTGCGCTGGGTCTGCTGGAGTCTGGCTATCTTTCCTAACTGTTGTTGTGTGATGAAGAAATAAAGCAAGGGTGAGCAGCAAGCCCACCAAAATAATATGTATAATGATTTACAATATATGAGCCTACTCATAATACTCATGAAAGTCTTGGTCAAAAGAAATGAACCAAGTTTGATATCTTAATGCGATGAAGTCGCAAAATATTCAGTATATATACATATATACTTTTCAAAATATTGGAAGTCCTCTTCCATGCATAATATACACAAAGTCCCAGTGTATAACTGTATATAAAAAAAATATCGTTGCAAGGTGATCTCATATATCTAACCTTGTCTCAACGTTTTTCTGAAAATCTTTGTCATTCATAAGACAATTATTAATTAGATATAAGTTTAAAAGATGAAGTTACAAGATACCCCAATATACTTATATCTTTCCCAAATACTACTTGAACTACCACCGTTCAAGTTATAAATTAGCTTCAAAAGTTCATCACATAGATGAGACTATAAGACAAGATTTGAATAGATTAAATCTTTAAAATATTATCAAAATAAAATGAAGTTACGAGATACTTCATTTGATGTAAACATCATTTTGAAAACTTGACCCTGCCAACACTCAACAATCGCCCAACCGTAGCCTTTCCATCGAAGTGCTCTGGGTAGTGTTGCAAAAATTATCCAATTGGATGATGAACTCATTACGGGAGTTTGCCGCGCCAGGAAGACCACTTACGATGATCAGTCGTAGTAGTACAACCCCACCATTTTCTACATGTAGAGGAGAACCTGTCGGATTTACTTGTCAACCGAACACTGAACTCCTAAGGAATGGACCGCCTGAGCGGAACTTCCAGGCCATTTGGGCCAATATAATAAGGCTGGGCCGGCGCTACTCGACCACTTACGCCACTCCTAGTTCAGATGAAATCCATGACTCTGAAACGTAAAGCTCGTTTCCCCCTTTCCCCAAGTAGAAACTTGTTGATACGGCTCCACCAAGAAGTCGTACCTAGTTGGAAAGGAAAACTCACCGATATTTCCCAGGCGATGCCTGTTAATGGATTAACTTGTTCCAAGAATTTTACTTCCCGAATATTGGGTAAGTAATCAAAAACTCTTTTACCAAGACAGCAACCTTGTTGCGAATATAAAACACACCACCGAGCTGGATCCCCCAGGTTTTGAGCGAGTATTTAAATCCCCTTTTTAAAAGGAAGATCTTAAATATAAAAATAGTTTTGGGATCCGCTCTAACTTTTGAAAATCATTTTAAAGACTCGAAAACACTTTAAAGAGTGTTTGGAGTAAAACTGATTTAATGAAGTAAATCAGTCCCCAGAATATTTAGAAAATGTCTGAATATTATTATTTAAATAATATTCCCATAAAAAAAATAATCTTTATAAAATAATTGAAGTAGAAGTATTAAAACTTATACTTGAAATGAATAGCAAATAATCAAAGATATACTTATACGAAAGTAATATCTTTATTTGAATAATCAAAAATAAGTTTGATTATCGACACCTTATTCTTTAATAAAATAAAGAATATATCTCAACAAATAATCGGAGTCATAGATCCTCAAATGAATATTCAAATAATATTCGATAAATAAAATAAGCTGAGTCATAATACCTCGAATGAATATTATAAATAATATTCATTAAATAAAATAAAGGAGTCATACATCCTCAAATGAATGTCCAAGTAATATCCAATAAATAATGTAAAGGAGTCATACGCCTTCGAATAATATTCGAAATAATATTCAATAATAAAATAAAGTTAAAGTTATCGAATAAACCTTATTCGATTAATAGTTTTAAAAACTATATCCATATATATATATATAAATAAATATATATATATATAATATACTCGGGAACATCGACTCCCGGTTTAGAAATATGTTCACCTTTTATCCCCTATACTAAGGGTATACGCAACTACTTGCTTATTTCTAGCATAGGTATTATGCAACTATAAGCATTGAAATCAACAGATAGATAACCAGATTACGAAACAGACATGCATATATACCATATCAGCATGCTCCAATATATCGCAAAATTTGCTAATAACAATCATGCACTATCACAAGATAATGCATATACATATATTTACATCACAACAACAGTATATCGGGTAGAAAACTTGCCTGAGCGACTGGGGTTACGAATGGCTCGGGACGAGTCTGGTAACCTATAAACAACAAGTAAGTTGGAATTAAACCAAAGTCACTTGTAAATCTATACTTTAACTAACTTAGACTCTAACGCTTGTTTTGCGCTCACTAATTCGCTTAAGCCACTCGGGTACCCTCGGCTCCACCATTTTTAATAATTTAACCTTTACGAGTTTTAAAGCGATTCCTTCGCGAGTGTCTTACCAACTGCCTAACACACTTACCATAAATGTTTCATACATTAATTAACCCTTTTTGGTCTTTAATCTATGTTTCAAAGTAAGGCGAGGGGAAAAAGTTTCGTTCGCGAAACGCCGTTACTTGAAACGGTCGTTTCTCCTAAACCGTGCATCGGAATCGAACGAACTACATATCAAAACGAAGCTCGTAACATGAGCTATCTAAACATGGCAGTGGTCATAATCTAGCAGGGGGTTCTCGGGTCCTAATGCTATGCACAAAAACAGTCCAAAGAAAATCGGACGTTACGACGGCTATGTTTACGCGATTTCCCGATTTTTAACCATTCAAAACCAACCACAAACCAACCTCAAATCCAACATACAACCAACATCCATCCTCATCACATCATAATAACCCCAACCAATTCAATTTAATCAATTATACTTATGCCTAAGCTTAATTTAACCATACTTAAGTTCTTTTAATCAAAACCACAACATTTACCATTCCATTTCACTACCATTCCAAATCCCAAACTCTAAATCACAACAACAAGCTACAATATCATCCTACCAATCAAAATCATCTTATAATACATAGGAATCTAGGGTTTGGAGATGGTATACCTTCCTTGAAGTGGTGGGATGAGCTAGGAAGCCTTAAGAAGCTTTGAGAAGTCTTAGGAAAGCTTGGATCTTCAAGAAAAACAATAAAACTTCAAGTTAAAAAACTTGAAAACACTATTCATAGTCTTCTTCTTTGATTAAATGAAGAAGATTGAGAAGGAATTGATGGCTTAAACTCATGGTATAGCCCTAACTATGCATGAAGATGATTAGGGAATTTACTCACCAATTTAGGAAGCTTGGATCTTGAATTTTTGAAAATTCTTGCCTAATGAATAGTAAAAAGCCGAGAGCTTCAAGAACAAGGCCTTGGTTGCTTTTTATTTTTGATGAAAATGATTTTACTTGGCTTGGTTGATTGGTTTTTGTGCTTGCTTTAGTCAATTACCTTCTTGCCCTTGAATTTGTGTGGTTCTCATTCAACCACACCTCCTTCCTTCCCATGTCATGCTTATGTCATCCTCATGATGTCATCCTCCCTTCCTTGTCCTCTTTCTATTGGTTGGATGACATCATTCCCACTAATCCCTTTGATTATCTTCCTAATCGTTTGCCTAATGACCGATGATCTGTTATACGGTTCGCTTAACTTTCGTTCTCGTTTATCGTTTGAAGGATCATACCCGGGATCTTATTACTTAGGTTCCCTTAACCTTTCTCAATACATTATATTCCTTTTTATGATCCTCTATTATAATCCTTTAATTTAAATCCTTTTTATCCTGTTACATTATACTCAATTCTCTCCGTATCTTGTGGATTTTCGGGAAAAACCAAAGTGTTCGGAATTGGATTCTGACGATCTTTACATACACTTATATACTTCATAGAGTACTAATAATATCCCATAAGATCAATAACAGAACCCCTACATAGCATGACATGAAAAGTTTTCTCGTTCAGCAAAAACACTATTCATAAGGGTTTCAAAATTTCTCAAAAATTGGGGTTATTACAGTCCTTGACTTTCCTCCTTTCCTCTTGCTTCTTTGTTCCATCTTCAGCTCATGAGTCTTGAGCATTCCATAGATTTCGTCAAAAGTTGTTTCATCAAGATTATAGTTGTCTCTTATTGTCGTTGCCTTCAAATCCCAGCATTCAGGAAGAGCTAACAAGAACTTAAGGTTTGAATCTTCAAGATCATACTCTTTATCAACCAATGACAAATCATTCAAAAGTTTGACAAATCTATCCTATAAATCATTCAATGACTCATTAGCCTTTGAGTCAAAGTGTTCATACTCTTGAGTAAGTATTGTCTTCCTGTTCTTCTTAATTGTGTCAGTTCCCTGACACCTTGTTTCCAGAGCATCCCATATCTCCTTAGCAGTCTTGCAGTTGATTACCCTGTTTGACATTACATTATCAATGGCACTATGCAGTAAGTGCCGTACCTTAGCATCCTTAGCAATTGATGCTATGTCTTCAACAGTATAATCACTCTTTTCCTTTGGTATAGTCTTTGCTGCTTCACCTGCAACTGCAACATCGAGCTTGGTTGGTTTGTGAGGGCCTTCCTTGATTCTATCAAGGTATTCTGGATCTGTTGCTTCCAGGAACATGGTCATCCTTACCTTCCATATGGGATATTCAGATGGTCTCAGTATGGGGACTCTGATGGTCTCATACCGACTCTGAATTTGTGTTTTTGGTGGTTCCTCAGTTGTGGTAGGCTTAGTTGGAGTTTTTGTGTCCAACATGATTGTGTTTGGATCTTTAACTGTATGTATGTTAACAGAGTGGCTTTGATACCAATTGTTAGGTCACACACACACTGTAGAGGGGGTGAATAAAGTGTATAGTACACTCAAATCGAACTTTAAGAACTTAAGTAACAGAAAACAAACTTTATTGAAACAATAAACTCTGTTACAGTATGGAACTGTTACCTCTCAGTGATGAACAAATATCACGAGAGCTGCTAGGGTTACAATGAATAATCTTTTCTAATAATGATAACACTTATATTGTAAACCCTATGTCTGTGTTTATATACTACACAGTTACAAGATAATCGCTAATTGATATGGAATATAATTCTGCTTTCTAAAATATATCAATCAGATATCTTTTCTTCCAAGTATTCCATTCTTCACGGAATTCCTTCTTCATGCATATCTCTTCTTATGTTTATCTCAATCTTCTTTCCTTTAATCAGCTACTGTCCTTATCTGATTATCCTTCAGCACTTAAGTTCTGATATCTATCTTCTGATGATTATCTCCTGATAACATACGTACTGATATCCTTAAGTCCTGACTTCCGGTATAAGTACTGATCAACAGTTAAGTACTGATTTATCCTGTTCAGTAAGATCTGAAAGCTAAACATAAAACATATTAGCCATGACATTATCAAATATGTCTAACAGATATGTAATTTGATATGACAACAAAATAAGTATTAATATCAAGAGTTTGGTTTTGAGTAAAGTTTATGATTCAATCCATAATCATTGTTTCTTGTTATTGTTGTTTATGATATTTCCGTAAACACTGTTTTACGAGTTTGATTCTCGTCAAGATTCAAAGTATTGCTGAAGCATTTCGCTTGAAAATAAAAAAAGGGTTTTGAATATAATTAAGGAATCAATTCTGGGGTTCCTCAACTAAAATTTTCTGTTTCAACAATTATGATTTTAAAATATTTTGTGCTATTGCAGATGTCGGTTTTATATCAAAATGACCTGATATTTACTATAATGAACTTGTTGAACATTTCTTCCGCTCATACTTTCCTGTTTTTAAATCTAACATCCATTGAGGATTAGCTTGCGCTATTTAACTGCGTAATTCAAGGAAGCAAAGAAAAAGCTTTTGGATGGTGATTATTCCAGGGTTTGCGGGCTAGTGTAAGTTCTATTGTATAAAGTTGTTTATATTATATTATATTATAATTGTATTATTTTATAGTTGGGCCTAGTATACTTCTTTTCGAAGTTATACTAGGGGGTTTAACTTTGAGTTTGGAATTTGTTGAAAAGAGTTTTAAAAGAAAGTGAAAATTTATTTGTGGAATTTGGATCTCTTGTTTCAAGAACTATAACCTTAAAAGATCTTAGATTAGTTTGGGGTCATAGATGATAAATATCTTTCGATGGCATTTACTTATTGATTTAACAGGTTATTTTGGAGTGAGGTTTCATAGTGACGAACAAATCCTCTGACCCGGATTTGGGGGCGTTACAAGTTGGTATCAGAGCCGAGGTTATAGTAAACTAGAAACGAGAGTGTGTAGGAGTGTGTATAGCTATGTGAGGACGTTTGAGCTCATATCGAGTTCCTGTTGGACTATTGGATATAGTACCAACGAGTAAGTTAAGATAGGGGCATTCGTTTGAGATGGTTGTGTTGAGCGGGACAAAACTCCTAGCAGTTGCCAACTTCTATTGTGGAATCTTTCGAGGATACTACGATTTGACGACAATGAAGATTATCGATATCCTTAAAACATGAAGAAGTGTCTAGAATCAGACGACGAGTCAACAGAAGAGTTCAGATAGAAGATAAATATTAAGACTTTGGCAATACCTTCTCTTTCTATAATTCCTTTTGACATCTCTCAAAAAGAAATAATTGTTAGAGGATATATTCCCTAACACTCATTTTTAATCATATATGTGTTTTAAATGTGCCAGAGGCTGTCATGAAGCCTATTTTTCAGGTTTTGATAGCTCTGCCAAGTTATGATAATTTAACTTCCACTTTTCTTATATGGTGGATAGTTTCTTGGTGATGTGACACCACTTGCTCATTTGGTGCCAGAGTTTTGTTCTCTGGATTTCATTTTCTTCAGAAATATCAGTTTTGAAATCTTTTCAGTTTTATTCATTTGATTTTGAATTCCTTTTATCTTCTTTTATTCTGACTAAGATGAACAACCCTAACTATAGGGGACGCAAGGTATACATGTCTGTGTGATAGGAGTTGGATGGGATGCCATCACTTGTGTGTGTTGTGGATACATGAAGGTTAACAACCTTTAGTAGTGTCTTAATTTGGACACGCAATACCAAGTTCATTTGATCATATTGATCTATCAGTTATTCTTTTATTTCAACAATACTTTATCGCAAATTCAGATTTTGGTCTTGTTATGCTATAAAATTCTTTTCTCTTTGGAATTCCATGATATTATTATTTCAAACATTCGAAGGTAGGCCAATCAAGTTAAGCTGAGTATCCTTGGCAAGTCAAAGTAAGGCGATGTGATGGAATTACCAAGGACGATAGTGGAATTGCAATGTGATGAAAATTATTGGTGGCGTATAACGAATTCAATCTGTTTCTTTGTTTCTCTCTCTATTTATCTCTATCTCTCCTTCTTTTTCTTTCTCTCTATCTTTCACTCTATTCTTCTTTCTCGCAATCAGTAAAAATGATTCTATTGAGAAATTGGTCAAAGGATGTGGATGGAACAATGATGCAGAGTGAAGCTTTCATTGTAACAGGGTGGTACAAGAAATTGTAGTGTTATTGGCTAATTTTGAGGAAAAGTGCATATGCAAAACTGGAAAGTTGATTAGAAAACCCTTAGTGCTCTCTTCTGCTGATTCCGAGGACGAAATCCTTATAAGGGGTAGATTGTAATATCCCATATTTTCAAATATTAATATTATTATTATTTGGAATTATTTATGTGAATTTTGGTGAATTATCTGGTAATTGGAGTGATGTTTTGGATATTTATATGTGATATTCTTTGAGTATTTTAATTTTTAAATGTGTAGATTAAAATATAGATAATTATGGTATTTTTCTTGTAATTTTTGGAGTGTTATATGATTTTATAATGATTTATGAATTATTAATTATTTTATGAATAATTACAAAAATTATTTATAAAGCCGGAAATCGTCCAACTTCATCCGTTTTTGCATTTTTACAACCCTAAACTCTTCCGAAAACTCCTTCTTAACCTAATCTGGTAATTACGGACATTTTCCGTGTTTGGACTTTTTTGATCCGGATTATGGTTTGACTAGTGCGCGGCCCGACGCAAGATTTTCGGTACGATAACCATTTCGATAAATCAATAAAAAACTCGTATTCTCGAGAGACGGGATGTTTTTACATTATTTTCGTATTTGGTGTTTTATGAAAAGCTCGGTTTTGATAATTATCCAAATCTGGTATTAAATTGTATCGTTTTTATAGTTACTTAGCGGCTAAATAATCTATTTTTGGATCGTTTTGTAGTTACTTAGTGGCTAAGCAACTAATTTATCAATCCAAAATGATCCAGAACGAACCAATATTCCGTAAATATAAATAGCATATTTCTTATTTCATTTATCTCGTTTATTCATTTGCAACCAGTAAAAATACAGTAAATACAGAGCAAAACCCTAGAAACCGATACGTTCCTGAGAATCAAACGCACGAACGAGTACATTACCGAACTCCGATTCGGGCGTGTAATATATTAAAACGAAGCTCTCGAAATCTTCTTTCTGAATCAATCATCAGCTTTACCCAGAAATCAAGGTGAATTTATTATTTAATTATTTTAATTCGAATTATTTAGGGAATAAAATATGAATTTTTGTAGAGATGATTATCTGAGTGTTATGATGATTCCATGTTGTAGAGCATATTTTTCTGGTCGATTTCATATATTATACTTCAAAAATAGAGTTCATTATCATGTAGTAATTGAAGTTTGATTTTCTGGAAATTCTGTAAAAAGCTGTTCTTGGTGTTCTTGAAAAGTTCCGAGAATCAAACCCAAATTTGAAGGCGATATTGAACACCAAATCAGAAGTATTTGTAACCGTTGTGAAGCCCTTGATTAGAGCTATCTATTTGTACCCATATCATCAATAGAGGTTGATTATTTAATAAATTTGATTTTTCAATTTTATTAGATAAATTTGGTTTTTAAGTTTAAGAGATTGTTTGATGTTTTTGATAGTTGATTATTGTTCCTGGTATCACAAGGATCGTTTCTATATATAGTTTGTATGCTTTTGATTAAGATTTAGTTAAAACCGAGTTCTAAGTTTTTTAAGATTTTTCAAATCGATTTTGAGGTTATTTTTGATGTTTTTGATGGTTCTTGATGCTCTGAATAGATTGTACGTATTTTGGGCTTTAATTTCATATATTATACGATTAATTTGGTTAAGTATTACTTCGATTCGTCTTTTCCGTTTAAATCGTCTGTTTTTGGCCGGAATGATGTTCGGAAGGTTTACTGTGAATTCTGGTGATGGATTCGGGTTATTCTGGATTGGTGGAGTCGTTTAGAGCCGCTTACCGGTTGAAATGGGGTTGATATGAGTGTTGTAGGGCTGCCGGAAGGATGTCGGGACTCGGCCGGAATCTGGAAATTCCAGAAACCGGCGAGACTCCGGTCATCTTCTTCGCGGAGTCCGGCGAAGCCCCACCCCTCAAACCACCGTTTGATCCAACAAAGGGGATGACCTGTTTACTAAATATGTTTCTGCATTTGCTGTTTTTATTTTAATTCAAAAATTCATTATTTTAATTTCAAAAATTATTTTTAATTATCTTAAATTTCCAAAATTCATTATTTAATTATTCTGAAAATTATTTTAATTATTTATTTATTCAAAAATAAATTAAAATTATTTTATTAATTCATTTTAATTATTTTAATTAATCGATTAATCTTTAATTAATTGATTAAATAATTTAATTAAATATTAATTATTTTTAATTGATTTAATAATTAGATTTAATTATTTAAAATTGATTTAAAAATCCCAAAAAATAGTTTTGAGCTCTAGAATATTATTTTAAATTATTTTCCAGGCTCGATAATTCTTATAAAATTATTTTTGGGTGTTTGAGACCTATTATTTAATTATTAAATGATTCGGAGACCTGTTTTTAATTCCGAAAAATGTTCAAAAATTCATATTAAATAAACCGTTCGTCCGTTTAATACGAAACGAACGCCTCTAGACTCAGAAAATATTCCGCTTTCATTAAAAATACTTTCGAGACCCCAAACTATTTTGTTTCGAAAGTTCGCTTGTTTTGCAAGTCAGTTCTGAGTCGCTTATTTATCTAATAATCATATTTTTGACCCGATTTTAGTTTTAAACATATCTATTCAACCCTTTTGACGAACCGAGTCATGTGTTATATGAATTATGTGATACGTGGATTATATGTTTACGTGTTATATGAATTACGTGTGTAAGTGGGTCAATGGTCTTGTGTTTGTCTGTCTTCTTTATGTGCGGGCTATCGTATGGGTAGACTTTAGGGTTTTGACGCGCAGTTCGTCGAGTTATTATCGTTTGGACGATTAAAGCTATATCTTTTAATTATAGATACGAGTCTTTTAAGACGATCAGGACCAGATGAAATGGATGAAGACTAGAGTTTAATAGTATGGAATATTGGGTTCCAGCACTGCATGAGCAGCAGACCAAAGAATTAGTAGAATAAAGACGGTGATGTCTTGAGACAGAATGTCAGAATAGATGCGTGTTTGCGAGTGTGACTAACTGCTAAATCTCAAAGGCAAGTATCCTTATCATCACTTATTGTTCAAGTGATATTTATTTTAAATCTTCTTATGCAAGTATTGTTTTCCCTATTCTCAGTTCAGAGTAGATAAATGTTTTACATATCGCTGAATTAAATAATTCTGTTTATGTAAATACTCATATGTTATTCTATGTTCAGAATAGTCAAGTGATTTTACTTATCCAATTATCAGATTTATAAATGTTTTGGATTTTGAGAAAAGTGATTTGGTTGCGAATATTCCTACCCAAGAAATGGGGGAATAAAATTATTTTGGGTGTCTATTATTATTGTTACGACCGGCATTTTATGTAATATTATTTGTGAATAATATTAAGTTAAATAAAAATATATTCAATGCTTGTACGTTTGTGTGAGTGAAAATTTATGCATTATAAATTTGCTTTGGGTAGTATATGATTTTTCAAAGCAAGAATTTATTTAATTTCTTTATTTTTGATTTATAAGGAATATTCTAAGCTTTGGAAAAATTTTCTTTTAAAAGACATTTTGTACACAAATTGTGAAAATGATTTTATAAAGTGTCTAAAAATACAAGTTAATTTATGGTAGAAATTTTATAATTTTTGAACTTGTATTTTATTTTATAAAAATAAATCATTATAAATTTTAGTTGTCATAATTATTAAATTACATGAATAACCTTGCATGCAAACTCTCTTCTATTTAACCAAAGGGCAAAGAAGACATTCTCCACCCCACTAACTCACATTTTGCTAGCCAAATTACCTCCTTGACCTTGCATGCAAATTTGCCTAACTTTAGCTAGAGGGTTACTCTTGTCATTTCCTAAATCCACTCACATTTAGCCTAGTCAAAGACATAAAAACAAAACTAAAGTGATGATCACTCCATTTTCACTCCACCCTCCCCTTTTCTCCTCCCTCCCTCTCGGCTCAACCCTCACTCTCGGCCATCCCATAGCCGAGGCCCTCCATCCCCTTCATTTCTTCATTCTTTCACCCAAACAATCATCTTATATTCAAGTAATTTTACTCCCTATATGTTATTCTTATATATTTCAAAAGTTTAGAGTGAAAAACCTATGTTTTGACCTTGCATGGTGATGTTTTGGTTAAACTCAAAGTGAACCTCCTTGATTCTTGTGAATCTAAGGCTTTCACCATGAGTTATAGTATCATAGGGTCAAGAATGGCTAGACATAAGAGTGTTACACTTATGCGAATGCTGTTTTTACCCTAATCCATTCGGCCATGACTTGATAGGAGCCGAATGGATGGTGTTTTGTTGCCTTGTTAACATTTTTGTGTATTTTGTGATGATAACATGAATTTTGTAGTAAAATCTTGATAAAATCCTTTTGCATGCTAGTTGATCATTTAGTTGTAATCCATGTTAGGCTTGCATGTTGAATTATGATAAAAATTTATTTGGAAATCATGTTGTTTTGGTTTGAAAAACCCGAAGGCATGCATGCATGTGGAATTCTCTTAGTTTGTTGTGAAATTTTGATTATTTGGAAAGATTTTGTTAGTGAGCCTTAATTTCAGTAGGAATAATATGATAATATTGATTTATGCTTCTTGTTGCATGGTAATAATTTGCGGTTATCTTTTATAAAAATATATATCTTGTTGTTTCAAAGGCATGAAGATTTGCGATTTGTTAAGAGTAGTCTCTTTTGTTTTGCCATAGTTGCACCTTAGGTAAGGATGATCTCACCAAGGGTATTTTAAGAAAAAGGGAGTTAGTTCAGTAGAATACCAAGTATAGGTCTTGGTTTAAGTATTTAGTTGTTGTTAGTTGGGTTTGTCAAGTTAAAACCTTGGAAAATGAGAGTTATAGTTTCTGCAGAAAAATCAGTTTAGTACCCTGAGGTTTAGAGTGAGTTTTGACCATGTCATTGATGTGCACTTTGAGGCCCAAGCCACCAGAAGTTAGTATGGGGAGTATATAATAGGTTTTAGGAGTTGGTTGGAGGTTTGCATGTCATTTGGTTAGGTGCACAAGTAGAATAACAAAATCTGTCCAGCAGGGGACAGTTTTGTTGCAACTTAGAAATAGGGAGATTTGGCCATGTCATGGGTAGGCCCTCATTAGGCCCAATTGGGCCTTAGTTAGAGGGTATGTCAGAGAAGTTTTTCCAACCATAGTTCATAGGATATGAGCTAGAACCATGTGTCACAAGTTAATTCAAGTCAGGGCATTTTCTGCCCAGAAAAACAGGGGTACCTTGGACTTTTAGCTTAGGCCCAAGAAGGCCCAAGCCAGGCCTTTGAGCCACATCAAGCTTGTGAGATGCCCTTAGGTCAGGAGAGTCTTGTGTAAAAATTTTGAAGAAAAACTTGTAGTTTAAGAGTGTCTAATGCACTCAAGAAACCTTAGTTACCATTCTGAAATTTGCACCAGTGAGCACTTTCACTTATCACATAGTTTTAGGACACTTAGAAGTGAGTATTAGGTCAACCACCATAGTTGTAAGATAGTATAAGGTCAGTAGAGCAAAAGGCACAAGTGAGGGTCAATAGGTTTTGGATAATTTAGGAAAGGCGCATTGAGTTAGGAAGCCCAAATTCGAAGACTTCGTTTAGTTAGCGACCAAGTAACTTAAGTGGTGAGTCGAGATCATCCAAGCCTAGTGTGGCGTTATGGTGTATGTGATGTTATTTGGTATTAATATACGATATGTGATTATGTGGCTACGTGTGTACATTTGAAAATATAAATGGTGGATATGAATTAAGTGTGTATAGGCCTAAGTGCCATCCATGTTTAATTTCGGGTTGTAAATAGGTTAAGATGGAAAGAATATATTATAATGAGGATTATTATTATTTATGTAGGATCTCGAGACGAGGGAAAACTTGCCATAAAAGTCGAGTGAAGCTCCAGTTGTTGCTCCTACCAGTCAGACCAGACCAGTCTATCTCAAGGCAAGTGATTCAACTTGACCTTCGTATTTACTGTAAACAGTTCATATATATATCGATGCAATTATCCTGAGTCATTTTGATATATTTAAATCAAGAGTATCTTTTGTTTATCTTTGAGTTACATAGAGATGCCATGAACCCTCGAGTACGTATTGCAAGTAGTTCAAAAGTCTTTCATGATAGTTTAATGCCATGATAAAATAGAGATTTGTTATAATACCTTATTGATCCTTTTGATTATCATGCTATTGATCCCTGAGAAATCTTGATATTGCACCCTGATGCTTTGATTCAACTCTTGAAATAACCTCGATAGAAACTTTATCTTGATACCTAAAAGCCAATCATTTCTTAAATTCATTCATGATTGTTTGATAACCCTATCCTTACCCTAAAAGCTTGATACCCTGTTATATCTTGAGCTGATGATCACTTTCTTTATATTTTAACACCTCTATCCTATTGGAACCAGTGATGCTTATCTTCTTGATGTTCTAATACCTATACCTTGTCTACAACCATTGCTTTAAGCCTAGTTTGGCATTACTCTTTCATATTATCCAATAGCCTTGCTTAATTTCCTTGTCAAAATTCTTGTTTATGGAAATCTCTCGATTACCCTAATATAGTAAAGTCTAGTGGATCATGGCCCTGAGATTTAGTGTCATATTTCCAGTGTTTCAAGTTGACCTATAATCCCCTGATAAAAAAAAATGATTTCAGTCAAAAGAGATTTTGTCATAAATCGGCATCAGTTTTCAAAATGAATAAAAGGTGGATTTTTCAGTCCCAAAGGGGGACAAATGTTTTCTTGAATGGTGGATCTGGACTGAGACGCGAGTCCTTTCCACACTTATATTAGGCTTAAAAGTTGCCTAGGGATTCCCAATAATGTTTTAGAACCCAGCGAGGTTCGGGATTACTTCGCGGCTGATCACCGGCTGTAATCCGTAGCGTCATAAAATGATTTTGATTAAGAATGATTTTAAAAATTTGTTTTGATGCAAGCAAAATGATGCCAACTCACATAAGTATTATCTCTCGTTATCATTGATTATGTCTTTCCATTGTCATTCCTAAAGGTATATCTCGATTTATGTTTTGCGTTGTACTATTAGCACTTGTTGAGCTTTTGGCTCACTTCTTGCTTTACCCTTATATTACAGCTAGCAGCTATGGTTAGATTCAAGCAGACTGCCCGTAAGACCTGTGATGCTGATGCTTATGTTCGAGCTCAGGTAGAATAAGTAATAATAGTTGTGTGAGGACTCGGTATTTGTAATCAGATGTAATAGTTGGTAGTGTTGGGCTGTTCCAAACCCTAAACTGTAAGATCTTGGATTTTGGTTGTGTAATACTCATTAAAATGATGTAATAGCTATAATTATTTTGCTATTTAAGTTGGGGGTGTGACAGGTTTTGGTATCAGAGCTACGGTTTAGAGTCCCTGAACAGCCCAAATAGGTTATAGGACTTGTGAGTAGGTTATAGATATTATGCGAGAGAGTAGGTAAAGTAAATTATTATTAATACTCCTCTTATTGGTTGTCAGCAAAGGGCGCATTCCTCGTCATCCTCTGGGTCGGACGACACTATTGCTTTCTCTGTGTATGCTGAGTTGAGGCGCGAGTTCGACATGCTTCAGGGCAAGTACGACCGACTGATAGACCGACTGAAGAACGTGTATCCGGACAGCCGAAACTACGAAGGGAAGCCCAAGGAGCAGATGATTGCGAGACTTGAGACCTTGGTTCGGTATGTCAACACTAAGCTTGAGGAGATGCCAGCACACCGGGACCGTACCAGCCAGTATGTCATTCAGATGGTGGCGGATGAGCTCCAGAGCATTGTGAAGACGCTTCGAGAGGAAAAGACTACCAAGCCCCGTTCAGATGGAGTGGAGCCTTAGTTCTTTCCATTTACCTTTCATGTTGTTGTACTATCAGACTCTATGGAATCCCCAGTTGTTTCCGTCTTTCCTTTAAATAAGCCTGTTATTTCTAGAATCAGACTATGTCCCAATCCTATGTACTGTGACCTTTAAAATTTCAATAATTATGTGCTATTGTTCCATCTGCTCTCAACTGTTATTTTATGTTTTGTCATCATATCTGGAAACTTGACCCCATATGTAAACAAGAATGCCATGCGATACCCTCGAATCATTTTATCATTCATATTTGTTATGACACAACTCTTATTTCAGGATCATGCCTCCCAAAAAGAAGAACCCAACAACCACCTTCACCACAGACCCAAATATTCTTCGACTACTGGAAACCTTGCAACAGCAAACCAATGCTATAGCTCAACAACAACTAACTCTTCAACAACGAATTGAAAACCAAGATAACCGTGAGCCACACCAACCACCTGAACCACCAGTACCACCTAGACAAATTGTCACTTTCAAAGCTTTTCAGAATGTGAATCCACCTGTATTTCATGATACCACTGATCCAGTGATAGCTAACACATGGATCAAGGAGATGGAAAGGGCTTTTGAGTTGGTACAGTTAGGGGACGATCAGAAAACGCTGTATGCCACTTACTTCTTGAAGGGAGAAGTCATCTATTGGTGGGAATCAGTAAAAGCTATGGAAGTCACTCAGCAGATTTCTTGGGAGAGATTTAAGAAGTTATTTCTGGACAAGTATTACCCTAAGTACATGCAGAATCAGATGGAGCTAAAATTTCTTGAGTTGAAGCAAGGGAACATGACTGTATTGGAGTATGAGAAGAAGTTCACTGAGTTGTCAAGGTTTGTGACAAAATATACCAGCACTGAGGAAGAAAAAGCAAAGAAATTTCAGCAAGGATTGGAGCCTTGGATCAGAGATAGGGTGGCTATGTTTGAGCTTGAAACTTATGCGGGAATAGTACAGAAAGCTGCTCTGATTGAGAATAATGGGATGCAGTCAAGGAAAGAGAGGGATAACAAGAAGAGGAAGGTTCCATTTTATGGAGAAAAGTCTGAAGCTGGAAGTTCGCAAGATCGGAATGTAAAGAGGATTGGTTTCCAGAAGGGCGGAAATTTTCAAAGGAAAGGAAATTTGGGCAAAAGGCAAGAATCAAAAGGGAACAATCAGGCAGGCCAAGGGCAAGTTGGAGAAAACAGGTTCCAGAGGCCAGAATGCAAGCACTGTGGAAGAAGGCACCCCGGAGTATGCAATAAGCTGAGTATGACCTGTTATAGGTGCAATCAGAAGGGACATTTGGCAAATGAGTGCAAGATGCCGAAGCCAGGAGTTACGTGCTACAAATGTGGGAAGACTGGACACATGGCTAGGGAGTGTAAGGCAACAGGACCAGTCAGAGCTCTGATGAACGTGGCAAGTACCAGTGCAAGCGTGCCAGCTGAGGTATTGGCATTACCTCCACCACCCGCACCAACCCCGCAAGCAACAGCAAGGACATTTGATCTAAAGATGAAAGATGCTGTTCAGAATTCTGAGGTGATAGCAGGTACACTTTTACTCAATAATGTCAAAGCCAAAGTATTGATTGATTCGGGAGCCACAAGATCTTTCATATCAGAATCTTTTGTTGATAAGATCCAATGTGATAAAACGGTTATGAGTGAGATAGTAAATGTGGTAATTGCGAACCAAGAGAAGATTCCTGTGAATCAATTTTGTCCAAAATGTGAGATTGATATTTCGGGATATAAGTTCTCGGCCGACTTGATACTCTTCAAGCTGGGAGAGTTTGATATAATTTTAGGAATGGATTGGTTAGGAGAGAATAGCGCGCAGATAAATTGTAAGACCAAGAGAGTGAATTTAAAGACGAAGAGTGGAGAGAAGGTAGTATTTAAGGGACAGAGGCAAGAGCGACTATTTCTTACAATTATTCAGGCTAAGAAGTTACTTAGAAAAGGCTGTGAGTCGTTCCTAGCATATGTAGTGGATTCAGAGAGAGGCAGCCCCAGCATGGAAGATATTCCTGTAGTTAATGAGTTCCCCGATGTGTTTCCCGACGAACTACCAGGCTTACCACCAGATCGACAAATTGAGTTCGAGATCAACCTTGCTCCAGGCACGGAACCAGTTTCAAAGGCTCCGTATAGGATGGCACCAGCAGAAATGAAAGAGTTGGCGAGCCAGCTACAAGAATTATTGGATAAGGGAGTGATACGACCAAGTACGTCGCCATGGGGAGCACCTGTTCTCTTTGTGAAGAAGAAAGATGGGAGTATGCGTCTATGCATAGATTACCGGGAGTTGAATAAAGTAACGATCAAGAACCGCTACCCGCTACCAAGGATAGATGACCTTTTTGATCAGTTAAAGGGAGCAAAATGTTTTTCGAAGATTGACTTGAGATCGGGATACCATCAACTAAAGATCAAGGAAGAAGATATTCCCAAGACCGCATTTAGGACCAGATATGGGCATTATGAATTCCTAGTAATGCCGTTTGGATTGACCAACGCTCCGGCCGCATTCATGGATCTGATGAATCGAGTATTTAAGAAGTATTTGAATAAATTTGTCGTGGTATTTATTGATGACATCCTTATTTATTCTAAATCGGAAGAAGAACATATGCAGCATCTCTGGATAGCATTGGAGATACTCCGACAAGAGAAGTTGTATGCCAAGTTTACCAAATGTGAGTTTTGGTTAAAGGAAGTTCAATTTTTGGGGCATGTTATTGGAAATGATGGAATTAAAGTGGATCCGGCGAAGATTGATGCAGTTATGAGTTGGGAGAGGCCAAGGACTCCTACGGAAGTGCGAAGTTTTCTAGGATTGGCCGGATACTATAGAAGATTCGTCAAGGATTTCTCGAAGATCGCCACACCATTGACCAAGTTAACCAGAAAGAATCAAAAGTTTGAATGGAGTGCAGAATGTGAAAATAGCTTTCAAGAGTTAAAACAGAAGTTGGTAACAGCTCCGGTGTTGGTACTTCCCGATGATCAAGGGAATTTTGTAATATTCAGCGACGCTTCACATAAGGGTTTGGGTTGTGTGTTGATGCAACACAGTAAGGTAATAGCATATGCGTCAAGACAGTTGAAGCCGCACGAGCTAAAGTATCCGACGCATGACTTGGAACTAGCCGCCATAGTGTTCGCACTCAAGATTTGGAGACACTATCTCTATGGAGAAAAGTGTGAAATCTACACGGATCACAAGAGTTTAAAGTACATTTTTACTCAGAAAGAGCTCAATATGAGGCAGAGGAGATGGCTGGAATTGATTAAGGACTATGACTGTTCGATAAATTACCATCCTGGAAAGGCGAACGTAGTGGCCAATGCGCTGAGTCGGAAGGAAAGATTGAATATAATGATAACATCAAAAGAGTTATCCGAAGAAATCGGAAAATTTGAATTGGAACTTTGTGCTTATGGGAAAGTCAAAGAAGTTTGTCATGCAATGACCTTTCAGCCAACACTACTGGAAAAGATAAAGAAGTATCAAGAGGAAGTAATGGAAAAAGAGAAAAATCAGTTATCTGGAGAAGAGATTAATACTAAAAGGGATGAGCAAGGAATACTAAGGTTTTCATCCAGAATATGGATTCCCCATGTATCTGAATTAAAGAATGAGATCCTCCATGAAGCCCACCATTCGAAATTTTCAATCCACCCGGGAAGCACCAAGATGTATCAAGACTTAAAGAAGAACTTTTGGTGGCCAAATATGAAAAGAGACGTGGCAGAATGGGTTGCGAAGTGCTATACCTGTCAGAAAGTAAAGGCAGAACATCAACGACCAAGCGGATTAATTCAGCCCCTGAAGATTCCAGAATGGAAATGGGAAAATATCGCTATGGACTTTATAGTAGGACTACCACGAACAAAGTCCGGACATGACGCAATATGGGTTATAATTGATCGTCTTACGAAGTCGGCGCATTTCCTTCCAATAAATGAGAAGTCGTCACTGGACAAGTTGGTTCATCTGTATGTGCACGAAATCGTATTAAGGCATGGAGTACCTGTATCAATAGTTTCAGACAGAGATCCCCGATTTAACTCAAGATTCTGGAAGCAATTCCAGGAATGTCTTGGCACGAAGTTGAATATGAGCACGGCGTATCACCCGCAGACTGATGGCCAGAGTGAAAGAACAATTCAAACAATTGAAGACATGTTGCGCAGTTGTGCAATCGATTTTGCTGGAAGTTGGGACGACCACCTGCCATTAATTGAATTTTCATATAACAACAGCTATCATTCCAGTATCGGCATGCCACCATATGAAGCTTTGTACGGGCGAAAATGTAGATCACCAACAAGTTGGGATGAAGTAGGAGAAGGAAGAATTCTCGGCTCAGAATTGGTACAACAGTTGCATGACTCAGTCAAGTTAATTCAGAAAAGGTTGCTTGCTGCTCAAGATAGACAGAGGAAGTATGCGGATCCAGCGCGTAAGGATGTTCAATTCCAAATTGGCGAAGCTGTGTTGCTAAAAGTGTCACCTAGGAAAGGGTTGATAAGATTTGGCAAGAAAGGAAAGTTAGCACCTAGATACGTAGGTCCTTTTGAGATTTTGAGTCAAGTAGGAAAGGTGGCCTACGAGTTGGCCTTACCACCTCAGTATCAGCATGTGCATAATGTGTTCCATGTGTCGTTGCTTAAGAAGTACAATCCTGACGCTAGCCATGTGATAGAATATGAACCTGTAGAAATTCAGGCAGACCTGTCATTTGTGGAGCAACCGGTTAAAGTACTCGACTGGCAAGTAAAGAGTCTTAGAAATAAATCAGTAAAGTTAGTGAAAGTACTTTGGAGGAACCCTAAGGTCGAAGAGTCGACTTGGGAGTTAGAGTCTGATATGCGTTCCCGGTATCCTCATCTGTTCTCTTAGATTCTGGGGACAGAATCCCTTAAGGGGGAGAGGATGTTACGACCGGCATTTTATGTAATATTATTTGTGAATAATATTAAGTTAAATAAAAATATATTCAATGCTTGTACGTTTGTGTGAGTGAAAATTTATGCATTATAAATTTGCTTTGGGTAGTATATGATTTTTCAAAGCAAGAATTTATTTAATTTCTTTATTTTTGATTTATAAGGAATATTCTAAGCTTTGGAAAAATTTTCTTTTAAAAGACATTTTGTACACAAATTGTGAAAATGATTTTATAAAGTCTCTAAAAATACAAGTTAATTTATGGTAGAAATTTTATAATTTTTGAACTTGTATTTTATTTTATAAAAATAAATCATTATAAATTTTAGTTGTCATAATTATTAAATTACATGAATAACCTTGCATGCAAACTCTCTTCTATTTAACCAAAGGGCAAAGAAGACATTATCCACCCCACTAACTCACATTTTGCTAGCCAAATTACCTCCTTGACCTTGCATGCAAATTTGCCTAACTTTAGCTAGAGGGTTACTCTTGTCATTTCCTAAATCCACTCACATTTAGCCTAGTCAAAGACATAAAAACAAAACTAAAGTGATGATCACTCCATTTTCACTCCACCCTCCCCTTTTCTC
Source organism: Apium graveolens (assembly GCF_009905375.1). NCBI lineage: Eukaryota > Viridiplantae > Streptophyta > Magnoliopsida > Apiales > Apiaceae > Apium > Apium graveolens. Next base: position 44,011,195 of record NC_133655.1, on the reverse strand, counting down.
CTCCCTCCCTCTCGGCTCAACCCTCACTCTCGGCCATCCCATAGCCGAGGCCCTCCATCCCCTTCATTTCTTCATTCTTTCACCCAAACAATCATCTTATATTCAAGTAATTTTACTCCCTATATGTTATTCTTATATATTTCAAAAGTTTAGAGTGAAAAACCTATGTTTTGACCTTGCATGGTGATGTTTTGGTTAAACTCAAAGTGAACCTCCTTGATTCTTGTGAATCTAAGGCTTTCACCATGAGTTATAGTATCATAGGGTCAAGAATGGCTAGACATAAGAGTGTTACACTTATGCGAATGCTGTTTTTACCCTAATCCATTCGGCCATGACTTGATAGGAGCCGAATGGATGGTGTTTTGTTGCCTTGTTAACATTTTTGTGTATTTTGTGATGATAACATGAATTTTGTAGTAAAATCTTGATAAAATCCTTTTGCATGCTAGTTGATCATTTAGTTGTAATCCATGTTAGGCTTGCATGTTGAATTATGATAAAAATTTATTTGGAAATCATGTTGTTTTGGTTTGAAAAACCCGAAGGCATGCATGCATGTGGAATTCTCTTAGTTTGTTGTGAAATTTTGATTATTTGGAAAGATTTTGTTAGTGAGCCTTAATTTCAGTAGGAATAATATGATAATATTGATTTATGCTTCTTGTTGCATGGTAATAATTTGCGGTTATCTTTTATAAAAATATATATCTTGTTGTTTCAAAGGCATGAAGATTTGCGATTTGTTAAGAGTAGTCTCTTTTGTTTTGCCATAGTTGCACCTTAGGTAAGGATGATCTCACCAAGGGTATTTTAAGAAAAAGGGAGTTAGTTCAGTAGAATACCAAGTATAGGTCTTGGTTTAAGTATTTAGTTGTTGTTAGTTGGGTTTGTCAAGTTAAAACCTTGGAAAATGAGAGTTATAGTTTCTGCAGAAAAATCAGTTTAGTACCCTGAGGTTTAGAGTGAGTTTTGACCATGTCATTGATGTGCACTTTGAGGCCCAAGCCACCAGAAGTTAGTATGGGGAGTATATAATAGGTTTTAGGAGTTGGTTGGAGGTTTGCATGTCATTTGGTTAGGTGCACAAGTAGAATAACAAAATCTGTCCAGCAGGGGACAGTTTTGTTGCAACTTAGAAATAGGGAGATTTGGCCATGTCATGGGTAGGCCCTCATTAGGCCCAATTGGGCCTTAGTTAGAGGGTATGTCAGAGAAGTTTTTCCAACCATAGTTCATAGGATATGAGCTAGAACCATGTGTCACAAGTTAATTCAAGTCAGGGCATTTTCTGCCCAGAAAAACAGGGGTACCTTGGACTTTTAGCTTAGGCCCAAGAAGGCCCAAGCCAGGCCTTTGAGCCACATCAAGCTTGTGAGATGCCCTTAGGTCAGGAGAGTCTTGTGTAAAAATTTTGAAGAAAAACTTGTAGTTTAAGAGTGTCTAATGCACTCAAGAAACCTTAGTTACCATTCTGAAATTTGCACCAGTGAGCACTTTCACTTATCACATAGTTTTAGGACACTTAGAAGTGAGTATTAGGTCAACCACCATAGTTGTAAGATAGTATAAGGTCAGTAGAGCAAAAGGCACAAGTGAGGGTCAATAGGTTTTGGATAATTTAGGAAAGGCGCATTGAGTTAGGAAGCCCAAATTCGAAGACTTCGTTTAGTTAGCGACCAAGTAACTTAAGTGGTGAGTCGAGATCATCCAAGCCTAGTGTGGCGTTATGGTGTATGTGATGTTATTTGGTATTAATATACGATATGTGATTATGTGGCTACGTGTGTACATTTGAAAATATAAATGGTGGATATGAATTAAGTGTGTATAGGCCTAAGTGCCATCCATGTTTAATTTCGGGTTGTAAATAGGTTAAGATGGAAAGAATATATTATAATGAGGATTATTATTATTTATGTAGGATCTCGAGACGAGGGAAAACTTGCCATAAAAGTCGAGTGAAGCTCCAGTTGTTGCTCCTACCAGTCAGACCAGACCAGTCTATCTCAAGGCAAGTGATTCAACTTGACCTTCGTATTTACTGTAAACAGTTCATATATATATCGATGCAATTATCCTGAGTCATTTTGATATATTTAAATCAAGAGTATCTTTTGTTTATCTTTGAGTTACATAGAGATGCCATGAACCCTCGAGTACGTATTGCAAGTAGTTCAAAAGTCTTTCATGATAGTTTAATGCCATGATAAAATAGAGATTTGTTATAATACCTTATTGATCCTTTTGATTATCATGCTATTGATCCCTGAGAAATCTTGATATTGCACCCTGATGCTTTGATTCAACTCTTGAAATAACCTCGATAGAAACTTTATCTTGATACCTAAAAGCCAATCATTTCTTAAATTCATTCATGATTGTTTGATAACCCTATCCTTACCCTAAAAGCTTGATACCCTGTTATATCTTGAGCTGATGATCACTTTCTTTATATTTTAACACCTCTATCCTATTGGAACCAGTGATGCTTATCTTCTTGATGTTCTAATACCTATACCTTGTCTACAACCATTGCTTTAAGCCTAGTTTGGCATTACTCTTTCATATTATCCAATAGCCTTGCTTAATTTCCTTGTCAAAATTCTTGTTTATGGAAATCTCTCGATTACCCTAATATAGTAAAGTCTAGTGGATCATGGCCCTGAGATTTAGTGTCATATTTCCAGTGTTTCAAGTTGACCTATAATCCCCTGATAAAAAAAAATGATTTCAGTCAAAAGAGATTTTGTCATAAATCGGCATCAGTTTTCAAAATGAATAAAAGGTGGATTTTTCAGTCCCAAAGGGGGACAAATGTTTTCTTGAATGGTGGATCTGGACTGAGACGCGAGTCCTTTCCACACTTATATTAGGCTTAAAAGTTGCCTAGGGATTCCCAATAATGTTTTAGAACCCAGCGAGGTTCGGGATTACTTCGCGGCTGATCACCGGCTGTAATCCGTAGCGTCATAAAATGATTTTGATTAAGAATGATTTTTAAAAATTTGTTTTGATGCAAGCAAAATGATGCCAACTCACATAAGTATTATCTCTCGTTATCATTGATTATGTCTTTCCATTGTCATTCCTAAAGGTATATCTCGATTTATGTTTTGCGTTGTACTATTAGCACTTGTTGAGCTTTTGGCTCACTTCTTGCTTTACCCTTATATTACAGCTAGCAGCTATGGTTAGATTCAAGCAGACTGCCCGTAAGACCTGTGATGCTGATGCTTATGTTCGAGCTCAGGTAGAATAAGTAATAATAGTTGTGTGAGGACTCGGTATTTGTAATCAGATGTAATAGTTGGTAGTGTTGGGCTGTTCCAAACCCTAAACTGTAAGATCTTGGATTTTGGTTGTGTAATACTCATTAAAATGATGTAATAGCTATAATTATTTTGCTATTTAAGTTGGGGGTGTGACAATTATGACCCCTTCTCAATAAAAGGTTTTAAGATTGGATCATAATTGCGTAAGTGACCGGGACGGACGGTCTAGCGGAGGGCTATTTCTAAGTGTCATATGGAATATTATGACACAATTTTTGTGACAAGCACGTATATTGCCTTTTTGTTTGAGTACTCGTGTTTTGGGGACATGTTTCTATGAATCATGACCTTGTGCTATCACACGGGCTGATCAGCATGTGTTAGTACGTCCTTCGGAGAATGATCCCAATCTAAATTATCATGTCATTTTTGATATTCATAGAATAAATTATTTATCAACTATTTCTGTTTTGGAGTAATGGTAAAATGCAGTTTTGATTCAGATTCTGATTCATGCTAATATTTACGTTGTTGTTAAATATCAAAGGTGGTATTAGTATAGATGATTGATGTTGACTTCAGTATGGGATGTTATAAGCATCAAAGTTCGTATTGATATCTAATTTGATATGACAACAAAATAAGTATTAATATCAAGAGTTTGGTTTTGAGTAAAGTTTATGATTTAATCCATAATCATTGTTTCTTGTTATTGTTGTTTAAGATATTTCCGTAAAAACTGTTTTACGAGTTTGATTCTCGTCAAGATTCAAAGTATTGCTGAAGCATTTCACTTGAAAATATATAAAGGGTTTTGAATACAATTAAGGAATCAATTCTGGGGTTCCTCAACTAAAATTTTCTATTTCAGCAATTATGATTTTAAAATATTCTGCGCTATTGCAGATGTCGGTTTTATATCAAAATGACCTGATATTTACTATAATGAACTTGTTGAGCATTTCTTCCGCTCATACTTTCCTGTTTTTAAATTTAACCTCCACTGAGGATTAGCTTGCGCTGTTTAACTGCGTAATTCGAGGAAGCAAAGAAAAAGCTTTTGGATGGTGATTATTCTAGGGTTTGCGGGCTAGTGTATGTTCTATTGTATAAAATTGTTTATATTATATTATATTATAATTGTATTATTTTATAGTTGGGCCTAGTATACGTCTTTTCGAAGTTATACTAGGGGGTTTAACTTTGAGTTTGGAATTTGTTGAAAAGAGTTTTAAAAGAAAGTGAAAATTTATTTATGGAATTTGGATCTCTTGTTTCTACGACTGTAACCTTAAAAAATCTTGGATTATTTTGGGGTCATAGATGATAAATATCTTCCGCTGGCATTTATTTATTGATTTAACAGGTTATTTTGGATTGAGGTTTCATAGTGACGACCAAATCCTCTGACCCGGATTCGGGGGTGTTACAATGTTTGTACCTTTTAAATTTCCGGTTAAATTCTTGATTATTTGATAAGTATGATGATATAAGTAGATTGTGCATAACCTGAGCTCCGTTTTGACATCAAGAACGTATAAATTGGTTGAGGTTTAGTTCACTTCGGGTTTTGGCCAGATTTTCGTCGGCGTTGGTCCGACAATCATCGGAATCGACGATTCATATATTATTTGTAGTTATTATTGCATATTCTGAGTTGTTGGGTTGCTTGTAGGTCGATTAAGATTGAAAATAGATTGGAAAAAATGGTTTAGGGACTGGAACCGTGATGGGCGGAAGTTCGCGGCTTGCCGGAAAAGTCACCGGTTTTTGGGTAGCCCAGATTCCAATGACTTGTTCTTGCCTGATCCGACCCAGTTCTTCGTGACCTGTTTTTCTGATTTCCAACCCCGTTTTGATTATTTTTCTCCCAAATTTCATTGTAAACCTGATTCTGTGATTTATTTTCAAAAAATAAATCAAAATTCTATTTTTAATTCCTAAAATCATTTTATTTCCTAAATAAATTTGGTTAATTATTTTTAATAATTAACTAAAATATTTTAAATTTTAAAAATTATTTTATTTTATTATTTTCAAAAATCAAAATTTGATTTAATTATTTATAATTTATTTTAATTATTTATTTATGAATTTAATTAATTGATTAATTCATTTAATCAATTAATATTATTTATAAATAGTTTAATAAAATCTAATTATTTATAATTAATTGATATAATTCCTAAAAAATATTTTTAATATATTGATGTATTTAAAAATCAATTAATAATGTTATCAATTGTTTAATTCTTATTTTATTAATAATAAATAGTTCGTTCGTCCGTTTAATACGAAACAAACGCGTCTAGACTCAGAAAAATATTCCGCTTCCAATAAAAATACATTCGGGACCTAAATCCTTTTGTATCAAAAGGTAGTTTGTTTTTCAAGTTGTTCTGAGTCGATTATTGATCGGTAAATCATACTTTAACCCGATTTCAATTCTTAAAGTATCGAGACCTATCTTTTGATGATTTGACTTATGTGTTACATGAATTATGTGTATTACGTGTTATATGAATAACATAATTACGTGCTACGTGATCTGCATGCTATCTATTTAAATTTTAAATGCCATAATTAGATATAAACGATCGGGTAGACGTTGAGACATATAGTTACGTCAATTCAACTTGGTTTTTTAACTAAAATGGTAGTTTTGTTTATAGAATCGAGTAGCAAGGAGTGTTGTCAAGTGTTAGACTGAGTTGGTAGCAATCAGTTATAGCCCGAGGTTATAGTGAAGAGTTAGTGTGCATACCAGGCAAGTATTCTCAAACCTTATTTTCATATATTGTAAGTATTTCTTCCCTATTCTAAATTCAGAATAGTTAAATGTTTTAATTTCGTTGAATATAGGTGTTTTGAAATCAAAATATAGGTGTTTTAATTTTGATCTCTTGAGCAAATACCTAATTTTCCGGGTTATCTGCGAACCCTAAATATAGGTGTTTTGAAATCAAAATGATTTGACATCAAAATACTCTATGGACTGGATGGTTACGATGAGGCCCAGGGATGGACTGGACCCTATTAGTCGGGGATGGACCAGACACTTGTTTATGAAGGCCAGAAATGGGTCTGGGTACCTTGTTATGATGTGGGTCCATGCGGTTTGGCATAGGTACGTACTACACCAGACTGATCAGCAGGTTATAGTATTGTGTTGATTCTAGTGTCCAATCTAATTTATTGTTGATCGCCATTAATGTCATTCCTTCTTGAAAAGTTTTATGATTAAAAAATCGGACAAAGAACTGATTCAAGAGATGAGTTAGTGAATTGCTCGTTGCTTTTGATTTATGCTTGAAGGTTAATAAATGCTGATATTTTATTTTCTCAATTGTTTTAATAAATAAAGATGTTTATAAAATCATTTAAAGATCATTTTCCGAGAGTTTCTTTTGATCATAATACCTGGAAACCAATTATGATACTTGCTGGGCATTTTTGGCTCACTCTTGCTTTGTGAATTATTATTTCTTTTAGTATCAAATGAGGATAAAAGTGAATAGCTCTTAATAGACATCAAAATTTGAGATATCCCAGTTGTAGGAAGTTGGAGATGTCAGATTGAATAAGATGAGGAATTTAGTAAAGAGGTAATAAAATTGTATTTAGTGATTATAAATTTAAGAAGGTTAGAATCTTATTTCATACCATAACCTATAAACGCTCCAGAATTGAGGGGTCATCTGTATATTTATGTTAATATACAGGTTTATATTACTTAAAGTTGTCTAGTGACACCCAACCGGATTTGGGGATGTTACAAAACCACACTTGCTTTTGATACTGATGATATTTGTGAACTAAAGTTATTTCTTAAATCTCTACATGTTAGTTATAGGGATCAAACTCTTGAAAATGCTAGTATTAAATCATGAAAAGCTTGATCTTAAGAAAATGAATGATCACCTAGAAGATGAGTTGAATTTCATGCTAGAAACTCAAAAGGGAAAAGATTATGCTTTGTATATTAAAGAAAAACTGTTAGAAAAGCATGCTCATCTAGAAAAGGAATTAGCTAAAGAAAGGGAAGTAATTAAGCTTTGGACTAGTTCAGGAAAAACAACTCAGAGTTTAATAGAAAATGGCTTTTAGGGATCAGGATTAGGATATGTTGATAAAACTAATTCCGATAAGTGTAACGAGAAGGAAACTGAGAAAGTTAAACCAATAAATATTGGTAAGAAGTTAAAACTAAATAAATCTCAGTTAAGAACTGTTAAGCTATTATGTCAATCTTAAGTGCTGATGCTAATAAGTCAGTTTATGAAGAGGGTTCAACCTCAGCACCTAACTCAAGCTTAAATACTGATAAAAGTGAACAAGTTCACACCAAATCAGTAAATATTGGCTAAATGAATCAGAAGCAGCTTAAGTAAAAACTGAAGGATATTAAAATGAAAAATAAGAAAAAATAGCCTAGAAAGAATAGGAATGGAAAAGAAGGTGTTAATAAGGAAAACAAATCAAAAACTCTCTCTAATTCACCTAAAAAGGTTTGTTTTAACTATGGTAGTGCTAACCATCTTGTTATTGCTTGCAGGAAGAATAAAGGGATAAATATTGATCCTCCTAAGTCAAAGTTTAGGAATAGAATAGTTAGATATAAACCACAACATCCATGTTTTCATTTTAGTAGTATTTGGCATTCAATTTACACATGTAAAGAGTATCACAGTTTGTATTATGACTACTATGAACTGAAAACCTCTTTGAATAAGACAAAAGTAGATTATGCATGTGTAAACTCTGAAATTAAGAATGTTAGCATAAACTCTGATTTAAAGTCTTCTGCTGCAAATGTTAACAAACTTAAGAAAGGCCAAAGGATCCAAGCAAGTCTAGGTTTCTATAATCAGTGTTTAAGGAAGAGGTTGGCCCAAATATTTCTTATGGAGATGGAAACTTAGGAAAGATTTTGGGATATAGAAAGATTAAGCTTGGAAATGTTATCATTGATAATGTAGCTCTAGTTGCAGGATACACGCATAATTTGATCAGTGTGAGTCAAATCTGTGACAGAGGTTACCATGTGACTTTTTATGAGTAATATTATGAAATTGTCAATAAGTCAGATGCTAAGGTTGCAATGACTGGTTACAGACATGATAACTTAAATGAAGCCAGGTTCTCCACAAATACTGATAATTCTGAAATATGTCTACTTAGTAGAGCATCTGTGGAATACAGCTGGAACTGGCATAAAATGTAACGCCCCCAAATCCGGGGTTAGAGGATTTGATCGTCACTATGAAACCTCAATCCAAATCAACCTGTTTAATCAATAGATAAATGCTAGTAGAAGATATTTAGCATCTATGACCCCAATTAATCCAAGATCTTTTAAGGTTACAGTTCTAGAAACAAGATATCCAAATTACATAAATAAATTTTCACTTTCTTTTAAAACTCTTTTCAATAGTTCCCAATCTTAAAACTCAACCCGCTAGTATAACTTCGAAAAAAAGTATACTAGACCAATGATTCAGTTATTTAAATAACTAATACATGTAGATATGAACACAACTTTAAACAATAAAACTTACACTAGTTCACAAACCCTAGACCAACCACCTTCCAAAAGCTTCTTATTTGCTTCCTTTAATTACGCGGCTAAACAGCGCAAACTAATCCTCACTGGATGTTAATTTAAAAATAGGCAAGTATGAGCGAAATAAATGCTCAGTAAGTTCATTATAGCATATATGGTCCTTTTGATATAAAACCGACGTCTACAATAGAGCAAAACCTTTAAAATTATAATTGCTGAATCTATAAAATTTTAGTTAAGGAACCCCATAATTGGTTCCTTAAATGTATTCAAAACCCTTTTGATATTTTCGAGCAAAATGCTTCAACAATATTTTAAATCTTGACCAGAATCAAACTCGTAAAACAGTGTTTACGGAAATATCGTAAACAACAATAACATGCAACAGTGACTATGAATTGAATCATAAACTCATTTAAAACTCAACTCTTGATATCAATACTCATTTTGGTGTCATATCAAATTAGATATCAGTATGAACTTTGATGCTCATAACATCCCATACTGAAGTCAACATCAATCATCTTTATTAATACCACTTTTGATATTTAACAACAAATTAAGTATCAACATAAATCATAAATTGAATCAAAACTGCATTTTCACCTTTTATCCAAGACCAAAATACTTGACAAATCATTTATTATAGGATTATCAAAAACAATATGATAATTTAGATTGGAATCTTAATCCGACGGATGTACTATCATATGCTGATCAGCCCGTGTCATAGCACTAGATCATGATTCATAGAAAATGTCCCAAAACACGAGTACTCAAATAAAAGGAAATATATCTGTCTGTGGCACAAGTTGTATCATTATATTTCATATAATACATAGCCCTCCGCTGGACCGTCCGCCCCGGTTACTTACGCATTCATCCAATCTTAAAACCTTTTATTGGAAGGGGTCATAATAATCGACACCCGAAATAATTTTATTCCCCCATTCATTTGGGCAGGAACACTCGCAACCAAATCATTTTTCTCAAAATACAAAACATTTATAAATCCAGTAATTTGATTAGTAAAAACATTTAATTATTCTGAACATAGAATATCAGAGAGTACTTGCATAATAAGCATTTAATTCAGCGATATGTAAAACATTTATCTATTTTGAACTGAGAATAAGGAAAATAATACTGGCATAATCATAAGCAGTTGGATATGAAAACATTGAACTATTCTTGAATTAGAATAGTGTAGAAAACTTGCTTAATATGATTCAAAATAAATATCACTTGAACAATAAGCGATGATAGGGATACTTTAATTTGGGGTTTTAACAGTTAGTCACACTCGCAATAACACAATCCTTCATTCTGACATTTCATGGCATCACCGTCTTTCCATTCGACAATTCACTTATATGCTGCTCCTGCGATTGCTAGAAGCCAAATATCCAATACCATTCCATCTCATTCTTCTCAATGTCTGGTCCTGATCAACTCGAGCGATCCGCATCTATAATTAAAATATACAATTTTAATCATCTAAACGATAATAACTCGACGAACTGTGCGTCAAAACCCTATTGTCTACCTATACGATAGCACGCACCTAATTATAAAAGTCAAACACAAGAATTGTGACTCACATACACACGTAATTCATATAACATATAAACACGTAACTCACATATCACATAATTCATATCATATATACCTCGGTTCATCAAAATGTTCGACTAGGTACGTTTAAAACTGAAATCAGGTAAAAATATGTCTTTTTGGTATATACGCGACTCAAAATTAACTTGCAAAACAAGCGACCTTTCGAAACAAAAATGATTTGGGTCCCGAAAGTATTTTTAATGACATCAGAATATTTTTCTGAGTCTATACGCGTTCGTTTCGTATTAGACAGACGAATGGTTTATTTAATATGAATAAAATAAGAATAAATGGCAATAAATCAATTAATAATAATATTAATTAATTTTTAAATACCAAATTATAATTTTTAAAAGCTTAAAACTAATTTTTACAAATTATAATTTTTAAAAGCTTAAAACTAATTTTTATAACTTATTTGAATTAATTATAAAGAATTTACATTTTATTGAACTATTTATAAATAAAATCAATTGATTAAATAATTTAATCAATTAATTAAATTCATAAATAATTAACTAAAATAAATCATAAATAATTAAATCAAATTGGATTCTAAAAATAATAAAAGAAAATGATTTTTGGGAATTAAAATAATTAAGTACAAAATTTTTAGAATTTAAAATAATAATTAATTGATTTTTAAAATTAAAAGAAATGGTTTTTTTAGAAAATAGAATTGAATTTGATTTATTTTTAAAACCAAAAATCTGGGAAACAAATCAGGAAATTGGGGTTAGGGTTTATGTGGATCGAAAGCGAGTCAGGGATTGGGTTAAAACCTGGTCGTCCCGGGTTAGGGAAGAACACGAAGAACAACCGAAATTTTTGTAGAATCCGGTGACCTGCAAATTTTTCGGCGGGCTTCCGGCGAAACAAAAACACCCCCTGCAGACACCTATTTCCCTATGTTTTACACCCAAATCAATTCCTTACATCTACAGCAACATTACTACTGCTATAACAACAACAATCAACTACTACTTCGTCTTCTCCGACAAAAATAAAGCAGAAACCGGCGAGAAGCCGGCTAACCCCGATCCTACTCAATTCTTGATGAAATTTCGTGATTTTGATGCCAAAATAACCTTAATTCTACATTTAAACTAATCAAAATCACAAAACTATCAACACATAAAATTCGAAATCAAAAACACAAATAAACGAGGAACTTGACCATTCTAATTTTGAACTCAAACAAATCAACTAAACATACAAATCGACTCTATAATTCATTCTAAAGCTATTTGTAATCTAAAAAACAATCAACAATCAATGGAAATCAAATATCAATTTCAATCCAAGAACATCAAATTTTGATTTTACTAGAAAGTCAACCTCATATTGCGATGTTGATATCAACAGAAAAGGCTTGAAACAAGGATTAATTTGGTTATTAGAACATTCGATTTGGTTTCCTGGATCAATCAAAATCATTGATCAAAACTTTGTTCAAGAATCTCACCCCACAATTATGTTCTTCAAGTATTTTTAACAAAAATAAAAATGAAATAAAGAAAATAATAGGCTATTTATATTATCTACAAAATAAATACCTAAAATCAAATAAGAGTGTTTCTATCCTTCAATTAAAATAATTAGGCCCCAAAATAATAATTGCGGGGAATAATTTTAAAAACAATAAAGTACAAAATTTATATCAAAATTCCCCAAAAATTGTGAATAATTTAAAAATGTAAAAATACTGGTTATTTAAAATATGAATAATTCTATAAAAATAAAAATATAAATTTTGTGGGCATTGACGTCCCGGTGGGGTCCCGGTCCATTTATTTTTGAAAATCAGAAACATTTCTTACACATAAAATACACTCAAACGCCAATGAAACGAGATAAAACAAGTACCTCGATAAAACGCAAATAAACACGCATCCAGATTGTGGGTAATTTCATATAAATGCATTTTAAAAACGTAACTAGTATCCGAAAAATACTCTGGTCCTTACGGGACCACACACAACTCTATCGCATGCTAATTCATGGTCAGGCACACTTTTAAATAATATTAAACACGTAATAATTCATTTAACACGTAGCAAAATAGCTGTAAAACATTTTTTCTAAAACTTCTCCTTTTTAACCGGGGTGAACATGGGTAAAATAACAAATAATATTTCTAACACAAATAAAATATTGAAGCGAGTAAATATCCACTCGATCCCCAAGACTGGAAAATACACTTACTTTTACCGATATTGATAAAACAATCAGCTTTCAAATATATTTTTGAAAATAATACATTAAGTAAATATTTTCAAAAATTAACAAGGATCGATACAACACCTAACAATTAGCACATTACCATTTAATAACACAAGCTCGTCAAAAAGGAATAAAATATCCACCGTTTTATTCCTCTTAAATCATAAAAGCATGTATATATTTAAATAATAATTATAATAATTCTTAATATACAGGATATTACATAAAAGGCTTTTGCACGTCAATTTCAATAACATCAATGAACTTGTGAAGAAAGATCTTGTGAGAGGATTTACCAATGCAGTATTTGAAAGAGATGTGTCCTAAGTCCCATCATGTATGATGATTTAGAAATAACTTTTATGTAATCTGTTTTGATTTCATTCATATTAATAAAAGACTTGTTTTGGTTTATTGCGGGCTTTATCTATTTAAGTGTTTAAATAAGATATACCATAGTTTAGAGTAAAGCTTTTTAATGGATTATGATGAGATCATAATAATGAGACCTAAAACACGATAACTCTGAACTTAAATATTTCCTGGTCATAGGATTACTAACTGGTAATTAGTAATCCGCAAAGATCGGTACATATTATGCTTGCTTCATTATGAAGGATGTCTGTTCTCATAGACATTTGTGTGGTTACACTATTGCTAGTATGTAGGTGCTTATTATAGAATAAGTTCACTGAACATGACTCACACAGCTGAACAACTGATGCAGTTCACTCACGTGTCAGCAGATGTTCACATAGTGATAGTTGTACAAGTATCCTTAGCCTTGAAGTCATCATAGTAGTCTTGTGTACACTGAACTATACTTTGGTTTAGTTCTTAGTCTCCAGGGATAATTAGAAGGGCTCTACTGGGTATAGTAATTTGTACACGAAGATAGTGTATGATTAATTAAGGATCTACCCCTTCCAGTGAAGGAAGAGAATGTTTAATGTTGATCTACTTATGCTAGTTCAGGAATCTCTGGCCAGAGTGAATGAAATTAGAAAGGAGTTTCTAATTTACATTAAATATAACTAAACATAGTGAATGAGAAAGTAAATGATTAAATAAGATAGGCTTGACACAAGTTCCATGCCTTGTATTTAATCGTGACATTGCAGGGTAGAAGGAATTGATTGTACGGTAACTATTCACTGAATGGGTTCTTGGTATTCTAAGTAGTGAATTCGTATTATCTGGATAGTCGTGATATGCTGAGAAGTATCCCTCACGATGTAGAATAAATATGATTAATTAATTAATCATATTTAATGAATTAGAGAATTTATATAAATAATGATAAAATAGTTTTATTATTATTTATTTCTACTACCGGCTTAATATTGAACCTACAGGGTCACACCATAAAAGAGAATGATTTAATGGTGGAGGAATTAATTAATAATGGCTGGTAATTATTTATTTATGAAATAAATAATTAATTAGCAAATTTAATAATTTATTAAATGAGATTTAATTAATTATAAATTTATTAAGAAAAGCTCTTAATATTATTAATTAAGAATTTAATTTTGGAAATTAAATCAAGTGAGTGAATTATTTCTAAAGTGTTTAGAAAAAGGATTAATAATTAAAAGGTTTTTTAATTATTAGTTAATTGGTTAATAAGAATAAAGGGTTAATAATAATAATATTTTATGGGAAAATTTTCAGCTGAAAATTTTGCCTATAAATATACTATTATAAACCCTATTTTTGCTTTAACCTAAAAATTTAAGAAAACCCTAATTCTCCCACCCCTTCCTCCTCCATCACATTGATCTCTTGGTGGATACCGGTGGAGTGCTTCACACTTGAGGAGCAGCTGCTAGGGATCTCCGCTCGTCGTTCTTGGATCGCTTTTAAAGGTTAAAAACGATCCCTTATGATTTAATCACGATTTGTATGCCTTTATTTGGATTTTATATCAAGAAAATTGTTTTACCATGCTTCCGTGATGTATAAAATCCTTCAATGGTACAAGAGCGTAGGTTGTATGCATATAGATCTATGAAAAAAATTTCAGAATTTTATGATCTTGTATGAATTTATTTTGATTTTTGCAAGTTATATCATGTATTAATTATGATTGATTAGAAATTGTTTCTCAAAATTGTTTTGACTGTAGATCTGGGTTCTACAAGTGTTGTAGATCGTCTGGGTATTTTTTTCATAATTTTCTGATGTGTGGATTAATTATTATGATTTTTTGAAGTTGTTTTAATTAAAATTCGTAATTAAATATGTATATATATTTGCAATCTGTTGTATATATATATATATATTTGTTTGCTGCTGGAAATCATAAAAGGGGAGTACTGTTGATTGCTGAAGGCACGGCCTCCAATGGTGTACTGCGGCGGCTGTCGGTTAATAAAAAAAAAGCCGGATGAAGTCTTAAACGGGCAAAGGGCCGCGCATCTGGCTAGCGCACGTGGGGCTCACGTGCTCATGTGTCACGCGCGGCACGTGTCAGACACGCGCGGTTAACGGTCAGCGTTGATGCTGACATCATGCTGACGTCATCAGATGACATCATGCTGACGTCAGCACAGCTGTCAGGGCGCGTGAGGCGCGTGTGCGCGTGGGGGCGCGTGGCTGACTGTCAGACACGCGTCTGACAGCGCGTGTGCGCATGGAGGCGCGTGGTTGAGCTTCTTGAGGTACGTGAGGGCGCGTGGGTGGTCAGATTGGGGCGTGCTTGGTGCCGTTGGATTCGTCTTTTCGAGACGCAACACATCTAATGGTATATTATATTGTATTTTCTGAAATTGTTTCAGACTGTTTATAGCTAACAGTAGTGTATTAAAGCTGTTTTTAACTGTTTTAATTACTTTTAAATGCCTCATGTGATACATAAAGATGTATAATGCTTAGACTAATATGCTACATGATTTAACATGCCTACCTTTACGTTTATTCATGCTTATATATGTGATATATGCTTAACTTATCATGCGATGATAGATTTAGGTGAACTTAATTAACATAAGGGGTAAGTTAGACAATCTAGTATAGTGAAATTGTTTCATGACCTTAATATAAATATTATGAATACAATCATGAGATTCTTGTGTTTATGAAACATTTAAAATCTGATTATCGATTATTAATTTGAAATATTTAATTTAAAAGAATGAATCTCTTTATAATATGATTATGATTGTAACATAATATAATCCCTCTAAAATTAAATAATATCAAGTAGTAATTGGTCACTGACATAACGGGCTTGTGTCGGTCAAAGCCTTCCAACATGGTAGAAAGTAGTTCTTATTTTTGAATCATTGTCGTTTCGTGCTACATCCGAGGGCTTTGATTTTGAAATAAGAAATACTTGTCTATTACATAGAGATGTGTGCATTGAATTAAAATCTAAAGGTCGTTACGTGCTGCAGCCGTGGGCCGTTGGAGACTGATTCAATTGTACGAAATGTTGGGTTAGACTTGACTTAGAATATTGAGTCTGTCGTGCTACTGCCGTGACTCTATTATTCAATAGGCTAAAGTTTTATTAGGGAATAACATAAGATTTAATTGACAAGAGTTGTCTGCCTATTGAACATCACATGACGTTTCATGCTACAGCCGAGGTTGTGTGATGGAATGTAGGATCCCTATTCCCACTAGCATTATGAATACTTAATTTTCACTTAGGGGTTGTATACATTAGATAAACTAGTGGGAACCACTTATGAATAAAGACCCGATTCATATAGTGTTTCGAAATGAAATTAAATATTTGCTAAGTGTTGTTATGTGTTCATTATTTACAGATTTACTATATACGTTATGTCTTCTGTACTATCACTCTGGAGCATACTAGAAGCTCACAAGTTGACTGGTCCTAATTTTGCTGACTGGCTTCGAAACTTGAGAATTGTTCTCAGCGTTGAGAAGCTGGAATATGTGCTTGACTCACCTAAGCCTACTGAACCTGCTAGCGATGCACATAATGATGAACATATTATGTATCGTAAGTGGATAGATGATGTAAATGTTGCTCAATGCATCATGCTAGCTTCTATGAACATTGAGCTACAGAAGCAGTATGAGCATATGGATGCTCACACTATCCTTATGCATCTACAAGAGTTGTATGATGTGGCAGGGAGGACAGCTCGATATGAGATGTCGTAGGAGTTGTTCGGTTATAGGATGTCTGAGGGATCATCTGTGAATGACCATGTACTTAAGATGATCAATTTGATTGAACGTCTTGGACAACTTGGTTTTGCCATGGATGGAGAGCTGAGCCAAGACTTGGTCTTGCAATCACTTACGAGTTCATTCTCGCAGTTTGTTGTGAACTTTCATATAAATAAGCTGGATGTCAGCCTGCCTGAACTCCACAACATGTTGAAGACTGTGGAATCAAATTTTTCCCCAAAGAAGAGTTCTGTTCTTCTAATTGGTGAAGGTTCCAATCCTAAGAAAAGGAAGAAGAACCCTTGCAAGAAGAAGAAAGTAGGTGAGAAAAAGCCGGTTCCACCAAAAGCTGAAGACCCCAAGAGCAAAGCTGTTTGCTTTCACTGTAACAAGGTGGGGCACTGGAAGAGGAACTGCAAGGTTTACCTTACAGAATTGAAGAAGAAGGGTAGTGAGACTACCGCTTCTGATTCAGGTATGTTCATAATCGAAGTTAATATGTCACTAAGTCAAATTTCTACTTGGGTATTAGATACCTCCTGTGGTTCTTATATTTGCAATTCGTTGCAGGGACTAAAGGGAAGTAGGACTCTTGAAGTAAATGGGGTGATTCTACGTATGGGCAATGGAGCAAGGGTTTCCGCCATATCTGTAGGATCATTTAGTTTACATATGCCTACGGGCAAGACTATTATTTTGAATAATTGTTATTACGTTCCCTCTATTGTGAGGAATATTGTTTCTATTCTTATGTTGGATTTGGATGGTTTTTCATTTATTATTAAGAATAATGAATGTTCTATTCTTAGAGATAATATTCTTTATGGACGTGGTACTTTAAATAATGGTCTGTATGTATGAGACGTAGAGCATAATTTACTTCAGATTGAACAAACTAATAAAAGAAAAAGGGATGATGAAAATCTCACTTTCTTGTGGCACTGCGGACTTGGTCATATTAGTGAAAATAGACTGCGGACATTGCATAAGGAAGGGTTACTTGACCCCTTTAATTTTGAATCATATCCTACATGTGAGTCTTGACTATTAGGTAAAATGACCAAATCTCCATTTAGTGGACATGGAGAGAGGGCTGCAGATTTGCTAGGGTTGGTACACACAGATGTATGTGGACCAATGTCTACGCAAGCCACGGGTGAATTTTCATACTTCATTACTTCCATAGATGATAAATCTAGATTCGGATATGTGTATTTGATGAAACACAAGTCTGAAGCCTTTGAAAAATTCAAAGAATATAAGCATGAAGTGGAGAAACAAACCAAACATAGTATTATAACTCTTCGATCAAATCGAGGTGGTGAATACTTGAATGGAGAGTTTCTAGATTATCTCAAAGAAAATGGTATAGTCTCCCAGTGGACTCCTCCATATACTCCACAGTTCAATGGGGTATCTGAAAGGAGAAATCGAACTTTGTTAGACATGGTTCGGTCCATAATGAGCTATGCGAATCTTCCAGTATTCCTATGAGGTTATACATTGAAAACGTCAACATATTTACTGAATAAGGTGCCTTCCAAATCCGTCCCTCAAACCCATATGAGGTATGGAAAGAAAGGAAACCGAGTCTTAAACACGTTAAGATTTGGGGATGTCCAGCTTATGTCAAGAAAGTTGACCCAGATAAGATGGAATTTCGATCCGTAAAATGTAATTTTGTGGGATATCCTAAAGAGACTTTAGGGTATTACTTTTTACATCGATCATCGGGTGTTTTTCTCCAGACATGCTACCTTCTTGGAAAAGCATTTTATCCTTGAAGGAAACAGTGGGAGCAAGATTGAACTTGATGAAGTTCAAGAAGCACAAACTACTACGGTTCAAGTGGAAACACCTATTAAGACTGAACAACCTTCTGTGGAACAGCCCATTCGTAGGACAGGGAGAGTGTCTCGCCAACCTGAGAGGTATTATGGCCTTGTCATTGAGAATGATAATGAGTTGTCAATCATTGATGATGACGACCCTATGACCTATAATGAGGCTATGAGTAGTGTTTACTCAGAGAAATGGCAAAGTGCCATGAAATCCGAAATGGAATCTATGTATACCAACCAAGTATGGACTTTGGTTGAAGCACCTGAGGGTATGAAGCCTATTGAGTGCAAATGGGTATACAAAAGAATGATTGGAGCAGATGGCCAGGTGGAGACCTATAAGGCCAGGCTCGTGGCAAAAGGATTCAAACAAAGGCAAGGGATTGACTTTCATGAAACTTTTTCACCTGTAGCCCTGTTAAAATCAATTCAGATTTTGCTTGCGATTGCTGCTTACTACGACTATGAGATCTGGCAAATGGACGTGAAAACGCCCTTCCTCAATGGGAAACTTAAAGAGGAAGTGTATATGATACAGCCAGAGGGTTTTCTTTCCATGGGAAATGAAAACCTAGTGTATAAACTGCTGCGAACCATATATGGTTTAAAGCAAGCTTCTCATAGATGGAACATCCGTTTTGATGAGATAATCAAAGAGTTTGGTTTTATCAAAAACATAGATGAACCATGTGTCTACAAGAAGGTTGGTGGGAGCGCGGTAACATTTCTTGTATTGTATGTGGATGACATACTTCTTATAGGAAATGTTTTGCGACACTTTCATTTGATTAGGGAGATTGTTGAAAGAGGAGATGTCAATGTCAAGAGAGTTGACACACATAACAATATAGCAGACCCTTTAACAAAGCCACTTTCTCAAAGTCACTTTGATCATCATAAAGACAAGATGGGTATTAGATACCAGAGTGATTGGCTTTAGTACAAGTGGGAGATTGAAAGAGATGTGTCCTAAGTCCAATCATGTATGATAATTTAGGAATAACTTTTATGTAATCTATTTTGATTTCATTGATCTTAATAAAAGACTTGTTTTGGTTTTATTGCGGGCTTTATCTATTTAAGTGTTTAAATAAGATATACCATAGTTTAGAGTAAAGCTTTTTAATAGATTATGATGAGATCATAATAATGAGACCTAAAAGATGATAACTCTGAACTTAAATATTTCCTGGTCGTAGGATTACTAACTGGTAATTAGTAATCCACAAAGATCGGTACATACTATGCTTGCTTCATTATGAATGATGTCTGTTCTCATAGACATTTGTGTGGTGACACTATAGCTAGTATGTAGGTGCTTATTATAGAATAAGTTCACTGAACATGACTCACACAGCTGAACAACTGATAGAGTTCACTCACGTGTCAGCAGATGTTCACATAGTGATAGTTATACAAGTATCCTTAGACTTGAGATCATCATAGTCGTCTTGTGTACACTGAACCATACTTTGGTTTAGTTCTTAGTCTCCAGGGACAATTATAAGGGCTCTACTGGGTATAGGAATTTGTACACGAAGATAGTGTATGATCAATAAAGGATCTAACCCTTCCAGTGAAGGAAGAGAATGTTCAATGCTGATCCACTTATGCTAGTTCAGGAATCTCTGGCCAAAGTGAATAGAATTAGAAAGGAGTTTATAATTTACATTAAATAGAACTAAGCATAGTGAATGGGAAAACAAATGATTAAAGAAGATAGGCTTGACACAAGTTCCATTCCTTGTATTTAATCGTGACATTACAGGGTAGAAGGAATTGATTGTACGGTAACTATTCACTAAATGGGTTCTTGGTATTCTAAGCAGTGAATTCGTATTATCCGGATAGTCACGATATGCTGAGAAGTATCCCTCACGATGTAGAATAAATATGATTAATTAATTAATCATATTTAATGAATTAGAGAATTTATATAAATAATGATAAAATAGTTTTATTATTATTTATTTCTACTACCGGCTTAATATTGAACCTACAGGATCACACCATAAAGGAGAATGATTTAATGGTGGAGGAATTAATTAATAATGGCTGGTAATTATTTATTTGTGAAATAAATAATTAATTAGCAAATTTAATAATTGATTAAATGAGATTTAATTAATTATAAATTAATTAACAAAAGCTCTTAATATTATTAATTAAGAATTTAATTTTGGAAATTAAATCAAGTGAGAGAATTATTTCTAAAGTGTTTAGAAAAAGGATTAATAATTAAAAGGTGTTTTAATTATTAGTTAATTGGTTAATAAGAATAAAGGGTTAATAATAATAATAATAATATTTTATGGGAAAATTTTCAGCTAAAAATTTTGCCTATAAATATAATATTATTGTTATGGATAAAAAACTAAGGTTATTATTTGCTGTATTTATTACTAAGATTCGGGAGCTCAAGGCCTTTAATGGTTGCTCTCGTGTTTCGTGACTCGATCTGCCTTTACGAGATGCATACGTATCTCTGTGAATTAGAGAATCAAGCCAAAAAACGTAGTTCTGATTTGTGGGGTGAGGCCCCTTATATAGATGTGGGAGTCCTTGAATTGGACTTGGTATAGGAGACTTGGTGGACAAGCCTCTGAATTAGGATAGACTTAGGAGTCCTAGGAAGTAGGAAGCTGATTCCTTATCCTTTTAGGTCCCCTTGAGGCTAATCTATAAGGATTTATATCCTTATCAGGACTCTTCTCAATAGCTGATTTTTCCCTTATTAATTAATTACGAAATTAATTAATAATTAGGGCTTTTGGGCCTTTTTTATTCCATTAGGCCTGATCTAGTCCATCAGGCTTAACCTTTCTGGTCTGAGTATCATATATCTTTTTATTGGGCCTAGCAGCCCACAGCTTGTACAATTAATGCAGTATTTAATTATACAATCATAATTTATTTATCCCTATCATTTGCCCCCAAACTTTTGGGAAACATTGATTAGGTTTCGCAGAAGTTAAGTCTGTTTATTCCCTTACAGGGTTTCGTTTTTGCATAAAGTGTGGAGCGACCTACACATTTACAATGAATCTTCCTTTTATTCAGGAATTATCTTAATTCCAGGAATTTTTCCCTTATTTCCGGGATTTTCCCTAATTTTCTGGGATTTTTCCTTTAATTTCTGGATTTTTCCCTAATTTTCTGGGATTTTTCCTTTAATTTCTGGATTTTCCCCTAATTTTCTGGGATTTATCCTTAATTTTATGGATTTTTCCCTAATTTCCCGGGACTTATCCTTAATTTTCTGGATTTTTCCCTAATTTCCCGGGACTTATCCTTAATTTTCTGGATTTTTCCCTAATTTCCCGGGACTTATCCTTAATTTTCTGGATTTTCCCTAATTTCCCGGGACTTATCCTTAATTTTCTGGCTTAAAATCGATCAGAATGCATTCAAAATCGATCAGGATGCAGAAAAAATCGATCAGGATGCAGCCAAAATCGATCAGGATCCTGATCGAATTAGCTCAGGATCTTACACTCTGGTCGACAGGATTCCTGATCGATTTCGATCAGGATTCTGACCGAATTGGCCTTCAAAGTGACACCCTAGTCGATTGTTACACGGGCTTAATCGACCAGGATTCCTGATCGATTTCGATCAGGACTCTGATCGAATTAAGTGGCTCTCGACCATTCTGATCGAATGGAATATCGATCAGGACTCTCTACTGTGTCGATCAGGACTCTGATCGATCTTAGGGGATTTCTTCCCTCCTGTTCGAATAAGATATCGATCAGGACTCTCTTCTGTGTCGATCAGGACTCTGATCGAATTAAGTGGCTCTCGACCATTCTAATCGAATGGAATATCGATCAGGACTCTCTTCTGTGTCGATCAGGACTCTGATCGAACCATTTTAAGATTCTGGTCGATTTTTGACCTTTTAAATTCCACAGGAGCTTCTAGATTGTTCCTGATACTTCTTGTAGATGGGCCTCTAGGTTGGGCCTGGCTAAATGGGCCTAAAAACGCCTCGTATTCCGAGCTTTTCGCCTATATAAGTGTGGTGTGGAGTGAGAATCCTCACTTCACTTCCCACTTCTCATTTTCTCTCACAATTTTCTCTAGAGTTCTCCCTTTGAGAAGGCGATTTCCGGCGACCAAAGCCACCGCAGCTCCACCATTCTCAAGTATTTCTGGGTTTCAAGCCTTCAACCGAAGCATATCAATGGCGGACCGTGACCTGGCTCGTTTGCAAAAGATGAATGTCTCTAAGAGAGGTACAAACATTCAAATTCAATCTCCATATACTTCCCTCATTGATATGATTAACTCGAGAGGTGATGAATATCCTTCTCTATCTGAGTTAGATTCGTATAATCATGGTAACACTTTTCATGAGTTAGATGGTAGGATAGAGTCTATGAACACCCTATACAGACTTCCATCCCACCTTAGGATCACTCCAGCCGCCCCTGGGGATAGGACTTGTAATTGGGAGAGGGATACCCTGTTCATTTATCGAGGAGCCCTGACCGCAGGTCTTAGGTTCCCATTCCACGAATTTATTCCTCGTTTACTAGCCGATGTACAAATCAACCCTTGTCAACTCCCTCCTAACGCCTGGAGGAACATTATCTGTTTTATGGTCCTTTGTCTCAGGAATAGCTTCCCTCTTTCCGTAGCTGTCTTTAGGAAAGTTTTCTAATTCTATAATAGTTCCATGAGTCAGCCGGGCTGGGTTTTAATTCGCCAACGGCCCAAAATTCCCCATATCTTTGATAGTAACTCTATAGTCGAGAACAACCCTAAATGGAGGGATGAGTTTGTCAGGCTGACCTGGGCTGGGGGTGATTGGGCCACACTCTTCCGTAGGCCATTTTGCAAAGTATCAGATCGTAGTCCTGGTAGCATCAGATTAACTGATGAGGAGGAGGTGGCCTATCAAGCCTTTATTTCAGATGATGGGAAAATAGACACCTGGACCCTTTTAGAGGAGTTTTCCTTGAAGAAAGTTGGTCTCTCCCAGGCCAGTGATAAGGGTAAATTTATACCTGCGTAATTATTTTTCCTTCTCTTTAATCGCACTTTTTCTTTTTTTTCTGGATTTTAATATTCCTTCTACTTTTCCTTTCAGCTTGTGAGGCTATTAATAATGTCAATAGGCCCAAGGAGGGGGAATCTGGCCGCCAGAAGAGGGCCAAGTTAAACAGGGACCCCAGGAGCAAACCTGACGGTCCTTCTTTCCTTAAGCCCCACATCCCGGTGGTCGAGCTGGGGGACGATGTGGATCCTCCACTTAAGGCACATTCCTTCAGGCCTAACTGGGGCTTCAGGAGGAGCGATACGGTGGTTGGATCCACCAAACATGCCAAGGATTGGTCGTACCATTCCATCACTCCCCACTATTTCACTGACATTGTTACGGGGAGTGATATCGAGACTATTGAGCTTCTGGGTTCTCAAGCCCAAGCTGCGGTAATTTTCTTTTTTCTTCTCTTCCTTTTGTGAATTTCAACTTTTCTTGTATCCCAATGAATTTGTGCTAACTCATACATATTTCTTTGCAGAGTAATACCTATTTCCAGGTGGCCCTACATCAGGCTAGATCCTGGAAGGGTAACTCTGATGATTTTGAGAAGGAGATGAAGAAGTGGGAGGAGAGAGCCAAGGTCCTGGAGAAAAAGTTGGACACGAAGAAGGAGGAGCTGGATAAGGCTCATTCCGAGCTGGTGAAACTTAGGAGCGATAAGGAAACGCTCATTGATGACTACATGGGTTCTGACAAGTTTAAGAACCTCATGGAGATTCATGATGAGGGTCTTTATTCCCTACAGTTCACTCAGGGATGGGACGCGGCCGTGAAGGCGGTTTCTGAGAAGTATCCGGGCTTAGTCGACCCTAAGGACTTTATAAGTCCTGAGCAGGCTGAGTCAGAGGACAGCATAGACGCCCTCTTCAACTCCCCTCGGCCAGATGATCGCATCTTGGATCCTAACACTGCTTCTCCTCCCGCTTCTCCTGCGAAGGACGCTGAAGGCGCTGATAAGGGGAAAGAGAATGAAGGCTCCCGCATGGAGGAGTAGTTTTTCTATTCTGTAATTTTATCCTTAACTTATGTCTGGACTTTTGTTTGTATTAAAACTTATTACCCTCCAGGGCTATTTTATATGCTACTTTCCTTATTTGCATTCTCTCCTTTATTTTTCCGATACTTTAATATTCAAACTTGGCTTAATGGGCCACACACGTATTATCACAACTCAAACATCCATAGGTTGAAATAATTTCGAACTCTTCAATTTCAAGTCTGGTTTTCCAAAACCTTACATAATATGGGTTCGACCCTGATCTATAATAGCTAAAAAATAAAAATCATATGCAAACAAAGCTTCAAGGTGCTTTTAAACCTACTTGTCATAATGACAAGTGAGAATCGTACTTCGACCATCTTACACGTAGTAAACCTTCAGGTTTTGTGCGTGCCAGGTTCTCGGGACTTCAAAACCATCCATAGTCTCCAGCTTGTAGGTTCCTCTACCCTGAACGCTCTTGACTCTATACGGCCCTTCCCAATTTGGGGCAAGCTTTCCTTTCTATCCGACACCAGAAGCCTCTATTTTTCTCAAGACTAGGTCACCTTGTTTGAAAAACCTCTCTTTAACCCTTAGGTTGTAGTAGAATGAAGCCTTTTTCTGATATTCTACTATCTTTGCATGTGCTTTATCTCACACTTCATCGATCAGATCCAGGGCTAACCTCTGCCCTTCCTCATTTTCTTCTGCGTTGAAAGCCTGAATCCTTGGAGAGGAATGTGATATCTCCACGGGAACTACTGCTTCTGCCCCATATGCCAACATGAAAGGAGTTGCTCCTGTCGTGACTCTACAGGTAGTCCTATAGGCCCATAATATGGGAAGTATCTCATCCACCCAATTATTTCTTGACTTCTCGATCCTCTTCTTTAGTCCATCCAGGATTATCCGATTTGCTACCTCTGCTTGCCCATTGGCTTGCGGGTGAGCCACAGAGGTGAATCGTAATTCAATTTCATTTTCTTCACAATACTTCTTGAATTCCTTATTGTTGAATTGTGCTCCATTGTCAGTGACGAGGATACGGGGAATTCCATATCGGCACATAATGTTTTCCCACAGGAATTGTGCAACCTACTTAGTTGTGATTTTGGCCAAGGGTTTGGCTTCGATCCACTTGGTGAAATAATCAATGGCTACAATCAGAAATTTCCTTTGTGCCGTGGCCATAGGAAAAGGCCCTAGAATATCCATCCCCCACATGGCAAAGGGAATAGGCGAGTTGATAGAGGTCAGCATCTCGGGGGGTTGTCTAATAACTGGTGCATGCTTCTGACAGCGATCACACTTCTTCACATATTCTTTGGCATCAGCCATCATTTCTGGCCAATAGAAGCCTAAACGGGTTATCTTATGAGCCAAGGCCCTGCCCCCCAAGTGCTGCCCACAAATACCTTCATGCACTTCCTCAAGAGCCAAGCGTGCCTCGTCGGGCCTGAGACACCTCAATTAAGGAACCACGAAAGATCTCTTATACAGAATTCCATCTATCAAGGAGTACCTTAGTGCTCGAATAGTTAACTTCCGTGCCTCAGTTGCATCACTTGGAAACCAACCGGTCTGAATGTGAGCCTTGATGGGATCAATCCATGACGTCCCCAAGCCTATGGGAGCCACAAGCTTAACATCTATGCTTCGTGTCTTCAAAACACGGAAGTACACACTTCCTGAACTTTCTTCAATCTCAATGAAGCAAACTTTGATAGCACATCTACTTTAGCATTTTCTTCCCTTGGAATGTGTTCAACATGGCATTCATTAAATTGGGTCATCACAGCCCTTACTATGTGAACATACTTAGCCATCGTATCATCCCTTGCCTCAAATTCTCCCTTTACCTGGGATATGATCAGCTTCGAGTCTCCATGAACCTTTAAGTTTTTGACTCTAAGTGTCCCAGCTAGACCAAGGCCAGCAATCAGGGCTTCATACTCTGCCTCATTGTTTGTGGTTGGGAAGTCTAGCTTCATAGCATACTCAATTAAGAATCCATCAGGGCATTGCAAAATCAACCCTACTCCACTGGAATTTGTTTTTGATGCTCCATCAAAATAGAGAACCCAATATTCTTTCTCCTTGTCCCCATTGTTGACTCCCTTGTCTTGAGGTATGGTATCTTCCTGCCCCCCGACTTCTTGGTTGGGTATGGTACATTCCACCACGAAGTCAGCTAGTGCCTGGGCTTTTATGGCCGTACGTGGCTTATACTTGAGATCAAACTCTCCCAACTCTATTGCCCACTTAATCAGTCTCCCACTTGCCTTGGGACTGTGAATGATGTTTCTCAGTGGCTGATTTGTTAGCACTTCAATCTGGTGAGCTTGAAAATAAGGACGCAGCTTTCTTGAAGCCATTACCAAGGCTAAAGTGAATTTCTCAATAGTTGAATAATTCAACTCTGCGCCATGCAAGATTTTGCTGACATAGTATACGGGTTTCTGGACTTTCAGTTCCTCCTTAACCAACACCGCGCTCAAGGCGCTCTCTAAAACAGCCAAGTACAAGAATAAAACTTCACTCAGAACTGGATTGGCCAACAATGGGGCCTGGCCCATATACTTCTTTAACTCTTCAAATGCCTTCTGATTTTCCCCACTCCATACAAAGTCTTTAATGTTCTTTAATGACTTGAAGAATGACAAGCACTTGTCTCCTGACTTGGAGATTAATCGTCCTAGTGCCGCAACCCTTCCTGTGAGCTTCTGTACATCCTTGACAGTTTTTGGTGGTTCCATATCCAGGATTGCCTTTATTTTATCGGGGTTGGCCTCAATTCCCCTCTTTGAGACCATCAATCCCAAGAATTTTCCAGATCCTACTCCGAAAGCACACTTCGTTGGATTCAACATCATCTTGTGGTACCTTAGGACCTCAAAAGCTTCCCTCAAATGGGTTATATGATCAGTCTTTACTAGACTCTTGACTAGCATGTCATCAACATAGACTTCCATAGTCTTCCCAATAAGATCCTTGAAAATTTTATTCACCAATCTCTGATAGGTGGCTCCTGCATTCTTGAGACCAAACGCCATAACAAGATAACAATAAACACCAAAGTCAGTGATAAATGATACCTTTGGAATGTCATCCTTATGCATTTTGATCTGATTGTATCCGCTAAATTCATCCATGAAACTCAGCATCTCATGTCCAGCAGTGGCATCAATCAAAGTATCAATTCTAGGCAGCGGGAAACAGTCTTTGGGGCATGCATCATTCAGATCAGTGAAGTCTATACACATCCTCCACTTTCCATTAGCCTTCTTCACCATTACAGGGTTTGCTAACCACTCCGGAAATTGAATCTCCTCAATGAAACCAGCATCTAAGAGCTTTTCTACTTCCTGTTTTATAGCCTCTTGTCTTTCCGGGGCAAAATTTCTTTTCTTTTGTTTCACTATCTTCCGGCTTGGATCCACGTTTAGCTTGTGAGTAATTAACTCCGGGTCTATGCCTGGCATATCAGCTGCTGACCATGTAAATATATCACTATTTTCTTGCAAAAATTTCACTAACTTCCCTCTAAGGGGCTCCTCTAATGTGGCTCCAATGAAAGTCATCCTCTCAGGATTCTTGGGGTCTAAAGGAACCGAAACCAATTCTTCTGCTGGCCTTCCTCTATTCCCATCATTTTCTCGAACATCCATATCTTCAATAGGAAGAACCTGCCCCCCGACTCCATCTGCCCTCAAATAGGCCACATAACAGCTTCTAGCCATTTTTTGATCTCCTCTCTCTTCTCCAATCCCGTTTCGGGTGGGAAACTTCATGACTGAATGGTAGGAAGAGGGGACTACCTTGAAGGCATGTATCCCTGTTCTCCCCATGATAGCATTATAAGTTGAACTAGCCTTTACCACCACGAAATCCAGCATCTGCGTTGCTTGCCTTGGTTCCGTACCTATGGTGGTTGGCAATTTGATTATCCCTTCCACAGGACATTCTACTCCAGCAAATCCATATATCGGCATGTCGGTTGGTGTCAACTGGGAGTCGTTATATCCCATTCTTAGAAAGGTGTCGTGGAGCAAGATATCCACAGAAGCACCATTATCCACAAGGACCCTCTTAACCGGGCTATTTCCTATTATTGGTGTTATGACCAGCGGGTCGTCATGGGGAAACTTCACACCCTCTAGGTCGGAATCATCAAAAGCCAATGTTACTTCTGTCCTGGCTCTCTTCGGGGCTTCTCCAACAATATGCATAACCTCCCTAGTATATGCCTTTCTGGAATTTTTGGACAATCCAGCAGCAGTTGGACCTCCAAAGATCGTGTTTATCACTGGCCCTCGAGGGCGTCGCGGTCCTCCAAAAATTGCATTTATAACCGGCCCTCTGGGTTGGGGATTCCGCCCCTGATCATCTTGTTCCCTCCTACGATCTTCAAAGTTCTTCCTTCCATTATTATTTCTGTCCCCTCCATCTCCAGTATACTTGTTCAACCTTCCTTTTCGAATCAAAAACTCAATTTCATCTTTCAATTGCCTACACTCATCGGTGTCATGGCCAACATCCTTGTGAAACCTGCAATAATTGCTCTTATCTAGCTTGGCGGGATCAGCCTTTAAGGGCTTAGGCCAGCGAATATCTCTATCTTTCTCAATCTCCATCAAAATCTGACTTCTAGGAGCACTCAGCTTAGCGTATTCAGTGAACTTTTGCCCAGGTCCTCCCTTCTTGGGGGTTGAATCAGGGTTTTGTTCGGTTCTAGGATATTTGTCCTTAGCGATATACTCCAGATCAGTTTTTCGCTTCTTGCCTCCAGTGGGCTCATTACTTACTACGGTCTTCCTCATGCTTTCTTCAACCTTGATATACTTTCCTGCCCTCTCTTGGAGTTGCAACATGTTTTTAGGGGGACGTTTGGCCAAGGACATCTTGAAAAACTCATCCCTGGTTCCTTGTTGCAGTGCTATCATGGCTACCTTATCATCAAGGTCTGGGACTTTTAAAGCCTCCTTTGTAAAACGATTCAGGTAATCTCTCAAGGATTCCTTAGCTCCCTGCACAAGACTCATAAGAGATGCTGAACTTTTCTTATGGACTCTTCCACTGATGAATTGCTTAATAAATGCCTGGCTTAATTCTCTGAACGATCCAATAGAATTTGGGGGCAGGCGACTGTACCATCTTTGAGCCATACCCGACAGGGTTTGAGGGAAGGCCCAACACTTTATAGCATCATTCACAGGTTGCAGCAGCAGTGCATTAGAGAATGTCCTAACATGATTAGCGGGGTCTCCCGTGCCATCATAGGCTTTGATAGTGGGCATCTTAAATTTCCTTGAGATATGGGCATTCATTATCTCTTCTATGAAGGGTGGAGTTGGATCATCAGGATCTCCAAGGGGAAGGAGATTGCTTGGATCAGTTCTTGGGACAACAGCCCTTCTTCTTACCGGACCATCCAGGTCTATGACAGGAGGAGGATTTCTCCCCCTAGGAGGTATCTGGGGTCTGGTGGCCTGGTGAGCCTCCAAATCACGCCTCAGCCTTTGGATTTCAGCCTCATGAGCCCTGATCCTTTCCTGCACTTCTTGGGGATTCGACCCTGGGGTGCTTTGGGGGCGTTGCCTTCCATCGGCCATTAGCTCTTTTCCAGGACGCCTCCTTCTTGGGGCCACTTCATCATCCGAAGATTCGGAGTCTCTCTCAGTGTAAGGACCAGAAAATTCCCGATCCTCAGGGATAGGATCCAGACCTCGTATATAGGGGGGCGACTGCCCTCGTGCTTCGCTTCGTCCAGCATATCCGCTTCCTCCAACCTCAGGGTGAAGGGGCATCCCATAAGGGGGGTTAGTAGTAACAACAGTTGAATATTCATACCTGACGGGTCGAGAATTCACAGGTATATGTACTTGTTGAACTCGAGGATTCGTACCTTAAATAGTCGGGGGAGTCGTTCCTTGTGGCTGAGATTGAGTTGCCCTTATTTGGGTCTCCGCTTGAGTAGATGCATAAGTTGAGTGGGGAGGAATCTCCACGGTTGACGAAATCACCTGAGTTGTCCCTGATGGTGTTCCCTCCTCCAGAGTGCTGGTTGTTCTCCGTGTTCTCGCCATGGTTGTTGTTCCTTTTCCCACAGACGGCGCCAAATGTTATGGATAAAAAACTAAGGTTATTATTTGATGTATTTATTACTAAGATTCGGGAGCTCAAGGCCTTTAATGGCTGCTCTCGTGTTTCGTGACTCGATCTGCCTTTACGAGATGCCTACGTATCTCTGTGAATTAGAGAATCAAGCCAAAAAACGTAGTTCTGATTTGTGGGGTGAGGCCCCTTATATAGATGTGGGAGTCCTTGAATTGGACTTGGTATAGGAGACTTGGTGGACAAGCCTCTGAATTAGGATAGACTTAGGAGTCCTAGGAAGTAGGAAGCTGATTCCTTATCCTTTTAGGTCCCCTTGAGGCTAATCTATAAGGATTTATATCCTTATCGGGACTCTTCTCAATAGTTGATTTTTCCCTTATTAATTAATTACGAAATTAATTAATAATTAGGGCTTTTGGGCCTTTTTTATTCCATCAGGCCTGATCTGGTCCATCAGGCTTAACCTTTCTGGTCTGAGTATCATATATCTTTTTATTGGGCCTAGCAGCCCACAACTTGTACAATTAATGCAGTATTTAATTATACAATCATAATTTATTTATCCCTATCAATTATAAACCCTATTTTTGCTTTAACTTAAAAAGTTAAGAAAACCCTAATTCTCTCACCCCTTCCTCCTTCATCACATTGATCTCTTGGTGGATACCGGTGGAGTGCTTCACACTTGAGGAGCAGCTGCTAGGGATCTCCGTTCGTCGTTCTTGGATCGCTTTTAAAGGTTAGAAATGATCCCTTATGATTTAATCACGATTTGTATGCCTTTATTTATATTTTATATCAAGAAAATTATTTTACCATGCTTCCGTGATGTATAAAATCCTTCAGTATTTACTCCTGATGGCTTATGTGACTCATGCCAGAAAGCCAAGTTAAGAAAATCATCTTTCAAAAGTAAAACTGAATCCTTAATTTTTGAACCATATCACTTTCTTCATATTGATCTTTTTGGTCCAGTCAATGTAATGTCAATTACAAAGAAGAGATATGCAGTTGTTATTGTTGATGAGTATACAAGATGCACATAAATGTATTTTCGGCACACCAAGGATGAGACACCATCCATTCTTCTCGATTATGTAAGATAGCTGGAAAAAGGATCATATCACAAAGTCAAAATCATTAGAATTGATAATGGAATTGAATTCAAGAACATCACTATGGAAGAATTCTGCAAGAACAATGGGATCAAACATAAATTTACTGCCCCTGGAACTCCACAATAAAATGGAGTTGTTGAAATAAAGAATAGAACTCCCATAGAAGCTGCAAGAACCATGCTTGATGAAGAAAAATTGCCAACTTAATTCTGGGTTGAGGCTGTGCAAACTGTTTGCTTCACAAAATATACAACATTGATCAACAAACATGGCAAAACACCATTTGAGATGGTAAAAGGAAAGAAGCCAAATTTGAAGTACTTTCATATTTTTTGCTGCAAATGTTTTGTTCTCAAAACTCATCCTGAACAGGTTACAAAATTTGATCTAAAAGCTAATGAAAGCATTTTTGTTAGATATCCACTGTCAACAAAAGCTTTCAGAGTTTATAATCTGAGAAAAAGAGTGGTCATGGAATCTATTCATGTGTCTTTTGATGACAAGAATATTACAGGTCTAAAAGATGTAGATGAGCATGAAGAGTTGAGATTTGAAAATGAAGTACCATATGATGAACAGTTAAATCATGATAGTCAGCCAGATCCTGATAATCTGACAAATCCTGATAGTCAGTCAGATCCTGATAATCTAACAAATCCTGATATAACTCTAAATATGATGAGCCACATGTCAGTGGCAACTCTGGAAAAACTGAAACACATGTTAAGGGGGAGCAACATGATTTACCTCAAGAGTCAAGTGATTCAAATCAAGGAACATCAGTAAACACTCCATCAAACTCTGATTCCTCAAATAATGATGAAGC
This sequence comes from Apium graveolens, assembly GCF_009905375.1. NCBI lineage: Eukaryota > Viridiplantae > Streptophyta > Magnoliopsida > Apiales > Apiaceae > Apium > Apium graveolens. Next base: position 43,978,434 of record NC_133655.1, on the reverse strand, counting down.
AAATACTGATAGCACTGGAAATACTGATTCAGGGGGAGCATCAGGAAATAACAGTGGTACAAGAAAAAATGAAACAAGAGACTTCATGCATCAAGGGGGAGGTTTTACTTCAAGAAGTCAACTTCCTTCTGCAAGAAAATGGACTAAATCACATACACCTGACTTAATTATTGGAAATCGTGATAGTCGTGTAAAGACCATTATCTCTACCATTATTTTTTATCTCAAATTGAGCCCAAGAAAGTGGAAGAATCTCTGCAAGATGCTAACTGGATTAAAGCAATACAAGAGGAACTGAATGAATTTGAAAGGAATAAAATCTGGAAATTGGTACCAAGGCCAAAGAATAAATCAGTAGTTGGTACAAAATGGGTGTTTAAAAACAAGACTAACAAAGAGGGCATTATTACAAGGAATAAAGTAAGGATGGTTGTAAAGGGATATTCACATCAAGAAAGCATTGATTATGATGAGAATTTTGCTCCAGTTGTGAGGCTTGAGGCAATCAGAATTTTTCTAGCCTATGCTGCTCACATGAAGTTCAAAGTGTTCCAAATGGATGTGAAGTGTGCATTTCTGAATGGTGAACTTGAGGAGAAAATTTATGTTGAACAACCTCTAGGGGTTATTGATCCAAAGTATCCAGGTCATGTCTACAAGCTGGATAAAGCACTCTATGGACTAAAGCAAGCTTCAAGGGCCTAGTATGAAACACTTGTTCAATTCTGTTGGAAAATGGTTTCAAAAGAGGTATAATTGATAAAACTCTATTTTATTAGTACCATGGTAAGGACTTCTTGTTTGTACAAATATATGTTGATGATATCATTTTTGGTTATACTAATGTTAAACTATGTGAGAAGTTTGCAAAGCTAATGCAGTCTAGATATCAAATGAGTATGATGGGAGAATTGAGTTATTTTGTAGTATTACAAGTGAAGCGCACAAATGAAGGAATCTTTGTAAATCAAGCAAAATATACCATGAATTTGCTCAAAAGATTAAGAATGCAAGACAATTCAACTACAACAACTCCCATGACCACTGCAACCAAGTTAGATTTAAATACTGGTTCATCAAGAGATATAACTAACTATAGAGGTATGATTGGCTCACTCCTATATTTGACTGATAGTAGACCTGATATCATGTATGCTACCCGTCTGTGTGCAAGGTTCTAAGATGATCCTAAAAAGAATTTTAACATATCTCAAAGGCACCATGAATCTTGGATTATAGTATCCTAGAGATTCAGATTTTAAGCTAATTGGATATTCAGATTCTTATTTTGCAGGTTGCAAAATAGATAGGAAAAGCATCCCAGGAAGCTGCCAATTTCTTGGTGGCAGATTGGTTTCCTAATTTAGCAAGAAACAAAAGTCAATTTCCACTTTAACCGTAGAAGCTAAATACATTGTTGTAGGAAGTTGTTGTGCTCAAATACTTTTCATGAAGAATAAGTTACTAGATTATGGCTTAGAGTATTCTAAAATTCCTCTATATTGTGATAATCAAAGTACTATTGCAATGACAGGAAATCCAGTAGAACATTCAATGACTAAATATATCAGTATAAGGTACCATTTCATACAAAAACATGTAATGGAAGGTACAGTGGAATTGAATTTTGTTCCAAAAGATCAACAATTATCAAACGTCTTCACCAAACCACTCTCTGAAGTCACCTTTACCAGATTGGTGAATGAATTGGGAATGATCTCAGGACAATTCTCAAACTCTGATTAAATGTTATGATCTGTAATTTATAATTAGAGTATGATAACTTTGTCTTATGTATCAGTATTTGTTAAAATATGATTACAATGTTAAACTCTGATGCAATGAAATCATGTTAATTGTAATATAGTTGAAGTTGAGTTCAAATTCTGATAGTTAAACTTTGACAGTAGTTGCATGATAAACTCTAATTATCTGAATAACTCTGATATTGGTCAAACTTGTGTTGACTAATAAGTCCTGACAATAGTTAATTAAATATTGGTAATGGTCAAATCCTTGATTAACTATTTATATTCTGATAATATTTTGAATTTATTTTAAAAATATTTTTGTTCAGTATTTTAATTATTGTATTGAAGCAGTAAATTAGTGGGTATATTTAAGTGCTTATAGATGTTAATTGATGGCGTGAGGATAGGAAAACGAATGAGTAAACTACCAAATATTACTTTGGATAACCGTGCATGTATTAACTGCCATAATTATATGCTTTCATGATTACAGTTCAGTCAATAACCTTATGCCACGTGTCCCACTAAGATGAATCGTTGTTGAGTATTGGAGTAGAGTGTTAAAACAAAATCAATTTTTGATTTCTAATTATCTTCTTACTCTCTTAGTCTGAGCTTATAGATGTCAATTCTGATTATCTTCATACTCTCTTACTCTCTTTTCTTCTCTAGAGCTTAAACTCCAAAACCCTAATCAGTCTTTACGCTTCTTGCTTACAGAAACATCATGATTTCATCTATTACTTCTAAAACCTTCATTCATGGCGATGCCAAATATTTCATAAACAATTATGTCGTGATTCTGGACAATAATGGAATAAATCTTGATTTTTACATTTTTTAAGATTTCTTAAGGTCTAGTGAAGTTGGGTATGCTCTCATAGCTCCAACTACTGTTTCTGGAGACTAGGTTCTTACTTTATGGAGAACTGGTGTATATGATGATGGTGGCGCTTCTGGGACTCCAAGCATCATGTTTGAGTTTGACAAGAAAACCAGGGTTGTCACTCCTCAAATTGTCAGAGATGCGCTTCAAATTCTTTCTCATGACTCTTACTATACATTTATGGGGGTTGTTGAAAAGAGAAGATACTTCAATGAAATTGGCTATGAGAAACACATGAAGAATTTGGGACAACCGAAAAGGAATGGGCTAAGGAAGGAGTGGAACTTCTTCTTTGATTGTATTGCAAGGGCTTTCAACAACAAATGCATAAATTTTGTTACCCTTCCAATCATGACACAACAAATTGGGTACTCTCTAATTCATGGTGCAAATTATGATTTTGGTAGAGTAGTTTTATGTTTTATATGAGATAGATTAAAATCTGATAGGAATATAGTATATTATTATAGATTTTTCCAGTTGATTTTTAATGTGTTTTTCCCTAATACACCAATTACTGCTAATCAGATTGTGTTAGTTTTAAAGCTCACCAAGAGAGCTTTCTCTGATATAATTTTTAAAGATTCAAAAAAGGTTTTTCTTGCACCTTTGAGGTTTCCAATGATTTCCAGGAACTTTTTAATGTCAAGGATTTCTGAGACTTATGGTCTGCAAAACCAACAGAGTGCTAAGCGCAGGAAATAATAGATGGAAACCCACTTATAGCTCACCCCAGTATTGAAACTCAAACACTTCCATATACACAATCCACCTCAGGTGCCTCCTAAAAGACACATGTTGTGGAAAGAAAGAAACAAGCAGAGTTGGATGCTAGGGTTATTATTTCTATTGAGAATCTACAGGATATTATTGGCCAGTCTACTAGATCATCTGGTCAGAAAGCAAGTGCTGCAAATGCTGATGTAGCACAAAAAAGGATTTTGTACAAGCTTCTCATTATTCTAAACCTTTAGAATCTATAAGAAGAAAGCTTGTACTGGCTGATTTAGGATCAAGTGATGAATACATTGCTCCTTTATCATCAAAATTCAAGAATTTAAAAGCTGATTATACTTCAAGTCTAGTTGTGTTATCAACTGATGAGGGCACAACCACTGGTGATGTTGTTCAAACTGGTTTAAGCCCAAGACCAAGGAAAAGGAAGTTGGTCAAAACCTACATTGCTCAAAATATGATGAACATCAAGAAAAAAATAGTTGAGGAGACACATGGTGTTGGATTTTTAATCGCAGCGGGGCGTGGAAAAACACTTTTACACACACAAAATCCAAATAAAAGCATATAAATCGTGAATAAAAATTCGAGGGATCGAATCTAACCTTTTAAAATAATTCGGAGACAACGATCAGAGATCCTTAGCAGTTGCTCCTCAAGTGTGAAGCACTCCACCGGTATCCACCAAGAAAACGACTTTTAGGAGGAGGAGGTGGTGGAGAGAATTTGGTTTTCTGAAACTTTTGGGTTTCTCGGGTTCGATGTGTGTTAGAATAAAATAGGGTCTATAATAGTGTATTTATAGGCAAAATTTTCAGCTGAAATTTTCCCATAAATAATATTATTATTATCCCATTTATTATTCTCATTAATAATTAAAACACCTTTTAATTATTAATCCTTTTTCTAAACACTTTAGAAATAATTCCCTCTCTTGATTTAATTTCCAAAAATTAAATCCTTTAATTAATAATATTAAGAAATTTTCTTAATTAATTTATAATCAATTAAATCTCATTTAATTAATTATTAAATTTGCCAATTAATTATTTATTTCACAAATAAATAATTATTAGCCATTATTAATTAATTCCTCCACCAATAAATCATTCTCTTTTTATGGTGTGACCCTGTAGGTTCAATATTAAGCCGGTAGTAGAAATAAATAATAATAAAACTATTTTATCATTATTTATATAAATTCTCTAATTTATTAAATATGATTAATTAATTAATCACATTTATTCTACATCGTGAGTGATGCTTTTCAACATATCGCGACTATCCGGATAATATGAATTCACTGCTTAGAATACCAAGAACCTGTCAGTGAATAGTTACCGTACAATAAACTCCTTCTACCCTACAATGTCCCGATTAAATACAAGGCATGGATCTCGTGTCAAGCCTATCTAATTTAATCACTTGCTTACTATTTACTATGCGTAGTTCTATGCAAATTAGAAACTCCTTTCTAATTTCATTTACTCTGGCCAGAGATTCCTGAACTAGCATAAGTGGATCAGCCTTGAACATTCGCTTCCTTCACTGGAAGGGGTAGATCCTTTATTGATCATACACTATCTTCGTGTACAAATTCCTATACCCTGAAGAGCCCTAATAATTGTCCCTGGAGACTAAGAACTAAACCAAAGCATAATTCAGTGTACACAAGATGACTATGATGACCTCAAGTCTAAGGATACTTGTACAACTATCACTAAGCGAACAACTGCTGACACGTGAGTGAACTCGATCAGTTGTTCAGCTAGGCGAGTCATGTTCAGTGAACTTATTCCATAATAAGCGCCTACATACTAGCTATAATGTCACCACACAAATGTCTATGAGAACAGACATCCTTCATAATGAAGCAAGCATAGTATGTACCGATCTTTGCGGATTATTAATTACCAGTTAGTAATCCTATGACAAGGAACTATTTAAGTTTAGAGTTATCATCTTTTTAGGTCTCACTAATATGATCTCATCATAATCCATAAAAAGCTTTACTCTAAACTATGGTATATCTTATTTAAACACTTAAATAGATAAAGCCCGTAATAAAAACAAAATAAGTCTTTATTAATATCAATGAAATCAAAACAGATTACATAAAAGTTATTCCTAAATCCTAATACATGATTGGACTTAGGACATATTCCTTTGACATGGTGCATTCATTCCATAAATGACAAATACTGATGCTCAGCAATAGCCAAATGCTGACGCACCTGTGATAGTTACTGAATCTCTAATGAATTAAGCTAGGAAAAGAGTGAGGGAGATCACTCATGAGCAAGTAGAGCAGTATGTCAAGAAGCTACAGAAGCAAGGATTATTTCCTGGATCTAGCACACAAGAACTTGTATCTCAAAGAGATACAGCATCTACTGCAAGTACTAATCATGTCCCACAAGAACCTGCACTTCAAAGTAGTGCAACAGACATTGAAGAGATAGAGCCTCTTGCCTTAATGATAACTCAAGAATGTCATGAAGCTGTTATTGCCAAGGTTCATGTAGAAGTTTCTCAAATCAAGGAATTCTGTATGAAAATTGATCCTCAAAGATACAAGCAGAAATTTGGTTTTCACGTGGAAGTTGTACATGAGTTAGACACTGAATCTGAGGAGAGGATTACACAAGAACATGGGTGTCAAAGTCATCCAGTAACTCCTGAATCTCCAGCCCCACAAGAACCACTACCTCAAAGTGGTATTGAAGGCTTGACTTCTGGTCCAGTAATTTTAGAGTTGATCCTGAAGGACGGATTCATCCGACACCCTCATCAGTTGAACTTCTCTGACTTTAACCTTTGTCTACTTAGAGGCTGATCCTTCAGAAGTATAAGGTATAAATATTGATTTATCTTTCAGCATTTAATTTAAATACTGATTCTGTATTCTCAACATTTACTTTTAGTTTAAATCCTGATCAAATGACTGTGATTAAACCTTTACAAAGGAATTTCTCTAGTCATATGATCACAGAAAACTCTTCTCAGCCACCTCTTATTTCTGTAGGAAAAAAATATTTGAGCCTTTCATGTGAGAATTGTGACGCCCTCCAAATCCGGAGTCTGGAATTGGGAGTCACTGACCGATAAACCAGAATATAATAGGCAAAGTGGAATAATATAATAAATATGACCCCTTGCATGCAACTGGATCGATCACAAGTTATATTATGAAAGGGATACTAATACAAACCAAATGTTATTACAAGCCACAAGACTATTTAGTTTTACAAACTGTTCAGATTTTATTAGAAACCTTTAGACTAATCAAACATCCCAAAACACTCTACCTGGAAATACACCAAACTATTTACAAGTACACTTCTCCTAGTCAACCCTGAAACTCATGCCTGCTCTGACTGGGCTGAAATATTAGAATAATAAACAAGTATAAGCGAAAGAAATGCTCAACACGCTGAATAAAAGGTATGATTAAAATGATAAACCGCACTTTGATAATAATTGAATAACAGGAGATCAACGATGATATTTGATCAACAATAGAAGCTAAACAAGCTATAAACAATAAAGGATAATTTTTAGATTGGAATCTTTCACCGACAGACGTACTATCACATGTTGATTAGCCCGTGTGATAGCATTGGATCATGGTTCTTAAAAAAATGTCCCAAAACATGAGTAATCAAATAAAAAGCAATATATCTGCCTATGGCACAAGTTGTATCATAATATTTCATATAATATATAGCCCTCCACTGGACCGTCCACCCGGTCACTTACGCATTCATCCAATCTGTAAAACATTTTTAATTAAGGAGCCAAATCAAACGCCATCCTTAACAATATAACTCCCCATTTCATATGGTCCGGAGTCATCTCAACAACTGATGGAGAAGTAACTAGAACTATTAGTTATTCGCTAATATCATCTCAAAGTTTCACTGTATAGAGTAATTTCAGCAAAATATAAAAACGTTTAACTATTCTGAACTTAGAATAGGGAACATTACTTACAATATAACATAAGGAGGTTCGAGAATTACTTGCATGATATAATTACCAATCTGATAGTAGAATGATAAACTATCCTGAATTTAGAATAGTACAGAAAACTTGCATAATAAGATTTAAAATAAATTCTACTTGAACGATAACTGAAGGTATAGATACTTTCAACTATACTACAAGAAATTTCATGAATACTTTCCTGGTATGCTCGATAACTTCTCACTATAACCTTGACTTATAAATGCTGGCTATCAACTCTGTCTCACACTTGACTGCACTCCTTGCTACTCGATTCTATAAACAAAATGACTATCTTAATTGACAGAACCAAACTCACTCGACGTAACTATACGTCTTGCCATCTACCCGATCGTTTATAACTAATCATGGCATTTAAAACTATAAAAAGATAGCATGCATATCACGTAAAACGTAATCATGTTATTCATATAACACGTAATCACACATTTCATGTAACACATAAATCATATTGTCAAAAGATAGGTCTCAGTACGTTTAGAATTGAAATGAGGTCAATAACAGTATTTATCGATCAGATACTGACTTAGTATAACTCGCAAATCAAATGGACTTTCATTACAAAAAAATTAGGTCTCAAACGTATTTTTATTGGAAGCGGAATGTTTTTCTTAGTCTATACGCATTCGTTTCGTATTAAACGGACGAACGATTTATTTATTACGAATAAAATAAGAAATAAATAAAAATAAATCAATTAATAATAATAATAACTGATTTTAAATGCCTAAATATAAATTTTAAAAGCTCAAAAGTAAATTTTAAGAATTATTTGAATTAATTATAAATAATTATACTTTATTTAACTATTTATAAATAAAATTAATTGATTAAATGAATTAATCAATTAATTAAATCCATAAATAATTAACTAAAGTAAATTGTAAATAATTAAATCAAATTGGATTTTTGAAAATAATAAAAGAAAATAGTTTTTGGAATTTGAAATAATTAAGTCAATAATTTTTAGAATTTAAAATAATAACTAAATGATTTTTGAAATTTATAAGAAATGATTTTTAAAAATAGAAATGAATTTTAAATAAATTTTAAAAGAAAATACACAAACAGTTTTGGGAAAATAGAGAAGGGATTTTTAGGATTAAAATCGGGTCGGGTAAAAAGCAAAACAGGTCAAATAAGAACAAACCAGGTCGGTTAAGAACCTTACCGGAAACTGGGGAAGGAGCCCAGAATCCTGCAGCCCTTCCCGACACCGGTAGGTTCTCCGATCAACCCCGAAATGGTTCTGTTTTACACGTTTCTCAGCTGGGTTTCGTTTTATTTCAGCACAGTAACTCATATACATCAATAACAACCACAAACACTCCAAGATTCAATTATTCCGGCCGACTAACAATCATAAACCGGCGAACTTGTCGATTTTCCGACGAGCTATCAAATAACAACCAAACTGGACGAGCTCGGTATGAAATCGAAGCTTAGAACTCGGAGAATCTGCCCATAAAATCCTAAACAACAAACAATCAACATATAATCCAGAAATTAAGAAAATAAAATCAGCTAAACCTTGCACATCGATCTAATAGTTCCTGAAATCAAACAATACAAGTTTATACCCAAATCGACTCTAATGAACTTAATAAAGCTTAATATAACGTCCATAACATCAAAAGATTCAGGGAATCAAAAGCCCTAAATTCAGACGATTATAATCAAAAATTGAAAATTCGATTTGATTACCCTTTGATGCAGTTGATGGTACAAAAAGGAAGAGAAAGATGAGAGCTTCGATTTTGTCATTCGAGCTTCAAAAATAGAGGTCAAAATCCCTGGGAACCATTGAATCAATCTTAAGAACACTAATTCCCAATTTGGATAATACTGATTTTGTGAGATAATTATTAAAATAAATAATATAATAAAATAAAATCAGCTATTTATATTTGACAGAAAATTAATACCCTAAAATAAATTAAGGGTGTTTTTATCTCTTAATTAAAATAATTAGGCCAAAAAATAATAATTATGGGGAATAATTTTTAAATTAAATAAATATAAAATTTATGTCAAAATTCCCCAAAAAATGTGAATAATTCACAAATACAAAAATATAGAGTATTTGAAATATGTATTATTCTATAAAAATAAAAACGTGAATTTTGTGGGTTTTGACGTCCCGGTGGGGTCCCGGTCCGTTGATTTTAAAGAAATCGAAACGATCCCTAAATTAACAGACCCCGAAAACACATAAAATTCATTCAAACGCAAATATAACGAGATAAAACGAGTAACTCGACAAAGACGCTAATAAACACGTGTCCAGATTGCAGATCGATTCAAATAAATGTATTTTAAACACATAACAATTAATCAAAAAAAATTATGGTCCTTGCAGGGCCACAGATAATAGTTGTAACATGTAATATTATGACATCAATCATTTTAAACTCATATAAACACATTATATTTAATTAATTGTCACCAAATATTCACATAATTTTCCTGGATATTACAAGAATGAGAGAAAATATTTAAAGAAAAAGAGAATGAATGAGAGGCAGGATCCTTACTTAGCAAAAGGAGGTAATGACTGTTAGGATTTAGTTAATCCTTGTGAGAAAACTATGATAATTAAAAGTCATGAGAAGAGTGGTGTGAGGAGTAGCGAGACTACTTTAGTAGAATATTGAGATATAAAAATTTTGTAAAAATTTTTGCAGGTGCAAAAAGTACTAAAGAAACAGCTGCTAAACATCAGTCTATAGACCCTCGGATAAACTCTGATGTACCAAGTGCATCCTTAAAGGTCTAAGTACTAATGCTTTCCTACAGTCTAATCAATCTATCATTCCACGTAATGTTATCCTCCATGTTCCTGCTGTTGATGTAGATAAAAAATAGTCCACTAAAGATGAGCCCATCATTACAGAATCACCACAACATTTTACTGGTATTGAGGTCTTGGAGATAAATCCTGATGCTCCACTTCATATGGCCACTATTCTGGAAGATATAGAGCTGATTGTTGATGACATGGCAGTTTCTGATGCAACTAATTGTCATACAGCTCCAGTTCCTAATGATTTGCTAAATACTGATACTGAATATGAAGTAGCGCTCAGTTAGTAAAGGAGTGTTGCATAATAATGATAATTGTTTAAGAGGGTTGGATAGAATTGTTCATCATTTTCAGTTCCTGATGAGTCCATCCATTCCGTATTTGAGTTTGATATGACCAAAGCCTTTCTAGTTGACTTACGGAACTCAGTAGCCAGATGTCCCCTTTCATTGCAGTTGTAACAAGTCACTTTGGCTTTATCGAAATTCCTTCCCTTGGAGTACTTATTATTCCCAAACAATCTAACAAAGAACTACAGAAGGGGGTTGAATATAATTCTTGCTACTTTTTGAATTTTAAGAACTGTTCTACCTTGAATATATAACTGTGTTTGATTTAGCTAAAGTGCGGAATGAAAGTATTGAAGAAATCAAACATAAAGAAATCAAATACAAGTATTTAAAACCTTTTTGGTGGATTGAACTTTTTCACCAGAGATATATATTAATTCGAGAACTCTGTGATGCAAGATTTTCACACAACTGCTTACAAGTTGAACTTACAAAGAACAGAAAAATTCTTTACAGATATAGCTTTTCTATTTCTCTGGTAATTTCTTCCTAACTTCGATAATGTTCTGCTTGCTACCCTTGGTTTTATATTACCAAGTTACCTGATAAAAAGATAAACAAATAAGATAAAATGTTTTTTAGTCTAATTACATACTTCTTTATTTCTCTATCCAGCATCTTTGAATATCTTCAGTTTAGCATGGAAATGGAAATGCTTCTTTGTTCTCTAAAACTTGTAAATAGGCTGCCACATTCCATTTGCATACAATCAACGTATGTGACTATCAAGTCACTATCAACTGCTTTTGAATTTGATCATCTGTTGAAACTATGTGGTATCATCCGTTGAGACTTTAGTTGATCATCCGTTGAGAGTCTGGTTTATCTTCCGTTGAAACTTTAGTTGATCATCCGTTGAAACCTTATGGAACATCCGTTGAGAGCATCTTTATAGCAGTTAACTCTATTTCACTTGTACAAGATTACAAGGCATCTAATATTTAAAGTTATCCAATCTATCTTGCATATCAATTTAGTAGTCAACATGACTTAAAACATTCTACAACATTTAGTTATCTAAGGCATTAAAATATGCAGAAATGTGCTACTAAACATGTTAATACATAAGCTACCCTTTCAACAGATGTTAAAGTGATCATCTCTTGAAAGCTACAAAATCACTAAATTAAATCTAATAAGGTGTTTTGTTTAACTTATCATCAAGTACATAACATATTCCTAACAATCTCCCCCAATTTATGTCTACTGGAATTGTAGGCATAAATTAAGAGAAATTTGATGATAACAAAGCACTCTATGAATACAGACTGATTTCTAGTAGATAAAATTAACAAGTGCTTCAAATTATTGAAAATTATATAGAGGAAGGTTTACAAAGAATCTCACAAGGCATTTTCAAGGTGCTCCTCCAGACTGAGTAAATTTTACTTATTTCCTTGAATGTCTGAACTTCTTTCATAATTTCTCATTATTTTCTTCAATCTGGTGTTGAAGTTGCCTGTAGAATTCAGATTCATCTTCATTTGTTTGATCCAGCATTTCTTGCATCTCCATGAGAGTTTCATTTCTTGAAATTTTCAGTTGATCTTCTAATCTGAAGAATCTTCTGGTGCATTTCTCATCCTTGAACTCCATCAACCAGTAAGGCCTCAAATGTACTATATTTCCTGGGTATGGAATTGTTAGGACTCTTAGGAGTGCATTTGGTCCTCTCCGGTTATTCCTTATCTCCTCAATTTTATTCAGTACCATCTGTTTGGCAATAATGTTGAACCCAAAGTTCTTCTTTATTGAGGAGAAAATTTTCACTAGAGCAGAACAGCCTTCATTGAGAATTCTGTGAAGAGGCCAAGTTAGCTCTCTTCCACCCTTATACCTGAAGACAAATCTCTCTGGAAGATGCTTGTAGGAATCAATAGCTCTTACTTCTTCAAGCTCAACTTTGATGTCACAAATAAAGAGTTGATCTCCCTTGTTAATAGTTGGTTTGGGTTTGGGTAATGCTTTGGATTGAAGTCTGACATGCTTGACCTTCTTGATTGCTCTTGACTTTCTTTTCTTTGGTTTGATTAGGATTGGGATGTTTAGATCAGGAAGAGGTAGGTTTTCCCTATCTATAGGTTCATCTTTAGGAATTATGGATTCACCATGGAAATTCATGTCAGGATAAACCTTGAATTCATCCTGCTCCATTGTGGGCATAACTAGTTGACTTGAGGTGGCAGATTTGGTTGGCATGTTATCTTCCTTATCTTCATCAAAGTCCAGCTTCCTTTTTAGTCTGAATTTTAGCCTTGGTTTCTTTTTCTACATTGGTTCTTTTTGCTTTTCTTCATTAACTGACTCAGCTATCACAGCAGGAAATTTAGATATTGTGGTTGCAGGCTTCTTAGCTTGGTTCTTGGCATCTAAATCAGCTTGATTTTGTTGTTGTTTGAATCTCACCTTTTCTTTTTTCTTGGCTTTCTGCAAATTATGGATGTCTAGCCACCACACAGATCAATTTGCCATTCCTGTAGATTTTAGCAATTCTTTTCTTCAAGACTGAGTCTCTGGGATCTTTGAAGAAAGCAATAGATCTACCAAGCAGCTTATTCTCATCAGGCTTGGGGGTTTCATAGACTAGGTTAAATGGATTTTTGTCTGAATTCTTTGGATAGTTTCTTTTTGGCTAAAAAATCAGATTGGCCTTTGGAGACTTTATTGCTGAGGGTTGACCCCTTTACAAATTCCCTAAGCTTATTTCATTGGCTGAAATTGGTCTCATTTGAGAGAAATGAGAGAAGGCTTTATCTTGTTTCTCAATTGGACCAAAATTCTTCTCAATCTTCTCATCAATCTTCTTCCATTTTTCTTTCAGTTCTAGCTCAGCTGTTGCTATCTTGATCAAGTCAATGTTGTCAAGAACTGGTGGCTCAGAGAAAGTAATTGCTGGAACAATCACTTTATTGACTTGAATGTTGTGCACTTTCTCCCCCTCACTTGTTGCCTCTCCCTTGCTAACTAGAATGATAGAATCTTTCTCCCGCTTTTAGTTAGCATCAATTTGAGTAGGGTTTGAAGTTTATGTAGCCACCAATTTCTGAAGAAGCAGTGTTTGTTGAGCTTGATGAAGTTGGATTTTAGTGATAAAAGTTACTAGGACTTTCAGCCTTGTGTCCAAAGAATCAACCTTACTACTGAGATCAGAATCTTTCCTAAGTTGCCTGTTTACATCTCTCATTATAGTGTCATGGAGAAGATATTCCATTTTTTCATTGATGTCCTTCTTGACTTGTCCAATTTCTGTCTTGATCTCAGACACATCTTGATTTTGCTTGAGAAGTTGGATTTTGTACAAGTGAAGAGACTCAAGGTGTTCTTGAAGAAGACTCTTGGTGTTGGCATCTGTAGTAGCTTGAAGAGTTATCTGAGTTTGATGGATTATATGGAATAGAGTGGATTTGAAGTGGTACTCACTGCAGTCTTTGCTAAACATCCATGCTGGAGTGTTTGTGCTTAATCTAGGACCTGCATCTCCCCCTATGTCCAACAAATCCTCTTCATCATTAGAAGCATCCCCAAATGTGCCACTAGAACCTAACTCAAAATCATCATCAGCTGTAGGTGGAAGTGAGTTGATTGCATCCTTGGCCCTTAACAGTGAAGCTGTTGTGTGCACCAAGTTGAGAATTCTCTCAGCAGCCACATTGTCTTGTTTAGCTAAAGTTTGATAAGCTGGAACAGGGTGAGTAAATGCCTCAGCCTCAGAAGAAACAAAGTCTAAGACAGCTTGATATTCTTGCTGAAATAGCTACTTCTTTTCAGCCTCATTGACATCCCTTAACTCACTAACAATGGGCCCTTCCCATTCTTCAGTACCTACTTTTCTCTCATTTTCTCTCTTTTCTTGTATCAAGGGCTCCCCTTGGCTTCCCACCCTCACACCCTCACCTTCACATTCTAAGGTGAGACTCCTCTCAATCACTTTTGCCAAGCTAGAAGAAATAGCTTGCAGTTTTTCACTCATTTCCTCTCCTTTTGCATGAGAGCAACTCAGCCTCTAACTTTGTTCACTCCTTTCCCGCAATCCTAGGAGTGATTGTACAACTACTAAATTATCTGCACTTGTAACAATAGTTGAGATTTCAAGTGGTGTAGTGATATTCAACAGATGATAAACATCCGTCGAGGTAGTAGTTGAGAGTTTCAACGTGTGACTGTTGTTAAGCACATCTGTCGAGATACAATCACGGGTCAATGGATGAAGGGTATCCATCGAGATAGTAAAAATGACAAAATTTAGAGTAGAAACTACTGTTGAATCTGTGGTGATTGATTTGAGATTTTGCACAGATTTCTCAGTAGAATCAGAAAGAAATGGAAAGTGAGCCAACAAATCATCTAAAAGATGATGCTCACTTGCTTTAGATTTTGGCTTCTCCATGAGGTTAAAGATGGAGAATCAAGTATTGATTTGTGAATCATGTCCATATCCAAAGAATTGGTGGGTGATTTGTATGTGTGAGGTGCTTCTATTGTAAGATATTTTAGCTGTGACTCCACATTTACAGGAGCCACATAAAACTGACTTTGAGAAGGTGCTATAACTGAGTCTTTGACTACAGTATGCACAGTGTGTGCACCCTGTGTATCCCCAAGTGTATTAGATTTCTTCTTTCTTGTGTAAGTTTGGGGTGAGTCTATGTCCCTAACCCTTTTGGTCCATGCTCTTGGCTGAGAGCTTTGTTCAATAGTTACATCCTTTTGGGAGGATGCAACTAGTAATGAGCTAGATTCATTATTAATCGCTACAATTTGTTGGTAAACTGCAGTGTGGCTAGGCTTAGTAACACACACCTATCCCTCCTTATTCTTAGGGTTTCTTTGATTTTCACCCTGTCCCTCACCAGGATCACTTCCCTTCACTCTCCCCTCTTCAATTTTAGTAGATTTTGAAACTAGTCCCATTTGAGAGGAACTAGAGTGGGGTCTCTGAGACTTGGATTTAGAAATTTTGGTTTTGGTGGCTTGGGTAGGCACCTGTTGGGGTAAACTCACAAATGCGATAGCCATAGTTTTCTGCAAAGAAACTTGTGGTAAAGAAGTAGCAGAGACAGAAGTATTTACCTCACTTACCTGAGGCCCCTCCATGATTGGCAAGTAGACTAGAGGAACCTCACTGAGGTTGTTTGCCCTGTTCAAATCAGCAATGACCCTTCTTTCTTGATCCCAACAATCAAGTTTGTTGGTTAGGTTCTCAATGATAAAATCTTCAGAAACAAAATTAGCTAGAAACATAAAGAATCTAGCATAATATATGTTTTTAGACCTTTTCTTAATGTCTCCTAGCTTAAAACCTAATTCATACGGGACAGACTCACTGAAGTTATGTACTTGTCACAAAGCAACATATACATCATGTTAACAAGTGATTAAGTCACAATATCAAAGTTACTAATTTTTCTAGAATGGAGTTTAATAAAAGAGTCACAGAGAAAGCTCCATTCCTTTCTAAGGCCATTTCTTCTAACCTCACCTAGCTTGTCAGATTCAAAAGAATAACCCATTGAAACAAGCATAGAGCTTACATCTGTGTGTGTGTGTGGAACTAGTTTATTATTCTCAGGCAATTGAAAACATGCACGAATTATATCACTGTACATGTAGTAATTTTTACCTTTAAGAGTGAAGGTAATAGTTTTGTCCTTCGAGTTGTAAAAAGCAGTAGTCCATATCACTTCAACCACTTCACAGTAGATGACAGGAGACTCTAACATAGCATATTTCAGTTTGCAGCTTCGAATGAAATCCATCATCTTATGGTAAACTTCAGAAGCTACAATCTCCTCGTTCACCAGTGTGACGAAGTTATTCTTTTCATAAACAAATCCAGTTTAGGACATGATCTTGACTACTGGTGCCATTGCTGAAAATAAGAGTAATTTCAGAGAAGAAAGTTTTTACTTTGCAGACGAAAGAGTTAGAGAAATTGCTTGAGAAAGGTAAAAATAAAAATGAAAAAGAAATAGGCTTTTATACTCTCTCATAAATAAACGGTTGAAAATAAAAGCAAAAATAAAGTAACCAATCAAATTAGCCCAAAATAGCCGTTTAAAAATAAAGAAAACTGACAAAATTCTAATGATTATCCATCAAAATATACTTACAGGCAGTAAGTAAATTCAACGAATAATGCCTAGAATTAACGGCTAAGATTGAAAGCAATTCGACGGATAAGGATTAGAAGTACTAGAATGATATTTGATATTTCGATGGATGATAAAATTCCATGGATATTCATTTTCAACGGATAATGAACATCCTTTGAGATGAAAATTTTGACTTAGCCAAAATTTCATCTTTAACAAGAAACATCAAATTTTATTCTGGCTGCATTTCAATTTGCTTAGACATCAAAATAAATTAAGAGTAATTAAGCATACCTAACTCACTTACCAACCTAGTAAAGGTGGATTCATCAAGTGGCTTGGTAAAGATGTCTGCAAGTTGCTTCTCACTTGGAACAAAATGAAGTTCCACAGTACCATTCATGATATGTTCTCTAATGAAGTGGAACTTGATGTCAATGTGCTTGGTTCTTGAATGTTGTATTGGATTTTCAGTGATTGCAATGGCACTTGCGTTATCAGAGAAAATAGGAATCTTATTCACCTGTAGACCATAGTCCAATAGTTGATTTTTCATCCATAAAATATGTGCACAACAACTACCAACAGCAATATATTCAGCCACAGCTGTAGAAGTAGAGACTGAATTTTGCCTTTTACTAAACCAGGGTACTAGTTTATTTCCTAGAAATTGACATGATTTTTCTATCAATTTTATAACCTGCATAATCTGTATTTGTATAATCAGATAAATCAAAACCAGAATCTCTAGGATACCAAATTCCAAGTTTTGGTATTTCTTTGAGATATCTCAAAATTCACATAATAGCTACTAAATGAGATTTTCTAGGATCAGCCTGAAATCTAGCACAAAGAAAAGTAGCAAACATTATATCTGGCCTACTGGATGTTAAATATAAAAGTGAGCCAACCATGCCTCTCTAGCTTGAGATATCCACAGACTTTTCAGTAGTGTTTACCTCAAGTTTAGTTGTAATGGCCATGAGAGTTTTTGTAGATGTGCAATCCATTAAGTTAAACTTCTTTAAAAGATCATAAATATATTGGTTTGACTAATGAATATTCCATCATGCTCATTTCATATTTACTTTGCATCAATTTGGCAAACGTATTGCAAAGTTTTTCATCTGTAGAGCCAAATATAAAATCATCAACATAAATTTGAACAAGTATACTAGAGCCATTAATATTTCTATAAAATAAGGTTTTATCAACAGTACCTCTTGTGAAATGATTTTGTAACAGAACCTTTGACAAAGTTGTTAGTGTTTGTGCCCTAGAAACAACACTATGATATTTTAGTTTAAGTCATTAGGATTATTAATGTTTATGTTCTATCGATTATTCTCTTTATAATTTATTAATTCTTAATTTACTGTGATATAAATGTTAGATTAATAAATGTCCTTGGAATATTATATGCAATTCTATATCTCTAAGTACGTGACTTAGAAATGAGATTATGAGAATAGTATAAATGTTCCTAAAGGTCCCTAGTCGAGTATTATTATTAATGGACAATAATAATGCATTAAGACTGGTGTGTTTATTGACTGATGATCACATCTCATTGATCATAGGTATAGTGATACTAAAGTCAAAAGCACAGACAGATGTATATGTACATGGTGCTGGACAGACCCAGTGTGAGATTCTACATGTCTATTGTGTCATAATTAATTCTCACAGTGATAATGATGTAATGGTCCTTAGACCTGAAGTCATTATATTTCTATACGAGAATTTATATACATTGATTCCATTAAAAGTTATCATTGACCAGGTAATTATAAAAATGGACATTGGGTATATTATGAATCGTATGAGAAATATGAATGATCTAGATGGGATTTAACCCTCCTATTTTAGAAGTGATATTATTGGCCTCTTGTGTGAGCTAGACTATGAAATGCGTGGCCACGCTCAAATGTTGATTTGATATGATAGTCTACTCATTGATCAAGGAAACTTGGATTAAACTATGATTATGATAACACATTACATGCCTCTAGTTTAATCTATAATATTTGGTTAAAGAGATTATATTACTTTGTACATTATTCATGAAAGGTTTAATCGAACACCGATTCAATTATTATTACTTGGGTAGCAAAGATGTATTACTAGATGCCGCTCATTGTTTAAGATTTTAAATTAGATTTAAAATTCGTTTCCAATGTAATAATAACCTATAGGGTCACACACAAAAAAAATGCTTGAAAGATTATTTAATTTAAATTGGATTTAAATTAAATTAAAGTATTTTGAATTTTTTATAATGTTAATTAAGTTTGACTTAATTAATTAGATAAATAATGATATTCAAATTTACTAATATTAATTATGAAATTTATTTGTTAAATAATTAAGTGAGACTTAAATATAATACAAATAGGAATTTCGAATTAATAATAACTCTTAATTAGTTAAGAGTTATAATTCGTTTTTCTACTCTCTATATAATATCTCTTGTGTGGCTGATTTTTAGTATGCAAGACTTTTACTAAAACCCTAGCCACCAAGGGAGAAGATGGAGAGAGCAAGAAGAGACGAGTTTGTGCTAGTACACATTCAATCCTTGAGTTCAAGCATTCGTGCGGATACCGATAGAGCGTAGACCGCGAGAGTGGGATGCGTGGTGATTGAACAAGCTTTGGATCTCTATTAATTGACCAATTGGTAAAGCTTCTTAAGGAAACAATCTCATCTACGAATTAAATATAAGTTTTTCGCATGGATCCTGCGGTGGGTTTCAAAAATTCTGATTTTTTTACGTTTGTAATTACTATTTCTGTTGCGTTTATGTGCCCGAAACTCAACAATGGCATCAGAGCTACTTGCGAAAAGTGTTTAATTCATTTATATGGTTACTCGTTTTATGATGATAATATGTATACAATATTCCATGACTATTATGTATGCAATTTTGTATGTTATACATGTTGTTATGTTTATATATGCGTATGTATGTATATGTTTTGAATATATGATATTCATAAGAGTTGTATAATCATATGATGATTATATAATCTGTATATATACTGATATATAGATTTTTTTGTTTGTTCTTATTATATGAATCGTATTTGATACGATTCTGAATCGGATGCAGCGGATTTGCTGAAATCTGTGTCTGGTGTCCGATTTTGGCGAACGAATACTCTATTTTATATGGAATCGAGCGTCTGAACGTAACTGATAGAAATAGCTATCATCGACTGATTTGTAAGGCGTTTGACGTCGTTTAGGCCCTGTCATCTGCGATTTAATGTTATCAGATTTAATTTTGAATTTTTAGATTTTTTCAATATTTGGTTTTTATGATTAGATCATAAAGGGTATGATATGTTAAGATCAGATTATGTGTTTTAACATGTTATTTTGTGTTAATTGAGCATGGTGGATGGTTATAGCTTATGACCTTAGGTTAATGGTTTTGGTTTTTCAAATACGGCTTGCATGTCGTTTAATCTTGTAATTATTAAATCTCGAATGTAACTCGAGTTCTTCTTGTAAGTTCATTAGATTAGTTTTCATATTTAATTCCTATATTGTACATGAAGACATGAAGATTTGAAGCTCAAGGGTAATCCCACACGGAGGCCATCCAAGGAAGCAATACAAGAAAGAAGACATGTAATAGTTAGCCTGTATTTATTTTCCACCTTAGATTGACCTAGATCTTTGTCATTAGCTTGATGAAGATCACATAGGATAAAGCCATAACCAACCACGTTAAATTATTGCACTTTACATATATATGCGCATATGATGAATGTATGTGTAGAGTAGTTTATAAAGATGCATGCTTAATTAGATTAAGGATGTATGTATTAGATACGACACTCATGTCATGCTTGCTAAACAAGATAAAATCTGTAACGACTCAAGATTTTAAAATGACCAAACGATTATAAGATTCTCGTGTTTATGAAACACGGAATAAAATAAAAAAATTCTTTATTTCTGACATGGGGTGATTTTGTCAAAAGCGAGTTCTTTGAACTTGTTAGGTTGTGGGTTTTAAGCGAGCCCGTTGTGACTCCCTCACTACCTGAAAATCAAACCATTGACGAATATTGATTTTAAGTATTTTATTTAAGGAAAAAATTGGGAATCTCTTTATGATGGGATTATGATCGTTTTAAAATTAACAAAACCTAAAGTTAATATTAAGTTAATCGGATGCCTTCCAATAAGTCTAATGTATTAACCCTAGATCGATAAGGAGTGGGTTCGCCAAAGCGAAGTACTCCCATCTATCGTGGGAGATGTGTTGAAGTATATTGATACTTTTGACTATTGGGTTTGACTTAACTAAGTTACCACAATAGGAAATTGAACTTAGAGGCATAGAGTTTGGCGAGATTTATTAGATAAATATGAACAAATGTTGTTGCACCAAGCTATCCAAGAGTTATATAGTTGATATAATTGACAAATGTTGTCTACCTAAATAATCATGTTTTAGGAGAAAAGCCAAAGCTGACCTAACCCATGGTGAAATATGGATCTTGGCTCACTAGAAAGAATATAGAAGATATTCTTTCCGAATTACTCCCTCCGTCCCTTTCAATTGTTTACATTTTTCAGAGAGTGTCCGACACGCATTTTAAGGTGCATATAAAGTATAGTTATGTAATTTTTTTTTACAATTTTGTTTTTCTGAATAAAAATTAAAACATTCAACTTTTATTCAGAGAAAGAAAATTGTAAAAATAAGTTACATGAATATACTTTTTATGCACCTTAAAATGCGTGTCGGACACTTCCTCAGAAATGTAAACAATTGGAAGGGACTGATGGAGTAATAGTTAGGGCTATTAATTTGATAAAAATAGTGGGAGATATATATTGTGTATATATATATAAATAATCACTTGAACATAATTTAATGATCATCTGTAGACTAAGTCATTTTATGCACTTTAATATTGTAGATATCAAATAACAAATAACACAAATAACTTCTCTAGGTAATAGTCCTTGAGAAGGATAAGCTCACATGAAATAATTTCCTCAATTGACATGGGAACTTGAAGATTGTCCTGAGGTTCAAGGATGTCACTCAAACCCCTCCCTTATTTCTTCTAGCTGAAAAATGAAACATGTGTTGAATAAAATGCTTACCAGAAGCAAATTGATAATGCAACTGATGTTTCATGTCTCATGCTTGTCATTATGAGTGCTGAGCTTTAGAAGCAACAAGAGCATAATGATGCTTATGATATGATTGATCACCTTCAAAAGATGTTTGAAGGATAGGCTCGTAAGAAAGATTTGACAATAATAAGGCACCATAAATTTGCATTAATGGGAGAATGATATCCGGTTAGACCACATGTTTTAAAGATGATAGGTATATGTACCTTGATATTTTGGGTCTCAAGAATAGTCTAGAGACTCAGCTTGATTTGATGAAACAATCTTTGAACAACTTCTATTTTTAGTTTTTTAAGAAAAAAAGGAATGAGATAGATAAAACATTCATTGAGTTGTTAAGCATGTTTAGAACTACTAAAAATAACACGGTAAAAACATGAATTACATCCATATTGATGATGTACACATGGAATGCAAATGGGAAAGGAAAGTGGACTGGCAAGGTGATGATTTGATCTTATTCGGTGCCAAACCAAAGTCAATCCCAAAGGGCTTTTGAAGCCAGGTAGTGGTGTTGCTAAAGGAGATGATTGTCATTTCTATGGAAATAACTGGATGATTGGAAGTTAAATTATCAAGCTTGTTTGGAAGATCTAAAGAAGAAGACTAAGAATGGTCAAGCTTCAGGTATCGGGTTAGAATTGGAGCAAAAATTGTTGCTCTAGTTGAAGGAACTCGATACCTAATTTTGCCCATATAAGCGAGATTTAGAACATGATAAATTGTTATTATGTGCCTGCCTTTAGGGGATACATTAAATCAATTTCTTGTTAAGACAAGAAAGGTTTTCATTTTAATTAAATAAACAATAGTTGTTTATTCTAGTTTAATGATAAGGCTTATAATGTTGCACAATTAGTTAACAATTTATATGTTCTAAGATGACTCAAATCAAACAGTACCTCTACCATTATCGTTAAGCCATATTAATGAGAAACGCATTTCTGAGTTACATATAGATGAATACTTGGATAAGTTTGATTTTGAATCATACGGAAGATGCGAACGTTGTCTCATTGGCAAAATGACTAAAGCTTCTTTTACCTAATAAGGTGAAAGGGCCACCAAACAATTATGACTTATACATAATGATGTATGTGGTCGAATGCGTATGATGGCAAGGGGTGGCTTATACTACTTCATAACATTTACAGATGATTTCAGTAGATATGGATATGTGGTTCTTATGAAGAATAAATCTGATTCTTTTGAAATGTTCAAAGAATATAAGGTCAAAGTAGAAAAACAAACAAGGGAAAAGTATAAAAGTTTTACGATCAGATCGTGGAGGAGAATACTTAAACCTCAATTTCAAGAGTTTCTTGAAGGAGTATGATTGTGACGGCCTCAATCCCGGGGTCAGGAATTGACGTTATCAACCACAACCATAAGATAAACAAATCAATAACAGGATATAACTACGACCCCTTTGCCAAGATCTTTTCCAGGTTTAAGTATGACTTAGGTTACTCACCTAATACAACCCAAATTACCTTACACAATCCTGACCAATAACTCAATGCAGCACCTCAACAGACCTCATCTGGTCTGAACACCACTACCTCAGAGGAGCCTGACACGAAAGGAGCTGGAACTTTGCCCTGACTACCGTGCAAGATTCTCCTAGGCATCTGCAATACATATAAAATATTCCGCAAGGGTGAGCAATTGCTTGCTCAGCAGCACCACTATATGAATAACAAGTAAAACAGTTTATAGGAACAAAATTCACAACTTGCTTAGAAAACAAGTAAACATTCATAAAATGGATATTCAAAACTAGCATGCTCTATACAACAAGATCAATAGTCGTGTGATGTGCATAAAAAAAACCATAGTTCAATTTTAGCATGCTATTTCCATTTTCAAACCTTCCGTTCCATTACAGGAACCATAAAACCATTTTTCCCATTACGGGGACCCAAAATCATCTGTTCCGTTACTGGAATCATAAAATCATAATCAGATATATATTGGATGTTATCTAGCGACAGCTGATCAGGCCTCCACACAAATTATCTAGGATAGTTGGTCGGTCTATCACACAAAATGTGTAGGAAAGCTGATCGGGCTTTCACATAAAATCACCGGATCCGCAGAGACTAGCTAGGTCTCTGATTATCTATGCTGGACTAATCGGTTATGTAATGCGCGCAACCGAATTAGCCACTTACGCAAAGTTATCCAATATCTGATTCGTTTTATCCAGTTTTCAAAACACTTGTACCTATCTCATTTCCAAAATCATTTATTTAACCAGCACACATATAAAATCCAGTTCGCAAAATCATTTCATTTGAGATAGGTACCTTTTGAAGTTACTTTTCCCCGAAACAATTTGAAAACAGTGATTTATAGCTACAGGGGATACGTAACTTAAAACGTTTCTATTCTATTATGAGAATAAAACATTTAGCTATTCATATGCACTGAACCATAAAAGAATGGTCAGGGGTACTTGCCTTGCAGAGCTCTATCACTATTACCGAACGATCTTGGACCAACTTGGACACTCGGCTTTATCGCCTTACTGTCAGATTATCCTGGATCCGACTTCAACGTTCAGGTCCTTCTCTAGGAACCTCGCTATGCTTGTCAACTGATCACTAGGTTATCTTTAGTTCGACTTCACTTCTAGAGTCCTTCAACTAGAACCTACAGAGACGAGATACCCTACGTTAGACGTCTAGGTATGCTTGACATATCCTCGCTAAATCAATTCTACCCAATGATATTCAAACTCGACTCGTACTTATACATTTATAATAACACACAGAACCCTAGGGTTCAGGTTCTCAAAATCGGTCCGGTATTCATTCTCAGGAAATACGTATACTTGTTATTTTACGAAATTAGAATTACTGGTTTTGGTAAAATACTTCATCGCAATATACAATCAAGTTCCGAATAAAACATATGTATGTATTTATATATACTCTTTCAACGTCCCGATAATTATCGGATACGTTCCCGTGTTTCCGTGATTTAATTTCTAGGAAATTGGGCAGCACTTCCTTTATTTATCGGGCTAACCCGTCGAACAACTCGACGTCGAATCACAACCAATCAATTCAATCCAAACTAATCACGCAATCCACATATCACAATTTCCCTACCAGCGATTTGAATCAACTAACTATTATTATTTACATCTTATATTTATTTATTCATATTTTATTTATTTATTCGTAGGTATCAGAATTAATTCATCACACTCCACCGCCGCTCGTTAGAATTCATCATGGACGGCGGTAAAAATTCGCGGGTGCCCGTATAATCGGGTTTCCATCGCAAATTTTCACCAATTATTATATAATTCATTCCCGCACGAATTTAATTATTTTATTTTATAAAAATCCAGTCAAATAATTTTCTGCGAAAATAAAAAAAAATCAGAATTAACTAAATCGAATAACAAACGGCAACAACAGGACACCTGCACGCGCCGTACGCGCCACTGAAACTCACCAGAAAATGGTGAGGGTGGCGGCAGGCACCACAACAAACCCAACATAAACACGAACCATATATATACTTATATCTATACAGCAAACAGGAAGTCAGGTTCGGTAATCACCAGAAATAGATCGGAAATCATGGAATCAAGGCGGCAACTGCGGTGGCGAATTCGCCGGACATACACGAGCACAGGCGACCGAGAATTTCCAGAGAAATACGGCCGTGAGGGAAGGAGAACAGAAGAAACGAATGAATAGAAAGAGCAGATGAGAGAACAGGGGCGAAGAAGATGAACCCGGGGATGGTTTCTTTCTGTTTTTATTTATATGTTGTTTTATTTTCTTTCCTTTTTTTCTGCAGCAACCAATGGGGAATAGCCACGAATCTGGAAAATAACTGAAATTCTGCCACGTGCCCCTTTTATCTTTTCTCACAGCCCCACCTTGACTCGTTTTCGCAATTTAACGAACTATCGCGCGAATAAAAATAAGCCCGAAAAATTCCAAATAAATTTTAAAATATCACAAATAATTTAAATTTATTAAAAATAATTTTTTCATAATTTTTAAAGCATTTTTGAAATGCAACTTGTACCCGGATTTAACAAATAAACGAAACAATGCGTAGGTAAAAATAATCCCAAAAATTTCCGAAATACTTTTAAAATTCTTGGAATAATCCAAACTTAAATAAATGTGAGTTTCATCATTTTTGAAGAATTCTGTAATTAAATATAGATTTTACAAATAAATGAAATCAGAAAATCATACGGGGTTAAATAATTGATGAAATGTTGATTCTAAATTTTATAAAATCCCAAAAATAATTATTGTAATTATAAAACCATAAAAGCAATTTTAAAGACAATCCACATATTTACACAAATAAACTTGTATTAAATCTACTTTTAAAAGCGAAAACAATTCAGTGTACTTAATAATTAATTACACGAACAATCCTGTACACCATAATCACCTACACAGATAAAAATAAAACAACCCATAGCTGACAGAAGCTATACACATATATTATTCATTTAATAATTCCATAATTACGCATTTAAATAATATAAAAATACATGAGTCGTTATATCCTCCCCCCTTAAAAAGATTTTGTCCTCAGAATCTGACTTAACTAAATAAGTGAGGATATTTATCAAGCAATTCCGACTCTAACTTCTAAGTAGACTCTTCGGCTCAAGGATTTGTTCAAGGGAATACTCAATATAGACATAAATTCATTACTAAGGACTCGCTTTTAACTACCCAGGATTTGGTCCGATTATTCCACGCAGAACAATTTGAATGAGAGCCCATTGGCTCCTAATCAACGGCTTGATTCAAATCAGAAACATATCGCTTTAACACTGACACATAGAATATATTATATATATATATATATATATATACTGCGACGGTGGTGGCGATACCACCTTATAGACAACTTTATCTATATTTCTTTATACCTCGAATGATTCAACATAATTAGGACTCTACTTGACCCTTCTATTCAAACTTAACTAATCTCTTTCAAGGTAAAACTTTTCCCTATACAACGATCCTCATTATATATATTCATATTCTCTCGATGCAATCCACTTTCTCTATAAAATGTTACAAATGATACATATGCGAAGAATATGTATTCTAGGTTAGGGTAGTTCCAGTCAATCCTTAACAAACGTCAGGGTTACGCTTCCGAAAGCGGATTGAGTCAATCCTTAACAAATGTCAATCCTTAACAAACCCTAGACTACACTAATAGACTTGCTCCTCTGATTGAGTTGCTGACTCACATCTATATATATACCTTTCTGCACTCCTTTGACTCTACCCATAACCTAAATCAGGGACTCAAACCTGTAGCTCTGATACCAACTGTGACGATCTCAATCCCGGGGTCAGGAATTGACGTCATCAACCACAACCATAAGATAAACAAATCAATAACAGGATATAACTACGACCCCTTTGCCATGATCTTTTCCAGGTTTAAGTATGACTTAGGTTACTCAACTAATACAACCCAAATTACCTTACACATTCCTGACCACTAACTCAATACAATAACTGAACAGACCTCATCTGGTCTGAACACCACTACCTCAGAGAAGCCTGACACGAAAGGAGCTGGAACTTTGCCCTGACTACCACACAAGATTCTCCTAGGCATCTGCAATACATATAAAATATTCCGCAAGGGTGAGCAATTGCTTGCTCAGCAGCACCACTATATGAATAACAAGTAAAACAGTTTATAGGAACAGAATTCACAACTTGCTTAGAAAACAAGTAAACATTCATAAACTGGATATTCAAAACTAGCATGCTCTATACAACAAGATTAATAGTCGTGTGATGTGCATAAAAAAAACCATAGTTCAATTTTAGCATGCTATTTCCATTTTCAAACCTTCCATTCCATTACAGGAACCATAAAACCATTTGTCCTGTTACGGGGACCCAAAATCATCAGTTCCGTTACTGGAATCACAAAATCATAAGCAGATATGTATTGGATGTTATCTAGGGACGGCTGATCAGGCCTCCACACAAATTATCTAGGATAGTTGGTCGGGCTATCACACAAAATGTCTAGGAAAGCTGATCGAGCTTTAACACAAAATCACCGAATCCGCAGAGACTAGCTAGGTCTCTGATTATCTATGCTGGACTAATCGGTTATGTAATGCGCGCAACCGAATTAACCACTTACGCAACGTTATCCAATATCTAATTCTTTTTATCCAGTTTTCAAAACACTTGTACCTATCTCATTTCCAAAATCATTTATTTAACCAACACACATATAAAATCCAGTTCGCAAAATCATTTCATTTGAGATAGGTACCTTTCGAAGTTACTTTTCCCCAAAACAATTTAAAAACAGTGATTTATAGCTATAGGGGATACGTAACTTAAAACGTTGCTGTTCCATTATGAGAATAAAACATTTAGCTATGCATATGCACTGAACCATAAAAGAATGGTAAGGGGTACTTGCTTTGCAGAGCTCTATCACTATTATCGAACGATCTTGGACCAACTTGGACACTCGGCTTTATCGCCTTACTGTCAGATTATCCTGGATCCGACTTCAATGTTCAGGTCCTTCTCTTGGAACCTCGCTACGCTTGTTAAATGATCACTAGGTTTTATTTAGTTCGACCTCACTTCTAAAGTCCTTCAACTAGAACCTACAGAGCCGAGATACCCTACGTTAGACGTCTAGGTATGCTTGACATATCCTCACTAAACCAATTCTATCCAACGATATTCAAACTCGACTCGTACTTATACATTTATAATAACACACAGAACCCTTAGGGTTCAGGTTCTCGAAATCGGTCCAGTATTCATTCTCAGGAAATACGTATACTCGTTATTTTACGAAATTAGAATTACTGGTTTTGGTAAAATACTTCACCACAATATACAATCAAGTTCTGAATAAAACATATATATGTATTTATATATACTCGTTCAACGTCCCGATAATTATCGGATATGCTCCCGTGTTTTCGTGATTTAATTTCTCAGAAATTGGGCAGCACTTCCTTTATTTATCGGGCTAACCCGTCGAACAACTCGACGTCGAATCACAACCAATCAATTCAATCCAAACTAATCACGCAATCCACATATCACAATTTTCCAACCACCGATTTGAATCAACTAACTATTATTATTTACATCTTATATTTATTTATTCCTATTTTATTTATTTATTCGTAGGACTCAGAATTAATTCATCACAGTCCACCATCCGCTCGTCGAAATTCATCGCGGACGGCGGTAAAAATTCGCGGGTGCCCTTATAATCGGGTTTCCATCGCAAATTTTCACCAATTATTATATAATTCATTCCCGCACGAATTTAATTATTTCATTTCACAAAAATGCAGTCAAATAATTTCCTGCGAAAATAAAAAAAATCAGAATTAACTGAATCGAATAACAAACGGCAACAACAGGACACCCTGCACGCGCCGTACGCGCCACCGAAACTCACCAGAAAATGGTGAGGACGGCGGCAGGCACCACAACAAAGCCAACATAAACACGAACCATATATATACTTATATATATTGTAATAACCCCAATTTTTGAGAAATTTTGAAACCCTTATGAATAGTGTTTTTGCTGAACGAGAAAACTTTTCATGCCACACTATGTAGGGGTTCTGATATGGATATTCTGAGATTTTATTAGTACTTTATATGGAATATAAGTGTATGTAAAGATCGTCAGAATCCAATTCCGAACACTTTGATTTTTCCCGGAAATCCACAAGATACGGAGAGAATTGAGTATAAGGTAACAGGATAAAAAGGATTTAAATTAAAGGATTATAATAAAGGATCATAAAAAGGAATATAATGTATTGAGAAAGGTTAAGGGAACCTAAGTAATAAGATCCCGGGTATGATCCTTCAAACGATAAACGAGAACGAAAGTTAAGCGAACCGTATAACAGATCAGCGGTCATTAGGCAAACGATTAGGAAGTTAATCAAAGGGATTAATGGGAATGATGTCATCCAACCAATAGAAAGAAGACAAGGAAGGAAGGATGACATCATGAGGATGAGGTAAGCATGACATGGGAAGGAAGGAGGTGTGGTTGAATAAGAACCACACAAATTCAAGGGCAAGGTAGTAATTTGCTAAATCAAATACAAAAAAAAACCAAGCCAACCAAGCTAGCAAAATCATTTCATCAAAAAATCAAAAACAACCAAGGCATGAGTTCATCTTGCTCTCGGCTTTTTAGCATTTTCAAGGCATAGATTTTTCAAAATCAAAGATCAAAGCTTCCTAAATTGGTAAGAAAATTCCCTAATCATCTTCATGCTTAGTTATGGCTATATCATGAGTTTAAGCCATTAATTCTTTCTCAAACTTCTTCATTTAATCAATGAAGAAGACAATGAATAGTGTTTTCAAGATTTTTAACTTGAAGTTTGTCTTGTTTTCTTGAAGATCCAAGCTTTCTTAAAACTTCTCCAAGCTTCTTAAGGCTTCCTAGCTCCACCCACCACTTCAAGGAAGGTATACCATCTCCTAACCCTAGATTCCTATATATTATAGGATGATTTTGAGTAGTGGGTTGATATTGTATCTTGTTGTTATGATTTAGAGTTTGAGATTTGGTATGGTAGTGAATGGAATGGTAATTATTGTGGTTTTGATTTAAAAGAACTTAAGAATGATTAAAGTTAAGTTTAAGCATAAGTATGAAAGATTAAATTGAATTGGTTGGGGTGGTTATGATGTGATAAGGATGGAGGTTGGTTGTATGTTGGATTTGAGGTTGATTTGGGTTGTTTGTGAATGGGTTAAAATTTGGAAATCGCGTAAACATAGCCGTCATAACGTCCGATTTTCTTTGGACTGTTTTTGTGTATAGCATTAGGGCCCGAGAACCCCCTGCTAGATTGTGACCACTGCCATGTTTAGATAGCTCATGTTACGAGCTTCGTTTTGATATGTAGCTCGTTCGATTCCGATTTACGGTTTAGGAGAAACGACCGTTTCAAGTAACGGCGTTTCGCGAACGAAACTTTTCCCCTCGTCTTACTTTGAAATGTAGGTTAAAGACCAAAAAGGGTTAATTAATGCATGAAACATTTATGGTAAGTGTTTTAGGCAATTGGTAAGTCACTCGAGAAGGAATCGCTTTAAAACTCGTAAAGGTTAAATTATTAAAAATGGTGGAGCCGAGGGTACCCGAGTGACTTAAGCGAATCAGTGAGCGCAAAACAAGCGTTAGAGTCTAAGTTAGTTAAAGTATAGATTTACAAGTGACTTTGGTTTAATTCCAACTTACTTGTTGTTTATAGGTTACCAGACTCGTCCCGAGCCATTCGTAACCCCCAGTCGCTCAGGCAAGTTTTCTACCCGATATACTGTTGTTGTGATGTATACACTTGTATATGCATTATCTTGCGATAGATGCATGTTGGTTATTTAGCAAATTCTTGCGATATATTGTAGCATGTGATATGGTATATATGCATTCCTGTTTCATATTCTTGAAATATATATCTGTTGGTTCAGTTGATAATACCTATGCTAGAGGATAGCGGTATCTTGCATATACCCTTAGTATAGGGACCCAAAGGTGAAAATATTTTCTAAAACCGGGAGTCGAGGATCCCGAGTAGATTTTGTATATATATGGATATGGATATATATATATATATATATATATATATATATATATATTTATATATATATGGTTATAGTTTTCCAAACTATTAATCGAATAAGGTTTATTCGATAACTTTAAACTTTATTATTTATTGAATATTATTTGAATATTCATTCGAGGGCTTATGACTCTTTTATATTATTAGTGAATATTATTGAATATTCATTTGAGGATCTATGACTCCGATTATTTGCTGAAATATATTCTTTATTTTATTAAAGAATAAGGTGTTAATAATCAAACTTATTTTCGATTATTCCAATAAAGATAATACTTTCATATAAGTATATCTTTGGTTATTTAATGTTTATTTCAAGTATAAGTTTTAATACTTCTACTTCAATTATTTTTATAAAGATTATTCTTTATGGGAATATTATTTAATTAATAATATTCAGATATTTTCTAATATTCTGGGGACTGATTTACTTTATTAAATCAGCCTTACTCCAAACACTCTTTAAAGTGTTTTCGAGTCTTCAAAATGATTTTTAAAAGTCAGAGCGGATCCCAAAACTCATTTTTATATTTAAGATCTTCCTTTTTAAAGGGGATTTAAATACTCGCTCAAAACCTGGGGAATCCGGCTCTGTGGTGTATTTTATATTCACAACGAGGTTGCAGATTTGGTAAATGAATTGATTACTTGCCCAACGTTCGGGAAGTAAGCCCATCTCATTGAGTCGGCATAAGCGACAGGCCGGGGTACGGTCTATTATTGTGTAAGTGGCTGGGTGGCAGTCCATCAACGCGTGAGGGGCCGGGGTACGGTCTAGCGCGAGGTCCTAATGCGGCCAGGGTGATGACCGGTGAGGAATTCATCCATCTACAGTAGAAAAGGTTACTTATTGGTATCTTTGCCTGATCAGCGAGATATCGGGTTTATGCCAAAATTCTTTTCCTTTCCAAAATTCATTGGATGTTTCAAACTCTGTTCATACTTTGCATAACAGAGATTCCAGGAAATGTTTAAAGGGATATATATATGTGGATATATATATATCGGGACTAAATAAAGTATCTCATAACTTTTTCATTCAATAATATTTCAAAGATTGAATCTATTCAAGTCTTATCTTGTGGTCTCATCAGTGGGATGAACTTTTGAAATTGATTATAACTTGAACGGTGGTAGTTCAAGTAGTATTTGGGAATGATATAAGTGTAGTGAAGTATTTGGTAACTTCGTCTTTTAAACTTATATCTAATTAATAATTGTCTTATGAATGACAACGATTTTCAGAAAAACGTTGAGACAAGGTTAGATATATGAGATCACCTTGCAACGATATTTTTTATACAGTTATACAATGGGACTTTGTGTATATTCTGCATGGAAGAGGACTTCCATTATTTTGAAAAGTATATATGTATATATACTGAATATTTTGCGACTTCATCGCATTAAGATATCAAACTTGGTTCATTTCTTTTGACCAAGATTTTCATGAGTATTATGAGTAGACTCATATACTATTAATCATTATACATATTATTTTGGTGGGCTTGCTGCTCACCCTTGCTTTCTTCTTTCATCACACAACATCAGATAGATAAGATGAACAGGACCAAACTCCCAATTCGCGATCGGATAGGAAGCGTTTCGCAGCTTCCTATAGGCATTGAAGTCACTGTAGCTGAGGTAGGGAACTACCAATAGACTAGGCTACAACTTTTGATGTACAAGATTTATGTATATTTATGAATTGTAATAATGGCAATGAAATGTAAATTTATTCAGAACCTTTTTAAGGTGTATTGACATATAATTGTGGAATAAAACGACTTGTGATTATTTTTGGATGTTCATCTCTGAGACTATAACGTGTGGTGTGTGTGTTTATTGTGGGGTCACAGTACAGAGTAGTTGAGAAATTATTAAGATTGGGTGTTAATAAGGGAAATGGAACTCGTGACAACCCGGATCCCCGACCCCGGATCTGGGGGTGTTACAGAAATGGTATCAGA
This sequence comes from Apium graveolens, assembly GCF_009905375.1. NCBI lineage: Eukaryota > Viridiplantae > Streptophyta > Magnoliopsida > Apiales > Apiaceae > Apium > Apium graveolens. Next base: position 43,944,989 of record NC_133655.1, on the reverse strand, counting down.
GCTAAGCGTTATAAACCTCAGAGATGATGGGACGCTAAGATAATAAGTTCACTAAGATAATAAGAACTCTTGCCAAGTTCATAGTCGGGCTACCTAACGTAGTACTGACAGTTAAAACCCTTATGGGAACCCTTATAAATATCGTGATAGGAGCGTAGTTCGTTATCGTATATGGTAGCGGGACTTCGAACCCTGAGGTTGAGGAGCAACAGCGTGATGATGTTTTATTACTAATTGGAGATCGGATTGTGGATCCGATAGAGTGTCCTAATGCAGGACCGGATGATGTTGATATTGAGGATTTAGCGGTTGAGGATGTTGTCCTAGAAGGGATAGTTGTTGAGGAGGATCCCATGGAGGATCCTGACAGGATTGGATAAAGGACCACTGATGAATTGATGACCATGGTTTGGTCGACTACCAGAGGTAGGATTGGCCGGTCACTACCGGAGGTTCGTTCAAGTTGTAAAGATAGTAGCCCCTTTAACGCGGCTTACTTGTAAGACTGAGAAGTTCGAATGGACAGAGAAATGCGAGAACAACTTTTAAGAACCGAAGCAAAGGTTGGTGACGTTCCCTATGTTGGCGTTGCCGGATGGAAAATGAGATTTTGTGATTTGTAAGTGACGCTTCGCATAAGGAATTAGGGTGCTTCTTATATAGCACAACAAGATAATCGCGTCTGCGTCAAAATAATTAAGGGAATTTAAAATTCGATATCCCCACCCATGAGCTTGGGCTCGTGGCAATAGTTTTGCCCTAAAGATTGGAGGCACTACTTGTATGGAGAGAAGTGCGAGAATTACCTAAGCCATAAGTGCTCTAGTACATTTTTCACGTAGAAAGAGCTCAACATATGCCAGAGGAGGCAGTTAGAGCTAATCAAGAATAATGATTGGGAGATTCTTTATCATTCGGGGAAGGCCAATATGGTGGCTGATGCCCTTAGTAAAAAGGAGAGACTCAAGATGATGATGTCTTTTGGAGAGTTTATAAGAGATTTTGAGAAAATGGAAATAGTAGTGAAGGTAACCGGAGCCGGTACCGAAAGGCTGTTTGAGATTGCAATACAGTCTGAATTATCGGAAAAGAACACATTGTGCCAGAAAGAGTGATGAATGAAGGCAGAGAGCCAACAAATAGATAAGAGGTTAATAATGAGGTATTCCTACAGAATTTGGGTTCCAAATGTTCAAGAGCTTAAAGATGAGATCTTAGATGAAAGCTAGTTTGAGGAATAAGATTTAGAGCAAACCCTGAATGTGATAGTCAGGGAGGACGCCATCAAGATAGAAGGAACCCATAACATAATGAAGTGGAAAATGAGGATTTTAACGTATAAGATAACCCCAAGTATGGGGAGTAGGAAGAAATATTTAGACTGAGAAAACAAAAGTCGAGCGAGATAAGGAGACCCGAGACGGTACTCCTATACGGAAATTCATAGACCTGTCTAAAGAGAACTTAGACTATTATCCCCAACCAGCACCCTGAGGAGACAGTGCGGTGGGAAATTCTTTCATGACCTTTAAGTCGCTAAGCTCTCAGAGTTCCAAGGAACAAGCTGACCCAGTCGAGGCAAGAGCCTGGCTAAAGGAAATAGATGAATCATTTGAGATTCTAAATGATTGACGAACCATAAAAGACTGTTTTGTCACTTACCCTCCTAAGAGAGAGACCACCCACTGGTGAAAGGCCAAGGAAGGCACGGAGCAAGAGATTATAATAAACTGATTTAAGTTCAGTCAATTGTTTTCAGGAAAGTACTTCCCAAGGTTATGGAGATAGTGTAAAAGCTTAAGAGCCAGAACAAAGGCAGACGAGTATGATGAATTATGAATCTAAGTTGTAAAAGTTATCAAGATTCGTTCTGAAGACACGAATCCAGAATAACGGAATGTTTGGAATCAATGCTTATGTTGTGTTGGTTCATGAAATAATGATAAGAGAAAGGAATATAACGGCAATAGAGTTTGAGGAATGATAAGGGAGTTGGGTATGAGGAAACCCTAAAGACTCGTAGAAATAGAAATAGAAGAGTATGTAATCGTCAGGATGAGGGTGATTCACCATGAGTTAAAATTGATGGTTGAGGGCATAAGAGATACATATATTTTATCCCCCGTAAGTTGGGAAGATTCGAGGAAACCTAAAGATAATTCGAAGGATAAATAAGGAGACGCGGATAGACTGAGGAGACAAGAAAGTAAGAAATTCAGAAAATTGGATGAAGGAAGTGACCTTCAAGAAGGTGAAGTGTAAGACCGGTGGCATGATACCCAGAAAGGGAGACGCCAGATATGAAAGATATCCCAACATCGAGGTGACTGTTGAGATAAACAACAAAAGTAAATAAGGAATTATTAAGAAGAAGTTCACGTTGAACACGACCAATATCCTCCAGAACATCCTTGTTATCGTTACCAAATTAGGCAAGAAAAGCGGATGACCATTGTTATCTTTTGGAGGCCATATGGATTGACCTCAATTTGAATAAGGATGCTATTATGAAATTAGGTATCGACTATCGAGGTGGGAATGATGAATAAGATAATCTGTCAAGGATATATGACTTGATTTATCCATGGATGGATGCAGGTACCTTTTAAAGGTGGAATTAAGGCTAGAACATCGGTAACTTAAAATGAATCCTAGGGGAATGCATAAAGGTTTGCATTTCACCCTTAATAGGGACGGTATGAGTTTTGACAGTATGATTTGGAAAGGGTCAAGGTAACAATAACCTTTAAGAATTAGTGAAGAAATTTTCAGAAGTATATAGACAATGGTTCTAGTAATAGTAAATGGTATTTTGATATGCCCTGTATTTAGGGAACACAGGAGGAACGATTGAAGGATAACCTTAGAGGTTTCCAAGGAGAAAGGTAATATTCAAAATTCTCAGGAATAAAAATGTTCATAAAAGAAATATGACGTAATTATAATGATGCCAAGTGGGGCACGTGTTAAACCACGAGAAAGGATGGATCGAACCAGTAATGGTCGAAACTGTTCAGGGCAATTAGGACTTAAGATAAAAGATGTTCTAAGTATGATTAAGAGTCAGTCTTGACAGTGATTAGCCTCTAAAGATTGAGGCAATAACTTATGGAAAAATGGTGATATTTTTTTTTTACTCATCAGATTTTAAGGGAAACATCTTCACTCAAGCTGTGATTGAAATAAGGTAGAAATTATTTGGAGATGGTTAAAGTGACATTCACTGTAAGGAAATTTTACTATCAGGAAAGGCCAAAGAGGTGGCCGACACTTTAAAGGTAAGAGGATAATTATAGGCGCTTGTGCCAAAAGAATACAGTGATGATGGTTAAAACTGTGAAGGTTGTATTATGGTTTGGAAGATTGACATTCCTTCTGATGACTGTGCAATACCCAGCCGTAATAGTAGTTGGTAAAGGTTTAATTCGTGTAATCGCCATGAGCGGGCTATCTATCTCAGAAGATACTATCTTGAGAATAAGCCAGGACCATATTCCAAAAAGGACTAAACAAACCTTTGAGTTAAGTCTTCTATTGAAGGCATATGATTAAGAATGGTATTAACCTGCTATCGTTGCTTTGAGCGAAACTCTTCTGCAATTTTATCTGCTTCATGTCATGTATGTATGTCAGAATCAGGAGTGTTCTTCATGAATCGTGAATGGTGATTATGTTACCTCCTTAGAAGGATTTGATAGGACATGTATGGACTTCGTATGGTTAGATCTTAAGATTTCATGGAACGTGAATGACGACAGTAGGTCAGTGGTGGACCATAGTAAGGCAGCAATGATTCTGCGAGTAGTGAGCTGATTACAACCGTGAGAGTTGTATTGGAATGGGTGTTGAGATTGAGTACCACTAATCGGGTCGTGGTAGTGTATAAGTTATCATTGATAGACTAATTAAATAGAGTATCTACCTAGTGAATATTTATTCTTTCTTATCAATAGAGAGTCGTATTATTATACGAGGAAGGTTGCGGTGCAAGCATAGAATCCTAGTAACGATGATGTATAGAATGATATCCCAGATTCGATTTTCGATGTCGAGGGAGTTTCAAAGGTAATTGTGTATAAGCTCAAGGAAGAGCATGGGTCCATAGAATGATGGACGGGATAGCGAAAATATTTAAGCACGTGAAATGCGATGCTATAATACTTGATGTTGATATAAATACGTATATGTTTTGTTCTCCTATGACAAACCTCTATAGTTCAGAGGTAGGTTCCAAGCCAGATATTTTGTGGCAGTATTTTTTTTCATATATACAATTCTCTTCAGTTCGTTCTTTTCTCTTCTTTTCATTTCATGTAAGCTGAGAAGAACAACCCTTCCAGAAGGGGAGGTATTGCCGAATGACTATCTATCTGTGTGATAGAAGCCGAGTAGGATACCAGCTATTGTTTAATTGCTTGTCAAGTACTAAAGGCTGGCCACCTTCTGTACTAACTATGCAATATAACAAGTGTTCATGATCATAGTGATCTCTCAATAAATTCTTTTACTTCTATATGAAGGATTAAGCTTTCGAAGATAGAAACAGCTGAAAAAGGAGTAGTAAAGTTATGGTGGTATTCGGAATGGAAACACATTCGTAATACTAAGGTTGACGTGGTTATTAAAAGGTTATAGAACGCTAGTGAGCAAAAGTATAACCAGTATAATATTAGGAACGGAAGGTAGTAGCGATTACGAACTGGAAAAGAATGGGTATTAAGAAGCAAAAGCTATAAATCTAGAAGCTATAATGAGAGTCTGTGCAATAGACTTGAAAGAAATTAGAATGATCACTTAACACGGATTGAGTTTTCTTACGACAATAGATCATATGTCAGTATTGAGATATCGCCTTATGAAATCCTTGAGGGAAGACAATGTCGATCTCCCTTATGTTAGGATGAAGTTGTAGAGCGCAAGATGCTCGGACCCGCAGTAGTCCAAAGGACCAAGGATATGATAGATCTAATCAGAGGACGGCTGGTAGTAGCCCAAGATGGACATGATAAGTATGTTGATTTCACATGAAAGGATAAAGAGTATGAAATAGGGGACGTAGTAATGTTATAGGTATCCCTTAGAAAGGATTGATGAGGTTCGGAAAGAAAGGAAAGCTAAGTCTACAATTTGTTGGACCCTTGGATATGTTAAGACGTTTGGGAAGTTAGCATATGAGCTAGCCCTAACCCCGAACATGTAGCAGGTCGTAACGTGTTCCACGTATCAGTGTTAAGGAAGTATAATTCAGATGCCAGATAAATAGGGGCACATGAGCGCATAGATATGCAACCCGACGTAACCTATATGGAGCAACCAGGAAGGGTTGTTGAGTGAAAAGGGAACAAGTGCTTTGGAGAAGGGTTATCAAACTATTCAGAGTTTGATGGAAGAACCACAATGTGGGAAAATTTACTTGAGAGTTAGAAAGTGTAATGCTAAGAAAGTATCCCTATTCATTTTCTATCTGATTCCGGGACGGAATCCTTTTAAGGAGGGGAGACTGTAATAACCCCAATTTTTGAGAAATTTTGAAACCCTTATGAATAGTGTTTTTGCTGAACGAGAAAACTTTTCATGCCACACTATGTAGGGGTTCTGATATGGATATTCTGAGATTTAATTAGTACTTTATATGGAATATAAGTGTATGTAAAGATCGTCAGAATCCAATTCCGAACACTTTGATTTTTCCCGGAAATCCACAAGATACGGAGAGAATTGAGTATAAGGTAACAGGATAAAAAGGATTTAAATTAAAGGATTATAATAAAGGATCATAAAAAGGAATATAATGTATTGAGAAAGGTTAAGGGAACCTAAGTAATAAGATCCCGGGTATGATCCTTCAAACGATAAACGAGAACGAAAGTTAAGCGAACCGTATAACAGATCAGCGGTCATTAGGCAAACGATTAGGAAGTTAATCAAAGGGATTAATGGGAATGATGTCATCCAACCAATAGAAAGAAGACAAGGAAGGAAGGATGACATCATGAGGATGAGGTAAGCATGACATGGGAAGGAAGGAGGTGTGGTTGAATAAGAACCACACAAATTCAAGGGCAAGGTAGTAATTTGCTAAATCAAATACAAAAAAAAACCAAGCCAACCAAGCTAGCAAAATAATTTCATCAAAAAATCAAAAACAACGAAGGCATGAGTTCATCTTGCTCTCGGCTTTTTAGCATTTTCAAGGCATAGATTTTTCAAAATCAAAGATCAAAGCTTCCTAAATTGGTAAGAAAATTCCCTAATCATCTTCATGCTTAGTTATGGCTATATCATGAGTTTAAGCCATTAATTCTTTCTCAAACTTCTTCATTTAATCAATGAAGAAGACAATGAATAGTGTTTTCAAGATTTTTAACTTGAAGTTTGTCTTGTTTTCTTGAAGATCCAAGCTTTCTTAAAACTTCTCCAAGCTTCTTAAGGCTTCCTAGCTCCACCCACCACTTCAAGGAAGGTATACCATCTCCTAACCCTAGATTCCTATATATTATAGGATGATTTTGAGTAGTGGGTTGATATTGTATCTTGTTGTTATGATTTAGAGTTTGAGATTTGGTATGGTAGTGAATGGAATGGTAATTATTGTGGTTTTGATTTAAAAGAACTTAAGAATGATTAAAGTTAAGTTTAAGCATAAGTATGAAAGATTAAATTGAATTGGTTGGGGTGGTTATGATGTGATAAGGATGGAGGTTGGTTGTATGTTGGATTTGAGGTTGATTTGGGTTGTTTGTGAATGGGTTAAAATTTGGAAATCGCGTAAACATAGCCGTCGTAACGTCCGATTTTCTTTGGACTGTTTTTGTGTATAGCATTAGGGCCCGAGAACCCCCTGCTAGATTGTGACCACTGCCATGTTTAGATAGCTCATGTTACGAGCTTCGTTTTGATATGTAGTTCGTTCGATTCCGATTTACGGTTTAGGAGAAACGACCGTTTCAAGTAACGGCGTTTCGCGAACGAAACTTTTCCCCTCGCCTTACTTTGAAATGTAGGTTAAAGACCAAAAAGGGTTAATTAATGCATGAAACATTTATGGTAAGTGTTTTAGGCAATTGGTAAGTCACTCGAGAAGGAATCGCTTTAAAACTCGTAAAGGTTAAATTATTAAAAATGGTGGAGCCGAGGGTACCCGAGTGACTTAAGCGAATCAGTGAGCGCAAAACAAGCGTTAGAGTCTAAGTTAGTTAAAGTATAGATTTACAAGTGACTTTGGTTTAATTCCAACTTACTTGTTGTTTATAGGTTACCAGACTCGTCCCGAGCCATTCGTAACCCCCAGTCGCTCAGGCAAGTTTTCTACCCGATATAGTGTTGTTGTGATGTATACACTTGTATATGCATTATCTTGCGATAGATGCATGTTGGTTATTTAGCAAATTCTTGCGATATATTGTAGCATGTGATATGGTATATATGCATGCCTGTTTCATATTCTTGAAATATATATCTGTTGGTTCAGTTGATAATACCTATGCTAGAGGATAGCGGTATCTTGCATATACCCTTAGTATAGGGACCCAAAGGTGAAAATATTTTCTAAAACCGGGAGTCGAGGATCCCGAGTAGATTTTGTATATATATGGATATGGATATATATATATATATATATTTATATATATATGGTTATAGTTTTCCAAACTATTAATCGAATAAGGTTTATTCGATAACTTTAAACTTTATTATTTATTGAATATTATTTGAATATTCATTCGAGGGCTTATGACTCTTTTATATTATTAGTGAATATTATTGAATATTCATTTGAGGATCTATGACTCCGATTATTTGCTGAAATATATTCTTTATTTTATTAAAGAATAAGGTGTTAATAATCAAACTTATTTTCGATTATTCCAATAAAGATAATACTTTCATATAAGTATATCTTTGGTTATTTAATGTTTATTTCAAGTATAAGTTTTAATACTTCTACTTCAATTATTTTTATAAAGATTATTCTTTATGGGAATATTATTTAATTAATAATATTCAGATATTTTCTAATATTCTGGGGACTGATTTACTTCATTAAATCAGCCTTACTCCAAACACTCTTTAAAGTGTTTTCGAGTCTTCAAAATGATTTTTAAAAGTCAGAGCGGATCCCAAAACTCATTTTTATATTTAAGATCTTCCTTTTTAAAGGGGATTTAAATACTCGCTCAAAACCTGGGGAATCCGGCTCTGTGGTGTATTTTATATTCGCAACGAGGTTGCAGATTTGGTAAATGAATTGATTACTTGCCCAACGTTCGGGAAGTAAGTCCATCTCATTGAGTCGGCATAAGCGACAGGCCGGGGTACGGTCTATTATTGTGTAAGTGGCTGGGTGGCAGTCCATCAACGCGTGAGGGGCCGGGGTACGGTCTAGCGCGAGGTCCTAATGCGGCCAGGGTGATGACCGGTGAGGAATTCATCCATCTACAGTAGAAAAGGTTACTTATTGGTATCTTTGCCTGATCAGCGAGATATCGGGTTTATGCCAAAATTCTTTTCCTTTCCAAAATTCATTGGATGTTTCAAACTCTGTTCATACTTTGCATAACAGAGATTCCAGAAAATGTTTAAAGGGATATATATATGTGGATATATATATCGGGACTAAATAAAGTATCTCATAACTTTTTCATTCAATAATATTTCAAAGATTGAATCTATTCAAGTCTTATCTTGTGGTCTCATCAGTGGGATGAACTTTTGAAATTGATTATAACTTGAACGGTGGTAGTTCAAGTAGTATTTGGGAATGATATAAGTGTAGTGAAGTATTTGGTAACTTCGTCTTTTAAACTTATATCTAATTAATAATTGTCTTATGAATGACAAAGATTTTCAGAAAAACGTTGAGACAAGGTTAGATATATGAGATCACCTTGCAACGATATTTTTTATACAGTTATACAATGGGACTTTGTGTATATTATGCATGGAAGAGGACTTCCATTATTTTGAAAAGTATATATGTATATATACTGAATATTTTGCGACTTCATCGCATTAAGATATCAAACTTGGTTCATTTCTTTTGACCAAGATTTTCATGAGTATTATGAGTAGACTCATATACTATTAATCATTATACATATTATTTTGGTGGGCTTGCTGCTCACCCTTGCTTTCTTCTTTCATCACACAACATCAGATAGATAAGATGAACAGGACCAAACTCCCAATTCGCGATCAGATAGGAAGCGTTTCGCAGCTTCCTATAGGCATTGAAGTCACTGTAGTTGAGGTAGGGAACTACCAATAGACTAGGCTTCAACTTTTGATGTACAAGATTTATGTATATTTATGAATTGTAATAATGGCAATGAAATGTAAATTTATTCAGAACCTTTTTAAGGTGTATTGACATATAATTGTGGAATAAAACGACTTGTGATTATTTTTGGATGTTCATCTCTGAGACTATAACGTGTGGTGTGTGTGTTTATTGTGGGGTCACAGTACAGAGTAGTTGAGAAATTATTAAGATTGGGTGTTAATAAGGGAAATGGAACTCGTGACAACCCGGATCCCCGACCCCGGATCTGGGGGTGTTACATATATACAGCAAACAGGAAGCCAGGTTCAGTAATCACCGGAAACAGATCGGAAATCAAGGAATCAAGGCGGCAACAACGGTGGCGAATTTGCTGGACAAACACGAGCACAGGAGACCGAGAATTTCCAGAGAAATACGGCCGTGAGGGAAGGAGAACAGAAGAAATGAATGAATAGAAAGAGCAGATGAGAGAACAGGGGCGAAGAAGATGAACCCGGGGATGGTTTTTTTCTGTTTTTATTTATATATTGTTTTATTTTCTTTCCTTTTTTTTCTACAGCAACCAATGGGGAATAACCACGAATCTGGAAAATAACTGAAATTCTACCACGTGCCCTTTTTATCTTTTCTGACAGCCCCACCTTGACTCGTTTTTGCAATTTAACGAACCATCACGCGAATAAAAATAAGCCCGGAAAATTCCAAATAAATTTTAAAATATCACAAATAATTTAAATTTATTAAAAATAAATTTTTCATAATTTTTAAAGCATTTTTGAAATGTAACTTGTACCCGGATTTAACAAATAAACGAAACAATGCGCATGTAAAAATAATCCCAAAAATTTCCGAAATACTTTTAAAATTCTCGAAATAATCCAAACCTAAATAAATGTGAGTTTCATCATTTTTGAAGAATTCTGGAATTAAATACAGATTTTACAAATAAATGAAATCAGAAAATCATACGGGGTTAAATAATTGATGAAATGTTGATTTCTAAATTTTATAAAATCCCAAAAATAATTATTGTAATTATAAAACCATAAAAAACAATTTTAAAGACACTCCACATATTTACACAAATAAACTTGTATTAAATCCACTTTTAAAAGCGAAAACAATTCAGTGTACTTAATAATTAATTACACGAACAATCATGTACACCATAATCACCTACACAGATAAAAATAAAACAACCCATAGCTGACAGAAGTTATACACATATATTATTCATTTATTAATTCCATAATTATGCATTTAAATAATATAAAAATACACGAGTCGTTATAATGATAGTGTATCATAACTTACTCCTTCTGGAACACCTCAATGGAATAGAGATTTTGAGAGGAGAAATTGTACCTTGTTGAACATAATGCGATCGATGATGAGTCAAGCGGATCTTCCATTCAGTTTCTAGGGTTATGCTCTAGATTCGGCTGCATATACACTTAACCAAGTTCCAACTAAAGCGGTTCAAAATACTCCATATGAGATATAGTGTGATAAATGTCATAGCATGTCATTTATGAAAATTTGGGGACATGAAGCATTTGTAAAATGTTTAGCCTCTGACAAGCTTGGACCAAAATTAGATATATGCTATTTTGTGGGATACCCAAGTGAGATTAGGGTATAGTTTTTTTAATTCATCCGAGAATAAAGTGTTTGTTGCTCGGGCCGCTGTATTTTTTGAGGGAGAACTAGTTTCTAAGAAAATCATTGGGAGGAAAATACATCTCGATGAAGATCGAGAACCACACGATAACATTGAACCAGAGTTGAAATAAGATTAGGATGTACATCAAAATGTTGAAAGTAATCCCGTCCAATAAACACAAGTTATTCGTAGATCTAGTAGGATTAACCATGAGCCCAGGAGAAATTATGAATTTCTTTTGACTCAAGATGGTGATGTGAAGCTTACGGATAATGATAAGCCTCTCACCTACCAAGATGCTATGAACAGTTCAGACTCTGAGAGATGGCTAGAGGCCATGAAATCTGAGATGGAATCCATGTATCAAAATAAAGTATTGACTTTAGTTGATCCACTCGAAGGGGTAAAACCTATAGGGTGCAAATGGGTTTTCAAGAAGAAAACTGACATGGATGGTAAAGTACAGACCTATAAGACGCGACTAGTGGAAAAAAGTTTCAAACAAATTCATGGTATAAACTATGATGAGACTTTTTCACCAGTTACTATGGTCAAGTCCATCAGGATTTTGATAGTTGCTTACTTTGACTATGAGATTTGGAAAATGGATGTCAAAACTGCTTTCTTATATGGGAGCCTTGAAGATGATGTATATATGATACAACCTGAGGGTTTTGTCAATCCAAAGTTTGCTAAGATAGTTTGTAAGTAGCTTCTATACATTTATAGATTGAAGCAAGCCTCAAACAGAATGAATATTCATTTTGATGAAATGGTCAAAGAGTTTGGCTTTATTCAAAATGAAGATGAACCATGTGTTTACAAGAAGGTTACTGGGAGCTATGTGACATTCCTAATATTATATGTAGATGACATATAACAAATAAGGAATGTCATACCTTCTCTAGAGGCTGTTAAGACTTGGTTGAGAAATAGTTTCTCGGTGAAAGACTTAGGCGATGCTACCTATAAATTAGGGATCAAGATCTATAGAGATAGATTGAAAATATTAATCAACCTTGTCGGAGTACATACATTGATAAAGTATTACATCATTTTATGATGCAAGAGACAAAGAAATGATATGTTTCGATGTCTCATGGGATAGTGATCTCAAAAGATAATTGCCCCCTAAATCATTAAATTATAAGGGCGTTTGAGAAAGTTCCAGATGCGTCAGTAATTGGATCTATAATATGTACAATGATATGTATTTATCATGATGTTTCATATGCTTTGAGTGTCATCAGACATCAGTCTAATCCAGGTGAGGGTCACTTGATAGTTTTCAAGAATATTCTTAAGTACTTAAAGAGAACTAAAGATTTATTTTTGGTGTATGAAGAAGATAGGGAACTGGTTGTAGAGGGTTACACTGATACTAGTTTCTGAACCTAATTTTTGGACAGACAAGGATGATTACGAGTTTATGTATGTTTTGTCTTTTGTCTAAATATAATTGATGTTAGCTTGAATAGTTCAAAACAAAAACATTGTGTTAGATTTTAAACGCAGCGGGGGCATGGCAAAACACTTTTACACATACAAAATCCAAATAAAAGCATATAAATCGTGAATAAAAATTCGAGGGATCGAATCTAACCTTTTAAAATAATTCGGAGACAACAATCAGAGATCCTTAGCAGTTGCTCCTCAATTGTGAAGCACTCCATCGGTATCCATCAAGAAAACGATGTTAAGGAGGAGGAAGGAGGTGGAGAGAATTGGGTTTTCCAAACTTTTTGGGTTTTCGGGTTTGATGTGGGTTAGAATAAAATTAGGGTCTATAATAGTGTATTTTAAGGCAAAATTTTCAGCTAAAATTTTCCCATAAATATTATTATTATTATTATCCCATTTATTATTCTCATTAATAATTAAAACACCTTTTCATCATTAATCCTTTTTCTAAACACTTTAGAAATAATTCTCTCTCTTGATTTAATTTTCAAAAATTAAATCCTTTAATTAATAATATTAAGAACTTTTCTTAATTAATTTATAATCAATTAAATCTCATTTAATCAATTATTAAATTTGCCAATTAATTATTTATTTCATAAATAAATAATTATTAGCCATTATTAATTAATTCCTCCACCATTAAATCATTCTCTTTTTATGGTGTGATCCTGTAGGTTCAATATTAAGCCGGTAGTAGAAATAAATAATAATAAAACTATTTTATCATTATTTATATAAATTCTCTAATTTATTAAATATGATTAATTAATTAATCACATTTATTCTACATCGTGAGTGATGCTTCTCAACATATCGCGACTATCCGGATAATATGAATTCACTGCTTAGAATACCAAGAACCTGTCAGTGAATAGTTACCGTACAATAAACTCCTTCTACCCTACAATGTCCTGATTAAATACAAGGCATGGATCTCGTGTCAAGCCTATCTAATTCAATCACTTTGCTTACCATTTACTATGCGTAGTTCTATGTAAATTAGAAACTCCTTTCTAATTTCATTCACTCTGACCAGAGATTCCTGAACTAGCATAAGTGCATCAGCCTTGAACATTCGCTTCCTTCACTGGAAGGGGTAGATCCTTTATTGATCATACACTATCTTCGTGTACAAATTCCTATACCCAGAAGAGCCCTAATAATTGTCCCTCGAGACTAAGAACTAAACCAAAGCATAGTTCAGTGTACACAAGATGACTATGATGACCTCAAGTCTAAGGATGCTTGTATAACTATCACTATGTGAACAACTGCTGACACGTGAGTGAACTCCATCAGTTGTTCAGCTGTGCGAGTCATGTTCAGTGAACTTATTCTATAATAAGCACCTACATACTAGCTATAGTGTCACCACACAAATGTCTATGAGAACAGACATCCTTCATAATGAAGCAAGCACAGTATGTACCGATCTTTGCGGATTATTAATTACCAGTTAGTAATCCTATGACCAGGAACTATTTAAGTTTAGAGTTATCATCTTTTTAGGTCTCACTATTATGATCTCATCATAATCCATAAAAAGCTTTACTCTAAACTATGGTATATCTTATTTAAACACTTAAATAGATAAAGCCTGTAATAAAAACAAAACAAGTCTTTTATTAATATCAATGAAATCAAAACAGATTACATAAAAGTTATTACTAAATCCTAATACATGATTGGACTTAGGACATATTCCTTTCAATCTCCCACTTATACTAAAGCCAATCACTCTGGTATCTAATACCCATCTTGTCTTCATGACGATCAAAGTGACTTTCATAAAGTAGCTTTGTGAGTGGGTCTGCTATGTTGTTATGTGTGTCAACTCTAATTCAATACAATACAAGAAATGTTACCGCGCTCCCACTAACCCTTTTGTAGACGCATGGTTCATCTGCGTTTTTGATAAAATCAAATTCTTTGATTGTCTCATCAAAATGAATGTTCCATCTTTCGAGAAGCTTGCTTTAAACCACATATGGTTTGCAGTAGCTTACACACTAGGTTTTCATTTCTTTTGGAAAGAAAACCATCTGGATAATTGCCAGATCTCATAGTCGTAGTAAGCAGCAATCGTAAGCAAAATCCGAACTAATTTTAACAGGGCTACAGGTAAAAGGTTTCATCAAAGTCAATCCATTGCCTTTGTTTAAATCCTTTTGCCACAAGCTTGGCCTTAAAGGTCTCCACCTGGCCATCTGTTATAATCTACCTTTTGTATACCGTATACATAGATTCCATTCTGGATTTCATGGCACTATGCCATTTCTCTGAGTCAACACTACTCATAGCCTCATTATAGGTCACAGGGTCGTCATCATCAATGATCAACAACTCATTGTCATTCTCAATGACAAGGCCATAATACCTCTCAGGTTGGCGAGACACTCTCCCTGACCTATGAATGGGCTGTTCCACAAAAGGTTGTTCAGTCAGAACAGGTGTTTCCACTCGATCTGTAGTAGTTTGTGCTTCTTGAACTTTATCAAGTTCAATTTTGCTCCCACTGTTTCCTTCAAGGATAAACTCCTTTTCCAAGAAGGTAGCATGTCTGGAGACAAACACCCGATGATCGGTGTAAAAGTAATACCCTAAAGTCTCTTTAGGATATCCCACAAAACTACATTTTACGGATCGATATTCCAGCTTATCTGGGTCAACTTACTTGACGTAAGCTGGACATCCCCAAATCTTAACGTGTTTAAGACTCGGTTTCCTTACTTTCCATATCTCATATGAAGTTTGAGGAATAGATTTGGAAGGCACCTTATTCAGTAAATATGCTGAGGTTTCCAATGCATAACCCCATAGGAATACTGGAAGATTTATATAGCTCATCATGGACCGAACTATGTCTAACAAAGTTTGATTTCTCCTTTCAGATACTAATCTGGAGGAGTCCACTGGGAGACTATACCATTTACTTTGAGATAATCCAGAAACTCTCCGTTCAAGTATTCACCACCTCGATCTAATCGAAGAATTATAATACTATGTTTGGTTGTTTCTCCACTTCATACTTATATTCTTTGAACTTTTCAAAGGCCTCAGACTTGTGTTTCATCAAACACATATCCGAATCCAGATCTATCATCTATGAAAGTAATGAAGTATGAAAATCCACCCATGGCTTGCGTAGACATTGGTCCACATACATCTATGTGTACCATTCCTAGCAAATTTGCAGCCCTCTCTCCATGTCTACTAAATGGAGACTGCAGTGCCACTATAAAATGAGATTTTCATCATCCCTTTTCTTTTATTAGTTTGTTCAATCTGAAGTAAATTATGTCACATTTATATAGACCATTATTTAAAGCACCACGTCCATAAAGAATATTATCTCTAAGAATAGAACATTCATTATTCTCAATAATAAATGAAAATCCAGCCAAGTCTAACATGGGAATAATATTCCTCACAATCGAGGGAACAAAATAACAATTATTTCAAACAATAGTCTTGCTCGTAGGCCTATGTAAATGAAATGATTCCACATCTATAGCAGCAACTCTTGCTCCATTTCCCATTAGTAGAACCACCTCCTCTTCCTCAAGAGTCCTACTTCTCCTTGGTCCCTGCAACAATTGCAGATATGAGAACCACAGGCGGTATCGAATACCCAAGTAGAAATTTGATCTAATGACATATTCACTTCTATCATGAACATACCTGAATCAGAAGCGGTAGTCTCACTACCCTTCTTCTTCTTCAATTCTGCAAGGTAAACCTTGCAGTTACTCTTCCAGTGCCCCACCTTGTTACAGTGAAAGCAAACAATTTTGCTCTCGGGGTCTTCAGCTTTTGGTGGAATCGGCGTTTTCTCACCTACTTTCTTCTTCTTGGAAGAGTTCCTCTTCCTTTTCTTAGGATTGGAACCTTCACCAATTAGAAGAACATAACTCTTCTTAGGGGAAAAATTCGATTCCGCAGTCTTCAACATGTTGTGGAGTTCAGGCAGGCTGACATCCAACTTAATCATGTGAAAGTTCACAACAAACTGCGAGAACGAACTCGGAAGCGATTGCAAGACCAAGTCTTGGCTCAGCTCCCCATCCATGGCAAAACCATGTTGTCCAAGACGTTCAATCAAATTGATCATCTTAAGTACATGGTCATTCACAGATGATCCCTCAGACATCCTACAACCGAACAACTCCTTCGATATCTTATATCGAGCTGTCCTCCCCGCCACATCATACAACTCTTGTAGATGCATGAGGATAGTGTGAGCATCCATATGCTCATGTTGCTTCTGTAGCTCAATGTTCATGGAAGCTAGCATGATGCATTGAGCAACATTTGCATCATCTATCCACTTACGATACACAACATGTTCATCATCATGTGTATCACTAGCAGGTTCAGTAGGCTTAGGTGAGTCAATCATGTATTCCATCTTTTCAACCCTGAGAACAATTCTCAAGTTTCGAAGCCAGTCAGCATAATTAGGACCAGTCAATTTGTGAGCATCTAGTATGCTCCTGAGTGATAGTACAAAAGACATAATGTACAAAGTAAATCTGTAAATGATAAACATATAACAACACTTAACAAATATTCAATTTTATTTTAAAACACTATATGAATCGGGTCTTTATTCATAAGTGGCT
Organism: Apium graveolens; assembly: GCF_009905375.1. Taxonomy (NCBI): domain Eukaryota; kingdom Viridiplantae; phylum Streptophyta; class Magnoliopsida; order Apiales; family Apiaceae; genus Apium; species Apium graveolens. The sequence continues at coordinate 43,927,960 of NC_133655.1, read as the reverse complement.
CCCACTAGTTTTCCTAATTTATTCAACCCCCTACGTGAAAAATTAAGCATTCATAATGCTAGTGGGAATAGGGATCCTACATTCCATTACACGACCCTGGCTGTAGCACGAACCACCATGTAATGTTCAATAGGCAAATAACTCTTGTCAATTATATCTCATGTTATTCCCTAATCAAACTTTAGCCTCTTGAATAATTGAGTCTCGGCTGTAGCACGACAAACTCAATATTCTAAGTCAAGTCTAACCCAACATTCCGTACAGTTGAATCAGTCCCCAAAGGCCCACGGCTGTAGCACGTACCGACCTTTAGATTCTTATTCAATGTACACATCTCTATGTAATAGACAAGTATTTCTTATTTCGAAATCAAAGCCCTCGGCTGTAGCACGAACCGACAATGATTCAAAAATAAGAACTACTTTTCTATCATGTTGGAAGGCTATGACCGACACAAGCCCGTTGTGTCATTGGCCAATTACTACTTGATATTATTTAATTTTAGAGGGATTATATTACGTTACAATCATAATCATATTATAAAGAGATTCTTCCTTTTAAATTAAATATTTCAAATCAATAATCAATAATCAGATGATTCCCAGATCGGGTGGAGCATTGTCAAGAGGCGTCACTTAATAACCCTTTCTTACAGATAGAAATATGTTGTTGACAGAATCATCCTTTCTCTCATATCGAAAATTCATATTCAATTACGTGTTTCACAAACACAATAATCTCATGATTGTATTCATAATATTGTTCTTAAGGTTATGAAACAATTTCACAGTACTAGGTTGTCTAACAAACGCCTTATGTTCATTTAAGTTCACCTAAATCTATCATCGCATGATAAAATAAGCATATATCACATATATAAACATGAATAAACATCAAGGTAGGCATTTTACATCATCTAGCATATTGGTCTAAGCATTATACATCTCTATGTATCATATGAAGCATTTAAAAGCAACTAAAACAGTTAAAAATAGCTTTAAAACACTTCATGGAAATATAAACAATTCTAAACTTTTATATAAACTAAAATTGATCACTCCATTAGATCTGTCTCGAAAAGACGAATCCAACGGTATATTGCACGCCTAAAACGGAGTTACGAAACTCCCAGAAAATCAATTTTAAAATCAACAGAAGGTCTGTAACGCATTACAGGAACGCGTTACAAGCCCTGTAACGCATTCCGGTGATGCGTTACACCTTTTAAGCCATTTAAAAGGTGTAACGCATTCCGTGAATGCGTCACAGGTGTGTAACGCATTCCCAGAATGCGTTACACCCCTATTTTTTTTTTTTGCAGCAGCCGTCTTCTCTCTTCTCGAAAAACGTGCCTGATAGCCGCCTTACCTGACTGTACCTGGTTCCGTGCAGTAGCAGTAGTACAGCAACAGCAGCAGATGTGCAGATGATATAAAAATATATATATATATATATATATACTATATATACATATAATTATACTTATTAAATTATAAATTTTAATTATAAGAACTTCAAAAATTCATAATAAAAAATCTATACATCATAAAATTATGAAAAAAATACCCAGACGATCTACAACACTTGTAGAACCCAGATCAACATTCAAAATTATTCTGAGAAACGATTTCTCATCAGAAAAAATTAATCCATAATATAACTTGTAAAAATCATAATTAATTCATAGAAGCACATAAAATTCTGAAATTTTTACCACATATCTATATGTATACAACCTATGCTCTGATACCATTGTTTGATTTTTAACGCTGTGGGGGCATGGCAAAACACTTTTACACATACAAAATCCAAATAAAATCATATAAATCGTGAATAAAAATTCGAGGGATCGAATCTAACCTTTTAAAATAATTCGGAGACAACGATCAGAGATCCTTAGCAGTTGCTCCTCAAGTGTGAAGCACTCCACCGGTATCCACTAAGAAAACGATGTTAAGGAGGAGGAAGGAGGTGGAGAGAATTGGGTTTTCCAAACTTTTTGGGTTTTCGGGTTTGATGTGGGTTAGAATAAAATTAGGGTCTATAATAGTGTATTTATAGGCAAAATTTTCCGCTGAAATTTTCCCAGAAATATTATTATTATTATCCCATTTATTATTCTCATTAATAATTAAAACACCTTTTAATCATTAATCCTTTTTCTAAACACTTTAGAAATAATTCTCTCTCTTGATTTAATTTTCAAAAATTAAATCCTTTAATTAATAATATTAAGAACTTTTCTTAATTAATTTATAATCAATTAAATCTCATTTAATCAATTATTAAATTTGCCAATTAATTATTTATTTCATAAATAAATAATTATTAGTCATTATTAATTAATTCCTCCACCATTAAATCATTCCCTTTTTATGGTGTGACCCTGTAGGTTCAATATTAAGCCGGTAGTAGAAATAAATAATAATAAAACTATTTTATCATTATTTATATAAATTCTCTAATTTATTAAATATGATTAATTAATTAATCACATTTATTCTACATCGTGAGTGATGCTTCTCAACATATCGCGACTATCCGGATAATATGAATTCACTGCTTAGAATACCAAGAACCTGTCAGTGAATAGTTACCGTACAATAAACTCCTTCTACCCTACAATGTCCTGATTAAATACAAGGCATGGATCTCGTGTCAAGCCTGTCTAATTCAATCACTTTGCTTACCATTTACTATGCGTAGTTCTATGCAAATTAGAAACTCCTTTCTAATTTCATTCACTTTGGCCAAAGATTCCTGAACTAGCATAAGTGGATCAGCCTTGAACATTCGCTTCCTTCACTGGAAGGGGTAGATCCTTTATTGATCATACACTATTTTCGTGTACAAATTCCTATACCCAGAAGAGCCCTAATAATTGTCCCTCGAGACTAAGAACTAAACCAAAGCATAGTTCAGTGTACACAAGATGACTATGATGACCTCAAGTCTAAGGATACTTGTACAACTATCACTATGTGAACAACTGCTGACACGTGAGTGAACTCCATCAGTTGTTCAGCTGTGCGAGTCATGTTCAGTGAACTTATTCTATAATAAGCACCTACATACTAGCTATAGTGTCACCACACAAATGTCTATGAGAACAGACATCCTTCATAATGAAGCAAGCATAGTATGTACCGATCTTTGCGGATTATTAATTACCAGTTAGTAATCCTATGACTAGGAACTATTTAAGTTTAGAGTTATCATCTTTTTAGGTCTCACTATTATGATCTCATCATAATCCATAAAAAGCTTTACTCTAAACTATGGTATATCTTATTTAAACACTTAAATAGATAAAGCCCGTAATAAAAACAAAACAAGTCTTTTATTAATATCAATGAAATCAAAACAGATTACATAAAAGTTATTCCTAAATCCTAATACATGATTGGACTTAGGATATATTCCTTTCACAGTGATGATTCTATGGAAGCCGAATATATTTATATTTTTTTTGAAATAGCCAGGGAGACTGTTTAGGCATGTCCTTAGGCAATATCACCTTATTAATGAGATTAATGATTAAGGAGATATAAATGTACAGTGCATAGTCATGATAGTTTTACAAACCCACTGACTAAGGCTTTGTCGCAGCAGAAGTACGATGGTCATACTAGTTCCATGAGTATTAGATACATGGATGATTGACTCTAGTGCAAGTGGGAGATTATTAGTGTTTGTGCCCTAGAGACAACACTATGATGTTTTAGTTTAAGACATTAGGATTATTAATGTTTATGTTCTATCGATTATTCCCTTTATAATTTATTAATTTTTAATTTAATGCGATATAAATGTTAGATTAATAAATGTCCTTGGAATATGATATGCAATTCTATATCTCTAAGTACGTGACTTAGAAATGAGATTATGAGAATAGTATCAATGTTCCTAAAGGTCTCTAGTAGAGTATTATTATTAATGGACAATAATAATGCATTAAGACTGGTGTGTTTGTTGACTGATGATCACATCTCATTGATCATAGGTATAGTGATACTAAAGTCAAAAAACACAAGCAGATGTATATGTACATGGTGCTGGACAGACCCAATGTGAGATTCTACATGTCTGTTGTGTCATAAGTAATTCTCATAGTGATAATGATGTAATGGTCCTTAGACCTGAAGTCATTATATTTCTCTACGATATTTAATATACATTGATTCCATTAAAAGTTATCCTTGACCGGGTAATGATAAAAATGGACATTGGGTATATTATGAATCGTATGAGAAATATGAATGATCTAGATGGGATTTAACCCTCCTATTTTAGGAGTGATATTATTGGCCTCTTGTGTGAGCTAGACTATGAAATGCGTGGTCACACCCAAATGTTGATTTGATATGATAGTCTACTCATTGATCAAGGAAACTTGGATTAAACTATGATAATAATGACACATTACATGCCTCTAGTTTAATCTATAATATTTGGTTAAAGAGATTATATTACTTTGTACATTATTCATAAAAGGTTTAATCGATCACCGATTCAATTATTATTATTTGGGTAGCAATGATGTATTACTAGACGCCGCTCATTGTTTACAATTTTAGATTAGATTTAAAATTCATTGCCAATGTAGTAATAACCTATAGGGTCATACAAACAAAAATGCTTGAAGGATTATTTAATTTAAATTTGGTTTTAAATTAAATTAAAGTAATTTGAATTATTTATAATATTAATTAAGTTTGACTTAATTAATTAAATAATTAATGATATTCAAATTTACTAATATTAATTATTAAATTTATTTATTAAATAATTTAGTGAGACTTACTTATAATACAAATAGGAATTTCGAATTAATAATAACTCATAATTAGTTAAGAGTTATAATTCATATTTCTACTCTCTATATAATATCTCTTGTGTGGCTGATTTTTAGTGTGCAAGACTTTTACTAAAAACCTAGCCACCAAGGGAGAAGATGGAGAGAGCAAGAAGTAACGAGTTTGTGCTAGTACACATTCAATCCTTAAGTTCAAGCATTTGTGTGGATACCGATAGAGAGTAGATCGCGAGAGCAGAATGCGTGGTGATTGAACAAGCTTTTAATCTCCATTAGTCAACCAATTTGTAAAGCTTCTTAAGGTAAACAATCTGATCTGCGAATTAAATATATGTTTTTCGCATGAATCCTGCGGTGGGTTTCGAAAATTCTGATTTTTTTTACATTTGTAATTACTGTTTCCGTTGCATTTATGTGCTCAAAACCCAAAAAAAGTGTCATACCAGGCTCTAGGTGCTTGCTTCAGTCCATAAAGTGCTTTCAAAAGATAGTAGACATATTCTGGAAAGTTAGGGTTTTCAAAACTAGGAGGCTAACTAGCATAAACTTCCTCCTCCAAATCTCCATTCAGAGATGCACTTTTAACATCCATTTGATAGACTTTGAAATTGGCATAGGCTGCATAGGCTAGAAAAATTCTGATGGCTTCAAATCTTGCAACAGGAGCAAATGTCTCATCAAAATCTATTCCTTCTTGTTGACAGTAGCCCTTAGCAACCAATCTAGCTTTGTTCCTGACTACTATGCCATATTCATCCATCTTCTTTCTGAATACCCACTATGTGTCAATAGGATTCTTTCCTTTAGGCTTGGGTACTAGCTTCCAAACTTTATTTCTTTCAAATTGGTTTAGCTCCTCCTGCATAGCTAAAACCCAATCAGGATCCAACAGAGCTTCTTCTACCTTTTCAGGCTCTTTCTGTGATAGAAATCTGCTGTACAGACATTCTTCTTGAGTTGTTTTCCTTGTTTGCACTCTTGAAGATGAATCACCAATAATTAGCTCAAATGGGTGATCTCTAGTCCATTTTCTCTATCGTGATAGATTAGTTCTAGATGAAGAGGCCTCATAGTTATCTTGATGTGTGACAGAGTTTTGAGTAGAAGAAACTCCCCCTGAGTTAGTGGATCTTTGACTTGAGGTAGAGTTTCTTTCTGATTGTGATATGTGTTGGCTTTCAACTCCTAAAGATGGCTCAATGGATGATGCACTTGGTCTTTCGATGGATATTGAATTATGTGTTTCATTTGTTGTAGACTTTTCTGCATTATCCTTAGATATTGTTTCTTGATCACTTTCTTCATCACTATCATCACAAATTATCTCAACATTGTCAAATTTGAGAATTTCATGGAAATCTTTATCTTATAGTCCTTCAATCTTTTTATCATTAAACACAACATGTACAGATTCCATAACAATGTTGGTTCTAAGATTGTAGACTTTATATGCTTTTCCAACTGCATATCCAACAAAAATGCCTTCATCTTCTTTGGCATCAAACTTTCCATTCTGATCAGTTTGATTCCTCAAGATATAGCATTTGTAGCCAAATATATAAAGAAATTTAATGTTGGCTTCCTATTCTTGAACAATTGGTAGGGTGTCATGCATTTTTCTTGATTAACCAAAGAAATATTCTGAGTGTAGCATGCAGTATTTACAGCTTCTGCCCAAAAGTATGTTGGTAACTTTGATTCTTCTAGCATTGTTCTTGCAGCTTCAATAAGAGATCTGTTCTTCCTTTCCACCACTCCATTTTGTTGTGGGGTTCTTGCTGCTGAAAACTCATGCATGAACATATGTACTTCACAAAATAATCTCATCACATAATTCTTAAACACAGTTCCATTATCACTCCTGATTCTTCTAACTTTGAAATCAGGATAATTGTTGACTTGCCTTATGTGATTGATGATGATTTCACTAGCTTCATCTTTGGATTTGAGAAAATATGTCCAAGAGAACTTTGAGAAATCATCCATAATTACTAGAAAATATATTTTCTTTGAGATAGACAACACATTGACTGGTCCAAATAAATCCATATGCAGTAGTTGCAAAGGTTCTTCAATTGTTGAATCAAGCTTCTTTTTGAATGATGCCTTGATCTGCTTTCCTTTTTGAAATACATCACATAATCCATCTTTTGAGAATTCCACTTGAGGAATGCCTCTTACCAAATCTTTCCTGACTAGATCATTCATAGTCTTGAAGTTAATATGGGACAGCTTCTTGGGCCATAACCAATTTTCATCTTGACTTGCCTTGCTAACACTATAAGAAAAGGACTAGTAGACATCACCTCATCGACATCGATGTCATTAAGGGCCGATGTTAAAAATGTTTTTAACATCAGTTTGTTCCAAAATGATGTTAAAGACCGTTTTTTACATCAGTTAAAATCAAAACTGATGTTTAAACTACTTTTTTAAAAACACGCGGAAAATAACTTCTTAACAAAAACATTCCCCCCTCTTTGCTAAAAACATGCCCCCCTTAAACATTTCACTGCTTCTTTCTTCTCGCTCACCCGACTCTCTCATTCATCTCCTTCTCTTTCCCGATTCTCTCTCACTCACTCACTCTCAGCCTTCTACATTAAAACCCTAACTTATACTACCTTAATTAGAGCTGTATGTTTGAAACCCCTAATTTAAATCCTAGATTTCAAGTAACCGAACCCTACTTTTCAACTGAAATGGCCGATTTGCTGCAAGTTTTGGTCGATTTGTGCAAAGGAGATTGAACATTGGTCGATTTGTGTAAAGAAGGTTTAACCTAGCTCGAATCCCCTGTAATTAGTAAGTGTTATTCTAATTTCTTTTTAAAAATTCAATTTTCAATTTTTTATTCTTTCTTTTTGTGAAATGGGTTGCTTGATTTTGGTTCTTGATTTTTTATTGATAAATATGATAATCTAATATTTCAATTCATCTTAGATGATTGTTGGGCTGAACTTAATAGAGATTCTCAGGTTAGTTCTTCAATTCTGCGAGTGAACTTGTACAGGATCAGACTCTACTTTATTTGAGCTCAGTTTGTGAAGCTAAAATCTTAATTTCACAGGGAAATTTGGTGCCTCATAAAACAAAATTTCCTTCCGGAATCAAATCACTTACATATTATGTTCACAACAAAGGCTTGAAGCTCGGAATTTACTCTGATGCTAGGTAATATTATGATCCATCAGATTAATTTACCACAAGTAACCAATAATTTGTGTGTGCGCACTTAAAAAATGTCAATAATAAGATATAGTTGTTTTTGCATTATCTAATTTTCTGAATGTTGTATTCTTCAGAACTCAAACATGCAGCAAAACTATGCCTGGGTCACTGGGCTTTGAGGAACAAGATGCAAAGACTTTTGCTTCATGGGTATGCATACATAATTTATGTACATAAAATGATAAAGTAATGATTCTAAGCCACTCCTATATTCAAATTTATACAAAAATTATATGCAGGGAATTGATTATCTGAAGTATGATAACTAAAATAACAATAACATAGATGATAAACATATGTAATAATTAAACACAACATTTTCCATATAATGCACAAGGGAAATCAATCAAATTTTGTCTTGACTATATACATTATTTTGGCTAAAACATATAAAGGTACCCCATAATGTCTAAAGCTTTGCTGGATTCTGGAAGATCCATCTTGTATTCCCTATGCGAATGGTGAGTTACAAATTCCTCAGTAGTTACATAGTTGCTCTTTATAAAGCATTTTCAATTGATTTTGTATTCAATTTTTTTTCTTTAAGCATTTGTTTAAAATTTTTCATTTGTTTGATTACATGAAGGGGCCAAGAGGACCCTGCTACATGGGCAACAGCCTTTGGAAACAGGTATATCTGATCGTTAAGAAACATATCGGTGGAAGAAAGAAATGAGCATAATGTTTGGAGAACTACCGGTGGAATACGATCTGCTTCAACATAGAAGACAAGTAGGAAAATTTTATTTTGACTTGATAATGTTTAGATTTGAGAATTATGTTTTTGATTTTGTCAATGATGTATATTGGAATACTTTGTATTAGTTTGATAATAAAAATGAAAGTTGTGGTTATTTAGATGTGATTCATTTTGCTTGTTTTAGTTTTTGGTATTTTAATGTGTGTATATATATATGTATTATATATATAATATGTAACCATAGACATTAGTCAATGACTGATGTCTTATTATGTCTAATACATCATTTTAATTTATGAAAGCGTTGTTGTATAGGCATAATTTATATCATTTCTTATTTTTGACATCGATTACTGATAAGTGGCATTTTATACCACTTAGAACATCATATAATAGCTTAAATTGGTGTCTGGAAATCAAGTATTTTGTGTAGTTGATGCATTTTTCTAGTGTTTGTGCATTTCAGTGTATTAGTTGCATTTCGGGGGAGAATTCAACAATAATAAGCCTTGGCATGTGTTTAGCATAGTAAGTGGGAAGAGAGGAGCAGATTGCAGCGAAGAAATGGAGCACACAGATCATTTTTCCAGAAAGAGTCTGAGCGCCCGCTCAGCTATGCTGAATGGTCGCGCAGGAAGCTGAGCGCCCGCTCAGCTATGCTGAGCGGCCGCGCAGGGTCGTGAATTCAGAATAAATATTTTAGACTCCTATTTCTGTTTGGCTTCCAACTTCTGAGTAATCTGGGTTTTATGGGGCTCCTATATAAGTAGATTTCAGAGACGTTTCAAAAAGGTTGGATCGTTGTATTAATCAAGGAGCGAAGGCAATAAGGAAGAAGACCGTTTTAGCACACCGCAACGAAGAGGAAGCATAATTTCTTGTGATTCTTTATTTCGTTGTAATGTTGGATGCTAGTTTTCTTTGCTTTGAACCTATTTACTCTTGTGACGTACTCTGGTTTAATATAATTAGTTTAGTTATTATTTTCTTGTGTTTATTTATCATGTTTTCATATGAACCCATGATGACGATGAGTGCTATTATGGGCTAATCGTGATCATGAGGTCGTAACGGATATACTATGGAATTCTTTAGTTAGTTGTTTAATACCTTAGTGTGTGATGATTGTATGATATCTAGTATTGGTTGTGCAAATTCGTCTTATGTGCGTCGCGAACATATAAGATAGGGTGTTAATCTCTTGTGACGCTGTCACACCCCCAACTTAACAAAAAAAATCAATATAACTATTACAATATTTAAAAGAAAATAAACATAATTGAATCAAAGATCTTACAGTTTAGGGTTTGGAACAGCCCAACAGTACCATCTATTACAACTGATTTTAATATCGAGTCCTCACACAAAACTATCTCTTATTTTACCTGAGCTCGGACATACGCATCGGTGTCACAGGTCTTACGTGCTGTCTGCTTGAATCTAACCATAGCTGCTAGCTGTAATATCAGGGTAAAGCAAGGAGTGAGCCAAATGTTCAACAAGTGCTAAACTATATGGTACAAAACATAAATCGAGATATATATAAAAGAATGACAATGCGGAGGCATAACCAATGTTAACAAGAGATAAAACTTTGAGTGATGGCAAAATTTGCTTGAATCAAAACATTTTCAAAATCATAACTTAAACAAAATCATTTTATGACGCTACGGATTACACCCGGTGATCAGCCACGAAGTAATCCCGAACCTCGCTGGGTTCTAAAACATTAATGGGATCCCAAGGCAACTTTTAAGCCTACAATATAACGTGGAAAGGACTCGCGTCTCAGTCTAGATCCACTATTCAAAGAAAACATTAATCCCCCTTTGGGATTGAAAATCCATATTTTAATTATTTCAAAAACTGATGCCGATTTAAGATTAAATCTCTTAAGTAGTAAACATTTTTTTATCAAGGGATTATAGATCAACATGAAACACTGGAAATATGACACTAAATCTCAGGGCCATGATCCACTAGACTTTACTATATTAGGGTAATTAAGAGGTTTCCATAAACAAGAACTTTGACAAGGAGATTTAGCAAGGCTATTGGATAATATGAAAGAATAATGCCAAACTAGGCTTAAGGCAAATGTTTTCGACAAGGTACAAGTACTAGAACATCAAGGAGATAAGCTTCATGAATACTAGGGGTGTTAAGGTATGAAGAAATGATCTTTAGCTCAAGGTAATTCAGGATTGTCGAGCTTTAGGGCAAGAAAAAGGGTTATCAATCAATTAAGAACAACTTTGAAGAATATCTGGCTTTTAGGTATCAAAGTACAGTTTCTACTGGGGTTCAAGCATCAGGGTGAGATGTCAATATTTTAGGAATCAATAGCATGTTAATCAAGAGGATCAATCAAATATTATATCAAATCTTTATTTTATCATGGCATTCCAATTACTTTGATATACTAGCATGATACGACTTTTGATCTACTTGCAATATGTACTTGAGGGTTCATGGCATTTCTATATTATATAAAGATAGATTTAAGAATCGCTTGGTTCAAGTATATCAAGATAACTCGGGATAATCGCATCAATATATATGATCTAATTATTAGACATTTGCAGTGAATACGAAAGACAGGTTGAATCACTTGCCTTGAGAAAGGCTAGTCTGGTCTTGCTGGTAGGAGAAACTGGACCTATTTATAACCCGAAATTAAACACAAATGGCACTTAGGCCTATATGCACTCAATTTATAATCACCTTATAAATACCATAGTCCATATAGCCACATATACTCACATATCATATTTTAATATCAAATAATATCATACACATCATAATGCAACACTAGGCTTGGATGATCTCGACCCACAACTTAAGTCACTTGGTCGCTAAACTAGACAAAGTCTCCAAATTTTGGCTTCCTAACTCGATGTGCCTTTACTAAACTATCCAAAACCTATTGACCCTCACTTGGGCCTTTAACTCTAATGGCTTTATACTATCTTTCAACCATAGTGGTCAACCTAGGTCTCACTCATAAGTGCTCTAAAACTATGTGGTAAGTGAAAGTGCTCACTGGAGTAAATCAGAATGACATCTATGGTTTATTGAGTGCATTAGACACTCTTAAACTACAAGTTTACCTCCAAAACTTCTACACTATACTCTTCTGACCATAAGGCATCTCCCAAACTTGATGTGGCTCAAGGGCCTAGCTTGGGCCTCCTTGGGCCTAAGCTTAAAGTCCATGGTTCCCCTATTTTTCTGGGCAGAAAACGCCCTGACTTGAACTAACTTGCGACACATGGTTCTAACTCAAATCCTATGAACTATGGTTGGAAAAACTCCTCTGACACTCCCTCTAACTAAGGCCCAACAGGGCCTAATGAGGGCCTACCTAACCCATGACATGGTCAAAACTTCCTATTTCTAAGTTGCAACAAAATTGTCCCCTGCTGGACAGATTTTGTGATTCCCCTCGTGCACCTATCCAAATGACTTGTAAACCTCCAACAAATACCTAAAACCTTTTATATACTCCTAATACTAGCTTCTGGTGGCTTGGGCCTCAAAGTGCGCAATAATGACATGGTCAAAACTCACTCTAAACCTCAGGGTACCAAACTGATTTTCAGCAGAAACTAAGACTCTCCTTTCTCCAAGGTTCTCACTTAACAACCCAACCACCAACAACCAAAATAACCAAACCATAACTTAACTATAGTGATCTACTGAACTAACCCCCTTACACTCAAATTTGACTTAGTGGAGATCATCCTTACCTAAGGTGCAACATAGCAAAACAAAGGAAATCACATTATACAAATTACAAGTCATCAAGTTTTCAAGGACAACAACTTTAACCTTTATGATAAATATAAACGAAATAACATCACATTTTAAGAAGCAATATTCTTAGATAATATCTTAACTTAACTACAATTAAGGTTTACTATCAAGATATCAATCCGAATTATCAAGAACTTTCAAGAATTTAAGAGAAATTTGCATGCATGCATGACTTCGAGTCTTACTAATCAAAACAACATGCTTCCAAAATAAATTTTCATTTAACTCAACATGCAAACCTATCATGGTTTATATCTAAATGACCACCTAGCATGCAAAGGTTTTTACCAAGATTTCACTAAAATTTTCATGTTATTATCACAAAAACACACAAAATGAAACAAAGCAACCAAAACATCATTAAGAACCTTTCATTCGGCTCCCTCAAGGTCATGGCCGAATGAAATGGAAGGGAAAATGACCATTAAAATCAAGAGCCTCATTCTCATGACTTGACATTTCACCATTTCGTGTAGTTCCCTCAATAATACAACCTTACATCCATGAGAATTAAGATTGTACTTTGAGTTCCAACTAAAACTATGCCATGCAAGATCAAAACTTAAACTTTTTACTCAAACTTCTTTGGATTATATATGATCAAGATATAGGAAGTAACATTTACTTGAATGGGAGATGGAAGCTTGAATGAAGAATGAAGAAAAGGGAGGGGGTTGGGCTTCGGCCAAAAAGCCGAGAGGAAGGAGCCGAGAGGAAGGAGCCGAGAGGAGAGGGGGAGAAAGGAGGGGGTGTGGAAATGGTGGAGTGAAAGTGGAGTGATAATCATATTTGTTTGGTTTTTATGCTTTTGATTTGACCACAAGTGAGTGGATATGAGAATTTACAAGAGTAGCCTTCCAACATAGTTATGTAGATTTGCATGCAAGGACAAGGTGGTAATTTGGCTAGTAGAATGAAAGTGAGTGGGGTTGGAAATGCCTTCATTGCCCCTTAGTTGAATAGAAGAGTATTTGCATGCAAGGGTAACCATGTAATTTGATAATTACTAAGCAACTAATTTTCAAAGATTTATTTTATAAAATAAAATAAAAGTTCAAAAATTACAAAATTTATACCATAAAATAACTTAGATTTTTAGAAATTTTATAAAAGCACTCTCAAAATTTGTGAACAAAATAACTTTTAAAAGAAAATCTTTCCAAGGCTTAGAATATTCCTTATAAATCAAAAATAAAGGAAATAAATAAACTTTTACTTTGAAAAATTATATACTACATACAACAAATTTATAATGCAGAAATTTTCACTCACACAAACGTATAATTATTGAATATATTTTCATTCAGCTTTAATATTATACCAAATCCACAAATAATATTACACAAAAATACCGGTTGTAACATCCTCTCCCCCTTAAGGGATTCTGTCCCCAGAATCTAAGAGAACAGATGAGGATACCGGGAACACATATCAGACTCTAACTCCCATGTTGATTTTTCGACCTTGGGGTTCCTCCAAAGTACTTTCACTAACTTTACCGACTTATTCCTAAGATTATTTACTTGCCAGTCGAGTAATTTGACATGTTGCTCCACAAATGACAGGTCTGCCTGAATTTCTACAGGTTCATATTTTATCACATGGCTGGCGTCAGGATTGTACTTTTTAAGCAACGACACATGGAACACATTATGCACATGTTGATACTGAGGCGGTAAAGCTAACTCGTAGGATACCTTCCCCACTTGACTCAAAATCTCAAAAGGACCTATATATCTAGGTGCTAACTTCCCCTTCTTGCAAAATCTAGATAACCCTTTTCTTGGTGACACCTTCAACAAAACTGCTTCGCCTGCTTGGAATCGAACATCCTTACGCATTGGATCTGCATACTTCCTCTGTCTATCTTGAGCAGCAAGCAACCTTCTCTGAATTAACTTGACTGTGTCATGCAGCTGTTGTACCAATTCCGAGCCTAGAATCCTTCCTTCTCCTACTTCATCCCAACTTGTCGGTGATCTACATTTTCGTCCGTACAAAGCTTCGTATGGTGGCATGCCAATACTGGAGTGATAGCTGTTGTTGTAAGAGAATTCAATCAATGGCAAGTGGTCATCCCAACTTCCTGCAAAATCGATTGCACAAATACGCAACATGTCTTCGATTGTTTGAATTGTCCTTTCACTCTGACCATCAGTCTGCGGGTGGTATGTCGTACTCATGTTCAACTTCGTGCCAAGACTTTCTTGAAATTGCTTCCAGAATCTCGAGTTAAATCGGGGGTCTCTGTCTGAAACTATTGATACGGGTACTCCATGCCTTAGTACGATTTCACGCATGTACAGATGGACCAATTTGTCCAATGACGACTTCTCATTAATTGGAAGGAAATGCGCCGACTTCGTAAGGCGATCAACTATAACCCATATAGCGTCATGTCCGGATTTAATTCGCGGTAGTCCCACTATAAAGTCCATAGCAATATTTTGCCATTTCTATTCTGGAATCTTTAGGGGCTGAATTAATCCGCTTGGTCGTTGATGTTCTGCCTTCAATTTCTAATAAGTATAACACTTTGCAACCCTTTCTGCCACATCTCGCTTCATATTTTGCCACTAAAAGTTCTGTTTTAAGTCCCGATACATCTTGGTGCTTCCCAGGTGGATTGAAAATCTTGAATTATGGGCTTCTTGTAGGATCTCATTCTTCAATTCAGGTACTTGAAGAATCCAAATTCTTGAGGAAAACCTTAGTATACCTTGCTCATCCCTTTGAGTGCCAATCTCTTCTCCAGTCAGCTGATTCTTCTCTCTCTCCATTACTTTTTCCTGACATTTCCTTATCCTTTCCACTAGTGTTGGCTGAAAAGTCATTGCACGACAAACTTCTTCAACTATTCCATAATCACAAAGTTCTAATCCAAATTTCTTAATCTCTTCAGACAATTCCTTTGGTGTTGCCATCATATTCAATCTCTCCTTCCTACTTAAAGCATAGGCTACAACATTCGTCTTTCCAGGATGATAATTTATCGAGCAATCGTAGTCCTTGATCAATTTCAACCATCTCCTTTGCCTCATATTGAGCTCCTTCTAAGTGAAAATGTACTTTAAACTCTTGTGATATGTGTAGATTTCACACTTTTCTACGTAGAGGTAATGTCTCCAAATCTTAAGTACGAACACTATAGCGGCTAGTTCCAAGTCATGCGTCGGGTACTTCAACTCATGCAGTTTTAACTGTCTTGACGCATACGCGATCACCTTATTGTGTTGCATTAGCACAGAGCCCAATCCCTTATGTGAAGCGTCGCTGAAAATCACAAAGTTTGCTTGGTCATCTGGTACTGGTAGTACTAACACCGGAGCTGTTACCAATCTCTGTTTCAACTCTTGAAAGCTATCCTCACATTCTGCACTCCATTCGAACTTCTGATTCTTCCTGGTTAACTTAGTCAATGGCGTGGTGTTGGGTCCCAATGTGTTTGTAGAAGGGGGGGGGGTTGAATACAAACAGTACCGAATAATCGAATTAAATGCGGAATAAAAAATGTGAAACAAAATTCAAGTTAAATAAAAATATTATTAAACTTGAAAGGTGTTACAACAACTGTATCGATTACAAGGAATTAATCTCAAATTAATTATCACAAATCTAGAATAAATTCGACATGAACTTTTTCTATTTTTGTAATAAAAAAAGATTCAAATGCTAAACGCAATTTGAGATTAAGTTCTAGGGATTTTGATCCGCTAGATTGATACACAAGAGCAAGATAAAGATTTCTAGTGGATTGGATTTAACTTTACAATCTAGAAATTTAATCTTGAAGTATGCAGATGAAAAGATGAAATATTTCTTCTTGATTTTCTTTTCTGCCTTGTTTCTTGACTTCTGTGTTCTTAATAATAAGTTGCTGCTTCTCTGCTTCTTTTTAAATCAACAAACGAATAGAATTGACTTGGCATGACAATCCTATAGCTGGCAAGACTTTCGGTGAGACAATTGAATGAACTTGCAAGACAATCTGAATGAACTAGCATGACAATCAGAATGAACTAGCAAGACAATTATCCTCCTAGAGTAACTTTCGGTGAGACAATTGACAATGGCCTAGCATGACAATCGGTATGACAATCCTGATTGTCATTCTAGTTCATTTTCAATTGTCTTGCTGATTTAATGCTTGAATTTAATCCAATTAAACTTCTGAAAATTCCTAAAATTAATTCAGAATTAATTAATCAATTAATTCAATTAATAAATAAATTATTCTTTGCAGATTTAATTTATTTTCTTAATTAAATTAGATGAATTAATTAATTAATAGAGAATTAATTCTAGTCTTGAGCAGCAACCATTCTTCTGCAAATCTTCTGAAAATCACTGAAAATTATGAATCAATTCCACCACTTCAACGTTGACACTCGATGTACTGTCTGGTTCATGAGTGACTAACTTCCATGACGTTTCTTCATGTCTTGACTCTGACACTTTGATTTTCTTCAGATTAAATCCTTGTAATTAATTGATACTCTGACGAGATCTCTGTCACTTGATTAAATCCACGATCTTGACTTATATCACTGAGGCATGATCAATTTCTTGAACTTCTTCCAGTGAATTAATTCCTCAAGTCTGTAGATGAACCTTGTCTCTGAATTCTTTGACAAATATTACTTTGCGAGATCTCTCTGACGGTCGATCCACTATTTACTTATTACATTCTTATTTGAGTTGAGTTGAATCCTCGAATGTACAAATAGGTCTCTGACATATGACTTACAATCTCCCCCTATTTGTTTGTTAGACAATAACACACAAATACCTAGAGGATAACTCAACTAACAAATAAGAAAAAGATATAAACATACATGCAAAGTAAATAGCATAAAAGTTCTGGATGAGATTTAACATTTTCCAGATTCCAAGTAGATGTTCCTCTAGACTGAACATATCTTCAAGTAGTTTCATCTTCTTTTGTACAACCACATTTCCTGTTGAGAAGCACATATCTCTCTTGCTTCTCCCCCTATGAGAATCAACTGATTAAAGAAGATCACCTTCGTTTTACCACCTCTCCCGTACAATAGGATCCGCAGATAAAAACCAATGGTACTCCCCTAACAGCTTCTTCCCTTACTAGGAAATCACCTTGTGTTTACCACCTCTCCCGTACAATAGGATCCGTAGTTACAAACAACAATGGTGTGGTGTAGTGTACAAGTAGGATCTTTTTCTTACTCCCTGCTATTTCTCCCCCTTAGTTGAGGAATCCTCCAAACTATTACTTAAGCTTCTATCTCCCCCTTAAAGAAGGAATGTATGCCGTCGTCTGAAGGAGTTCTCATATTTCACTTGGTTGGAAAAGAAATAACAAGTAGTTTCTCTTTCTTCCTCACTGTGAGTGTGTGATTGTGTTTTAGTGTACCTCACATGTGTTTCACTCTTCTCTCCACTCGTGTTTACACTCATTCTCACAAGTGTATCACTCTTCTCATAGCTCCAAAAATCAGCTGTACCTGCAAGGAAAATCACCTTAGCCATCCTTAAGGAGGTCACAGGTGGTGCAATGGGAGTTCACAAATCCCCATCCTTGTTAAACTCGTCAGATGAATCTGAGTCATAATTTACAAGTTGCTAGTTTCCCTTTTAGGGTTCCAGATTTGAATTCTGGGAAGGTAAACAATGATCCAAAGAATTTAGCATAAAGATCACAGTTCCCTTCTAATGCCTGTGAAGACATTTCCTTGTGACTTATCAGGTAATATCTGAATCATTGTCAACAAGTTGCCGATCTGCACCTATGTCAGATCCACTATCCGCAGATGCATCCAGGGGATTTAAGCCTGGGGAGGTAGATACTGACCACTGACATATGGCTTTTGGATCAGTATCCTCTCCTAACACCTGTAAAGGCAATTGGTCCACTAACGAACCTTGAACAATCGAATCTGACCTTAAAATGGTCGAAACTCTTGTTTCCGTCAACTCATCCTTTATGTGTGTAACCTCTCCTTGTGCATCAAGAATTGATTATGTTTGAAGTGGTGACACTACATCGGATACCTTGGCCGACAGGCAAAATTCAATAGACTCACCCTGTTGAGAGAATGAATCTAGTAACTGTTTTTGTGCCTTTTCAGCCATTACATCTTTTTGAGAAGATGTATGGGGGCTAGCAGTTGTCTCGGTTTAAATACTACTCATCTATGTAGGAGACAGAGCTACTGGGTTGACTACAGAACCTTCCTTATGTGGTGCACTAGGCACTATCTCCCTCACGCTGATTCATACTACTTTTAGTGGTAAAAGAGTGTTGGTTGGTTCTGTTTTTGTGTTTGTCTTTACAGTCTGGGATAGACGTTGTGGGTTTTCAACCTCATGACTGTCAATGAAAGAAAGTCATTGGAGACTGAACCTGTAACACAGAACATATGGTGATAGAGAGAAAATGATTTACAATAGTGATTTTAAAAGATTTGACATGACATAAGAAATCACTAATGTAGAAAGAAGTTTGATTTTGTTTTTTAATATGAATGAGTTTTTGATAAAACATTGATCACTTAGGGTAAAGTCTAAGTAATTCTCATTCATGTCAAAAGCTTACAAATATCTGCAACATAATGTTAACAAGATATCATTGACCGATACTTGTCAAGTACTTTAGATACTAATTTTTATGTTGCATAATCAATATACCACTGCACATATAAAACAATATGATTGTGCTTAGTGATAAGATAGTTATAAATATGACGACTCTACTTATTCATATAAAACTGTAACTGCAGTTAGAGTGCCATACCATGTCCTTGACGATTGCTTGAGCAGTATACTAGTTTCGTACCAACCTGAAGTGAGATTGTGAAGAAGAGATTGCATAGTCCAATAGATCTGCAGCTGCAAAGTCCATGAACTGTGATGCACTGACTTCCTCTTTTAACTCACCAATCAGGAGTACACTTGTACACATCTTACTAGAGTACAATTCCAAGTGTAATGTGCAGCAGGTGCCTGATATGTCGTAATATTCTCAAGTCTCGTCACTGGTGCTATATGTTAGATACTGCTTCCTGATAATAACCTAGCACAATATACAAAATTACAATGATAACATTCCCAGCTTGCAAACAGCCATATCCCTCAGATAAACCTTTGCTGTTATCTCCAAAGGTAACCAGGGGGCCAGCTTTCTCAACCACATTTGATAGCAGGGCTCTATCTCCGGTCATATGTCTTGATGATCCACTGTCAAGAATCCACACTACCGGTTATTCTTGTTTAATGCCCTGCACTTCAAATGGATTAGACCTTCTTCGGAACCCAAACTTGGTTGGGCCCGGCATACTTGTAGAACTGTCCTTTATCAGGCAAAACAACATTTTTAATTTTAATGGTCTCAACATTCTCAATGACTGAACATTTGACCTTGTAAACAGCCTTAACAAATTTCTGTTTAAGCTTAGGCACAAATGTCTCCTTTCTAGCCTTAGAAGGACTAGCAGTCTTAGACCTATCATGCTTCTTGTTATTCACATGCTGACGAGGAGTAGTCTTATCATTAGACACATGCTTACCATTAAAATAAGCATACATCATATTAAAAGCACAAGACATACAATTAGCAACACCACATGCTTTATGAGAGTGATTAACAGCAGGCAATTTATGCATGGTAGACATGGCATTATTGTTATCCAACTCATGTGTGTCTGAGTTAGTCTCAGTTGCTTTCACAACTTTGACTGGAACTTTCGACTCACTTGACTTGGAAACAATCTTCTCATAAGCATGATCCTCAGCACGTATTTCTTCTTGAATAACAGAAGAGGTCGCATCAAATGGTTCAGCAATTGATGCTTTATAGAGGGGTTCATCAACACCCTTAAGCACATGTGGTACTTCCCTCCCTTTAGCACATACATGAGGAGGGGAGTTTATGCCTAATTCTCCAATAGCAGCATTGTAATCATAACCTATTCCAGATGTTTGATTAATAGCTTGCTTACTGTAGAACTCTTTAGCCTTCGAACAAGAATTGAAGTAGGCTCTAACCTTAGTCTCAAGACCGGTGATCTTGTCTTTGAGAATAGTTTCGAGTTTTCTATAACAGTCAACTCTATTCTCTAGAAAAGATACCTGTTCTTTTAATTTGTCTTGATTAATGTGCACAAGTCTTAATTCATTGACCTCTTTCTCAAGGTCTGTGATCTGTAAACTTAACAGTTCATTATCACGACGTGCACAATCTAAGTTACCTCTTAGATGATAAACCATTTCAGCGTCAGAAAGTTTTACCTCTATTCTTGATGATGAAGCTTTTCCATCAATAGCCATAAGAGCAAGATTTCCTTCATCTTCATCTTCACTGTCAGTATCATCCCAGCTTCTTCCCTTTGCCAGATAAGCCCTTTCAGAGTTCTTTCTTACTTGCTTTGGCTTCCTACATTCTGTGGCAAAGTGTCCCAACTCATTGCAGTTATAGCATCTAATGGTGCTTCGATCAACCATCCCTATTTTGTACCCACCACTGCTGGTGTTAGAGGATGAAGATCCACCTTTCTGGAATTTGTTGTAGTTGGACTTGTACTTAAGCTTGGGATTCCTCCTGAATCTGACATGGGAGAATCTCTTGACAATTTGGGCCATTGATTCATCTTCCAATTGCTCCAGCTCTTCCAAGGAATAAAAATCATCACTTGATTGATTTGTAGTAGGAGGATCATATTCTGCTACTAACTCATTTTCCTCACCCTTGGAAAACTGTACCATTCTTTCTAACTGTTGAGATTGTTGTTGTTGTTGACCTTCAGCTACAAGTGCAGTAGATGTGCTGACCATTCTATCCTTCCCGTAGACTTCCTTCTGTTGAATCTGCTCCAACTCATAGGTTTTTAACACTCCATAGAGCCTGTCCAAAGAAATCTCACTCAGATCTCTAGCTTCTCTAATGGCAGTGATTCTATGTTCAAGATGAGCTGGCAGTGTTAAAAGGAACTTTTTGTTGACCTCCCTGATTGAATAATACTTTCCATTGATGTTCAGGTTGTTGATCAACGCATTGTACCTCTCAAACACTTCAGTAATTCCTTCTCCTGGATTTGATTTGAAATGTTCATATTCAGAGGTTAGGATTTCCAACTTGTTCTCCCTAACTTCCTCTGTGCCTTCATTAATCACCTCAATAGTTTCCCACATGTGTTTGGAATTTTTACAGTTCATCACATGTCTGTTCATCAAGGGATCAAGGGAATCAATTAATATTAATTGAAGGCTGGCATCCAAGGAGGCTTCTTCCTTCTCAGCAGGAGTAAAATCTTCAGGCTCTTTTGGATAGGTTCTAGCTTCAGTAGTCACCACACCATCTATTATTACCTCCGGTTCAATAACCATTGGAGTTTTTATACCCTTCTTTAACAAGTTTGAATATTTGGGATTTGCAACTTGTAAAAATAATAGCATCTTCTTCTTCCACATGATATAATTCCCTTTATCAAATTGTGGAATTTTAACGGTTCCAACTTTATGTGAAGTCATTATGAATTTTTGAATAAATAAAAATTCAAGGAGTTGAAAAATCACAAAAGTCTAGGATCTTGATTTGTTCGTTAATCAGAAGGCTCTGATACCAATTGTTGGGTCCCAATGTGTTTGTAGAAGGGGGGGGGGGGTTGAATACAAACAGTACCGAATAATCGAATTAAATGCGGGATAAAAAATGTGAAACAAAATTCAAGTTAAATAAAAATATTATTAAACTTGAAAGGTGTTACAACAACTGTATCGATTACAAGGAATTAATCTCAAATTAATTATCACAAATCTAGAATAAATTCGACATGAACTTTTTCTATTTTTGTAATAAAAAAGATTCAAATGCTAAACGCAATTTGAGATTAAGTTCTAGGGATTTGATCCGCTAGATTGATACACAAGAGCAAGATAAAGATTTCTAGTGGATTGGATTTAACTTTACAATCTAGAAATTTAATCTTGAAGTATGCAGATGAAAAGATGAAATATTTCTTCTTGATTTTCTTTTCTGCCTTGTTTCTTGACTTCTGTGTTCTTAATAATAAGTTGCTGCTTCTCTGCTTCTTTTTAAATCAACAAACGAATAGAATTGACTTGGCATGACAATCCTATAGCTGGCAAGACTTTCGGTGAGACAATTGAATGAACTAGCAAGACAATCTGAATGAACTAGCATGACAATCAGAATGAACTAGCAAGACAATTATCCTCCTAGAGTAACTTTCGGTGAGACAATTGACAATGGCCTAGCATGACAATCGGTATGACAATCCTGATTGTCATGCTAGTTCATTTTCAATTGTCTTGCTGATTTAATGCTTGAATTTAATCCAATTAAACTTCTGAAAATTCCTAAAATTAATTCAGAATTAATTAATCAATTAATTCAATTAATAAATAAATTATTCTTTGCAGATTTAATTTATTTTCTTAATTAAATTAGATGAATTAATTAATTAATAGAGAATTAATTCTAGTCTTGAGCAGCAACCATTCTTCTGCAAATCTTCTGAAAATCACTGAAAATTATGAATCAATTCCACCACTTCAACGTTGACACTCGATGTACTGTCTGGTTCATGAGTGACTAACTTCCGTGACGTTTCTTCATGTCTTGACTCTGACACTTTGATTTTCTTCAGATTAAATCCTTGTAATTAATTGATACTCTGACGAGATCTCTGTCACTTGATTAAATCCACGATCTTGACTTATATCACTGAGGCATGATCAATTTCTTGAACTTCTTCCAGTGAATTAATTCCTCAAGTCTGTAGATGAACCTTGTCTCTGAATCCTTTGACAGATATTACTTTGTGAGATCTCTCTGACGGTCGATCCACTATTTACTTATTACATTCTTATTTGAGTTGAGTTGAATCCTCGAATGTACAAATAGGTCTCTGACATATGACTTACACGTGGCGATTTTCGAAAAATCCTTGACAAACCTCCTATAATACCCTGCCAATCCTAGAAAACTTCGCACTTCTGTAGGTGTCTTTGGCCTCTCCCAACTCATAATCGCCTCAATCTTTGCCGGATCTACTTTAACTCCTTCATTTCCAATGACATGCCCTAAAAATTGAACTTCCTTTAACCAAAACTCACATTTGGAAAACTTGGCATACAACTTCTCTTGTCGGAGTATCTCCAATGTTATCCATAGGTGCTGCTTATGCTCTTCTTCCGACTTAGAATAAATAAGGATGTCATCACTGAATACCACTACGAACTTGTCCAAATACTTTTTAAATACTCGATTCATCAGATCTATAAATGTGGTCGGGGCATTAGTCAATCCAAACGGCATTACTAAGAATTCATAATGTTCATATCTGGTCCTGAATGTTGTCTTGGAAATATCTTCTTCCTTGATTTTTAATTGATGGTATCCTGATCTCAAGTCAATCTTTGAAAAGCACTTTGCTCCCTTCAGCTGATCAAATAGGTCATCTATTCTTGGTAGCGGGTAGCGGTTCTTGATCGTTACCTTATTCAACTCTCGATAATTTATACATAGCCGCATACTTCCATCTTTGTTCTTTACAAACAGAACATGTGCTCCCCATGGTGACGTACTTGGCCGAATCACTCCTTTATCCAACAATTCTTGTAGTTGGCTCACCAACTGTTTAATTTCTGCTGGTGCCATCCTATATGGGGCCTTTAAAACTGATTCTGTGCCTGAAGCAAGGTTGATCTTGAATTTGATTTTTCGATCTGGTGGTAAGCCTGGTAGTTCGTCTGGAAACACATTTGGGAACTCGTTAACTATGGGGATATCTTCTATGCTGGGACTACCTTTTTCTGAATCCACTACATAAGCTAGGAACGACTCACAACCTTTCCTAAGTAACTTCTTAGCCTGAACGATTGTAAGAAACAGTTGCTCTTGCCTCTGTCCCTTAAATACTACCTTCTCTCCTCTCTTCATCTTTAAATACACTTTCTTGGTCTTACAAATAATTTGGGCGTTATTCTTCCCTAACCAATCCATTCCTAAAATTATATCGAACTCTCCCAACTTGAAGAGTATCAAGTCGGCTGAAAACTTATGCCCCGAAATATCAATCTCACACTTCAGACAGAATTGATTCACAGGAATCTTCTCTTGGTTCGCAATTACCACATTTACTACCTCCCTCATAATCATTTTATCACATTGAAGTTTATCAAAAAAAGTTTCTGATATGAAAGATCTTGTTGCTCCCGAATCAATCAATATAGCTTTGACATTATTGAGTAAAAGTGTACCTGCTATCACGTCAGAGTTCTGAACAGCATCCTTCATTTTCAAATCGAATGTCCTTGCTGTTGCTTGCGGAGTTGTTGTAGGTGGTGGAGGTAATGCCAATACCTCGGTTGGTACGCTCGCACTGGTACTTGCCACATTCATTAGAGCTTAGACTGGTCCGGTTGTCTTGCACTCCCTAGCTATGTGTCCAGTATTTCCACACTTGTAACATGTAACTCCTGGCTTCGGCATCTTACACTCATTTGCCAAATGTCCCTTCTGGTTGCACCTATAACATGTCATGCTCAGCTTATTACACACTCCGGGGTGCCTTCTTTCACAATGCTTGCATTCTGGTCTCTAAAGTATGTTTTCTCCAACTTGTCCTTGGCTTGCCTGGTTGTTCCCCTTCGATTCTGGTCTTTTGCCAAAATTCCCTTTCTTTTGAAAATTTCCGCCCTTATGAAATCCAATCCTCTTTACATTCCGATCTTGTGAATTTCCGGCTTCAGACTTTTCTCCATAAAATGGAACCTTTCTCTTCTTGTTATCCCTTTCCTTTCTGGACTGCATCCCATTATTCTCAATCAGAGCAGCTTTCTGTACTACTCCCGCATAAGTATCAAGCTCAAACATACCCACTCTATCTCTGATCCAAGGCTCCAATCCTTGTTGAAATCTCTTTGCTTTTTCCTCCTCAGTGCTGGTATACTTTGTCACAAACCTTGAAAACTCAGTGAACTTCTTCTCATACTCCAGTACAGACATATTCCCTTACTTCAACTCAAGAAATTTAAGCTCCATCTAATTCTGCATGTACTTAGGGTAATACTTTTCCAGAAATAACTTCTTAAATCTTTCCCAAGAAACCTACTGAGTTGCTTCCATAGCTTTTATTGATTCCCACCAATAGATGACTTTGCCCTTCAAGAAGTAAGTAGCATATGGCGTCTTCTGATCGTCTCCTAACTGTACCAACTCAAAAGCCCTTTCCATTTCCTTAATCCATGTGTTAGCTATTATTGGATCAGTGGTATCATGAAATACAGGTGGATTCACATTCTGAAAAGCCTTGAAAGTATGTAGTGATTACCAAAGGTCTCTCAAAGCGCAAATTTCGTATCAAATTTATAACATATCCAGTGAGTAGAATGGTATTAGTGCCTTTAAATTAACTTATAAACTACGAATATCCAGTGAGTGTGATTATCTAGTAATCAGTCCCTGTGATATAAATTTTCCAATATAAAACTGATCTCAGCTTTAGGGTGTGTTTGACAATGTAACTTGTGGAGTTTTTTCTGGATTACTAGCCCTAACGGGTTTTGAACTTGAGTGCTGAAATGTTCAAAATTTCTCTTCAGGACTAATTCTGATTTAATGAACTTTGTATGAATGTAAATTACTAGATCGAAAAAGTCGAATGGTAAATGATTATGCTAGCATAGTTATTTATAGTTATTATGGTGGGACCAAATTGAAAAGTTTGTGATAAGTCGAATATACTTAATTTAGGCGTAGTAATATTAATCTTTGTTATCACAGGCAACTGGATAAATGAATTATAACCATTATTCACTAATAAAAGCCTGTATTTATTAGATTCTCTTAAAAAAAAGTATCCAAATTTAACACTTACATCAGATAGTCAAAGCCCTGAATGCATCAGAAAATGAAATTAAGAATAAATCTTTCATTATTTATGATGTGTTGAACATGATTGGCACCTAATTTTAAATGTGTGGCTAGATGTATAATTAAAATGAAATTAGTGGTCCAATTCATGTCTATATTCATAAATAACCATTTAAAAATTTAGCCACACATTTAAAATTAGGTGCCAATCATGTTCAACATATCATAAATAATAATTAAATATATTTAGAATTACAATAAGCTCTGTTATTCACTGCTCATATTAGGATGTTGATCCCCAAAATATCTTGTATATAAAATATATATAGAAGGTCCATCTGGTAGTGGTGAGGGACCTTCTAATATATAGGTTTTATTTTAACCTCTTGTTTTTTTTTCTTCTTAATTTCTTTTTCTCTTCACTAAACGAAGTACTCACTGGTAGCGCATCAGGGTTCTAATTCCACCCTTACAATTGAAAATTAAGAAGAAATTTAATAGTCATTTATTTATCTTCTCTAAAAGAATACTTGTTCTTAGTTTGTAATTATGTCTAATTTATGTAAACATTATAAATTTTGTTCCCTTAAGGGGGAACTTGTGAACTACCTTGAAAATTTAGGGAACAAATTTAAGATATACTTTTATAATGTTTACATAAATTAGACATAATTACAATCTAAGAACAACAAAGTTCCTAGCTTATCAAATATGACCATTAGAGATTAGAGATTTAAAACAAAGTTTCTCTGGCCATTTATGTAATTTCCTTATAAGATTCTAAGAAAGTACGAATATTTAATATATGAATGGAAATGAGGGGTATGAGAAGAATAAGCAAGAATGCTTATTTGACCGTGCAGTAATGATTATCACCCCTATAATCATTTATCACGAGTTTTATAGTCTGAATTTCATATTTCCATTCAAAGATTATTTAGGAAGGAATGGAGTTACTTGTGTGGTATTTGATGATGAATCCAGACTATAAAACTCGTGATAAATGATTATAGGGGTGATAATCATTACTGCACGGTAATGTTGGCATAAGTCTTTAGAAAACTTTGCACTTGGGATTCACAAGATGTATTTTCACAAACATATTGTCAACATTATTAAATCAGGATAAAGAGAAAATACTGACTTGCATTTAACCTTGTGCCAAACAATACATTTCAATGATTAATCTAGGTGGCAGACACCCAAAGATGTTTATATGAGTTGGTTGTCCCCAATTATCCCTGCCCATTATCCAGTCATAAAATGGGCAGGGATAATTAACTGTTAAGTGAAAACCTCGATTGTTAAAGTATAGCTTGTAATTTCAGGATAAAGTTAACAGGATCATTTACCTGATAATTTCCATTTTCTCACGTCGATTTCCATTTTCTCAAATTCTTTAATTAACTCCTCTGAATAATTTTCTCGTACTTTCATTCTGACGCCCTTAGTAGGAAGGAAAGACTCAAGATGATAATGACATCAGAGGACCATTGCATCAAGGAGCAGTGTGTTGAATATAGTCTTGATTAGGATATTCTAGGTTCCGCGTAAGACATGGATCATCTTGAGCCAAGTTAATCAGATATCAGCTGTATAATTTATCCCTCATTTGATTTAACCTGTGTCACTTTCTTTGACATAGGTGAATTATGAGCGAAATAGTATAATATGTTAATATGGATGTGTTGAATGAATTCTAATTAACTATGTTAATTAACATGTTCTAATTAACATGTTCATCTAGAATATGTTCAATTAGACACGTTAATTAATTACTGTCCAAATTCTGAAAGGCGTTAACCTCCATTAGTTTTAAAGAGAGTATACTAATATTTTCTGGACATAGATTAGGAAATTTTCTCAAATTAGCCAATATATGAAGATTAGTCAAGTCAACTTACAAGGTCAACTTAAGGTACTAAATTTCCCTCCATGCAAAGAATCAAGTTAATCAGATATCAGCTGTATAATTTGTCCCTCATTTGATTTAACCTGTGTCACTTTCTTTGACATAGGTGAATTATGAGCGAAATAGTATAACATGTTGATAAGGGCGAAATAGTATAACATTAGGCACGAAGTATGAAAATTAGCCAATATATGAAGATTAGTCAAGTTAAATTTATCACTTGCCAATTCGTGTTTTGTTCTCTAATTACCTTAAATTAAATGTGTTTCGAGGTACTATTAATCCAAGAGGTCAACTAAATGACACATATTATTATAAAATGATCCATGTTTTACAGCTTATTTCTGGACATAGAATAAGCTAACTTAATCTCATCGAGAATAAATAAACATTCAAATAATTAAGTAAAGTTAATTTTTGTTTGAAATACATTTTCATAATCCAACCATTTATAATCTCTCTTAAATTCAGCATCTTTGTTCTAAATTATTACAATATGCTAGTTATATGTTTTCCTCAATACATGTGGATTTGATCAAAGTCCTAACTTTATTACCTTTTTGTACAATTAATAGGAGGAACTATATTTTGGATCATGGCTCTCAGTAATAAGGAGAAACTCATCCGTTTAATACTATATGACTTAATATCTTCATCTCATATTAAAATAAGTAAAATATGGGCAATAGGGAGATGGAAGCTTGAATGAAGAATGAAAAAAGTTCGTTTACTTCCTATATCTTGATCAATATAGGACAAATTTATGCACTTAGTTTACGAGATTGTTACCTGATCCATGGTTAATTAGAACCAAAAGTACTCATATTAGAATAAATCATATAAACGAATTATGAAACACTATAGAAAGTAAGATTATATTTTTAATTAACCATGTAAGTCACTTTTAATTTCATGTCTTCAACATGAGTACTTTTGGTTCTAATTAACCATGTAAGTCACTTTTAACCATATTAGATTTGCATATATTTACTACTAACATATAACAAAAGAACATATCTTGTTGTACTTCATGACAAATGGTAGAATTATATCGAATCCTCAATATAGACTTCAGGAGATTATTATCCGATAATTTTACAACTCATTGGTTCAGTATACCATCTGGATGATATACTAGCTGGTGCGGTCATTGTTTATCGTTTCATTAAAGCTAACGAGGCACTATTTCAACCCCGGATTGAAATATCAAGATTATGAAATAAACATGTCAACACCTTGCTAAAATATCAAGATTATGAAATAAACAACATAAGTTTATTTAAAACTAATATTATAACTCTTATATGAATATAGACATGACCATAATTTATTTGCTTTATGGGTTAACAAACGACATAGGGGACTAAACTTAAAGCAGAACTTTGCCCATTCAGGTAAACTTAAAGCAGAACTTTGCACTTGAATGTAAATTCTGATGATGATGACTCTAGTTCTTTGAATAGAAGCATGAACTTAGGGGGAGCTGAAGGTGATAGTATATCAATGTAATATGTACTAAGGGTTTTGGTCCCTTAGGTGGTCAAACTTCCTATTCATATCTAGGTCCTTCCTATTTAACCTATCAAAAGCAAAAGAACAACAACTCAATAAAGTAGATATGAGTACTGTTAAGACTCGTAAGTGATTGATTTTCACATGAATTAGTGCTGGTATGTTATCATGGACTATCCCAGTCTATTAAATTTTGGATGGTTGTTTACTTTTTCGAAAACCAATCCTCATTTTATTTATAGAGATATTTTGGTTGGTTGTTTACTTTTTCGTCCACGTTCTAACATATATAATTTATAAATGTCCCATGCGATAAAATCCTAAATTCATTCAACTTCTATGAATCTAAACATTGTTAGGGGTAGATTTCTCCTTCAGCATCTGTAGGTTCAAGATATTCAATCTTTTAATCCATGGACAATAATGGATTAAATATTATTATGGTTCTCTACTAAATTTAAACATTCTCTACTAATTAAATAGGGGTTTGACTATCTGATATAACTCAATTTCGGGATAAGACAGATGAGAAGATCTCTGTTCTTTGTAAGTGAACAGAGATGTCTCTCATTATTTCCATGGTTGGAAATAAGTTAATCCTAGGTTTGCCATCTGTAACATATGACATGGTATTTATTCCCACTTACATATATAGTAACATATTGATTTTCCTAACATTCTTAAAAATTACTTTGATCAACACAAAGTAACTGAAAGTGTCAATTTTTACAGAGAGTAACATATTGAGTTTCCTAACATTCATAAAAATTTTAAGTGAAAATAATTATGCATGTGAAATAGTTGCAAGATAGTTTACTCAGCAGTATCCTATTAGCCATTGAGTACTTCCTTACACACTAGTTTCTAAGCACTGAGAATTGACAATGTGGTTTACTGGCATATTATGAAATTAATTTATTCGTTTACTTATCAAGTGCTAAGTTCATTTAGAATGCCAGGTGGACTCGCAATTATGTAGAAGATTTGATTGCTCCCACCAGAAGAATGCAAAATCTATAACTATATGGTATGATAAGTTTCTAAATGGTTTTTTCCATTTAGAAATGGTAGCATAATAAGTCTTCTATTTACTATTTGAGTATTAGAACCAGATCTTTGTAGTTATGTCTTGAATTGCGTCTAACACATGACTCAAAAAATGTCCAGGCAATTCATTTGTTTTTGCAGATCTCTGCGAATCATTAATATGTGGGAATATTTATATATCCAACTTTCAAGAATTCAAGAGAAATTTGCATGCATGCATGACTTCGAGTCTTACTAATCAGAAACAACATGCTTCCAAAATAAATTTTCATTTAACTCAACATGCAAACCTATCATGGTTTATATCTAAATGACCACCTAGTATGCAAAGGTTTTTACCAAGATTTCACTAAAATTTTCATGTTATTATCACAAAAACACACAAAATGAAACAAAGCAACCAAAACATCATTAAGAACCTTTCATTCGGCTCCCTCAAGGTCATGGCCGAATGAAATGGAAGGGAAAATGACCATTAAAATCAAGAGCCTCATTCTCATGATTTGACATTTCACCATTTCGTGTAGTTCCCTCAATAATACAACCTTACATCCATGAGAATTAAGATTGTACTTTGAGTTCCAACTAAAACTATGCCATGCAAGATCAAAACTTAAACTTTTTACTCAAACTTCTTTGGATTATATATGATCAAGATATAGGAAGTAACATTTACTTGAATGGGAGATGGAAGCTTGAATGAAGAATGAAGAAAAGGGAGGGGGTTGGGCTTCGGCCAAAAAGCCGAAAGGAAGGAGCCGAGAGGAAGGAGCCGAGAGGAGAGGGGGAGAAAGGAGGGGGTGTGGAAATGGTGGAGTGAAAGTTGAGTGATAATCATATTTGTTTGTTTTTTATGCTTTTGATTTGACCACAAGTGAGTGGATATGAGAATTTACAAGAGTAGCCTTCCAACATAGTTAGGTAGATTTGCATGCAAGGACAAGGTGGTAATTTGGCTAGTAGAATGAAAGTGAGTGGGGTTGGAAATGCCTTCATTGCCCCTTAGTTGAATAGAAGAGTATTTGCATGCAAGGGTAACCATGTAATTTGATAATTACTAAGCAACTAATTTTCAAAGATTTATTTTATAAAATAAAATAAAAGTTCAAAAATTACAAAATTTATACCATAAAATAACTTAGATTTTTAGAAATTTTATAAAATCACTCTCAAAATTTGTGAACAAAATAACTTTTAAAAGAAAATCTTTCCAAGGCTTAGAATATTCCTTATAAATCAAAAATAAAGGAAATAAATAAACTTTTACTTTGAAAAATCATATACTACATACAACAAATTTATAATGCAGAAATTTTCACTCACACAAACGTACAATTATTGAATATATTTTCATTCGGCTTTAATATTATACCAAATCCATAAATAATATTACACGAAAATACCGGTTGTAACATCTTCTCCCCCTTAAGGGATTCTGTCCCCAGAATCTAAGAGAATAGATGAGGATACCGGGAACACATATCAGACTCTAACTCCCATGTTGATTCTTCGACCTTGGGGTTCCTCCAAAGTACTTTCACTAACTTTACCGACTTATTCCTAAAATTCTTTACTTGCCAGTCGAGTAATTTGACATGTTGCTCCACAAATGACAGGTCTGCCTGAATTTCTACAGGTTCATATTTTATCACATGGCTGGCGTCAGGATTGTACTTTTTAAGCAAAGACACATGGAACACATTATGCACATGTTGATACTGAGGCGGTAAAGCTAACTCGTAGGATACCTTCCCCACTTGACTCAAAATCTCAAAAGGACCTATATATCTAGGTGCTAACTTCCCCTTCTTGCCAAATCTAGATAACCCTTTTCTTGGTGACACCTTCAACAAAACTGTTTCGCCTGCTTGGAATCGAACATCCTTACGCGTTGGATCTGCATACTTCCTCTGTCTATCTTGAGCAGCAAGCAACCTTCTCTGAATTAACTTGACTGTGTCATGCAGCTGTTGTACCAATTCCGAGCCCAGAATCCTTCTTTCTCCTACTTCATCCCAACTTGTCGGTGATCTACATTTTCGTCCGTACAAAGCTTCGTATGGTGGCATGCCAATACTGGAGTGATAGCTGTTGTTGTAAGAGAATTCAATCAATGGCAAGTGGTCATCCCAACTTCCTGCAAAATCGATTGCACAAATACGCAACATGTCTTCGATTGTTTGAATTGTCCTTTCGCTCTGACCATCAGTCTGCGGGTGGTATGTCGTACTCATGTTCAACTTCGTGCCAAGACTTTCTTGAAATTGCTTCCAGAATCTCGAGTTAAATCGGGGGTCTTTGTCTAAAACTATTGATACGGGTACTCCATGCCTTAGTACGATTTCACGCATGTACAGATGGACCAATTTGTCCAATGACGACTTCTCATTAATTGGAAGGAAATGCGCCGACTTCGTAAGGCGATCAACTATAACCCATATAGCGTCATGTCCGGATTTCATTCGCGGTAGTCCCACTATAAAGTCCATAGCAATATTTTGCCATTTCTATTCTGGAATCTTTAGGGGCTGAATTAATCCGCTTGGTCGTTGATGTTCTGCCTTCACTTTCTAATAAGTATAACACTTTGCAACCCATTCTGCCACATCTCGCTTCATATTTGGCCACCAAAAGTTCTGTTTTAAGTCCCGATACATCTTGGTGCTTCCCGGGTGGATTGAAAATCTTGAATTATGAGCTTCTTGTAGGATCTCATTCTTTAATTCAGGTACATGAGGAATCCAAATTCTTGAGGAAAACCTTAGTATACCTTGCTCATCCCTTTGAGTGCCAATCTCTTCTCCAGTCAGCTGATTCTTCTCTCTCTCCATTACTTTTTCCTGACATTTCCTTATCTTTTCCACTAGTGTTGGCTGAAAAGTCATTGCACGACAAACTTCTTCAACTATTCCATAATCACAAAGTTCTAATCCAAATATCTTAATCTCTTCAGACAATTCCTTTGGTGTTGCCATCATATTCAATCTCTCCTTCCTACTTAAAGCATAGGCTACAACATTCGCCTTTCCAGGATGATAATTTATCGAGCAATCGTAGTCCTTGATCAATTCCAACCATCTCCTTTGCCTCATATTGAGCTCCTTCTAAGTGAAAATGTACTTTAAACTCTTGTGATATGTGTAGATTTCACACTTTTCTATGTAGAGGTAATGTCTCCAAATCTTAAGTACGAACACTATAGCGGCTAGTTCCAAGTCATGCGTCGGGTACTTCAACTCATGCGGTTTTAACTGTCTTGACGCATACGCGATCACCTTACTGTGTTGCATTAGCACAGAGCCCAATCCCTTTTGTGAAGAATCGCTGAAAATCACAATGTTTGCTTGGTCATCTGGTACTGGTAGTACTAATACCGGAGCTGTTACCAATCTCTGTTTGAACTCTTGAAAGCTATCCTCACATTCTGCACTCCATTCGAACTTCTGATTCTTCCTGGTTAACTTAGTCAATGGCGTGGCGATTTTCGAAAAATCCTTGACAAACCTCCTATAATACCTTGCCAATCCTAGAAAACTTCGCACTTCTGTAGGTGTCTTTGGCCTCTCCCAACTCATATCGCCTCAATCTTTGCCGGATCTACTTTAACTCCTTCATTTCCAATGACATGCCCTAAAAATTGAACTTCCTTTAACCAAAACTCACATTTGGAAAACTTGGCATACAACTTCTCTTGTCGGAGTATCTCCAATGTTATCCATAGGTGCTGCTTATGCTCTTCTTCCGACTTAGAATAAATAAGGATGTCATCAATGAATACCACTACGAACTTGTCCAAATACTTTTTAAATACCCGATTCATCAGATCTATAAATGTGGTCGGGGCATTAGTCAATCCAAACGGCATTACTAAGAATTCATAATGTTCATATCTGGTCCTGAATATTGTCTTGGAAATATCTTCTTCCTTGATTTTTAATTGATGGTATCCTGATCTCAAGTCAATCTTTGAAAAGCACTTTGCTCCCTTCAGCTGATCAAATAGGTCATCTATTCTTGGTAGCGGGTAGCGGTTCTTGATCGTTACCTTATTCAACTCTCGATAATCTATACATAGCCGCATACTTCCATCTTTGTTCTTTACAAACAGAACATGTGCTCCCCATGGTGACGTACTTGGCCAAATCACTCCTTTATCCAACAATTCTTGTAGTTGGCTCACCAACTGTTTCATTTCTGCTGGTGCCATCCTATATGGAGCCTTTGAAACTGATTCTATGCCCGAAGCAAGGTTGATCTCGAATTCGATTTGTCGATCTGGTGGTAAGCCTGGTAGTTCGTCTGGAAACACATCTGGGAACTCATTAACTATGGGGATATCTTCTATGCTGGGACTGCCTTTTTCTGAATCCACTACATAAGCTAGGAACGACTCAAAACCTTTCCTAAGTAACTTCTTAGCCTGAACGATTGTAAGAAACAGTTGCTCTTGCCTCTGTCCCTTAAATACTACCTTCTCTCCTCTCTTCATCTTTAAATACACTTTCTTGGTCTTACAATTAATCTGGGCGTTATTCTTCCCTAACCAATCCATTCCTAAAATTATATCGAACTCTCTCAACTTGAAGAGTATCAAGTCGGCTGAAAACTTATGCCCCGAAATATCAATCTCACACTTCAGACAGAATTGATTCACAGGAATCTTCTCTTGGTTCGCAATTACCACATTTACTACCTCCCTCATAATCATTTTATCACATTGAAGTTTATCAAAAAAAGTTTCTGATATGAAAGATCTTGTTGCTCCTGAATCAATCAATACTTTAGCTTTGACATTATTGAGTAAAAGTGTACCTGCTATCACCTCAGAGTTCTGAACAACATCCTTCACTTTCAAATCGAATGTCCTTGCTGTTGCTTGCGGAGTTATTGTAGGTGGTGGAGGTAATGCAAATACCTCGGTTGGTACGCTCGCACTGGTACTTGCCACATTCATTAGAGCTTAGACTGGTCCGGTTGTCTTGCACTCCCTAGCTATGTGTCCAGTATTTCCACACTTGTAACATGTAACTCCTGGCTTCGGCATCTTACACTCATTTGCCAAATGTCCCTTCTGGTTGCACCTATAACATGTCATGCTCAGCTTATTACACACTCCGGGGTGCCTTCTTCCACAATGCTTGCATTCTGGTCTCTAAAGTATGTTTTCTCCAACTTGTCCTTGGCATGCCTGGTTGTTCCCCTTCGATTCTGGTCTTTTGCCAAAATTCCCTTTCTTTTGAAAATTTCCGCCCTTATGAAATCCAATCCTCTTTACATTCCGATCTTGTGAATTTCCGGCTTCAGACTTTTCTCCATAAAATGGAACCTTTCTCTTCTTGTTATCCCTTTCCTTTCTGGACTGCATCCCATTATTCTCAATCAGAGCAGCTTTCTGTACTACTCCCGTATAAGTATCAAGCTCAAACATAGCCACTCTATCTCTGATCCAAGGCTCCAATCCTTGTTGAAATCTCTTTGCTTTTTCCTCCTCAGTGCTGGTATACTTTGTCACAAACCTTGAAAACTCAGTGAACTTCTTCTCATACTCCATTACAGACATATTCCCTTGCTCCAACTCAAGAAATTTAAGCTCCATCTGATTCTGCATGTACTTAGGGTAATACTTTTCCCGAAATAACTTCTTAAATCTTTCCCAAGAAACCTACTGAGTTGCTTCCATAGCTTTTATTGATTCCCACCAATAGATGACTTTGCCCTTCAAGAAGTAAGTAGCATATGGCGTCTTCTGATCGTCTCCTAACTGTACCAACTCAAAAGCCCTTTCCATTTCCTTAATCTATGTGTTAGCTATTATTGGATCAGTGGTATCATGAAATGCAGGTGGATTCACTTTCTGAAAAGCCTTGAAAGTGACAACTTGTTGAGTTGGTACTGGTGGATCAGGTGGTTGGTGTGGTTCATGGTTATCTTGGTTTTCAATTCGTTGTTGAAGAGTTAGTTGTTGTTGAGCTATAACATTGGTTTGTTATTGCAAAGTTTCCAGTAATCGAAGAATATTTGGATCTGTGGTAGATGTGGTTGTTGGGTTCTTCTTTTTGGGTGGCATGATCCTGAAATAAGAGGTATGTCCAAACAGGTATGAATGATGAAATAATTCGAGGGTATCGCATGGCATTCTTATTTACATATGAGGTCAAATTTCAAATTAAACAGATATGGTATAAAGGCGTAGAATAACAGTTGAGAGCAAATGGAATGATATTGCATAATATTGGAAATCTAAAGGTCACAATACATCAAGATCAGGATAAAGTCTGATTCCAGGAACAACATGCTTATTTAAAGGAAACAACTGGAAATTCTACGAAGTCTGATAATACAACCACATGAAAGGTAAATAATGGAAAGAACTAAGGCTCCACTCCATCAGAACGGGGTTTGGTAGTCTTTTCCTCTCGAAGCGTCTTCACAATGCTCTGGAGCTCATCCGCCACCATCTGGATGATATACTGGCTGGTGCGGTCTCAGTGTGATGGCATCTCCTCAAGCTTAGTGTTGACGTACTGAACCAAAGTCTCAAGTCTCGCAGTCATCTGCTCCTTAGGCTTCCCTTCATAGTTTCGGCTGTCCGGGTACACATTTTTCAGTAGGTCTATCAGTCGGTCGTACTTGCCCTGAAGCATGTCAAACTAGCGCCTCAACTCAGCATACACAGAGAAAGCAATAGTGTCGTCCGACCCAGAGGATGACGAGGAATGCGCCCTTTGCTGACAAACCAATAAGAGGAGTATTAATAATAATAAATCTACTTACCTACTCTCTCGTATATTATCTATAGCCAACACATATATCCTATAACCTATTTGGGCTGTCCAGGGACTCTAAACCGTAGCTCTGATACCAAAACCTGTCACACCCCCAACTTAACAAACAAAATCAATATAACTATTACAATATTTAAAAGAAAGTAAACATAACTGAATCCAAGATCTTACAGTTTAGGGTTTGGAACAGCCCAACACTACCATCTATTATAACTGATTTTAATATCGAGTCCTCACACAAAACTATCTCTTATTCCATCTGAGCTCGGACATACGCATCGGTGTCACAGGTCTTACGTGCTGTCTGCTTGAATCTAACCATAGCTGCTAGCTGTAATATCAGGGTAAAGCAAGGAGTGAGCCAAATGTTCAACAAGTGCTAAACTATATGGTACAAAACCTAAATCGAGATATATATAAAAGAATGACAATGCGGAGGCATAACCAATGTTAACAAGAGATAAAACTTTGAGTGATGGCACCATTTGCTTGAATCAAAACATTTTCAAAATCATAACTTAAACAAAATCATTTTATGACGCTACAGATTACAGCCGGTGATCAGCCACGAAGTAATCCCGAACCTCGCTGGGTTCTAAAACATTAATGGGATCCCTAGGCAACTTTTAAGCCTACAATATAAGTGTGGAAAGGACTCGCATCTCAGTCTCAAAGAAAACATTTATCCCCCTTTGGGACTGAAAATCCATATTTTAATTATTTCAAAAACTGATGCCGATTTATGATAAAATCTCTTAAGTAGTAAACATTTTTTTATCAAGGGATTATAGATCAACTTAAAATACTGGAAGTATGACACTAAATCTCAGGGCCATGATCCACTAGACTTTACTATATTAGGGTAATTGAGAGGTTTCAATAAATAAGAACTTTGACAAGGAGATTTAGCAAGGCTATTGGATAATATGAAAGAATAATGCCAAACTAGGCTTAAGGCAAATGTTTTTGACAAGGTACAAGTACTAGAACATCAAGAAGATAAGCTTCATGAATACTAGGGGTGTTAAGGTATGAAGAAATGATCTTTAGCTCAAGTTAATTCAGGATTGTCGAAATTTCGGGCAAGAAAAAGGGTTATCAATCAATTAAGAACAACTTTGAAGAATATCTGGCTTTTAGGTATCAAAGTACAGTTTCTATTGGGGTTCAAGCATCAGGGTAAGATGTCAATATTTTAGGAATCAATAGCATGTTAATCAAGAGGATCAATCAAATATTATATCAAATCTTTAATTTATCATGGCATTCCAATTACTTTGATATACTAGCGTGATACGACGTTTGATCTACTTGCAATATATACTTGAGGGTTCATGGCATTTCTATATTATATAAAGATAGAGTTAAGAATCGCTTGGTTCAAGTATATCATGATAACTCGGGATAATCGCATCAATATATATGATCTAATTATTACACATTTGTAGTGAATACGAAAGACAAGTTGAATCACTTGCCTTGAGAAAGGCTAGTCTGGTCTGGCTGGTAGGAGCAACTGGAAGCTTTACTCGACCTTTATGGCAAGTTTACCCTCGTCTCGAGATCCTACGTAAATAAGAATAACCTCATTATAATATATTCTCGCCAACTCAACCTATTTACAACCCGAAATTAAACACAAATGGCACTTAGGCCTATATGCACTCAATTTATAATCACCTTGTAAATACCATAGTCCACATAGCCACATATACTTACATATCATATTTTAATATCAAATAATATCATACACATCATAATGCAACACTAGGCTTTCATGATCTCGACCCACAACTTAAGTCACTTGGTCGCTAAACTAGACAAAGTCTCCAAATTTTGGCTTCCTAACTCGATGTGCCTTTACTAAACTATCCAAAACCTATTGACCCTCACTTGGGCCTTTAACTCTAATGGCTTTATACTATCTTGCAACCATAGTGGTGAACCTAGGTCTCACTCATAAGTGCTCTAAAACTATGTGGTAAGTGAAAGTGCTCACTGGAGTAAATTTCAGAATGACATCTGTGGTTTCTTGAGTGCATTAGACACTCTTAAACTACAAGTTTACCTCCAAAACTTCTACACTATACTCTTCTGACCATACGGCATCTCCCAAACTTGATGTGGCTCAAGGGCCTAGCTTGGGTCTCCTTGGGCCTAAGCTTAATGTCCATGGTTCCCCTGTTTTTCTAGGCAGAAAACGCCCTGACTTGAACTAACTTGCGACACATGGTTCTAACTCAAATCCTATGAACTATGGTTGGAAACACTTCTCTAACACTCCCTCTAAATAAGGCCCAACAGGGCCTAATGAGGGCCTACCCATGACATGGTCAAAACTTCCTATTTCTAAGTTGTAACAAAACTGTCCCCTGCTGGACAGATTTTGTGATTCCACT
Source organism: Apium graveolens (assembly GCF_009905375.1). Taxonomy (NCBI): domain Eukaryota; kingdom Viridiplantae; phylum Streptophyta; class Magnoliopsida; order Apiales; family Apiaceae; genus Apium; species Apium graveolens. The sequence continues at coordinate 43,887,869 of NC_133655.1, read as the reverse complement.
CGTGCACCTATCCAAACGACTTGTAAACCTCCAAAAAACACCTAAAACCTTTTATATACTCCTAATACTAGCTTCTAGTGGCTTGGGCCTCAAAGTGCACAACAATGACATGGTCAAAACTCACTCTAAACCTCAGGGTACCAAACTGATTTTCAGCAGAAACTAAGACTTTCCTTTCTCCAAGGTTCTCACTTAACAACCCAACCACCAACAACCAAAATAACCAAACCATAACTTAACTATGGTGATCTACTGAACTAACCCCCTTACACTCAAATTTGACTTAGTGGAGATCATCCTTACCTAAGGTGCAACAGCAAAACAAAGGAAATCACATTATACAAATTACAAGTCATCAAGTTTTCAAGGACAACAACTTTAACCTTTATGATAAATATAAACGAAATAACATCACATTTTAAGAAGCACAATTCTTAGTTAATATCTTAACTTAACTACAATTAAGGTTTACTATCAAGATATCAATTCGAATGATCAAGAACTTTCAAGAATTCAAGAGAAATTTGCATGCATGCATGACTTCGAGTCTTACTAATCAAAACAACATGCTTCCCAAATAAATTTTCATTTTAACTCAACATGCAAACCTATCATGGTTTATATCTAAATGACCACCTAGCATGCAAAGGTTTTTACCAAGATTTCACTAAGATTTTCATGTTATTATCATAAAAACACACAAAATGAAATAAAGCAACCAAAACATCATTAAGAACCATTCATTCAGCTCCCTCAAGGTCATGGCCGAATGAAATGGAAGGGAAAATGACCATTAAAATTAAGAGCCTCATTCTCATGACTTGGAATTTCACCATTCCTTGTAGTTCCCTCAATAAAACAAACTTACATCCATGAGAATTAAGATTGTACTTTGAGTTCCAACTAAAACTATGCCATACAAGATCAAAACTTAAACTTTTTACTCAAACTTCTTTGGATTATATATGATCAAGATATAGGAAGTAACATTTACTTGAATGGGAGATGGAAGCTTGAATGAAGAATGAAGAAAAGGGAGGGGGGTAGGGCTTCGGCCAAAAAGCCGAGAGGAAGGAGCCGAGAGGAGATGGGGAGAAAGGAGGGGGTGTGGAAATGGTGGAGTCAAAGTGGAGTGATAATCATATTTGTTTGGTTTTTATGCTTTTGATTTGACCACAAGTGAGTGGATATGATAATTTACAAGAGTAGCCTTCCAACATAGTTAGGTAGATTTGCATGCAAGGACAAGGTGGTAATTTGGCTAGTAGAATGAAAGTGAGTGGGGTTGGAAATGCCTTCCTTGCCCCTTAGTTAAATAAAAGAGTATTTGCATGCAAGGGTAACCATGTAATTTGATAATTACTAAGCAACTAATTTTCAAAGATTTATTTTTATAAAATAAAATAAAAGTTCAAAAATTACAAAATTTATACCATAAAATAACTTAGATTTTTAGAAATTTTATAAAATCACTCTCAAAATTTGTGAACAAAATAACTTTTAAAAGAAAATATTTCCAAGGCTTAGAATATTCCTTATAAATCAAAAATAAAGGAAATAAATAAACTTTTACTTTGAAAAATCATATACTACATACAACAAATTTATAATGCAGAAATTTTTACTCACACAAACGTACAATCATTGAATATATTTTCATTCGGCTTTAATATTATACCAAATCCACAAATAATATTACACGAAAATATCGGTCGTAACATCAACGACGGTGGATCTTGAGATTTAGAACTTGCCATGCTAGCATAGGTTCATGTAAGATTTTGCATGATTAGTGGGTAACTCTAACCGTTTTATTCGCCCTGTGTAATCAAAAGGAATAACTTGTTCTTAAATCGTTATGTTGTCAATTTCTGTAGACATATAGGGACTCAACATAATTGATGCCTATTCAACTTCTATCTTAATTGTAGATGTTTGGTAGAATGGTATTAGTACAATGAAAGTTGGCTTTTACCAGTTTCGTGTTATTCGATTAATATCATCACTGTTGCATGCTAAGGGTAATAACAATGACTATTGAAGGAAGTAGTAATAAACTTGTGATCTCATGAGTGTTTTAATATTGTTAATTTAAGTGTTAATTAAGTGCTTAATTCTAGTAGTTAATTGTAGTTAATAATTAGTTAATCAAATCTAAGTGTTATTGTCTTAACATTGAGAAGTAATCATACATTGGTGAGTGAGTTTAATTGAACAATAATTAGTCTGAGTCTCTGTGGGAACGAACTAGAAAGTATTCTATATTACTTGCGAACGCGTATACTTGCGTGTATTATTAGCGTGTGATTCCGCCCTAACAAGTTTTTGGATTACTAACCGATGTCTTAATATATCTAATACATTGGTTATTTATCTAGAAACGATGTATAATATTATTTTTCACATCGGTCCAGAACCGATGTGAAAAACAAGGACTTTTTACTACACCCACGTACACATCAGTTTTTTGCATCTTTCACAACAGTCAATAACCGATGTCTATTGACGTTTTTCTTGTAGTGTAAAAAGACAAGTGACAGATTCAGCATTTGATGAGTTGAAGTCAGCTAGATACACATTTCCTCTTCTCACTCTAGTGAGAACCACTTTGTTGTTTTTCTTGTTGGTCATAACAAAGGCTTCAGAATTGAATGTTACTGAGTTGCCCTTGTCATAAAGCTGGCTGATACTAAACAAATTATTCTTGAGTCCATCCACTAGGGCAACTTCCTCGATGATGATATTGTCTTTAGAAATCAAGTCATATCCCAGAGTATAACCCTTTTTGTCATCTCCAAAAATGATACTTGGGCTAGCTCTCTCCTTGAACTTAATGAGCAGGGTAGAATCTCCAGTCATGTGCCTTGAGCAACCACTATCCCAGAATTATCATGCACATGTTGGTTGACATGGAAAGGCATATTCTGTGCAAACATGTTATTCTAGTAAGGCATGCTAAATGGCATTTATGGCATACTGAATGCAGCATAGTAAGGATTTTGTACAAATGGCATATTAGAAAATTGTGCATTCAAATTATGTGCAGGCATAACATTCACAGGCATTGTAGGCATGTTAGGAAATGAAGAAGGTGTAGACATGGGCGCAGTCATAGCAAGTTTGCAATTAACAGGAAAATGATTAATACTACCACATTTCACTCAGATTTTTCTAGGTGCATATATATCAGGTGTGTAGATGTTATGTTTGTTAATTCTAACTTTCTCATTCCTATTGGTTTTTATTTTTTATTCTACTTTAACTTCTATTTTCTTTAATCTCTCATTCATTTGCTTAATCGATAGATGCCCTACATTGACTCTCTTGTTCTTTTTCACTTGGCTTGTTTCTCCTTGAACAAAGTTCTTGGAAACTGATCCATATTTCTCATTTAATTTAGCTAGATAGGATTTTCTAATTAGCTTTCTTTCACTCAACGGATGTGGTTCCTTGTCTTTCAATGGATAATTCGTTTGATCATTCAATGGATAACGTTCATCATCCGTCGAATCCACATCCGTTGAAAGTCCTTCTTCCAAGTTGGGATTCAATTTCTCCTTGCTCTTTTTCCAGGATTCATCATAGAAGGATTCTAAACCTTGAACTTTTGTAATTTGAGCATGGACATCTCTACATGATTTCCATAACTTAATTACTTCTTGTTCCTGTTCTCGTTCAAGTTGCTTTCTTAAATATCCTCTTTCTTGAACTCTAACTTCAGTTTTTCAAACTCAACAAATTGAGTTGCTAACACATTGTTTCTTTCACTTAAAACAAATTGTTCTCTTTAACTTTAGTGTTTTCTTTAGTGAGAGATTTGAGTGTAACACACAGATGATATAATTTAGTAGACATGTTATTTATAGCATCATTACACTCAGCTTTAGATAAATATGCTAGATTAGGGGTGATTACCTGATTACTGGATGAACTGACTTCTGTTTCATCTGATTTGGCCATAAGTGCTAGATTGATATAGCTTGTATCCTCATCCTCCTCTAATCCATCAGCAAACCAGTCATTTTCCTAAGTTAGAAAAGTCCTTTCCTTTTGTTTGAGCAACTCAAGTACTTCCTTTTGTAATCTACAGGCTCAAATTTCTTTCTATCATAATCAGACTTTCTGCATTCACTTACAAAATGACAACTCAAGCAACACTTGAAACATATAAATTTTGACTTATCAACCATGTTTCTGTTTGGCTTGGATGCTCCAAAATTCTTCTTAAATTTTAGCTTGGGAAATCTTCTGGATAGAAACGCTAGATGCTCATCTATTGGTGCAGATTCCACGGTTTATACATTTATCTCTGTCTCTTTCTCTTGCTCAGCAACCAATGCAATGGATCCTCCCTTCTTCCTTCCTTTCTCCAGCTTCTCATCTTGCTCTATTTCCAGCTCATAGGTCTTTAAAATCCCATACAAGCTGTCGAAGGTGAATTCCTTGTAATCTTGAGTGTTTCTTAGTGAGACTATCACAGGCTTCCATTCCTTTGGCAGAGATCTAAGGAATTTGAGGTTTGAGTCTTTTGTTTGATAGACTCTTCCATGCAGCTTTAGAGCATTTAGTTGTTTTTGAAACCTACTAAATATGTCAGTGAGTGACTCACTTTCTTCACTATGAAAATGCTCATATTTCTTAATCAAGAGTTGCATCTTGTTTTCCCTTACCTGCTCAGTTCAATCACATATAACTAAATTGTATCCCTGACCTCTTTAGCCATTTTGCAATTTATGATGTTTTAAAACATGTCACCATAAACACAATTAAACAAAATGTTCATGGCCTTCTTATCCTTATAAACTTGCTCAATATCTGGATCAGACCATTGTGCTCTAGGCTTTGGGATAGATGACTCATTTCCTGTAGCAACTCTCATAGAGACATGAGGACCTTCTCAATTCAGTCCACATATTCTTCATCTTGAGGGAGGAGATGAAGGTGTATTTTCACCTTCCAATGGTGATAATTGTCTTTACTCCAACATCTTTTTGCTCATCTTGTTAGTTGTTGTGATCTTTAAACTCTTTTTTCTTGAAGAGCTTGCTCTGATTCCAATTGTTATTCCCAAAGAATCTAACAAAGAATTACAAAAGGGGGGTTGAATATAATTCTGGCTACTTTTTGAATTTTAAGAATTGTTCTACCTTGAATATATAACTGTGTTTGATTTAGCTAAAGTGCGGAATGAAAGTATTGAAGAAATCAAACACAAAAAAATCAAATACAAGTATTTAAAAACTTTCTGGTGGATTGAACTTTTCCACTAGAGATATATATTAATTCGAGAACTCTGTGATGCAAGATTTGCACACAGCTGCTTACAAGTTGAACTTACAAAGAACAGAGAAATTCTTTACAAATATAGCTTTTTCTATTTCTCTGGTAATCGCTTCCTTACTTCGAAAATGTTCTACTTACTGCCCGTGGTTTATATATCACCAAGTTACATAATAAAAAGACAAAAAAATAAGACAAAATATTTTTAGTCTAATTATATGCTTCTTCATTTCTCTATCCAACATCTTTGAATATCTTCAGTTTAGCATGGAAATGGAAATGCTTCTTTGTTCTCTAAAACCTGAAAATAGGCTGCCACATTCCATTTGCATACAATCAAGGCATGTGACTGTCAAGTCACTATCAACTGCTTTTGAATTTAATCATCCGTTGAAACTATGTGGGATCATCCGTTGAGACTTTAGTTGATCATCCGTTGAGAATCTAGTTGATCATCCGTTGAAACTTTAGTTGATCATACGTTGAAACCTTGTGGAACATTCGTTGAGAGCATCTTCATAGCAGTTTACTCTATTTCACTTATACAAGATTATAAGGCATCTAATATTTACAGTTAGCCAACCTATCTTGCATATCAATATAGTAGTCAAAATGACTTAAAACATTCTACAACATTTAATTCTCTAAGGCATTACAATATGTAGAAATATGCTACTAAACTTATTAATACATAAGCTACCCTTTCAACGAATGTTAAATTGATCATCCGTTAAAATCTACAAAATCACTAAATTAAATCTACTAGGGTGTTTTATTTAACTTATCATCAAATACACAACATATTCCTAACAGTACTGTTCTTCATTCTTTCTGAATTTCCCTTTGCCATCACCAAAATACTTCTTGTTAAAACCACATTTTCTATATGGTTTTTCAAACCTCGTCCTTCTAAAGCCTTTTACTAGCATAGCAGCCATCTGAACAACTTGAGGATCATTTAGTTCACTGTCAGAATCTTCATCAAAATTTGTGTCAGGATCTGATTTAGTGTCAGGATCTGACTCCTCAATTACCTTATTCTAGAGCTCTCTCTTATTTCCTTTCCTTTGTGAGCTTCTCCATTTAAAGCAACAACCTTCATTTTCTGACCCTTCATGTTCTTCTTTTATTGAATCTCCAAGTCATGGGTTTTCAACATTCCATAGACTTCATCCAGTGTCAGTAAATCAAGATTATATTGATGCCTGATTATAGAGGTTTGAGTATCCTATTCTTCATGAAGAGCTCTCAGAAACTTGGTGTTTGAGTCTTCCATATCATACTCTTTTTCATTCAATGATAAATCATTCAACAGTGTTAGGAATCTATCATATATGTTAGTAATTGACTCATTAGCCCTGGCATCAAACTGTTTATACTCTTGCACAAGAACAACTCTTCTATTCTTCTTTATTGCCATTGTACCTTAGAACTGTGTCTCCAAGGCATCTCATATCTCTTTTGCAGTCTTCCAGGAAATCACCCTGGTGAACATGATATAACGACTCGTGTATTTTCGAATTATTTAAATATGTAATTGTGGAATATTAACTAAATAAAATATGTTCTTGGTTTTGGTAGCAGTAGTTTGATATATACTATTTGTCTGTGATTTATGGGTGTAAAGGATTGGAATGTGTAGATAAAGATTGAGTTATATTGTTATGTTTTACTCTTAAAGGTGATTTTATTACAGTTTTAAATCAATAAATATTTGGATTGTCTCTAAAATTAGTTTTATGACTTTATAATTTCAATAATTATTTTTGGGATTTTACAAAATTTAGAAATCAATATTCTATCAAATATTTAACCCTGTATGATTTTCTGATTACATTTAATTGTAAAATTTGTATTTAATTCCAGAATTCTTCAAATATTATGAAACTCATATTTATTTAAGTTTGGAATATTCTAAGAATTTTAAAATTATTTTGGGAATTTTTGAGATTAATTTCACCCGCGCATTATTTCGTTTATTCGTTAAAAACGGGTATAAATTGCGTTTCAGAAATTATTTTAAAATTACAAAATTTATATTTTTATAAACTTCGAGATATTTATAACATTATAAGACTATTTTTGTGATTTTCTGAATTTATTTTGAGTGCAGCTCGGTTCGTTAATTATGAAATGCGGGTACGAATTGCGTTTCAAAAATGGTTTGAAAATTTTGAAAATTTTATTTTATTAGTTTTTATTTATTCCGGAAATTTTAAAATTAGTTTGGCAATTTTTCGGGTTATTTTTAGTTGCAAATATATCCATTAGAATTCAATTGCGGGATAAAAACCAGGTCATAGAAAGCTTAGATCGATTTATTTTGATACGTGTCCAATTTCTGTTACTTTACATACATGTGTTATGCAACGATTGGGGTAGGAATAAAATAAAATAAATAAATAGAAAACTCCCCCCCATCTTTCCACCACTGTAGTTTCATTTCCCTTCACTGATCTCTCTTTGTTCGCCTGTGTCTCCATCTCCCTTATTCTCGATTTCTCTCCTCCCTTTTTATTCTGTTTCTTCTTCTTTTCCGTTCCTGCCCTTATTCCGCTCGGTTTCCACCGTTGTTTTGTTTTTTCGGTAAGCTCCGGCCGGTGTTCGATTTTTCCGGTTGTGAACTCCGGTTCGTTTTGCTTGCAGTATGTATATACATGTGTGCTTGTGTGTATATATTCGCTTTTGTGATACCTGTGCTCCCTGTCCCTGAGTTTCCGCCTCGGTTCACTGTTCTTCCGGCTTGTTTCCATTCGCAGTTGTGTGTGTGATGTGTACTGTGTGCGTACGAAGTGTTGTTGTGTGTGTATTGTGCGCGTATGGCGCGTGTGTGTTGTGTGCAGTGTGTTAATTCATGTTCGTGTTACCTTGGTTCCGTGAATCTGATTGCAATTTTTTATTTATTTATTTTCTGCAGAAAATAGTTGAGTAAATTTTGTGAAATAAATATATTTTGTGCGGGGAAATTAAGTTTAATCGGTGGAAATTTGTGATGGAAACCCGACGAACACGGACACCCGCGAATTTTCGCCGCCGTCGGCGATGAGCCTCGGCGAGCCGATGGTGGACTGTGATGATCATATTCTGAGTCCTAAATTAGTAAATGAAAATAAAATGTGAATTAAATGTAAAGTGCGAACAATAATTGATAATAGTATTAAATTGGTGCTTGGGAATTTATGAATATTGGTTGTGGTGACTGGGTTGTGATTTGTTGTTATTGACGTCGATGATGTTTCGACGGGTAGTCCGATAAACAAAGGGAACGCTGCCCGATTTCTGGGAAACTGAATTACAGAAATACGGGAGCGTATCCGAAGATTATCGGGACGTCGAGCGAGAATAAGTAAATACTTATACGTATGTTTTGTACAGAACCTGATTGTATGTTGTGTTGTATATTTTGTCCAAAACGCAGTAACCCTAATTTTGAAAAATGACGAGTATACATATTTTCTAAAAACGAATATTGAATCGATTTCGAGAATATGAACCCTAATTGTTGACTGTGTTATTCTAATATGAATAATTACGAGTTGGGTTTGAATATCGTTGGGTAGGAATTAGTATCGAGGATATGTCAAGCATACCTAGACATCTAACGTAGGGTATTTCGACCCTGTAGGTTAATATCGGGAACCTGAAAGTGGAAGATGGACTAAAGATAACCTAGTGGTCAGTCGACGAGCTCAGTAGAGTTTCTACAGAAAGACCTAATTGTCGAAGTTGAATCCAATGGGATCTAGTGGTTGGACGTTAGATCATGAGCCGCAGAGTCGGCTCAGAGTTGATCAGTAATAGTTGTAAAGCCTTGTGAGGCAAGTACTCCTGAACTTTTCTTCAAGATATATTGCAATTATTTTTGAATTGTTTCATAATATGTTACTATTATCCAAAATAACTCTTGTTTTATATTGTGAATGCTTCAAAGTACTTACCCTTGAACCCTGATTATTTCTTGATCTTGAGCCGTAATCCTGATTCTTTGCAACCCATCCTTTGTTGATACACTATTTCAAAAACCCAATGACTAAATCGTATGAATACTTCAGATACCAAACCACACAAATATGAAACTACTCCCCAAATGTTTAACTACCAAACACCAAACACTAGAAGAAAATTATTTGAAAACACGAAAACTTTTATCCCCCAACCAATCTTTATAACATCAAAGAACTATACCTTGAAAAATCATTACTGGTCTAATACCTGACCTTGTACAAATTGAAAACCGTTTCTTATACATACCCTGATATACCTTTGAGATATTCATGAGTTTCCCTACGTTTTTATGCAAATGTTTAACCATGATTGAATATGATCTTGTTTTATCAAATTATATTGTTTACCATATTGAACTGCTTTAGGATTGGATACTTTTTATATATGTGGACCAGATTCGTGGTCAGACCATACCAATGGTCAAGTTAGGCCAATGTGTGCTTTGGATCCAGTAATTAGAGCAGTGCTGTGTGCTTGCTCGGGGTTAGTGCGTGACTGATCAGCATCCTAACCTTGGTTTTTAAAACTTAAAATGAATATCCAATTCTAATGATTAGTTAAAAAAAACTTGATTCCTTTGAATCATCTCATTTGATCATTGTTTAACCTCGGTTATCGTTATCATGACTTGCTGAGCTAGTTAGCTCACTCTTGCAAATATTTTTATATATATTATCGTTGAAGAGGATATGGATGATAAAGAAGTTTCCCCAGTCCAAAGTGTGGGCTAAGGTTCCAGTTGAGTTGGATCGAGCTAGCAGAAGCTTCATGGGGTAAAAAGATAGTCAAATTGTAAGAATACTTTTATTATCAGTTGTAAGTTAAATTAAAGGGAAATTTGGTACGTTGTAATAAAATTTAAGGTTGTGGCTTGTTTTCATACTTTAACCTGTTACGCTACACATGATATTGTCCCTATGGATTTATGAAATTGTATTCGCGTTTATTTGGGGTCGTCCGAACGTGAATCGGGGCTGAAACCAATAAAACTAGGTTTTTAAATAATTCTCGTAGGCAGTAGTACACGAGGTATGGAGCAAAAATTGAGGCGGCCCATTTTTTGGATATCTTTTCATAATTTGTCCCTATGGATTTATGAAATTGCATTCGCATTTATTTGGGGTCGTCCGAACGTGAATCGGGGCTGAAACCAATGAAACTAGGTCTTTAAATAAAGCTTAGATCGATTTATTTTGATACGTGTCCAATTTCTGTTACTTTACATACATGTGTTATGCAACGATTGAGGTAAGAATAAAATAAAATAAATAAATAGAAAACTCCCCCCCATCTTTCCACCACTGCAGTTTCATTTCCCTTCCCTGATCTCTCTTTGTTCTCCTGTGTCTCCATCTCCCTTATTCTCAATTTTCTCCTCCCTTTTTATTCTGTTTCTTCTTCTTTTCCGTTACTGCCCTGATTCCGCTCGGTTTCCACCGTTGTTTTGCTTTTCCGGTAAGCTTCGGCCGGTGTTCGATTTTTCCGGTTGTGAACTCCGGTTCGTTTTGCTTGCAGTATGTATATACATGTATGCTTGTGTGTATATATTCGCTTTTGTGATACATGTGCTCCCTGTCCCTGAGTTGCCGCCTTGGTTCACTGTTCTTCCGGCTTGTTCCCATTCGCAGTTGTGTGTGTGATGTGTACTGTGTGCGTACAAAGTGTTGATGTGTGTGTATTGTGCGCGTATGGCGCGTGTGTGTTGTGTGCAGTGTGTTAATTCATGTTCGTGTTACCTTGGTTCCGTGATTCTGATTGCAATTTTTTATTTATTAATTTTCTGCAGAAAATAGTTGAGTAAATTTTGTGAAATAAATATATTTTGTGCGGGGAAATTAAGTTTAATCGGTGGAAATTTGTGATGGAAACCCGACGAACACGGGCACCCGCGAATTTTCGCCGCCGTCGGCGATGAGCCTCGGCGAGCCGACGGTCATATTCTGAGTCCTAAATTAGTAAATGAAAATAAAATGTGAATTAAATGTAAAGTGCGAACAATAATTGACAATAGTATTAAATTGGTGCTTGGGAATTTATGAATATTAGTTGTGGTGACTGGGTTGTGATTTTTGTTATTGACGTCGATGATGTTTTGACGTGTAGTCCGATAAACAAAGGGAACGCTGCCCGGTTTCTGGGAAACTGAATTACAGAAATACGGGAGCGTATCCGAAGATTATCGGGACATCGAGCGAGTATAACTAAACACTTATACGTATGTTTTGTACAGAACCTGATTGTATGTTGTGTTGTATATTTTGTCCGAAACGTAGTAACCCTAATTTTGAAAAATGACGAGTATACGTATTTTCTAAAAATGAACACTGAATCGATTTCGAGAATATGAACCCTAATTTTTTACTGTGTTATTCTAATATGAATAATTACGAGTTGGGTTTGAATATCGTTGGGTAGGAATTAGTATCGAGGATATGTCAAGCATACCTAGACATCTAACGTAGGGTATTTCGACCCTGTAGGTTAGAGTCGGGAACCTGAAAGTGGAAGATGGACTAAAGATAACCTAGTGGTCAGTCTATGAGCTCAGTAGAGTTTCTACAGAAAGACCTAATTGTCGAAGGTGAATCCAATGGGATCTAGTGGTTGGACGTTAGAGCCTGAACCGCAGAGTCGGCTCAGAGTTGATCAGTAATAGTTGTAAAGCCTTGTGAGGCAAGTACTCCTGAACTTTTCTTCAAGATATATTGCAATTATTTTTGAACTGTTTCATAATATGTTACTATTATCCAAAATAACTCTTGTTTTATATTGCGAATGCTTCAAATTACTTACCCTTGAACCCTGATTATTTCTTGATCTTGAGCCGTAACCCTGATTCTTTGCAACCCATCCTTTGTTTATACACTATTTCAAAAACCCAAGGACTAAATCGTATGAATACTTCAGATACGAAACCACACAAATATGAAACTACTCCCCAAATGTTTAAGTACCAAATACCAAACACTGGAAGAAAATTGTTTGAAAACACAGAAACTTTTATCCCCCAACCAATCTTTATAACATCAAAGAACTATACCTTGAAAAATCATTACTGGTCTAATACCTGACCTTGTACAAATTGAAAACCGTTTCTTATACATACCCTGATATACCTTTGAGATATTCATGAGTTTCCCTATGTTTTTATGCAAATGTTTAACCATGATTGATTATGATCTTATTTTATCAAATTATATTATTTACCATATTGAACTGCTTTCGAATTGGATAGTTTTTATATATGTGGACCAGATTCGTGGTCAGACCATACGAATGGTCAAGTTAGGCCAATGTGTGCCTTGGATCCAGTAATTAGAGCAGTGTTGTGTGCTTGCTCGGGGTTAGTGCGTGACTGATCAGCAGCCTAACCTTGGTTTTTAAAACTTAAAATGAATATCCAATTCTAATGATTAGTTAAAAAAAACTTGATTCCTCTGAATCATCTTATTTGATCATTGTTTAACCTCGGTTATCGTTATCATGACTTGCTGAGCTAGTTAGCTCACTCTTGCGAATCTTTTTATATATATTACAGTTGAAGAGGATATGGATGATAATGAAGTTTCCCCAGTCCAAAGTGCGGGCTAAAGTTCAAGTTGAGTTGGATCGAGCTAACAGAAGCTTCATGGGGTAGAAAGATAGTCAAATTGTAAGAATACTTTTATTATCAGTTGTAAGTTAAATTAAAGGGAAATTTGGTACGGTGTAATAAAATTTAAGGTTGTCACTTGTTTTCATACTAGTGACTTGGACATCCGGAAAAGGAAGAATAAAAAAGTTTAGAAGATAAAGGTTGTGGTTCTCAATGCTGAGACCCACAAAGGCAAATAAAAGATCAGTGAGAGGTCAATGAGAAGGAATATTTTGGAAGAGTCAGATACTGATGATGTATCATATCCTGACACAGATACTGATGGGGATTCTGAGATTGATATGGATGATCCTCAAGTGGTTGAAATGGATGCAATGCTTGTGAAAAGTTTCAGAAGGACGAGGTTTGGAAAACCACAGAGAAAAGGTGGTTTCAACAGAAGGTTCTCTAGTCAAGGCAAAGACAGGTTCAGAAAGAGTGATGGTCAGTACAACAAGGAAAGGAAGTTTGACAAGCCCAAGGTGACATGTTACTATAATGAAAGGGGACATCTGGCTAGTGAGTTCCCCAAGACAACTGGAAAAGTTTTGGTCACAACAAACTCCAACAAAGACTGGATGGATTCATCAGGAACTTACAATGATGATGAATGTTATGCACTCATGGCAGCTCGTGGAGAGAATGCCTCAAGAACTCATAAGGTACCTTCAATTGTATTTCTTGTTGATATTGATAATTTGTCTGAACTAAAATTTTTTTATACTCTTTTCATGTTACTTTTAAAAGTAAGACTATTGAATGTGATAGTTTGATTGCTGATAATAAGAGGCTTAAAGAAAGAAATGATTTCTTAGAAGCTGAGTTAGTTTTCATGAATGAACATGAAAAGGCATGTAAGACAATATAACATAATGAAACTCAGATAAACATCAAGTATGCCAGACTAGAGGAAGTTCTAGAACAGCAAAGAGAAGTGTTTAAAACTTGGATGACCTCGGGAAAGAAGGGTCATGATTTCATCAGTGATAAAAACTGGAAAGAATTCCTAGGTTATAACAAAATTGTTGATAGGAATATCAATAAATCTATTAATAACACTACTCCTATTAGGTTTGTTGGAACTGATGAAAAAGGAGTTGAGTCTGTCTATGAATTTTGTTTTACCTCTATGAACGATGCTGAAGAAAATACTGAACCTAGAGTCCCTGCTAAGAAGAAAGAAATCATAAAATGCAAGAAAAGAAAGGTAAAAACATAGGACTTCTCTCTAAGAGTCAGTTAGACAAGAAGATATGTGAGGTAACTTCTAAGGCTGCCAAACCTAGGTCTAAGAAAGGTAGGAATGGAAAAGAAGGAATAAACAAGGAAAACAACAATAAGTACATTCTTAATGCTCCTAGGAAAGCTTGTTTTAACTGTGATAATACTAATCATATTGTGATTGATTGCAGGAAGCCTAAAAAGAAAGTTTCTAAAATTCCTGAATCTGACATTAGTGGTAGATCAATATCGTATAAACCACAAAATCCTTGTTCTAACTGTGGTAGCAGTTGGCATTCTATTTATACTTGTAAAGATTATCATAGTTTGTATCACAATAATTATGATCCTTTGCCAAAATTCAAGAAAATTGTTGTTTTAAATAGAACTGCTAAACTAAATGTGCATACATCTTATAGAGTCAAAATTGTCCAGACAAATCCTGATGGAGTAAATCCTGATGGACCAAATTCTGACAAGAGGTCTGCTAATGTAAAAATGCATAAGATGTCAAAAACAACCCTACAAGTGTGGGTCCTAAAAAATTCTTACTGATTTCTATATTTTTTATTACAAGGAAACATGAAGAATGTGCTTGTCTTGGACAGTGGTTGTTCAGCACATATGACTGGAACTAAATCCATATTGTCAGAATATTAGGAGAATGTTGGCCCAATGGTTGCCTATGGAGATGGAAATGTAGGAAAAACACTGGGATATGGCAATATTATTATTGGAAATGTCATCATCTCAAACGTAGCTCTGGTAGATGGACTGAAGCATAATTTATTGAGCATTAGTCAAATCACTAACAGAGATTTCTATGTCATGTTCTATGATACGCATTGTGAAGTAGTTTATAAGATCACAAGGAAAACTGTTTTCAAAGCGTACTGTCACACCCTAAAATAACGACACACACACACTCGAACCAATAGTGAACCATAATTATAATACAAACTTATAAGTCTCAAAGATGATAATAATACGATTACAAAACTAACCAAAATAATAACAATCCCGAGATCTTTACAAGTTCAGAGTTTGGAACAACCCATCTAACTGATACCACAATTATAAACCAGCAAATTTCTCCTAATCTATATATTCTACCTGTTCCCTCAAATGGTCTTCACCCTGCCTACCGGTTGACTTATAGGTGGTCTTCTTGGTACAAACCATGATTGCTAGCTGTAGAACAGGGTTAAATACAAGAAAATGAGCTAAAATGCCCAATAAATACTATCAGTTCTACTATACAAGGCATTATCACAAAATAACGGGTTCATGAATCAAGAGGTTATAGATGCTTGTAAAAAAATGATAATAAGAAACATAAAGTTTTAATATAAAGACATAGTAGAATTATAGAAACTGAAATATGGCATATGATATCATGGCATCGGGAAACATGTTATAATCAATTAAATATCAAATCATCAAAATTCATTTTAGGACGCTACGGATTACAGCCGGTGATCAGCTGCGAAGTAATCCTGAACCACGTTGGGTTCTCAAATATAATGGGATCCCTAGGCTATATGTGGGCCTATCAATAAGTGTGAAAAGGACTTGCATCTAGTCCAATCCATTAAGTTAAGAAAACATTTAATTTATTTTTAATGATTTATAACATGAATGTCGGGGAAAGATTTGGTATCACTTTAATGGAATTGTAACAAGAGAATTTAAGTTCACTAATGAGGTTCGCTTTAGGGAATTTGGTATGAGTTTAGTATTCACGGTCTAATGGATAAGGGATGTTTTGAAGGTAAGGTACTAACAAGATTAAAAGTTATTAACGGTAGTATTTGAATTAGTTAATGACATGCTGATTATCACAACTACGCTTTCACGAAAAATTATGTATACTTGCAACAATTATAAGCATAAGGAGGTAAGTAACTTGCCTTCCAATAGTTCTAAGATTATTCGATCTTGACGGCACGAATCTTCACCTTTGCTTCGGAACCTGCACATTATATTCACTTCATTACTATTCACCTTTTAACACCTCATAAACCTATAAGCTCCTAGACTCACTATTACCTTTATCATAACTATTATTACACAAGAATTTATGATTATAAGAATACACATAACTTAATCATATGCAATTCAAGTAATCTACATAGTCACATAATCATATAATGACATGTCATATACTACTAGTTATTTGTACTATAATATCACCTAAATACCCAAGCACATAAGCAAGTAACATATAAGAACTATTATTGACCTTAACTTAAACCTAAAGATGATGTGCAACACTCGGACTCTTCACCACAACATCCCAATTACAATGAATACCGCTAAAGTTTCCTACGGCCACTCTAAAGGTGCTCTCGGGTTTCTTGGTGGAAATGGGATGTCTCCACCTTGGGCCTTCACTCCAAACCACTTCCTAAAGGTTGTTAAGACTCTAAACTAACTTTTAAAGTTGGTGAGACTCAGGGGCCTCACTCCTATAGGCTTACAAAAATCAATACTCACACTAAGGTTTCCTACTAGCACCAGTTTGCACTACCCGCGCTCTTTGGCAGAAATCTCGACTTCTATATGGGGCCTTCTAACAAAACCAATTCCCATGGATTCTTAAGACCTAAACCTAACTCTCAGACTTAGTTTCATGGCAAAGCCTCACCTAAGATTCCCTAGGCCTCTACTCAAAGTTGACACTGCCCAGCCTCCCTCGAATTCACTCTACTCTGATTTTACATACATAAAACTCACTTTTCTCACTCAATTTTTAATTCTGATGGTTTTTTAAGCTTCCTAAGGATGTATTATTCTTATTTAAGCCAAGGCCTCATGAAGGCCTAGCCTATGGCATGGTTATACTCGACCAAATTTGAAGCTTACGCAGTTCTGCCCTGTTCTGAGTTACTCTCGGAAATGTGTGTGTGCACCTACCTAAATGCAAGTTTTTCAATGAATCAAAGCCACTGGACTTAGGTACAACTCAAGTCTTTACTCCAGTAAACTCAGGCCTAGAAAGGCCTCACCAAAACATAACTAAAACAACCTATACTTATGGTGAAAAAATCTGCTACAAAGGGCCTAGTGTACCTCCTTCCACCTTAACTCCCATTTCAACACCAAAACCAACATTCAAGGCAACAAATCTATCCTACAGTGTACACAACCCTATTAACTATCATTTTATGGAAAAATACGAGCATAAACCTAGCCATATAATCCATTTACCGAGGCAAAAATAGAGAGCATAGCAGAGCAGATTTTACTTATGCAAATTTTAAGCAAATTTTCGAACCAAAATACATGGTTTTAACTTGATGGATACAAAATTTGATCATGACTTATCAAGGCACATAGCATACTGGCATTTCAAAGCAAAAATCATGGCATGCATTTCAAAAAAACTCAAATTTAAATCACATAACACATTTGTCTGAAATATCACTTATATCATGACATGCAAGTACTAATTTCTACATATATCATAAAATTCATAGCATGCAAGGATATAAACTTTGTAAAATACATTTTTAAAAGATCATAAGTTCTTTTAAAGCCAAATGCAAAGTCTCTTTCTTTTTGAAAACAAACAAAACTATCACACAAACAACAAAATCTATTCGGCTCCTTGGGAGTCATTGCCGAATGCTTGAGGCCAAGATCATGGCTTGAAAATAGAAGCAAAACACTTCATCAAGACCATATATTGCTCAAGTTTTATGAGCCACATTAGGTTCAACTCTAGATTCACAAGAATCAAAGTTAGACCCTTAGCTTTAGCCACATGCAACTAAGAAACTAACCATAAATGAAGATATAGCACTAAGTGTAAATGTCCCTTGCTTAGATGAGTTGAAAGGTGTTAAGAAAATGAAGAAATGAGGAAGAAAAATGAGAGGGGTGGGGGAGGTTTAGGTGTGGCCGAGAGGGAGTAGGGAGAAGAGAGAGTGGAGTGATGTGTTGGTGGAAAAGAAAATGATATGAGATGAGTGTTTTTCTTAGTTTTTGTCTCACCAAATGGTAGTGGAGTTTGAGTTTACTATTTTTATCCTTCATCCACTAATAGCAAGCTTTTACATGCAAGGATTTATTGGTCATTTGTTTGGTCAAATGGTGTTAGTGGAGGGTGAAAGGACGATCTTACCCTTGACCTCTATTTGGGTGGAATTTGCATGCAAGTCTACACTTGTAATTCAATAACTATTAAAAGTATGATTTAAAAGAATGATTTTTAGTAACTAAAATACAAACCCATAAATCACCAAATTAATACCATAAATACTATGGGATTTTAGAAGTTTAATAAAAAAAATTCAAAAAATTTCGAACAAATTTTTTTATATGGAAAGAATTTTCTAATATTATCACACTAATAAATAAGTCATGTAAAATATAATGAACACATTAAAAATCACACAATAAATTGCAAATAAATTGACTCTACTCCACAATATTAGGGCATAATTTATCGCCTAATCGCAACTTATTCAAATATCACTAAATCGCGAGAATCTCAATTATTACTTAATCGCGTAGTCGCAACTATTCGAATAATATCAAATTGCACTACTTAATTAATCGCGTAACGAAAATCTCACTTGCGTACGAAAGCTATACGCTTAAAAATATTCCAGCAACATTCGCAATGCCATACGACAAAATTATACAATATATAATGAATCCGCATAATTACCATTATATCACAGAATATTTATGAATATATACATCGCACTTATAAAATAGTTCAAATATTTACTGGTTGTCACACTTACAGACATGGAAAAATTTACGAATCCAAACTTTATGCAAATATTGATGGTCCAAAAACTTGTCTGATAACCAAGGCATCGGTAGATGAAAGTTTGAATTGGCACAAGAAGCTTTCTCATCTCAATTTCAATAATCTCAATGAATTGGTGAAGAAAGATTTGTTAAGAGGTCTACCTAACATGTACTACTCCCCTGATGGTTTGTGTGATGCATGTCAACAAGCTAAGCAAAGAAAAACCTTTTTCAAGAGCAAGTCAGAATCATCCATCAAAGAGCCATATCAAATTCTGCACTTGGATCTATTTGGTCCTGTGAATGTCATGTCAATCAACAAAAAAAGGTATACTCTAGTTGTTTTTGATTATTACACTATATTTACTTGGGTGTTTTTCTTGCACAATAAGGATGAAATAGATGAAATTCTCTTGAATCATCTGAGACTGATTGAAAATGGCACAAAATACGAAGTTCAAATTCTGAGGAGTGATGGTGGAACAGAGTTCAAAAATAGCACGATGGATGAGATATGCAGATATAAGGGAATTTTTAATAATTCTCAGCTCCTAGAACACCTCAACAAAATGGTTTTGTGGAAGGGAAAAGCAGAACACTTATTGAAGCTGGTAGGACTATGCTAGTGGAAGCTATCTACCGACATACTTTTGGGCTAAAGTTGTCAACACTGCCTGTTATATTCAGAATCTAACTCTGATCAACAGACATGGATTAACTCCTTATCAAATGATCAAGGAAAAGAAACCAAGCTTAAAGCATCTACACATCTTTGGATGCAAGTGTTTTTTTCTACTAACACATCCTGAAATGCTTGGACAATTTAACTAGAAAAGCAGATGAAGGCATCTTTGTTGGATATCCTTCATCAAGAGCGTACAAAGTATTCAATCTGAGGACGAGGACAATTATTGGATCAATTAATGTTTCCTTTGATTACAAGAAGATCCTGAAATTAAAGAGGACTCGCATGAAGAACTTGTGTTTGCAAATAAAAGACTCAAGTCAGGAGATCTTTTACATTCTGAAGAATTACCCCACTCTGCTGACAAGCCAAATCCTGATAATGAGTCAGATCCTGATGATGATTCAGATCCTGATTTAGTGTTAGTTCATGAATATCCACATGTTGAGGGGGAGCAACACTTGCAGAAAGATTGTAATGACACTAGTAATTCAAACTCTGATAAAGAAGATGAACCAGAAAATACAAGATCTACTGGAAATTTCTCAAATGAAATAGATGATAGCTCATCAGGAGGAAATCATTCAATTGAAAACCAAAATCATTCTGGTGACCAGTATTCAAATAGAAGTCCTTCCCAATAAGGAATATACATCACTGATACAGGGGGAGCTTCACATGGATATGATAGTACCAGTGCAGGGGGAGCATCAGGAAATGAGACTGAACTACTAAAGGCTGTAAAATGGACAAAAGATCATACACCTGATCTAATCATAGGAGATCCAACAGCTAGAGTCCAAACCAGAAGTGTAATTGAACAAGAATATCTCTATCATAACTTCCTTTCTAAGGAACTAAAAGATGTTGATTGGATTCAAGCAATGTAGGAGGAGTTGAATGAGTTTGAAAGGAATGAAGTTTGGAAACTGGTTCCAAGGCCAAAGAATAAATCAGTGGTTGGCACAAAATGGATTTTTAGGAACACGACAAGTTCAGATGGCATGATAATCATGAACAAAGCTATATTTATTGCAAAGGGCTATTCGAAACAAGAAGGTATAGTTTATGATGAGACATTTGCTCTGATGGCAAGACTGGAAGCTTTTCGGATTTTCTTAGCATATGCTGCACACAAGAAATTTAAGGTCTTTTAGATGGATGTCAAAAGTGCTTTTTTGAATGGAGAGTTAGAAGAAGTATATGTTGAGCAACCACCCGACTTCATTGATGCAAAATTTCCTAATCATGTGTACGGACTTGATAAATCTTTATATGGACTCAAATAAGCACCTAGGGCTTGGTATGAAACACTTTCTAAATTTCTGACTAAAAGTGGTTTCAAAAGAGGTACTATTGACAAAACATTGTTTTATATAAATAAAGGTAGCGATATGCTTTTGGTGCAAATTTATGTTGATGATATTATTTTTGGGTCTACTCACAACAATCTGTGCAAGAAATTTTCTGATCTTCTAAAGTCGAGATATCAAATGAGTATGATGGGTGAGTTGAGCTACTTTCTTGGACTATAAGTTACATAAACTGATACAGGAATTTTCATTAATCATTTTAAGTATACAAAGAATTTATTGACTCAGTTCAATATGCAAGAAAGTTCAACTACTACAACTTCAATGGCCATTGCTACTAAGTCAGATCCAGACCAAGGTACATAAATTGATGTTGCTGTCTATCGAGGTATGATTGGTTCATTGCTTTATGTAACTGCTAGTAGACCAAATATTATGTATGCAACCTACTTGTGTGCAAGATTTTAGGCCAAGCCCAGATAATCTCATTTAGTTCCTGTAAAGAGGATTCCGAGATACCTAAAGGGGCTCCATCTCTTAGTTTATGGTATACAAGAGAATCATATCTCAGTCTGGTCGGTTATTCTGATGCAGACTTTGGTGGATGTAAATTGAAAGGAAGAGTACCTCAGGTGGCTGTCAGTATTGGGGTGGTATATTGGTCGCTTGGCAGAGCAAGAAACATAAATAAATTTCTACATCGACAGCTAAAACTGAATACATTGCTTCTGGCATTTGCTGTGCTCAGATTTCTTTGGATGCGAAATAAACTAATGGACTATGGATTGTCTTATACAAAGATTCCTATCTTCTATGACAATCAAAGCGCAATAGCAATGACAGGTAATCCACTACAACACTCACTCACAAAACATATCAGTATTAGATATCATTTTATTAGGGAGCATGTCAACGAAGGAACAATTGAGCTTCATTTTGTTCCGACTGATCAACAAGTAGATGATATCTTCACCAATGTTAGGAATATGTTGTGTTCTTGTTGATATGTTAAACAAAACACTTAGTATATTTAATTTAGTGATCTTGTAGCTTTCAACGGATGATCACTTTAACATCCATTGATAGGGTAGCTTATGTATTAATATGTTTAGTAGCACATTTATGCATATTTTAATGCCTTACAGAACTAGATGTTGTAGAATATTTTAAGTCATATTGACTACTAGATTGATATGCAAGATAGGTTGGCTAATTATAAATATTAGATGCCTTGTAATCTTGTATAAATGAAATGGAGTTAACTACTATAAAGATAGGCTCAATGGATGTTCCACAAGACTTCAACGGATGATCAACTAAAGCTTCAACGGATGTTCAACAAGACTTTCAACGGATGATCCAACAAAACTTCAACGGATGAGCTAACTGAGCTTCAATTGATGAACAAATTCAAAAGAGCAGTTGATAGTGACTTGACAGTCATATGCATTGATTTTATGCAAATGGAATATGGTAGCCTATTTACAGGTTTTAGAGAACAAAGAAGCATTTCCATTTCCATGCTAAACTGAAGATATTCAAAGATGCTGGATTGAGAAATGAAGAAGCATGAAATTAGACTAGAAACAGCTTCTTTCATTGACATGTTAAAAGTCCTTGCCCTAGGCTGATTCTGCTGTGGTGGTGGAGGTAATGCCAAAACCCTCGAAATGTTGGCTGCCATTACTGCTCCTCTATAATCGTTGGTGATGTGTCCTTTTCTTCTGCATTGGAAACAAGTGAATTCTACCTTCCCTGTCGGACATTCCCTAGAGTAGTGTCCCTTCTGCTTGCACTTGAAGCACGTGATGTTTGGCTTGTTATAAATTTCAATATGCTTCTTCCTACATGTTCTGCAGTCATGTATGGGTGGTCAGATAAGTCTTTGTTGATTTGGGGCCGGAAGTCGGTTACCCATTCCCTGGTTGTCCTGCTCTGTCCTTCTGAAATTCACATTTTCCCGGGCTTGAAACCCTGGCCTTCTATTGGAGCGGTTAGGAAAACTTCCTGGTCCCTTTTCCTTTTAAGACGCTTCACTTTCTCCATCAATAATCATGGCCTTCTGAACTACAACTGTATAGTTCGTCAGTTCGAACACTGCTACTCTGCTACGGATCCACGGCTTCAATCCCTGCTGAAACATCTTGGCTCGCTTTTCATCAGTATCTACCTGCTCAGGAATAAACCTAGCTAATTCAGTGAACTTGGCTTCATAGTCCGTGACCGACAAATTTCCATGCTTCAATTCAAAACACTTGATTTCCATTTGATTCTTTATGTAATGGGGAAAATTCTTCTCCAGAAAAAGATCGGTAAATCTATCCCAATTCATTACACCTTCGCCTTCCAGCGCTTTCTTAGATTCCCACCAGTAATTGGCCTCTCCCTTCAGGAAGTAACTCGCAAAATCCATCTTTTGATCTGCTTCAACTCTAACCAACGCAAAAGCCTTTTCCATTTCTTTTAACAAGGCTCTTGCCCTAGTAGGATCCGCTGACCCTTCGAATTCTGGAGGCTTCACCGACTGGAACTGCTTAAAAGTAACTACAGGTACCGTTGGTGGTGCTTGTTGTAATATTTGTTGTTGAAATTGTTGTTGATGTTGCTGCATCTGCTGCTGCATCATCATCCTTTGTTGTTGCATAAGGTGGAACATTTGGTCTATTGGGATATTGTTGTTTTGATCCTCGGTATTTCCATTAGACGACTCGGTTCTTGTTTTTCTTTTTGGTGCCATGGTTTTTGTTATGGATTAAAAACTAAGGTATAATAATTGTTGTATTTATTACTAGGGAACGTGACCTTCGAGGCTCGATTTGACTGCTCTTGTGTTTCGTGACTCGATCTGCCTTAACAAGATGCCTACGTACCTTACTGATTGTCAAGGATCAAGTCAAAAAAATGTAGTTTTGATTTGTGGGGTGAGGCCCCTTATATAGATGTTGGGAGTCCTTGAATTGGACTTGGGTTAAGAGACTTGGTGGGAAAGTCCCAGAATTAGAATGGACTTTGGAGTCCTAAGAGGTAGGAAGTTGATTCCTTATCCCACCAGGTTCCTTGGAGGCCAATCTATAAGGATTTATTTCTCCACTAGGACTCATCTTATTAGCTGACTTATCCCTTATTAATTAATTATAAAATTAATTAATATTCAGGGTTTTGGTCCCTCTCAAATGGGCCTTACTTTCAGCCTAATTCTGGTATAATTAATGCAACATTAATAACATACCCAGGCCTTATTTTCTCCCCTATCATTTTCCCCCCAACTTTTGGGAAACAGTGACTAGGTTTCGCAGAAGTTAAGTTCACTCGTTCCCTTACAGTGTATCGTTTTTGCGTAAAGCGTGGAGTGACCTACATATTTACAATGATATGCTTTTATTCCTATTATCTTAGGAGTTATCTTAATCTTCAGGACTTCTCCCTTAATTTCTGGGATTTTTCCTTAATTTCCAGGAATTTTTTCCCTTAATTCTGGGAATTTTCCCTTAATTTCTGGGATTTCTTTTCTTTTTTATTACTATTCGACCAGGAATCCTGTTCGACCAGGATCCTGGTCGAATTAACCTCTGAATTGCCCTAGTCGAAGCTGTTTCGGGCAGGATTCATTCGAGCACAATTCCTGGTCGAATTTTGATCAGGATTTCACCCTATTTTATTTTATTCTATTATTTTTTTGGCCCGGGATCCTGTCCTTTTTGGTCAGGATTTTTTGTTTTTGACTGAAATATGCTTCCTACTTGCCTTGGTCGAAGAGTTTTTCGAGGAAAACCTTTCGACCAGGAATCTAGGCCTTCTCCTGGTCGAATTTCCTTTAGGGTCAAGATTTTCGACCAGAATCCTGATCCTTTCGGTCAGGATTTTTCTTGACAAACCAATTTCTGACCAAATAAACAGCCAATGTTTTTCTGGTCGAAGTTTATTTCGACCTCAATCATTTGACCAGAAAACCAATAGAAATTCTGATCGAATTGGGTCAGGATTTTTATTATTAAATAATAATAATAATAATAATAATAAATTATTGGCCCATCCACTTTCTGGGCTTTTCTCTTAATTTTGGGCTTCCTTGGGCCCATAATTTTTCTGGGCCTTTACTTTGCAAGGCCTTGAATTCAAATATTTGGGTCTTCATCTGGGCTTGCTATTCTTTTAAGGTCGAAACAATTTGGGCTGGTCCTTTAAAACTTTATATA
Organism: Apium graveolens; assembly: GCF_009905375.1. NCBI lineage: Eukaryota > Viridiplantae > Streptophyta > Magnoliopsida > Apiales > Apiaceae > Apium > Apium graveolens. The sequence continues at coordinate 43,862,771 of NC_133655.1, read as the reverse complement.
TTTATGTACATACTTTGATCAGTCTATTCTGGAATTCTCCAAATCTTGGGCCTTTTGTTGGGCCATTCTTCATGGGCTTCAAAGCCCAAGTTCCAGAATGTTCTAGAATGCCATCCATACTTCTAAATTTATTTTATATATAATTTAATATATATATATATTCCCTCCAGAATTCTCTGGAGCTTTCTGGAATGTTCCAAACTTGGGCCTAAATGGGCTTTTGACAGGCCCAAGTGCTTGGTTAGAGAGGTTATATAAGAGAGGAGGGGGAGTGTGATCTCCTTACACTTCTCATTTCATTTTTTCTCATTTCTCCAAACCTCTTCTCCTCTCAAACACTCTCAACACTCCTCTCCTCTCAAACACTCTCAACACTCCTCTCCTTAGAAGTCTTTCCGGGTAGTCTTTTCCGGCCTTCCTCCCTTTTTCAAGGTTTCAAGCTTTCTTCTACCTCCATTAATGACTGACAAGGGTGCTGAGAGAGCGGCCAAGATTGCCTCAACTTCGAAATGAGGTAACGATATTGAAAACCGCTCTTCTTACATGTCTTTACTAGATATGATTAACACCAGAGGGGACGAGTACCCCTCTAATGCACATCTTGATTCGTTTGATTATTGCAACGCCTGGCATAATATAGATTTTGAAAAAATGAACACTCTTTATAACGGTCGTCCTCCCCTTAGGTTAGTTCCTATTAGCGGTGGTGATCGTACTTACCACTGGAAACCAGACACTCTTTTCCTTTACGCAGATGCCCTTAATGTTAGGCTTAAGTTTCCTTTTCATCCTTTCATCCCCCATCTTTTAGCAGACTTGCAAATTAACCCCTGTCAGCTTCCTCAAAACGCGTGGAGGAATATTTTATGATTCATGGTTTGTTGTCTTAGTGGAGGTTTGCCTTTATCAGTAGCGGTTTTTAGGAAAATCTTCCAGTGTTATAACAGTTCTTCGAGTATCCGTGGTTGGGTCTACATTAAACAAAGGCCCAAGTGCAAACATATTTTTAATAGTGCCTCCATTCCTGACAATAACCAATATTGGAGGAATAGTTTTGTCGGGTTAAGGTGGGAGAATGGGGACTAGGACACCCTCTTCAGATCTTCCTTTGGGAAGGTTAGCGATGGTAGCCTCAAATCCATTCACCTAACCCCCGAGGAAACTATCATTTATGATGAGCTCACTCGGGATGATGATGCCACTATCAGCTGGACTCTTTTAGAGGAGTTTTCCCTTATTCACGTGGGGCTATCCTCAGTTTCTCAACATGGTATTTTTCTTCCCTTCTCGTTTTTATTTTCTTACATGCATTATTGACACCATTTATTTTTGTTTTTCTCTTGTTTTTACAGCTGCTAAGGAAATTAATGAGGATAACGTGCCTGTTGTCGAGGAGACCACAGATAAAGAAGGCTCGCCTTACGGACTGGATACTCGAGGGAAGGCTACGTAGCCTAGCTTATTGAGGAAGCACAATGATCCCATGAGGGAGGTTTCTGCTGAGGGAACTGAAGCCCAAAATGCCCCTATCTCAGCTGCTGCTCCTGCCTCTGTTGCCACTGGCGCTTTCCAGCCTCTATGGGGATTCTGCCGAGGGAATAATGTGGTTGGATCCATAAAACATGCCTAGGATTGGTCTTACCACGGTGTAACCCCCAAAGATTTCACTGATGTTGTGGCTACCCCGGACCTGGAGAGGATAAAGCTCATGAGAGCGCAGTCCTTGGCCTCGGTATAACTTTTTCTTTCAATTTTACTCTCTTTTTACTTGTAGCATTCACGTGCCTTATATCTTTGTTTATCGTTTCGTTACAGTCTAACGCCTACTTCCAAGGCGCTGTGAGGCAAGCTGAATCATGGAAGAGGGCTTCGTAAAAAGCTGATAATGCCCTCAGGAAGCAGCAGAGGAAGGTTGGTGCTTTGGAGAGAAAGTTGAAGCGTAAGGAGGAGGAGCTCGGAGAGTCCAATACTGAGTTGGTTGTGCTTAGGGATGAGAAGGTCAAGGCGATTGACAGGAGGAGTTTACCGAGTCTATGAGGGTGAGGGACGACTCGGGGTTCCCTGGGTTTTTTAGGGCTGGCTGGGACACGACCCTTGGGACCGTGAATGAAGCTTGCCCTGATATTAACCCAGCGGATTATGTCTGCCCTGACGTCGAGGCTTTACTACAGAGGTTCCGCACCCGAGTGGTTGTCTCGGATCGTATCCCTCAGGACCCGCTTCTTCCTCCTCCCGAGTCATCTTCTAGGCTTGCTGCAGATGATAGCTCTTCTTCCTCCGGGACTACTGAGACTTCTAGCGAGAGCGACGGAGACGATGATATGGATGTTGAGGGCACCTCTGCTCCTTAAAGCTTTTCTGGCCCTGCGTGGCTTATTTATTTTATTTTGTCTTTGAGACTTTGCTTATCAGACTTTGTATTATTTATTTGAACCAACTTTATTTACCGAACTTTATGCTTTCATCTCACGCACTTAGTTTACTTTCCATGCCACAGAGATTCAAACATATCTGAAAACTTTCTAAATTTCACAAATTGCTGGGATTCATCCCTTACACAATTCTTAATAAACCTCAAAATAAAACTAAAATATGTAAATCCTAAGCAAGCAAAGCTTCAAGGGGCTTTTCAACCTACTTGTCATCTTGACAAGTGAGAATAGTGCTCAACCACTTTATACATAGTAAATCTTCAGGTTTTGTGCATGCCAAGTTCTTGGGACTTCAAAACCATCCATAGTCTCCAGCTTGTAGGTTCCTCTTCCTTGAACACTTTTGACCTTATATGGCCCTTCCTAATTCGGGGCAAGTTTCCCTCTCTGCCAAATACCAGAAGCTTCCACATTCCTCAGAACTAAGTTACCTTGCTTAAAAAACCTTTCCTTAACCCTTAGATTGTAGTAGAACGAACCCTTTTTCTGATATTCCACTATCTTCACATGTGCCTCGTCTCGTACTTCATCAATTAGATCCAGGGCTAACCTTTGCCCTTCATCATTTTCCTCATCATTAAAAGCTTGAATCCTGGGAGTTGAATATGCGACCTCTACAGAAACAACCGCTTCTGCCCTATATGCTAACATAAAGGGAGTTGCTCCAGTCGTGACTCTACAGGTAGTCCTATAGGCCAATAGTATTGGGAGTATTTCATCCACGCAGTTAATCCTCGACTTCTCGATCCTCTTCTTTAATCCATCCAAGATTATTCAATTTGCCACCTACGCTTGCCCATTAGCTAGCGGATGAGCTACGGAGGTAGATCGTAACTCAATCTCATTCTCCTCGCAATACTTCTTGAATTCCTCATTATTGAACTGTGTTCCATTATCGGTAACCAGGATACAGGGAATTCTATAACGGCACATGATGTTTTCCCACAGGAATTGTGCAACCTGCTTAGTTGTGATCTTGGCAAAAAGCTTGGCTTTAATCCACTTAGTAGAATAATCAATTGCTACAATCAGGAACTTCCTTTGTGTCGTGGCCATGGGGAAAGGTCCAAGTATATCAATTTCCCACATGGCAAAGGGGATGGGAGAGTTGATGGAGGTCAGCATCTCGGGGGTTTTCGAACAACAGGTGCATGCTTCTGACAGCGATCACACTTCTTCACATACTCTTTGGCATCGACCATCATTTCTGGCCAATAGAAGCCTAAATGGGTATCTTATGAGCCAGTGCTCTGCCTCCCAAGTGTTGCGCACATATACTTTCATGTACTTCTTCAAGAGCCAAGCGTGCCTCATCGGGCCTGAGACATCTTAAGTAAGGAACTACATAAGATCTTTTATACAAAATCCCATCTATCAAGGAATATCTCAGTGCTCGAACAGTCAACTTCCGTGCTTCAGACATGTCATTTGGCAGCCAACCAGTTTGAATATGGGCCTTAATGGGATCTATCTATGATGTCCCCAACCCTATAGGAGCTACGAGCTTAATATCAATGCTTCGTGTATTCAAAACACGAAAGTATACGCTTCCTGGACTTTCCTCTCTCTCAGACGAAGCAAACTTCGATAATGCATCCGCCTTAGAATTTTCCTCCCTTGGGATGTGCTCAACATTGCACTCATCGAATTCAGCATCACAGCTCTTACTAAGCGGACATACTTACCCATCATATCACCCCTTGCCTCAAACTCTCCCTTCACCTGGGACATTGATAAGTGGCATTTTATACCACTTAGAACGTCTTATAATAGCTTGAATTGATGTCTTGAAATCAAGTATTTTGTGTATCTGATAGTTTTTCTAGTGTTTGTGCATTTCAGGGTATTACTTGCATTTGTGGAGAGATTTCGTCAAGAATAAGCCATAGTGTATGCTTGGCATTGCAAGTGGGAAGTTAGGAGCAGAATGCAGCAAAGAACGTGTTATGGATAAAAAGCTAAGGTTATTATTCGCTGTATTTATTACTAAGATTCGGGAGCTCAAGGCCTTTAATGGCTGCTCTAATGTTGTTCCTTCCTCTAGAGATCCAATTGTTCTCCGTGTTCTCGCCATGGTTGTTGTTGTGATTCCCACAGACGGCGCCAAATGTTATGGATAAAAAGCTAAGTTTATTATTTGCTGTATTTATTACTAAGATTCGGGAGCTCAAGGCCTTTAATGGCTGCTCTCGTGTTTCATGACTCAATCTGCCTTTACGAGATGCCTACGTATCTCTGTGAATTAGAGAATCAAGCCAAAAAACGTAGTTCTGATTTGTGGGGTGAGGCCCATTATATAGATGTGGGAGTCCTTGAATTGGACTTGGTATAGGAGACTTGGTGGACAAGCCTCTGAATTAGGATAGACTTAGGAGTCCTAGGAAGTAGGAAGCTGATTCCTTATCCTTTTAGGTCCCCTTGAGGCTAATCTATAAGGATTTATATCCTTATCGGGACTCTTCTCAATAGCTGATTTTTCCCTTATTAATTAATTACGAAATTAATTAATAATCAGGGCTTTTGGGCCTTTTTTATTCCACTAGGCCTGATCTGGTCCATCAGGCTTAACCTTTCTGGTCTGAATATTATACATCTTATTATTGGGCCTATCAGCCCATTAATTATAAAATCAGGACTTATTTATCCCTATCATTTGCCCCCCAACTTTTGGGAAACATTGATTAGGTTTCACAGAAGTTATTCGTTCCCTTTCAGGGTTTCGTTTTTGCGTAAAGTGTGGAGCGACCTACACATTTACAATGAATCTTCCTTTTATTCAGAAATTATCTTAATTTCCAGGAATTTTTCCCTAATTTTCTGGGATTTTCCCTAATTTCTGGATTTTTTCCCTAATTTTCTGGGATTTATCCTTAATTTCTGGATTTTTTCCCTAATTTCTGGGATTTTTCCCTAATTTTCTGGGATTTATCCTTAATTTCTGGATTTTTTCCCTAATTTCTGGGATTTTTCCCTAATTTTCTGGGATTTATCCTTAATTTCTGGATTTTTCCCTAATTTTCTGGGATTTATCCTTAATTTCTGGATTTTTCCCTAATTTTCTGGGATTTATCCTTAATTTCTGGATTTTTCCCTAATTTTCTGGATTTTTCCCCTAATTTTTGGGATTTATCCTTAATTTCTGGATTTTTTCCCTAATTTCTGGGATTTATCCCTTAACTTTCTGGATTTATTCCTTATTTCTGAAAATATTAACATTTTTCAAAAATTATTTTAAGGAATTTCCTTTTTTTTTGTAATTTTCCAGGATTTTTTCTTCCTTCTTTTTTTTCTTTTTTCTTCCTTTTTTTTTATACAATTTTCGACCAGGAATCCATTCGACCAGGATCCTGGTCGAATTAGCCCCTGATGTGCCTTGGTCGAAGGATTTTCGAGGAGGATGCTTTCGGTCAGGAGTCCTGGTCGAATTTCGGCCATTATTTTTTTACAATTTTCGACCAGGAATTTTTTTTTTTTTCGACTAGGATTTTCGTCCCTTTCGGTCAGGATTCTTGCTTTTTGACCGAATTAAGCTTCTCTTGCTGCCCAGGTCGACAGAATTTTGACCTCAATGATTTCGACCAGGAATCTTTTGTGTTTCTTGGTCGAATGGGTCTAATTCTAGTCGAATTAAGCCTCCTTTTCAACCCTGATCGACAGGATCTCGACCTCAGGGGCTTCGATCAGGATTTCTCTATATTTTCTGGTCGAATTGATCCTGGTCCTGGTCGAATTAAGGCCTTTATTTACCCTGATCGACTTGATTTCGAACTCAAGCCATTCGACCAGGACTTCTTTGTGTTTTCTGGTCGAACAGGTCAAGAACATATGCATGTATATAATTTTTTGTACATACTTGGATTTAGGCCCCTTATGCTGGGCTAAAACTTGGGCCCATTTTAACTGGGCTTATTCTCTTACTGGGCTTCACAGGCCTTTCAATTGGGCCTCTAATTCTGGGCTTTTAATTTGGGCCAACGTTTTGGGTTCAGGCCAAAAATTTTTTTTTTTATCCTAGCTGGACTTCTTTTCCACCCCTAAAACCATTTGGGCCTCTTTCAACACTTGGGCCCTTAACTGGGCTTTTGTTTTCTAAACCCAAACTCCAAATTACTCTAGGATTGTTTCTGGATCTTTCCAGAATCTTCAAAAAAACTCAAGTTTTCTTTCCTGAATTTTCCAAAGATTTCCTGATGCTTCCAGAACCTTCTTTTTTTGGGCCTGAATGGGCTTTTCTAGGCCCAATTTCCTTCTTTTCCTCCTATATAAAGGTGGGGGGGGGGGTGTGCTCTCACTCACACTCTTCACCCTTCACTTCATTCATTTCTAAAATTCTCCAATCTTTCTCCTCTTCCAACTTTCCTCCCTTAGCTTCCAGCCTTCTTTTCCAGTCTTTACTAAATGGCTGACAAGAGTTCTGAGAGGGCGGCCAAGATAGCCTCGGCTTCAAAATGAGGTAAGGATATCGAGATCCGGTCTTCATATATGTCTTTAATTGATATGATTAACACTAGGGGGGATGAATATCCCTCCACTGCACATCTCGACTCTTTTAATCATTGTAATACTTGGCACAACATAGATTTTAATAAACTAAATGCTCGCTATAACGTCCTTCCTCCTCTTAGATTAGTTCCAGTCTCTGGTGGTGACCGTACTTGCCACTGGAGACCCGACACTCTCTTCATTTACACAGATGCCCTTAATGCTGGGCTTAGGTTTCCTTTCCATCCTTTTATTCCTCATCTTTTGGCTGATCTACAAATTAATCCGTGTCAGCTTCCTCCAAATGCCTGGAGGAATATTCTATGTTTTATGGTTTGTTGTCTTAGGGAGGGCTTTCCTCTTTCTGTAGCCGTTTTTAGGAAGGTCTTTCAGTGTTATAATAGTTCTTCCAATATCTGTGGCTGGGTCTATGTCAAGCAAAGGCCCAAAAGCAAACATATCTTTAACAGCGCCTCTATTCCTGATAATAATCAAAATTGGAGGAATAGTTTCGTTGGGTTACGTTGGGAGAATGGTGACTGGGGCACACTTTTTCGATCTTCCTTTGGGAAGGTCAGTGATGGTAGCCTCAAATTCATTCACTTAACTCCTGAAGAAACTATTATTTATAATGGGCTTACTCAGGATGATGGCACCACCACCAGCTGGACTCTCTTAGAGGAGTTTTCCCTCATTCATGTGGGACTATCCTCTGTTTCTCAACAGGGTATTTTTCTTCCCTTCTCAATTTTACTTCATTTCATGCATTATTAACATCACTTATTTTGTCCTTTGCTTTGTTTCAGCTGCTAAGGAGATTAACGAGGACAATGTTCCCTTGGTTGAGGAAACAGCTAGGATGAAGAAAGCTCGGCTCATAGGCCTAGACACCCGGGGAAAGGCCACGGAGCCTATCTTTTTGAAGAAGCACAAAGAGCCTATAGGGGAGGCTTCAACTGAAGGAGCTGGAGGCCATGGTGCTCCTGTCACTGCTGCTGCCCCTACTGCTGCTGCCACAGGCGCCTTTCAGCCTCTCTGGGGATTCCGCCGAGGAGACACCGTAGTTGGTTCCACGAAACATGCTTGGGATTGGTCTTACCATAGCGTGACTCCCAAGGATTTTACTGATGTGGTGGCCACCCCTGATCTTGAGAGGATTAAGCTCATGGGAGCTCAGTCTCTGGCTTTGGTATGCCTTCTCTTTTTTGAACTTATTTTTCATTCTTGTAGCATTTTCTTGCCTTATATTTTGTTAATTGCTTTGTTCCAGTCTAACGCCTACTTTCAAGGCGCTGTGAGGCAAGCCGAATCGTGGAAGCGGGCTTCTGATAAGGCCGATAATGCCCTCAGGAGGCAACAGAAGAAGTATGCTACCCTGGAGAAGAAGCTCAAGCGCAAAGAGGAAGAACTCGGAGAGTCTAACGCCGAGCTGGTGGTACTTCGGGCGGAGAAGGATAAAGCTATAGACAACTATCTGGACTCGGAGGAGTTTGCCCAATTCATGAGGATTAGGGATGATTCAGTCTTTCCCGGGTTTTTTAGGACTGGTTGGGACACGGCCCTTGGGACCGTGAACGAGGCTTGTCCTGATATTAACCCGGTGGACTACATCTGCCCTGATGACGAGGCTTTTCTACAGAGGTTTCGTACCCGAGTATTTGTCTCAGTCCATGTTCCTCAGGATCCACTCCTTCCTCCTCCCGAGTCTTCTTCCAGACCTGCTGAGGATGACAGCTCTTCCTCCTCCTCCGAGACGACAGAGACATCCAGCGAGAGTGGAGAGGATGATAATATGGATGCCGAGGGTACTTCAGCTCCTTAGAGCTTTTTCAGCCCTGCGTGGCTTTCTATTTTTTATCCTATTTTCGAGACTTTATTTATCGAATTTTTGTAATATCTATCAGATCTATTTCATTTATCACCTTCTATGCTTGCATCCATGCATTTGACTTTTATTCGTTAGGCCACAAACATACTTTGAAGAACTCATGAATTTTGTAAAATTGTCTGGGATTCGTCCCTTACACAAGTAATAATAAACTTCGTAATAAAACTAAAACATATAAATCCTAAGCAAGTAAAGCTTCAAGGTGCTTTTCAACCTACTCGCCATCCTGACGAGTGAGAATCGTATCCGGCTGCCCTACACATAGTAAACCTTCAGGTTTTGTGCATGCCAAGTTCTCGGGACTTCAAATCCATCCATAGTCTCTAGCTTGTAGGTTCCTCTACCTTGAACACTCTTGACTCTGTACGGCCCTTCCCAATTCGGGGCAAGCTTCCCTTTTTGTCCTACACCAGATGCTTCTATCTTCCTCAAGACTAGATCGCCTTGTTTAAAAAACCTTTCTTTAACCCTTAGGTTGTAGTAAAATGAAGCCTTTTTCTGATATTCTACTATCTTTGCATGTGCCTTATCTCGCACTTCATCGATCAAATCCAGGGCTACCCTCTGCCCTTCCTCATTTTCTACAGCATTGAAAGTCTGAATCCTTGGAGAGGAATGCGATATCTCCACGGGAACTACTGCTTCTGCCCCATATGCCAACATGAAAGGAGTTGCTCCTGTCGTGACTCTACAGGTAGTCCTATAGGCCCATAATATTGGAAGTATCTCATCCACCCATTTATTTCTTGACTTCTCGATCCTCTTTTTTAGTCCATCCAGGATTATCCGATTTGCTACCTCTGCTTGCCCATTGGCTTGCGGGTGAGCCACAGAGGTGAATCGTAACTCAATTTCATTTTCTTCACAATACTTCTTGAATTCCTCATTGTTGAATTGTGTTCCATTGTCAGTGACGAGGATACGGGGAATTCCATATCGGCACATAATGTTTTCCCACAGGAATTGTGCAACCTGCTTAGTTGTGATTTTGGCCAAGGGTTTGGCTTCGATCCACTTGGTGAAATAATCAATGGCTACAATCAGAAATTTCCTTTGTGCCGTGGCCATAGGAAAAGGCCCTAGAATATCCATCCCCCACATGGCAAAGGGAATAGGCGAGTTGATAGAGGTCAGCATCTCGGGGGGTTGTCTAATAACTGGTGCATGCTTCTGACAGCGATCACACTTTTTCACATATTCTTTGGCATCAGCCATCATTTCTGGCCAATAGAAGCCTAAACGAGTTATCTTATGAGCCAAGGCCCTACCCCCCAAGTGTTGTCCACAAATACCTTCATGCACTTCTTCAAGAGCCAAGCGTGCCTCATCGGGCCTGAGACACCTCAAGTAGGGAACCACGAAAGATCTTTTGTAAAGAATCCCATCTATCAAAGAGTACCTTAGTGCCCGAACAGTTAACTTCCGTGCTTCAGTTGCATCACTTGGCAACCAACCGGTCTGAATGTGAGCCTTGATGGGATCAATCCATGACGTCCCCAAGCCTATGGGAGCCAGCAGCTTAACATCTATGCTTCGTGTCTTCAAAACACGGAAGTACACACTTCCTGAACTTTCTTCAATCTCAGACGAAGCGAACTTTGATAGCGCATCTGCCTTAACATTTTCTTCCCTTGGAATGTGTTCAACATGGCACTCATTAAATTGGGTCATCACAGCCCTTACTAGGCGGACATACTTAGCCATTGTATCATCCCTTGCCTCAAATTCTCCCTTTACCTGGGATATGATCAGCTTCGAGTCTCCACGGACCTTTAAGTTTTTGACTCTAAGTGTCCCAGCTAGACCAAGGCCAGCTATCAGGGCTTCATACTCTGCCTCATTGTTTGTGGTTGGAAAATCTAGCTTCATAGCATACTCAATTAAGAACCCATCAGGGCTTTGCAAAACCAACCCTGCTCCACTGGAATTTGTTTTTGATGCTCCATCAAAATAGAGAACCCAATATTCTTTCTCCTTGTCCCCATTGTCGACTCCCTTGTCTTGAGGTATGGTATCTTCCTGCCCCCCGACTTCTTGGTTGGGTATGGTACATTCCACCACGAAGTCAGCTAGTGCCTGGGCTTTTATGGCCGTACGTGGCTTATACTTGAGATCGAACTCTCCCAACTCTATTGCCCACTTAATCAGTCTCCCACTTGCCTTGGGACTGTGAATGATATTTCTCAGTGGCTGATTTGTTAGCACTTCAATTTGGTGAGCTTCAAAATAAGGACGCAGCTTTCTTGAAGCCATTACCAAGGCTAAATCGAATTTCTCAATGGCTGAATAATTCAACTCAGCACCATGCAAAATTTTGCTGACATAGTATATGGGTTTCTGGACTTTCAGTTCCTCCTTAACCAACACGGCACTCAAGGCGCTCTCTGAAACAGCCAAGTACAAGAATAAAACTTCATTCAGAACTGGCTTGGCCAACAATGGGGCCTGGCCCATATACTTCTTTAACTCTTCAAATGCCTTCTGATTTTCCTCACTCCATACAAAGTCTTTGATGTTCTTTAGTGACTTGAAAAATGACAAGCACTTGTCTCCTGACTTGGAGATGAATCGTCCTAACGCAGCAACCCTTCCTGTGAGCTTCTGAACATCCTTGACAGTTTTGGGGGGTTCCATGTCCAGGATTGCCTTTATTTTATCGGGGTTTGCCTCAATTCCCCTCTTCGAGACCATCAATCCCAAGAATTTTCCAGATCCTACTTCGAAAGCACACTTCGTCGGATTCAACATCATCTTGTGGTACCTCAGGACCTCAAAAGTTTCCCTTAAATGGGCTATATGATCAGTCTTTACTAGACTCTTGACTAACATGTCATCAACATAAACTTCCATAGTCTTACCAATAAGATCCTTAAAAATTCTATTCACCAACCTTTGATAGGTGGCTCCTGCATTCTTGAGACCAAACGCCATAACAAGATAACAATAAACACCAAAGTCAGTGATAAATGATACCTTTGGAATGTCATCCTTATGCATTTTGATCTGGTTGTATCCGCTAAACCCATCCATGAAACTCAGCATCTCATGTCCAGCGGTGGCATCAATCAAAGTATCAATTCTAGGCAGCGGAAAACAGTCTTTGGGGCGTGCATCATTCAGATCGGTGAAGTCTATACATATCCTCCACTTTCCATTAGCCTTCTTCACCATTACAGGGTTTGCTAACCACTCCGGAAATTGAATCTCCTTAATGAAACCAGCCTCTAAGAGCTTTTCCACTTCCTGCTTTATAGCCTCTTGTCTTTCCGGGGCAAAATTTCTTTTCTTTTGTTTCACTGTCTTCCGGCTTGGATCTACGTTTAGCTTTTGAGTAATTAACTCCGGGTCTATGCCTGGCATATCAGCTGCTGACCATGCAAACACATCACTATTTTCTTGCAAAAATTTCACTAACTTCCCTCTAAGGGGCTCCTCTAATGTGGCTCCAATGAAAGTCGTCCTCTCAGGATTCTCGGGGTCTAAAGGAACCGAAACCAATTCTTCTGATGGCCTTCCTCTATTCTCATCATTTTCTCGAACATCCATATCTTCAATAGGAAGAACCTGCCCCCGACTTCATCTGCCCTCAAAGAGGCCACATAACAGCTTCTAGCCATTTTTTGATCTCCTCTCTCTTCTCCAATCCCGTTTCGGGTGGGAAACTTCATGACTGAATGGTAGGAAGAGGGGACTGCCTTGAAGGCATGTATCCCTGTTCTCCCCATGATAGCATTGTAAGTTGAACTAGCCTTTACCACCACGAAATCCAGCATCTGCGTTGCTTGCCTTGGCTCCGTACCTATGGTGGTTGGCAATTTGATTATCCCTTCCACAGGACATTCTACTCCAGCAAATCCATATATCGGCATGTCGGTTGGTGTTAACTGGGAGTCGTTATACCCCATCCTTAGAAAGGTGTCATGGAGCAAGATATCCACAGAAGCACCATTATCCATAAGGACCCTCTTAACCGGGCTATTTCCTATTATTGGTGTTATGACCAGCGGGTCATCATGGGGAAACTTCACACCCTCTAAGTCGGAATCATCAAAAGCCAATGTTACTTCTGTCCTGGCCCTCTTCGGGGCTTCTCCAACAATATGCATAACCTCTCTAGTATATGCCTTTCTGGAATTTTTGGACAATCCAGCAGTAGTTGGACCTCCAAAGATCGTGTTTATCACAGGCCCTCGAGGTCTCGGCCCTCCATAAATGGTGTTTATAACTGGTCCTCTAGGCTGGGGGTTTCGCCCCTGATCATCTTGGTCCCTCCTATGATCTTCAAAGTTCTTCCTTCCATTATTATTTCTGTCCCCTCCATCTCCAGTATACTTGTTCAATCTTCCTTTTCGAATCAAAAACTCAATTTCATCTTTCAATTGCCTACACTCATCGGTGTCATGGCCAACATCTTTGTGAAACCTGCAATACTTGCCCTTATCTAGCTTGGCGGGATCAGCCTTCAAGGGCTTAGGCCAGCGAATATCTCTGTCTTTCTCAATCTCCATCAAAATTTGACTTCTGGGAGCATTCAGCTTAGCGTATTCAGTGAACTTTTGCCCAGGTCCTCCCTTCTTGGGGGTTGAATCAGGGTTTTGTTCGGTTCTAGGATATTTGTCCTTAGCGATATACTCCAAATCAGTTTTTCGTTTCTTGCCTCCAGTGGGCTCATTACTTACTACGGTCTTCCTCATACTTTCTTCAACCTTGATATACTTCCCTGCCCTCTCTTGGAGCTGCAACATGCTCTCAGGGGGTCATTTGGCCAAAGACATCTTGAAAAACTCATCCCTAGTTCCTTGTTGCAGTGCTATCATGGCTACCTTATCATCAAGGTCTGGGACTTTTAAAGCCTCCTTTGTAAAACGATTCAGGTAATCTCTTAAGGATTCCTTAGCTCCCTGCACAAGACTCATAAGAGATGCTGAACTTTTCTCATGGACTCTTCCACTGATGAATTGCTTAATAAAAGCCTGACTTAATTCTCTGAACGATCCAATAGAATTTGGGGGTAGGCGACTATACCATCTTTGAGCCATACCCGACAGGGTTTGAGGGAAGGCCCGACATTTTATAGCATCATTCACGGGTTGCAGCAGCAGTGCATTAGAGAATGTCCTAACATGATTAGCGGGGTCTCCCGTGCCATCATAGGCTTTGATAGTGGCCATCTTGAATTTCCTTGAGATATGGGCATTCATTATCTCTTCTGTGAAGGGTGGAGTTGGATCATCAGGATCTCCAAGGGGAAGGAGATTGCTTGGATCAGTTCTTGGGACAGCAGCCCTTCTTCTTACCGGACCATCCAGGTCTATGATAGGAGGAGGATTTCTCCCCCTAGGAGGTATGTGGGGTCTGGTGGCTTGGTGAGCCTCCAAATCATGCCTCAGCCTTTGGATTTCAGCCTCATGAGCCCTGATCCTTTCCTGCACTTCTTGGGGATTCGCCCCTGGGGTGCTTTGGGGGCGTTGCCTTCCATCGGCCATTGGCTCTTTTCCAGGACGCCTCCTTCTCGGGGCCACTTCATCATCCGAAGATTCGGAGTCTCTCTCAGTGTATGGACCAGAAAATTCCCGATCCTCAGGGATAGGATCCAAACCTCGTATATAGGGGGCGACCGCCCTCGTGCTTCGCTTCGCCCAGCATATCCGCTTCCTCCAACCTCAGGGTGAAGGGGCATCCCATAAGGAGGGTTAGTAGTAACAATAGTTGAATATTCATACCCGACGGGTCGAGAATTCACAGGTATATGTATTTGTTGAACTTGAGGATTCGTACCTTGAATCAGGGGAGTTGTCTCTTGTAGCTGGGGTTGAGTTGCCCCTGTCTGGGCTTCCTCCTGAGTAGATGCATAAGTTGAATGGGGAGGAACCTCCACGGTTGATGAAATCACCTGGGTTGTCTCTAATGTTGTTCCTTCCTCTAGAGCTCCAATTGTTCTCTGTGTTCTCGCCATGGTTGTTGTTGTGATTCCCACAGATGGCGCCAAATGTTATGGATAAAAAGCTAAGGTTATTATTTGCTGTATTTATTACTAAGATTCGGGAGCTCAAGGCCTTTAATGGCTGCTCTCGTGTTTCATGACTCAATCTGCCTTTACGAGATGCCTACGTATCTCTGTGAATTAGAGAATCAAGCCAAAAAACGTAGTTCTGATTTGTGGGGTGAGGCCCATTATATAGATGTGGGAGTCCTTGAATTGGACTTGGTATAGGAGACTTGGTGGACAAGCCTCTGAATTAGGATAGACTTAGGAGTCCTAGGAAGTAGGAAGCTGATTCCTTATCCTTTTAGGTCCCCTTGAGGCTAATCTATAAGGATTTATATCCTTACCGGGACTCTTCTCAATAGCTGATTTTTCCCTTATTAATTAATTACGAAATTAATTAATAATCAGGGCTTTTGGGCCTTTTTTATTCCACCAGGCCTGATCTGGTCCATCAGGCTTAACCTTTCTGGTCTGAATATTATACGTCTTATTATTGGGCCTATCAGCCCATTAATTATAAAATCAGGACTTATTTATCCCTATCAGAAAGGGAGCAAAAACAAAGTATATTCCAGAAGGGGTCTAAGCGACCGCTCAGGATGCTGAGTGCCCGCTTAGGATTGTTGAGCGGCCGCTCAGGGACGTAAATTAAAATTAATATTTTTAGATTCCTAATTCTGTTGAGCTTCCCACTTCTGAGATAGCTGGGTTTTGTGGGACTCCTATGTAAGTAGTTTTCTGAGACGTTTCACATGGTGTTGAATCGTAGTATCAATCGAGGAGCGAGGAGATAAGGAAGAAGACCGTTTTAGCACATCGTAACGAAGAGGAAGCATAGTTTCTTGTAATTCTTTATTTCGTTGTAACAGTGGATGCTAGTTTTCTTTACTTTGAACCTATTTACTCTTGTGACGTACTCTGGTTTAATATAAGTAGTTTATTTAGTTATTCTCGTGTGTTATTATCATATTTTCATATGAACCCATGGTGACGATGAGTGCTATCATGGGCTAATCGTGATCATGGGGTCGTAACGGATTTACTATGGAATTCTTTAGTTAGTTGTTCAATACCTTAGTGTGTGATGATTGTATGATATCTAGTATTGGTTGTGCTTATTCATCTTATGTGCGTCACGAACATATAAGATAGGGTGTTAATCTCTTGTGAAGTGACAGTGGATCTTGAGGTTTAGAACTTGCCATGCTAGCATAGGTTCATGTATGTGTATGCATGATGAGTGGGTAACTCTAACCGTTTTACTTGCCCTGTGTAATTAAAAGGAATAACTTGTGCTTAAATCGTTATATTGTCAAATTATGTAGAAATATAGGGTCTCAACATAATTGATGCCTATTCAACTTTTGTCTTAATTGTGGATGCTTGGTAGAATGGTATTAGTATAATGAAAGTTGGCTTTTATCAGTTTCGTGTTGTTCGATTAATATCATCACTGTTACATGCTAAGGGTAATATCAATAACTATTAAAAGAAGTAGTAATAAAGTTGTGATCTCATGTGTGTTTAATTTTGTTAATTCAAGTGTCAATCAAGTGCTTAATTCTCGTAGTTAATTCTACTTAATATTTAGTTAATCAAATGTAAGTGTTATTGTCTTGACATTGAGAAGTAATTATACATTGGTGAACAAGTGTAATTAAACATAATTAGTCTGAGTCTCCGTGGGAATGAACTAGAAAGTATTCTATATTACTTGCAAACGCGTATACTTGCGTGTATTATTAGCGCGTGTTTTCCGCCCAAACAAGTTTTTGGCGCCGCTGCCGGGGACTTGGCGTATTTGTTTAGTTTATGTACTTAGAATCAGTGGTCATTAGGACTCATTGATTAAGACGAGTTACTTATTGTTTCTGGTTGTGTTTCAGGTACTTTAGGGAGCGTTTATGCAAACACGTTCTCGTACTCGCAAGAAGACTTTAGATACGGCTGAGGAGACGGATGAAGTTCTTGATATTCCGGAGAAGATAGATTTTGAAGATTCGGATACAGAAAGTGAGCAGAAAGAACCAGTAATCATGGGTGATCGTATAGTTCCGGCAGATCCAGATCTTATGGACTTTTCTCGGCCTAAATTGATGACATTTAGTCAAGCATCCTTCACCCGGCTATTCAGGCTAACACTGTTAAAATCAAGCCGGACACTATTCAGATGGTGCAAAATTCTGTTTCTTTCGGAGGTGCTGCTACTGAAGATCCCAACATGCACATCAGGAATTTTGTCAAGATCTGTAGTACTTTCAAATATAATGGTGTGACTGATGAGGCTATCAAGCTGAGGCTTTTCCCATTCTCTCTGAGGGATAAAGCTAAGGACTGGTTACATTTTCAACCAGCTGGGTCCATCATTACTTGGCAAGATCTTGCACAAAAGTTCCTGGTAGAGTTCTATCCAATGGCAAAAACTGCGGCTATGAGGAGTGCTCTTACTCAGTTTGGGCTGCAACCTACAGAATCCATGTGCGAAGCTTGGGAGCGCTACAAGGAGATGTTGAGAAAGTGTCCACATCATGGTATGCCTGATAGGATGGTGATCAATGGTTTCTATAATGGTTTGGGGCCCCAATCTCGGCCCATGCTCGATGCAGCAGCTGGAGGCGCCTTGTGGGCCAAAAGCTATACTGAGGCTTATAATCTTATTGAGACTATGGCTGCAAATGAGCATCAAAACCCAACTCAAAGGATGATGCCTGGGAAGGTAGTAGGTATTCTGGAAGTTGATGCAGCTACAGCTATTACAGCGCAGCTCCAAGCGCTGTCTATGAAGCTCGTTCTTTAGCCACCTATGGAGTCAATCAGATAGCTATGGTCTGTGAGCTTTGTACAGGTTCTCATGCTACAGATCAGTCTTCTCTTGTTAATGAATCTGTTCAGTATGTGAATAATTATCAGCGACCGCAGCAGCCTGTGCCAGCTATTTATCATCCTAACAACAGAAATCATCCAAATTTCAGCTGGAGTAATAATCAGAATGCTATTCAGCAACCATATCAGCAAGGCGTAAGTAAACAGTTCAATCCACCTGGATTCCAGGAACCACAGCATTATGCTCAAAGGCAATCATATCCTCAACAAAGAGGTGCTGATCCACCTTCTAGTGCCGATTTTGAGGAACTTAAGCTGTTGTGCAAAAGTCAGGCTGTTTCTATCAAGACCTTGGAAAATCAAATCGGTCAAATAGCCAATGCAGTGCTCAATCATCAACCTGGCACACTTCCCAGTGATACTGAAGTTCCGGGTAGAAAGGAAGCTAAAGAGCAAGTCAAGGCTATTACCTTAAGGTCTGGAAAAGTTGCTGATGTTGAAAAAGCAAAAGATGGAGAAGCTAAAGTTGGTGATGAAGAAGCTAAGCAAAAGGAGAAAGCGGCGGAACCAAGGAAGACTACTGTTGAACACACTCTTCCTGAGGGTAATACAGGGGAGAAATAGCTCTATCCACCACCACCTTTCCCTTAGAGATTTCAACAACAAAAGCTGGATAAGCAGTTCGGTAAGTTTCTTGAATTCTAGAGGTGTTCAAGAAACTTCACATCAACATACCTTTCGCTGAGGCTCTGGAGCAAACGCCTAGTTATGCGAAATTTATGAAGAATATTCTTTCAAGGAAGGTGAAACTGGATGACTTTGAGACCATTGCTCTAACGGAAGAGTGCAGTGCTGTGTTGTAACAAAAATTACCTCCAAAGCTTAAAGATCCAGGTAGCTTCACCATTCCTTGCACCATTGGCAAGTTGTCTTTTGACAAGTGCATGTGTGATTAGGGAGCAAGCATCAATCTGATGCCATTGTCTATCTTCAAAAAGTTGATTTTGTCTGATCCAAAGCCCACCTACATGTCTCTACAATTGGCTAATCGTTCTATTACATACACACGAGGTATAGTGGAGGATGTGCTAGTAAAGGTGGATAAGCTCTTCTTTCCTGCAGACTTTGTTATTCTGGATTTCGAGGAAGATAAGAAGATTCGTATAATCTTGGGGAGACCTTTCTTGGCTACAGGCCGTACCTTGATAGATGTGCAGAAAGGAGAAGATGTGACATTCAACGTGTTCAAAGCGATGAAAGTCCCTATAGAAGACGAGGAGTGCTTAAAGGTGGATTTGATTGATTCTGCGGTTACTTCAGAACTTGATCACATGCTAATGTCTGATGCATTAAAGAAAGCCTTAGTGGGGGTTTCGACAGTGATGATGAGGATGGCAATGAGCAACTACAATATCTAAATGCTTCTCCTTGGAGGCGAAAGCTAGACATGCCGTTTGAATCTCTTGGTACTTCTGACCTCAAAAATGCTGAAGGAAAGCTCAAACCATCTATTGAGGAAGCACCTACCTTGGAGCTTAAACCATTTCCTGAACACTTGAGGTATGCTTTTTTAGGTGATGCATCTATTTTACCTGTTATTATTACATCTGACCTTTCAGGTAGTGAGGAGGACAAGCTCTTAAGGATCTTGTGAGAATTCAAATCGGCTATTGGATGCACTATAGCAGACATAAAGGGGATCAGCCCCTCGTACTGCATGCATAAAATTCTGCTAGAGGAAGGTAGTAAGCCAATGGTTGAGCAACAGCGAAGAATTAATCCTATCATGAAAGAAGTGGTGAAGAAAGAAATTCTAAAGTGGGTGGACGCATGAATCATATATCCTATTTCTGACAGTTCTTGGGTGAGCCCCGTGCAATGTGTACCTAAGAAAGGAGGTATTATTGTGGTAGCAAATGAGAAGAACGAGCTAATTCCCACTCGAACAGTCACAGGATGGAGGGTATGCATGGATTATAGAAAGTTGAACAAGGCCACGAGGAAGGATCACTTCCATCTTCCATTTATTGATCAGATGCTTGACAGGTTGGCCGGTCATGAGTATTATTGTCTTCTGGATGGCTATTCGAGGTATAATCAGATATGTATTGCACCAGAGGATCAAGAGAAGACTACATTCACTTGTCTATTTGGCACGTTTGCTTTTCGCAGAGTTTCGTTTGGCTTATGTGGCGCACCTGCCACTTTTCAAAGATGTATGATGGCTATATTCTCTGATATGATTGGAAATAATGTCGAGGTGTTCATGGACGACTTTTCCATCTTTGAACATTCGTATGATGAATGTTTGAACAATCTTCGTGCGGTGCTCAAAAGGTGTGTGGAAACTAATTTGGTGCTAAATTGGGAAAAATGTCACTTTATGGTGCGTGAAGGCATTATTCTTGGGCATAAGGTATCTAGCAAGGGTCTCGAGGTAGACAAAACCAAGGTGGGAGTCATTGAAAATCTTCCACCACCTATTTCTGTGAAAGGAATATGTAGTTTTCTTGGTCATGCGGGTTTTTATCGGCGTTTCATCAAGGACTTCTCGAAGATATCAAAGTCGTTGTGCAACTTGCTCGAGAAGGATGTACCTTTCAAATTTGATAATGAATGTTTGACGGCATTCAAGACTCTCAAGAAGAGTTTGATAACTGCACCAGTTATTACGGCACCTGATTGGACAGAGCCTTTTGAGATGATGTGTGATGTGAGTGATTATTCGATGGGCGCAGTTCTTGGGAAGCGCAAGAATAATCTCTTTTATGTGGTCTACTATGCTAGTAAAACTTTAAATGGAGCTCAAATGAACTACACCACTACTGAGAAGGAGCTCTTGGCTATAGTCTTTGGTATCGAAAATTTTCGATCTTATTTTCTTGGGACAAAGGTGACAGTGTTCACTGATCATGCGGCCATTCACTATTTGGTTTCCAAGAAGGATTCGAAACCTAGACTTATTCGTTGGGTGCTCTTGCTACAGGAATTTGAGTTAGAGATCAAGTAGCTGACCATCTCTTTAGATTGGAGAATCCCGATTCTACTTCACATGATAAGATATTGATCAACGAATCTTTTCCAGATGAGCAGTTGTTCGCAGTTCAGGAGGAAGAACCATGGTTCGCAGATATTGTGAACTATCTTGTCAGCAATATAATGCCTCCTATTATGAATTCAGCTCAAAAGAAGAAGTTTCTGCATGAGGTGAAGTGGTATATGTGGGATGAACCGTATTTTTTTTGACAAGGAGCTGACAAGATCATCAGGAGATGTATCCCATTCTGTGAGACGGAGGGGATATTACGTGACTGCCACTCCACAGTTTATGGTGGACATTATGGTGGTGAGAAGACGGTAGCTCGTATTCTGCAAGCAGGTTTTTTCTGGCCTACATTGTTTAAGGATGCTCATCAGTTCGTTTTAAGGTGTGATCATTGCCAAAGAGTGGGGAATCTTACGAGGAAGGATGAGATGCCGTTAAATGTGATGCTTGAAGTCGAGGTCTTTGATGTTTGGGGAATCGATTTCATGGGACCATTTGTCTCGTCCTGCAATAACAGTACATCTTGCTGGAAGTTGATTATGTCTCAAAATGGGTAGAAGTCCAGGCTCTACTGACGAATGATGCAAAGGTAGTGTTAAATTTGCTTCATAAGCAGATTTTCACATGTTTGGAATGCCACGAGTAATCATAAGTGATGAGGGGTCGTATTTCTACAACCGTAAGTTCACTTCTATGATGCAGCGCTACAATGTGAATCATCGTGTTGCTACTGCCTATCATCCGCAAATGAATGGTCAAGCAGAAGTGTCTAATAGAGAGATCAAGCGCATTCTAGAGAAAGTTGTTTATCCGTCAAGGAAGGATTGGTCTTTAAAGCTCGATGAAGTTGTTTGGGCTTACAAAACAGCATACAAGACTCCACTTGGGATGTCCCCGTTTCAACTTGTTTATGGTAAGGGATGTCATTTACCTGCGGAGCTTGAGCATAAGGCCTATTGGGCGTTGAAGAAGTTGAACCTTGATCTAGATGTAGCTGGAAAGAAGCGAATGCTTCAGTTAAATGAAATTGATGAATTTCGACTCCAAGCGTACGAGAACAACAAAATGTACAAGGAAAAAGTAAAAAGGTGGCATGACAGGAAGCTCTATCCTAAGTCATTCATGTCGGGGTAGCAAGTTCTTTATTCAACTATCGTCTCCGACCTTTTCCGGGAAAGTTGAAATCAAGGCGGTCTGGACCTTTTATTGTCAAAACTGTGTTTCCACATAGAACGGTGGAGATTTTTGAGAATGATCTGGGCCAAGCATTCAAGGTTAATGGTCATCGTTTGAAGCATTACTATGGGGACACGGGAAACCGGGAAGTGGTTAGTGCCATTTTATTGTCAACTTGAGCGAGGTACCCTACGTCAAGCTAATGATGAAAAAGAAGCGCTTCTTCGGAGGCAACCCATGATTTGTGACTATAGGAACCCTTAGAAGTTAGTAACCTATCCAAAACCACAAAAAAATCTGAAAAACCAGGGCAAGAAAATATTTTTCCAGAAGGTCCCTGAGCGCCCGCTCAGCTCTGCTGAGCGACCACTCAGCAAGCTGAGCGCCCGCTCAGCTTTGCTGAGCGATCGCTCAGGGCCTGACTGCCTGAATTTTTTAGCCCCCCAACTCCATCTGCATCTGAGAGGCCACATAACAACTTCTATCCATTTTTGATCCCCTCTCTCTTCTCCAATCCCATTCTGGGTGGGAAACTTCATAACTGAATGGTAGGAAAAAGGGACTGACTTGAAGGCATGTATCCCTGTTCTTCCCATAATCGCGTTGTAAGTTGAACTAGCCTTCACCACCACAGAGTCCAATATCTGTGTTACTTGCCTTGGTTTCTAACCTATGGTTTTTGGAAATTTAATTATCCCTTCCACGGGGCATTCCACTCCTGCAAATCCATATATCGGCATATCGGTTGGGGTTAATTGAGAATCATTATAACCCATCCTTAAAAAGGTGTCTTGGAGCAACATATCCACTGAAGCGCCATTATCTACAAGGACCCTCTTCATCGGGTTGTTCCTTATTATTGGTGTTATGACCAACGGGTCATCATGAGGAAATTTCACACCCTCCATGTCAGAATCATCAAATGCCATTGTAACTCCTGTCCTGGCCCTCTTCGGGGCTTCCCCAACAATATGCATAACGTCCCTGGTATATGCTAGTCTGGAGTTCCTGGATCATCCAGCAGCAGTTGGTCCTCCAAAAATTATGTTTATCACAGGCCCTCGAGGTCGCGGTCCTCCAAAGATTGCATTTATAACCGGTCCCCTAGGCTGGGGATTCCGCCCCTGATCATCTTGGTCTCTCCTACGATCTTCAAAATTCTTTCTCCCATTGTTATTCCTATCTCCTCCTTCCCCAGTGTACTTGTTCAATCTTCCTTTTCGAATGAGGAATCTCTATTTCATCTTTCAGTTGCCTACACTCATCGGTGTCATGACCAACATCTTTATGAAATCTACAATATTTGCTCTTATCTAGCTTGGTAGGATCAGCCTTCAAGGGTTTAGGCCAACGAATATCTCAATCTTTCTCGATTTCCATCAAGATCTGGCTTCAAGGAGCATTTAGCTTAGCATATTCAGTGAACTTTTGCCCAGGTCCTCCCTTCTTTGGGGTTGAATCAGGATTTTGCTCAGTTCTAGGATAATTTTCCTTAGCGATATATTCCAGATCAATTTTCCGCTTCTTTCCTCTAGTGGGCTCGTTACTTACTACTGTCTTCCTCATGCTCTCCTCCACCTTGATGTACTTCCCGGCCCTCTCTTGGAGCTGTAACATGCTATCAGGGGGGCGTTTGGCCAAGGACATATTGAAGAACTCGTCCCTAGTTCCTTGTTGTAGTGCTATCAAAGCTACC
Source organism: Apium graveolens (assembly GCF_009905375.1). Taxonomy (NCBI): domain Eukaryota; kingdom Viridiplantae; phylum Streptophyta; class Magnoliopsida; order Apiales; family Apiaceae; genus Apium; species Apium graveolens. Next base: position 43,839,239 of record NC_133655.1, on the reverse strand, counting down.
TTATCATCAAGGTCCGGGACTTTGAAAGCTTCCTTTGTGAAATGATTCAGGTAGTCTCTCAAGGATTCCTTTGCTCCCTGCACAATGCTCATGAGGGATGCTGAACTTTTCTCATGCACTCTCCCACTGCTGAATTGCTTAATAAAAGCCTGACTTAATTCTCTGAAGGATCTATTTGGGTTTCGGGAGCAAACGACTATACCATCTTTGAGCCATTCCCGACAGGGTTTGAGGAAAGGCCTGACACTTAATAGCGTCATTCAAGGGCTGTAGCAACAGTGCATTAGAGAATGTCCTGACATGATTGGCAGGATCTCTAGTGCCATCATAAGCTTTGATAGTGGGCATCTTGAACTTCCTTGAGATATGGGCATTCATTATCTCTTTGGTGAATGGTGGAGTAGGATCATCAGGATCTCCAAGGGGAAGAAGGTTGCTTGGATCAGCTTTTGGGACTATGGTCCATCTTTGTGACGGACCATCCATGTCTATGATTGGTGGAGGATTCCTCCCCCTAGGTGGTAGTGGGGGTTTGGGAGCCTGGCGTGACATGAGCCTTTTAATCTCAGCCTCGCGAGCCCTGATTCTCTCCTGCACTTCTTGGGGATTCATCCCTCGGGTGCTCCTAGGATGTTGGTAACCATCATGTATCGTCTCTTTCCTAGCACGTCTCCTTCTTGGGGCCACTTCATCATCCGAAGATTCGGAGTCTATCTTAGTATAAGGACCAGAAAATTCCTGATCCTCCAGGATATGAGCCAAACCTTGTATGTAGGGGGTGTTTGCCCCCGTGCTTCACTCCGTCCAGCATGTCCACTTCCTCCAACCTCGGAGTAAAGGGGCATCCCGTAAGGGGGATTAGTTGTCACAATAGTTGAATACTCATACCCAACGGGTCGAGAATTCACAGGTGTATGTAGCTGTTGAAGTTGGGGATTCGTCCCTTGAGGAGCCAAGGTAATCGTCCCTTGAGTTTGAGGTTCAGTTGCCCCTACCTGGGCTCCTCCTTGGGTGGCGGCATAGGTTGAATGTGGAGGTACCTCCACGGTTGACGAAATCGTTTGGGTTGTCCCCGTTGGTGTTCTTCCTTCAAGGGCGCTGCTTCCTTTCCGTGTTCTCGCCATGGTTGTTGTTATGCCTTCCCCACAGTCAGCGCCAAATGTTATGGATCAAAAAGTAAGATATAATAATCGCTATATTTATTACTAGGGAATGTGAGCTTCGAGACTCGATTTGACTGCTCTTGTGTTTCGTGACTCGATCTTCCTTAACAAGATGCCTACGTACCTTGCTGATTGTCAAGAATCAAGTCAAAAAATCATAGTTCTGATTTGTGGGGTGAGGCCCCTTATATAGATGTTGGGAGTCCTTGAATTGGACTTGGGTTAGGAGACTTGGTGGGCAAGTCTCAAAATTAGAATGGACTTTGGAGTCCTAAGAGGTAAGAAGTTGATTCCTTATCCCACCAGGTTCCTTGTAGGCCAATCTATAAGGATTTATTTCTCCACTAGGACTCATCTTATCAGCTGACTTATCCCTTATTAATTAATTACGAAATTAATTAATATTCAGGGTTTTGGGCCCTCTCAAATGGGCCTTACTTTCAGCCTAATTCTGGTATAATTAATGCAATATTAATTACATACCCAAGCCTTATTTTCTTCCATATCAGTTCTGATAATAAAACAATTGGTTCTTTTAGTAACGGCTTATTAAACAGGTGATATGAATAAAGAAACAATTTGTATGGTATTAAAGTAGAATTTAAGCAGTTGATATTGTAAATAAAATAGTTTACAAAGTATCTAAAATAAGTAATTAGAAACAGTTCAATGTTTAAGTAACTCGTTTGCAAATAATTGAATTTTTTTTTGGAAAAATAAATGGTACAACATGGTTGTAAATAAAAACAGCCTTTTAAAATATGCAACGGTAAAACAGTAAAATAAATGTAAATGCTTGAGAGACTGGAAAATAAAAGAAAAAGTGGAAAGGTTTATTTTATATATATAGGTATGACACCAGCTACAGGTGTCAGTGCTTGATAAAAAAAGTCTACATCAGATCAGTAATACTGCTACTACTACCAGTCAAAATTAACGGCTACACATATACAGACCAGTTATACTATATTATGTTGCATCTATCTATATATATCACATATAATACAACATCCTGCTGTTAGCTAAAACTCAGAATCCAGGCGGCACTCGACCTAGCTCCTTCTGCAGTGTCTCTAACACGACCTCAGTTAACCTCATCATTTTGCGGTGAACTACATCGATGTCTCAAATCAGCAATCTCCTGGGAACCTGCTCTATATATCTGGAGGAGTCTCTCTCTCAATATATAGTCTGGCTGTAATGCCCTCACTGGTCCATACTCTCGGTATCAAATAATCCGAGTATATCTCTGCACTGATCTTGCCACCTTATCATTTCCTCTCTCACACTCTCATACTGCTGGCAAGGTACCATACGGGACTCACAAAGATTTGTCCGAGAACCTCTAGTAGGCAATGGCACTGGCTGGTCGATAATCACCTCATCCATGAACTCAGGCTGAGGGAATAGTACAGGCTGATCTGGTGGTGCAAACATCTGTGAATCTGGCTGTAGTTGTGGGATCTTGGGCTGCTCTACTGGAACCTGAGGATATAACTCCTCCCACTGAGGCATATCATCCATATCAGGAATATCAAATACCGGAAACTCTAGTGGTGGTAGCTCAGGTATCTCAGGCTCGAAGTAGGGAAAGTAATCAATGAAATCAAGTACCTCTGGTGCTAGAAACTGGTCCGTGTTGGTCCCTGAGGCAATGGTGGTGGTGGTGGCAATGGTGGAAATACCTGCTCTGACCCTAGAGGCAATGCTGGATGTAATGCCGTCCTCTCTGAAGATGAAGCTGAAGATGCCATCTAACAGAATAAACATAACACAAGAAAAGATCAAATCACATTCCTAGAACTCACAATTTCCTAATCTAAGAAACTAACAACCCTAATACCATTATTCCTATCTCATGTGATCTTCCCGTATTATCTTAACTCTAATGTTCTTGTTTTCAAGGGCCAAAACCTAAGCTCATATGCCAACTATAACACCCTCCAAATCCGGGGTATAGATTTGGGGCATTATTAACACTAACTCTTTACTAAACCTGTACAAGCATAATATAAATAAATAATTACCCCGAACTACTACTATTCGTGATCTTTTCAAGGTTAAGGATTAAAAACAAGAACGACAAACCAAATTTATTACAAACCATTCTAAACAAACTGTCTCAAGAACTCTCTTTATTACAAAATATTATTCTATTCAATTTTTAAACTAAACATCTTTTATTCAAATTATAACTAGCACTTATCCTGCTACACATATTTTGGCAACTCAAAGCTCTCTTCTGGGATAGGGACAAACACTCTTGGAATTAGAGAGCCCCGCAGCTTGACCCGCTTCTTGACTATTCGGGTCCTGATGGGTTTCATTCTCAACCTTAACTGAAAAATAAGGTGAATAACAATAAAAGGGGGTAAGCCAAAATTGCTCAAGAAGCCTGCAACAATATCCATATATATAGTGTAAAAAGAGAAAGATAAATGAACTGGTACGCTGCTGGTTTGAACAACCATCTGTTTCTGTAAATAATAATAAATGCCATTGTTGGCGCGTGCCAAATGAACAAGATTGGAAATAAGAACCAACATATGCATTATAACCTGATGATTACTCAGGATACAATGCAGATCTATACCCAACTGCATAGACCCAATCAACATATGGGGTACCCAGGAAACTATGGCCTAATAATCAAGGGTCCGGTTTGTACCTGACCTGTATCGTAACCATCCAGTGCATAACTTAGCATCTGGAACAATCGGTATAGTTTTGATGTATCCCAATATTAGGATATATCAAAGTATATGTAATTAAGGGTATAAGTATTGGAATATGAATAGAGGATTCAATAAATTAGGAGAAATCAAGAATCAAAATGGAATAGAAACAAAGGATCAATAATCGTGTATCGGTATTTGTGAACAAGAATTATCAGGGTGTAATTCTAATGGAAAGTTGGACGTAATTAAATATTTTGAACTTAGAATAGGGGAAAACTTGCCTGGTACGCACTTCACCTCGTATGATTCACATCCTTCTGTCTCCTGCTTGATCTGCCTTATTGGTACTGAATCTATCAAGGAAAGATATTCGTTTAGATGACTTACTTCATATGCAATCGCAGGTTGATACCACGTAGCCCTAATCATCTATCCATACGATTCTATCCAACTCGCATATAATTACATAACACATAAGGTTCACATAATCACGTAAAACACATAGACATAAGGCACATAATTTATTTTAGACTTATAATTATTTTTAGAATTGATACTAGACTTATATTCCCATTAACAAGCATTATCTGGCTCGATACCCAATTTTTCGGGATTTATTAGAGTCATTTTTTTATCACAAATAGGGTCTACAAACAAATAATTATCATAATCCGACTCACTTTCAAAAGAAATTATGATTTATAAATATTTTTAATGGAATCGAGCCATTTTTCTGAGTCTAGGGTTCTTCGTTTCACTTAAATCAGATAAATGGTTTAATTATTACGCAATAAACAAGATTTAATTAATTATTAATCAATTATAAATAATTTATCATAATTAATTAAACCTTAATTATATTTTTAAAAAATTAATTAAGAATTATTACATTTTAAAATAATTATTCCCTAATTTTTAGAATTAATTACAAGTTATTACGAATTATATGATTAAATCTATTACTTATAATTAATTATTTGATACGAATAATTATTACAACTCTGATCGCATAAATAAATGATTGGACGCTCGAACACCAATTCCCAAATTATCGAAACACAACTCGAATAATTACGAGTTACTCGCATTAATTGATTAATTATCGAATCATCAATCGAATTATTCGATCTTATTATTTAATCTTATTTATTAAATAATTACTTAATTATTAAGTAATAAATAATTAAATAAATAATTAGATAAATAATTAAATACATAAATAATTATAATTTCAAATTTCTAAATTAATAAAATAATTTAGAAATTAATTTCAAAATATTTCAGATTTTAAATCTGATTTTTATTTAATCTTCTAATTATTAAAAACTAATTTTTGATTTTATAAAATAAAAATTTAAATTAGAAAATCAGAAACATTTCTTTTAGAAACAACTCAGCCCAACAGGATCAAAGCCGGGTCGTTTCCCGGGTCGAAACCGGGTCGCTCAAGAACACCGCCGGCCAAACCCAGAATCCGACGCCGGCGGGTCTTTCCGACGAGTCTCAGTCATGGCCAAAACGAAATGATTCTGCTCCGTTCTCGCTGCCAACACATTCCAAATTACTTCTACAGCACAGCCACCTGATATGCTACAACCGACGATGACTCCGTCGTCTTCTTCGGCTAAAACCAAGAAAAAAACGGCGACCTTCAACTCCAACTCCGACGACATCATTTTCAGTCAAATCAAAGCCAAATAACACGATTTTGGAACTAAATCAAAGCCCTAGATATCTACAATCACTTCCAACAGCTATAATCAATCACAAACACCTATAAATCCTATTAAAACAAAATCAAAAACATTAAAAGCAAAGAACTCGGTATATCGATCCAGGGGTTATAAAATTAAAATAAAAATACCAAATCACTCCTAAGACTATGATAAAACTAACTGAATCAACAAAACAATCAAACGATTCTTCAAACTCAAAAATTGACATTCATACAAAAAACATAAAAAAAATCGATTTTAAGATTTAACCAACCTTAGTTGATGTTATTGGTATCAATAGATTCGTCTCTTCACAAGGATTGTGTTGGTTGCTTGAGCTTTTTCAGTGGTTTGGTAAATCTCTCAATATCACAGTTTGATCTTCTCCCTCCTCCAAGAACACAAACCTCACCAACACTCTCTAATTTCTTTTTTTTTTCTAATTTTTAATAATTAATTAATAATAATTAGTAAATAAATTAGCTATTTATACTAGTGAAAATAATACCCCTGAATAAAATTAAGGGTCTAATTACACATATAATAAAATTATTTGACCCCAATTTTTATAATTTTTGGGTATTAATTATGAATTTTAAAAATCCAATAAATATAAAATATATGCCAAAAATTCTTAAAAATTGTGAATAATACAAAAATGCAAAGAAAAATGATGTTTAATAATTTCATGATCATATAAAAATAAAATGTGATTTTTGTGGGGTTTTTGTCACCCGAAGGGGCCCAGAAAAGTCATTTTTCGTGAAAAGGTAAATTTGTAAAATATCTAGATGTTCAGAATATCAATGTGGTATATGCCATACTTGGAAAAATAGGGCCAATGATTTTGTTTGAAATATGGTCTTTTAAAATACTGTTTGAGCTGTACAAATTTTGATATAAAACATTTAACTTACAATAAAATACTCGATAAATACCCGAAACATATTCCAATCAAAACAGACAATACGTAGCATATAGCAATTAGGGTTTTAGGATACTACACCTTTAATCACGTAATAATTCACATAAATTACCTTTATTAAGATGTAATACAAGTATAATTTCTTGGTCGTTATAAATGGTCTGATGAGTACGCAACCACCAGAGACGCGACTGCCTTATACATGAAAAAGCGTCAACTACATACTGCTGCAACAATCTACCGCCCAATCGAACTTGTAATCCTGTTTGTAGTAAAAATATAATATTTGTAAGAATACATAACAATAACCTAAATTGTAATTTAAATTTAACAAATTTAAAAAAGAAATTTGATTCCAACAATACCTTCATTCAGGCGTACTTGTAACTTATAAGCATAATACTCTTTCATTGTTATCCGCTTACGTTTCTTCTTGGACTGGTTCTCAGGATCAACATAAGATATTTCATCATGATATCCATCCTCGCCAGCTGGAAACAGAAGTGGGTACTGTAGTGCCATTAGAGACGGATGAATAATTGAGATTCTTTTAAGTTCTTTATTTTGTTTCTCTAAAATAATGTCATGTTCACCAACAGCGGTTTTTTTTCTCCAACCATTACAATTGCAACTTCATCAAAAGGACCAATATTATTCTCACGCCCACTTTCTGAATGACTTACTTTAATCTTTATCTTCAGGTTTCTTATAGGCTCCTCTCTGAAACGATCACGGGCATAACAAAATTTGTGAACCAAATGATTAGTATCATCCAACATTCTAATCAACCCTTCAACAATTCCAGTTTCTATTTTGTCACCATCATCAACTTTAACCCACTTCGTTCGGTTATGTGCTCAGTATCATAGACATAAAGTTGACAAAATTTGGGATCTTATCCATCATTCGGTATGAGAGTACCGAAAACATGATGATTTTGACCATTAAGCTGATATATGTAAGGAGTTTTACCACGATTGATAAAATTATCCACCTTACTACCCATAGATGTAAAAGAAAACATGGCATTATAGAGCCTGATGTTTTTCTTGAAATTTCTTGACTTAGCCTTATTATTGTAGAACTCAAATAGGTATGAAGGAATTGGAGGAGTTTCGGGAAATTTTATTTGACCTTGTGAACAACAAATGCTAAACTTGGGCAAACCACGGGTGATATTTTTATTAACCCTCTCTTCTTTCCACATTATAGCACGACACTTGGGACATTCTGTATCAGGATATCCTAAGGTTGCATAACCATCTGCTAATCAAAATTGGCTCATAATATTACACCTAAACAGTAAAAAATAAAACAAACTATCAAAATAATGTAACAGAGAAAAAACCAGGAATAACAGCCTCATTCTGCATTTTATCATTCTTTTGAACATCACTTTCTTCCGAAAAAGCACCTTCATCTTCATCATGGACATATTCTACATTTTTAAGAAACAACAATCAGGATTGTTATTAGGCAAGAAAAATAATAGTACATGGATAAAAGCTTATGACCATCATCCCAATGTAGATCCTCTTCATCATCACTCAAACCATCAACAACATTTTCACCAACCAAATTTTGCTCTGAAACATAAGGTGTCATAACAAATTTAATGAATGTGGTGTTCAAACGAACAATAGATGCAAAAAAAATAATGTATGAATAACAGACCAGCATTCTCAAAGTCAACATCATGAATGGAAGATTCTTCAAACAATCGTGAAGCTGATGATGTAGAAACTTCGGGAGCCACAAATCGACTTTGTTTCGTATTTACAAATTGCTCATTCACAGACGACTTCCCAACAAAATTACATGTTAATCAAATCTATTAAAATATATTTACGAAAATTATAGTCAAGTATGCAATGAAAATTTTGGGTAGAATTTTTCATTACTAGCAACGTTAGACAATTCACGTCCTTTTTCAATAGTACCAGGATTGCGTTCATGAACTCTATGAACACTCAGTTTCTTACTTGCCAAAACTTCAGTTAAACATGATTTAACTGGTGTGGTACCTAATCATATACAGATAAAAAATGTAAACAATTTATCGCATTGACTAATTACAATACAAAAAAATGCAAATACATACTTCAATTCAATCTGTCGAAACCATCAGATTGCAGACTTCTAAAAACACCAGAATCATGGATTATATCTGCAAATTCATTAAAACATGTTTCAGTGCGTTAATGATGTCATCTGTACACCAAGAACATATAACAATTCTCTATTGGTCTAAATACATTACCTTCAGAGAGCTTTGATTTGGGTGTGGCTTTCAAGGTATTTACAGTAACATGTTTATTAACTAGTGTTTCTTTGGGCATTTTTCTGAGGATTTTGGGATGAGGTCTCTATTTTTGAACAAAAAATAAAAACATCATTTCTTCCATCCTCAACACTTAAATGGGCAAGCCCTGTAGATGAGTTCAGAATGGTCGTTAAGTGGCATTTATGACACTTATTTATGCTCTAATAAGATTTAAGTTGGTGTATTTGTACTCAAGTTATTTGTGTTTTAACGTATTTTCAAGTGGTTTTGCATTTCAGGCTTTACTTTATGAATCAGGTGAATTAGCATTATTTTGATGTTAATATGGTGTTTAGGATGTGTTCAAAAAAAAAAGCTTGAAAGATACGCTCGAAACTGCAAGGAATAAAGAAGAAGAAAAATAAAGTTTTGGCAGAAGGCAGGAGCGCCCGCGCTGGTATTGCGTGCGGTCGCGCCGGGGGAATAAAAAGTCAGTCCGCCCACGCTGGTGAAGCGTGCGGCCGCGCTGGGTCGGGATTTAAAAATCTTGATTCTTGTGCAATCAAATTTTGGACTCCTGGGAATGGATGAACTACTATATAAACATAACTTAGGTCATTTTTCAAAGAAATATTCAGATATCCATAGTTTTCAAGACATCAAGGAGGGAAAAGACGGCAACAGACCTTTTGGCACAATTCAACAAAGGCGAAGACGATCTAGTTTATTCTTGTGAAACTTTGTTTTGAGTTGTAATTTGGATGCTTGTTTCTGATTTTGCTGAACCTATACTCTTGTGTGTACTTTGGTTTATTTATTCGTATAAAAACTACGTTTGCTATATCATATTTTCATTGGAACCCATGTTAGCGATAAGTTTAATTATGGGCTAATCGTTATCGTGGGGTTCTAGCGGATTTATTTATGGATTTATTTAGTTAAATTGTTTGATGCCTTAGTGTGTGGTGATTGTATGATATCCTAGTATTGGTTGTGCATATTCGTCTTATGAGCGTCGCGAACTTATAAGATAGCGTGTTAATTCTTAATGAAGCGAAAGTGAATTTAAGGGTTTAGAACTTGCCATGCTAGCATAGGTTCATGCATTGTTATGCATGATTCCTATGTAATTTTACCCATCTTACTTGCCCTATGTAATCAAGATAGATAACTTGTGCTTAAACCGTTATGTTGTCAAATTCTATAGACATATAGGGTCTCAATATAATTGGTGCATATTCAGCTTCTATCTCTTTTGTGGATGTCTGGTAGAATGGTACTCGTGCTACGAAAGTTGGAGTTTATCAATTTCGTGTTATCTGATTACTGTCATCACCATGGCATGCTAAGGTTGAGAATAATAAGGCTATTGAATGAAGTACTTAGTGAAGTTAGAATCCCATGTTTGTCATATATATTAATCCAGTCTATTTTATTCTCTTAGTTATAATTGTTAGCGTAATCTTTAGTTATAAACATCCTCACTTTGTTATTGTCTTAACATTGAATAATAACCATACATTGTTGCTTAGGTGCGTAATTTAGATAGTTAACCAATACAGTCTCTGTGGGATCGAATCTGATGTATATCTTATACTACTTACGAACTCGTATACTTGCGTGTAATATTAGCGCGTGTTTAGTGACTAACAAGTTTTTGGCGCCGCTGCCGGGGACTGCAGTGTTAATTACTAGTTTATGTGCTTCCATCAGTGGTCGTTAAAGTTCATTGACTTGGAAATTGTTACTTATTTGTTCCCTTGTTTTATTTTAGGTGATCTAGTGAGGGTGTATGCATACGCGTTCGCGTACTCGTAACAGAACACTGGATAAAGCCGAGGAAGAACTTGTGGTAATTCGCAGGGAAGTTTCTGAGGAAGAAAAGAAGGTAGAAGAAGAAGAGAAAGTTGAAGAGCCAATTATAGTAGCTATGGGTGACCAAGAAGAAAATCTGAAGGCTTTGATGGACTATTCTAAGCCAAAGATTAATGAAATTCAGTCTAGCATCATTATACCATGCATCATGGCTAACACTTTTGAGATCAAGTCAAGTACGATCCAGATGATACAGAACTCAGTTCTGTTTGGGGGTTCTCCTACCGAAGACCCCAACATGCACATCAGGGATTTCATCGAGATCTGCAACACTTTCAAGTTCAATGGTGTGACTGAAGATGCTATCAAGCTGTGACTCTTTCCATTCTCTTTGAGGGACAAAGCTAAGTGTTGGTTACACTCTCTACCAGTAGGGTCTATTACAACTCGGAAAGATCTTGCTCAAAAGTTTTTCACTAAATTTTTTCCCATGGCGAAGACTATAGCAATCAGGAATGCTCTTACCCAATTCGCGCAGCAAACTGGAGAATCTCTGTGTGAGGCTTGTGATCGATATAAGGAGATGCTAAGGAAGTTCCCACACCATGACATGCCTGATTGGATGATTATCAATTGTTTCTACAATGGATTGGGTCCTACTTCTTGGCCAATGCTTGATGCAGCATCAGGAGGAGCCTTGTGGGCTAAAATCTATGATGAAGCTTATGAACTTATTGAACTGATTGCTGCTAATGAGTACCAGAATCCTTCCCAGAGACTGACTCAGGGAAAAGTAGCAGGAATTCTGGAGTTGGACGCAGCAACTGCTATAGCAGCCCAACTTAAGGCTTTGACAATGAAGGTGGACACTTTGGCTAATTATGGAGTTAATCAGATTACTAGTGTCTATGAACTTTGTGCTAGTGCCCATGAGACTGATCAGTGCACAATTTCTAATGAATCAGCTCAGTTCGTCAGCAACTTCCCACGATCGCAACAACCTATGCCAGCCACCTATCATCCTAACAACAGTAATCATCCTAATTTCAGTTGTAGCAATGCTCAGAATGCGGTTCAACAGCCTTATCAGCAGTATCCAGCTAAGCAGTACAATCCCCCTGGGTTTCAACAACCGCAGTATGCACCAAAACAAAAACTCCAGCTGCAACAAGCTAATGAAAAATCTAAATTAGAGGAGTTGAAGCTTATGTGTAAGAACCAAGCCATTTCTATCAAGACCTTGGAAAATCAAATTGGGCAAATTGCCAATGCCTTGCTAAATCGTCAACGTGGTACACTACCTAGTGACATTGAAGTGCTAGGGAAGAAGGAAGCTAAGGAGCAGGTAAAGGCAATTACTTTGAGGTCTGGGAAGGTTGCAAATCCTGATCACAATCAAGAATTGACTGAAGAAGCTGGGGTTGAGGAAGAAGCAAAGCAACAGGATAAAGAAGTGGAACCAAAGAAGACTACCGTTGAGCACACTCTTCCTGAGGGTAATACAGGGGTAAAATAGATCTATTCTCCACCGCCGTTTCTTAAGAGGTTGCAGAAGAAAAAGCTGGACAAGTAATTTGAGAAGTTTTTGGAGGTGTTCAAGAAACTTCATATCAACATACCTTTCGCCGAGGCTCTCGAGCAGATGCCTAGTTATGCAAAGTTTATGAAAGGTATTCTCTCTCGGAAGGTGAAGCTAGATGTCGCTCTCACGGAGGAATGCAGTGCTGTGCTGCAGTAGAAGTTGCCTCCAAAGCTTAAAGATCCAGGAAGCTTCACTATTCCATGTACTATTGGAAAAGTGTTTTTTGACAGATGCTTATCTGACTTGGGAGCTAGCATCAATCTGATGCCTTTGTCAATATTCAAACAGTTGGACTTGCCTAATCCAAAACCAACTTATATGACCTTGCAGTTGGCCGACCGTTGATTACGTATTCGCGAGGTATTGTGGAGGATTTCTTGGTCAAGGTCGATAAACTCATCTTCCCTGCTAATTTTGTCATTCTTGATTTTGAGGAAGATAAGAAGATTCCCATAATCTTGGGAAGATCCTTCTTGGCAACTGGCCTGACCTTGATTGATGTGCAGAAAGGTGAGCTTACAATGCGAGTATTGGATCAGGATGTGACTGTCAATGTGTTCAATGCTTTAAAATTTCCTACTGATAATGAGGAATGCTTAAAAGTCGAGTTGGTCGAATCGGTGGTCACATTGGAACTTGATCAAAGGCTTTTACCTTAGAAAAAGCCTTATTGGGAAATTCAAACAGTGAAGATGATGAAGGAGATGAGCAATTGCAATATTTGAAAGCGTCTCCCTAGAAGAGGAAGATCGATATGCCTTTTGAATCTCTTGGAATGGAAGGATTGAGCAAAGCTCCTAAATGCCTCAAGCCATCTGTTGAGAAAGCTCCTACTCTTGAGCTTAAGCCTTTACCTGAGCATTTGAGGTATGCGTTTTTAGGTGATGCATCTACTCTACCTATTATTATTGAATCTGACCTTTCGGGTAGCGATGAGGAAAAGCTTTTGAAAATTCTGAGAGAGTTCAAATCGATAATTGGATGGACTATAACAGATATCAAGGGAATCAACCCTTCTTACTGTATGCATAAAATTCTTCTAGAGGAAGGTGTTGGATTTTAATCGCAGTGGAGGCATGGCAAAACACTTTTACACATATAAAATCCAAATAAAAGCATACAGATCATGAATAAAAATTCGAAGGATCGGATCTAACCTTTAAAATAATTCGGAGACAACGATCAGAGATCCTTAGCAGTTGCTCCTCAAGTGTGAAGCACTCCACCGGTATCCACCAAGAAAACGATGTTAAGGAGGAGGAAGGAGGTGGAGAGAATTGGGTTTTCCAAACTTTTTGGGTTTTTGGGGTTCGAATAAAATTAGGGTCTATAATAGTGTATTTATAGGCAAAATTTTCAGCTGAAATTTTCCCATAAATATTATTATTATTATCCCATTTATTATTCTCATTAATAATTAAAACACCTTTTAATCATTAATCCTTTTTCTAAACACTTTAGAAATAATTCTCTCTCTTGATTTAATTTCCAAAATATTAAATCCTTTAATTAATAATATTAAGAACTTTTCTTAATTAATTGATAATCAATTAAATCTCATTTAATCAATTATTAAATTTTCCAATTAATTATTTATTTCATAAATAAATAATTATTAGCCATTATTAATTAATTCCTCCACCATTAAATCATTCTCTTTTTATGGTGTGACCCTGTAGGTTCAATATTAAGCCGGTAGTAGAAATAAATAATAATAAAACTATTTTATCATTATTTATATAAATTCTCTAATTTATTAAATATGATTAATTAATTAATCACATTTATTCTACATCATGAAGGATACTTCTCAGCATATCGCGACTATTCGGATAATATGAATTCACTGCTTAGAATACCAAGAACCTATTCAGTGAATAGTTACCGTACAATAAACTCCTTCTACCCTACAATGTCCCGATTAAATACAAGGCATGGATCTCGTGTCAAGCCTATCTAATTCAATCACTTGCTTACCATTTACTATGTGTAGTTCTATGCAAATTAGAAACTCCTTTCTAATTTCATTTACTCTGGCCAGAGATTCCTGAACTAGCATAAGTGGATCAGCCTTGAATATTCGCTTCCTTCACTAGAAGGGGTAGATCCTTTATTGATCATACACTATCTTCGTGTACAAATTCTTATACCCAGTAGAGCCCTAATAATTGTCCCTGGAGACTAAGAACTAAACCAAAGCATAGTTCAGTGTACACAAGATGACTATGATGACCTCAAGTCTAAGGATACTTGTACAACTATCACTATGTGAACAACTGCTGACACGTGAGTGAACTCCATCAGTTGTTCAGCTGTGCGAGTCATGTTCAGTGAACTTATTCCATAATAAGCACCTACATACTAGCTATAGTGTCACCACACAAATGTCTATGAGAACAGACATCCTTCATAATGAAGCAAGCATAGTATGTACCGATCTTTGCGGATTACTAATTACCAGTTAGTAATCCTATGACCAGGAACTATTTAAGTTTAGAGTTATCATCTTTTAGGTCTCACTATTATGATGTCATCATAATCCATAAAAAGCTTTACTCTAAACTATGGTATATCTTATTTAAACACTTAAATAGATAAAGCCCGTAATAAAAACAAAACTAGTCTTTTATTAATATCAATGAAATCAAAAGAGATTACACAGGAAGTTATTCCTAAATCCTAATACATGATTGGACTTAGGACATATTCATTTCAATCTCCCACTTGTACTAAAGCCAATCACTCTGGTATCTAATACCCATCTCATCTTTATGACGATCAAAGTGACTTTCATAAAGTAGCTTTGTGAGTGGGTCTGCTATGTTGTTATATGTGTCAACTCTAATTCAATACAATATAAGAAATGTTACCGCGCTCCCACTAACCCCTTTTGTAGACGCATGGTTCATCTGCGTTTTTGATAAAATCAAACTCTTTGATTGTCTCATCAAAATGAATGTTCCATCTTTCGAGAAGCCTGCTTTAAACCACATATGGTTCGCAGCAGCTTACACACTAGGTTTTCATTTCTCTTGGAAAGAAAACCATTTGGCTAATTGCCAGATCTTATAGTCGTAGTAAGCAGCAATCGCAAGCAAAATCCGAACTGATTTTAACAGGGCTACAGGTAAAAGGTTTCATCAAAGTCAATCCATTGCCTTTGTTTGAAATTTGCCACAAGCCTGGCCTTATAGGTCTCCACCTGGCCATCTGCTATAATCTATCTTTTGTATCCCGTATACATAGATTCCATTCTGGATTTCATGGCACTATGACATTTCTCTGAGTCAACACTACTCATAGCCTCATTATAGGTCACAGGATCGTCATCATCAATGATCGACAACTCATTGTCATTCTCAATGACAAGGCCATATTACCTCTCAGGTTGGTGAGACACTCTCCCTGATCTATGAATGGGCTGTTCCACAAAAGGTTGTTCAGTCAGAACAGGTGTTTCCACTTGATCCGTAGTAGTTTGTGCTTCTTGAACTTCATCAAGTTCAATTTTTCTCCCACTGTTTCCTTCTAGGATAAACTCCTTTTCCAAGAAGGTAGCATGTCTGGAGACAAACACCCGATGATCGGTGTAAAAGTAATACCCTAAAGTCTCTTTAGGATATCCCACAAAACTACATTTTATGGATCGATATTCTAGCTTATCTGGGTCAACTTACTTGACATAAGCTGGACATCCCCAAATCTTAACGTGTTTAAGACTCAGTTTCCTTTCTTTCCATATCTCATACGAAGTTTGAGGAACAGATTTTGGAAGGCACCATATTTAGTAAATATGCTGAGGTTTCCAATGCATAACCCCATAGGAATACTGGAAGACTTGCATAGCTCATCATGGACCGAACTATGTCTAACAAAGTTCGATTTCTCCTTTCAGATACCAATCTGGAGGAGTCCATTGAGAGACTATACCATTTAGTTTGAGATAATCTAAAAACACTCCATTAAAGTATTCACCACCTCGATCTGATCGAAGAGTTATAATACTATGTTTGGTTGTTTCTCCACTTCATACTTATATTCTTTGAACCTTTCAAAGGCCTCAGACTTGTGTTTCATCAAACACATATCCGAATCCAGATCTATCATCTATGAAAGTAATGAAGTATGAAAATCCCCCAATGGCTTGCGTAGACATTGGTCCACATACATCTGTGTGTACCATTCCTAGCAAATTTGCAGTCCTCTCTCCATGTCTACTAAATGGAGACTGCAATGCCACTATAAAGTGAGATTTTCATCATCCCTTTTCTTTTATTAGTTTGTTCAATCTGAAGTAAATTATGTCACATAAATACAGACCATTATTTAAAGCACCACGTCCATAAAGAATATTATTTCTAAGAATAGAACATTCATTATTCTCAATAATAAATGAAAATCCAGCCAAGTCTAACATGGAATAATATTCCTCACAATCGAGGGAACAAAATAACACTTATTTAAAACAATAGTCTTGCCCGTAGGCATATGTAAATGAAATGATTCTACATCTTCAGCAGCAACTCTTGCTCCATTTCCCATCAGTAGAATCACCTCCTCTTCCTCAAGAGTCCTACTTCTCCTTGGTTCCTACAACAAATTGCAGATTTGAGAACCACATGCGGTATCTAATACCCAAGTAGAAATTTGATTTAATGACATATTCACTTCTATCATGAACATACCTGAATCAGAAGTGGTAGTCTCACTACCCTTCTTCTTCTTCAATTCTGCAAGGTAAACCTTGCAGTTACTCTTCCAGTGACCCACCTTGTTACAGTGAAAGCAAACAACTTTGCTCTTGGGGTCTTCAGCTTTTGGTGGAACCGGCTTTTCTTCACCTACTTTCTTCTTCTTGGAAGAGTTCCTCTTCCTTTTCTTAGGATTGGAACCTTCACCAATTAGAAGAACAGAACTCTTCTTAGGGGGAAAATTCGATTCCGCAGTCTTCAACATGTTGTGGAGTTCAGGCAGGCTGACATCCAACTTATTCATGTGAAATTTCACAACAAACTACGAGAAAAAAATCGGAAGCGATTGCAAGACCAAGTCTTGGCTCAGCTCCCCATCCATGGCAAAACCAAGTTGTCCAAGATGTTCAATCAAATTGATCATCTTAAGTACATGGTCATTCACAGATGATCCCTCAGACATCCTACAACCGAACAACTCCTTCGATATCTCATATCGAGTTGTCCTCCCCGCCACATCATACAACTCTTGTAGATGCATTAGGATAGTGTGAGCATCCATATGCTCATGTTGCTTCTGTAGCTCAATGTTCATGGAAGCTAGCATGATGCATTGAGCAACATTTGCATCATCTATCCACTTACGATACACAACATGTTCATCATTATGTGCATCACTAGCAGGTACAGTAGGCTTAGGTGAGTCAATCACGTATTCCAGCTTCTCAATCCTGAGAACAATTCTCAAGTTTCGAAGCCAGTCAGCATAATTAGGACCAGTCAATTTGTGAGCATCCAGTACGCTCCTGAGTGATAGTGCAGAAGACATAACGTACAAAGTAAATCTGTAAATGATAAACACATAACAACACTTAGCAAATATTCGATTTCATTTTAAAACACTATATGAATCGGGTCTTTATTCATAAGTGGCTCCCACTAGTTTATCTAATTTATTCAACCCCCTACGTGAAAAATTAAGCATTCATAATGCTAGTGGGAATAGGGATCCTACATTCCATTACACAACCCCGGCTGTGGCACGAAATGCCATGTAATGTTCAATAGGCAGACAACTCTTGTCAATTACATCTAATGTTATTCCCTAATCAAACTTTAGCCTCTTGAATAATTGAGTCACGGCTATGGCACGACAAACTCAATATTCTAAGTCAAGTCTAACCCAACATTCCGTACAATTGAATCAGTCCCCAAAGGCCCACGGCTGTGGCACGTAATGACCTTTAGATTCTTATTCAATGTACACATCTCTATGTAATAGACAAGTATTTCTTACTTCGAAATCAAAGCCCTCGGCTGTGGCACGAAATGACAATGATTTAAAAATAAGAACTACTTTTCTATCATGTTGGAAGGCTATGACCGACACAAGCCCGTTGTGTCATTGGCCAATTACGACTTGATATTATTTAATTTTAGAGGGATTATATTACGTTACAATCATAATCATATTATAAAGAGATTCTTCCTTTTAAATTAAATATTTCAAATCAATAATCAATAATCAGATGATTCCCAAATCGGGTGGAGCATTGTCAAGAGGCGTCACTTAATAACCCTTTCTTACAGATAGAAATCTGTTGTTGACAGAATCATCCTTTCTCTCATATCAGAAATTCATATTCAATTATGTGTTTCATAAATACAAGAATCTCATGATTGTATTCATAATATTATTCTTAAGGTTATGAAACAATTTCACTATACTAGGTTGTCTAACAAACGCCTTATGTTCATTTAAGTTCACCTAAATCTATCATCGCATGATAAACTAAGCATATATCATATATATCAACATGAATAAACATCAAGGTAGGCATGTTATATCATCTAGCACATTAGTCTAAGCATTATACATCTCTATGTATCACATGAAACATTTAAAAGCAATTAAAAACAGTTAAAAACAGCTTTAAAACACTTTCGGAAATATAAACAGTTCAAAACTTTTATATAAACTAAAATTGATCACTCCATTAGATCCGTCTCGGAAAAATGAATCCAACAGTATATTGCACGCCCAAAACGGAGTTACGAAACTCCCAGAAAATCAATTTTAATATGGACAGTCGGGCTGTAACGCATTACAGGAACGCGTTACAAGCCCCGTAACGCATTCCGGTGATGCGTTACAACCCTTTTAACCAATTAAAAGGTGTAACGCATTCCGTGAATGCGTGACACCCCTATTTTTTTTTTCTCTCAGCAGCCGTCACTTCTTCCTCGATCTGCGTGCCGCCGTACTGACAGTCCTTCTCCGTGCCAACAGCATCAACATACAACATACAGATGTTGTACAGATATATATACATACTTATAAACAATTTATATATATATGATTTATTTAATTACGAATTTTAATTACAATAACTTCAAAAATTCATAATAAAAATTTTATACATCATAAAATTATGAAAAAACTACCCAGACGATCTACAACACTTGTAGAACCCAGATCAACATTCAAAATTATTCTGCGAAACGATTTCTCATCAGACAAAATTAATCCATGATATAACTTGTAAAAATCATAATTAATTCATACAAGCACATAAAATTCTGAAATTTTTATCACATATCTATATGCATACAACTTGTGCTCTGATACCATTGTTGGATTTTAATCGCAGCGGGGGCATGGCAAAACACTTTTACACATATAAATTCCAAATAAGAGCATACAGATCATGAATAAAAATTTGAGGGATCGGATCTAACCTTTAAAATAATTCGGAGACAACGATCAGAGATCCTTAGCAGTTGCTCCTCAAGTGTGAAGCACTCCACCGGTATCCAGCAATAAAACGATGTTAAGGAGGAGGAAGGAGGTGGAGAGAATTGGGTTTTCCAAACTTTTTGGGTTTTTGGGGTTCGAATAAAATTAGGGTCTATAATAGTGTATTTATAGGCAAATTTTTTCAGCTGAAATTTTCCCATAAATATTATTATTATTATCCCATTTATTATTCTCATTAATAATTAAAACACCTTTTAATCATTAATCCTTTTTCTAAACACTTTAGAAATAATTCTCTCTCTTGATTTAATTTCCAAAATATTAAATCCTTTAATTAATAATATTAAGAACTTTTCTTAATTAATTTATAATCAATTAAATCTCATTTAATCCATTATTAAATTTTCCAATTAATTATTTATTTCATAAATAAATAATTATTAGCCATTATTAATTAATTCCTCCACCAATAAATCATTCTCTTTTTATGGTGTGACCCTGTAGGTTCAATATTAAGCCGGTAGTAGAAATAAATAATAATAAAACTATTTTATCATTATTTATATAAATTCTCTAATTTATTAAATATGATTAATTAATTAATCACATTTATTCTACATCGTGAGGGATACTTCTCAGCATATCGCGACTATTCGGATAATATGAATTCACTGCTTAGAATACCAAGAACCTATTCAGTGAATAGTTACCATACAACAAACTCCTTCTACCCTACAATGTCCCGATTAAATACAAGGCATGGATCTCGTGTCAAGCCTATCTAATTCAATCACTTGCTTACCATTTACTATGCGTAGTTCTATGCAAATTAGAAACTCCTTTCTAATTTCATTTACTCTGGCCAGAGATTCCTGAACTAGCATAAGTGGATCAGCCTTGAACATTCACTTCCTTCACTAGAAGGGGTAGATCCTTTATTGATCATACACTATCTTCGTGTACAAATTTCTATACCCAGTAGAGCCCTAATAATTGTCCCTGGAGACTAAGAACTAAACCAAAGCATAGTTCAGTGTACACAAGATGACTATGATGACCTCAAGTCTAAGGATACTTGTACAACTATCACTATGTGAACAACTGCTCACACGTGAGTGAACTCCATTAGTTGTTCAGCTGTGCGAGTCATGTTCAGTGAACTTATTCCATAATAAGCACCTACATACTAGCTATAGTGTCACCACACAAATGTCTATGAGAACAGACATCCTTCATAATAAAGCAAGCATAGTATGTACCGATCTTTGCCGATTACTAATTACCAGTTAATAATCCTATGACCAGGAACTATTTAAGTTTAGAGTTATCATCTTTTAGGTCTCACTATTATGATCTCATCATAATCCATAAAAAGCTTTACACTAAACTATGGTATATCTTATTTAAACACTTAAATAGATAAAGCCCGTAATAAAAACAAAACTAGTCTTTTATTAATATCAATGAAATCAAAACAGATTACACAGGAAGTTATTTCTAAATCCTAATACATGATTGGACTTAGGACATATTCCTTTCAGAAGGTAGAAAGCCTACAGTCAAACAACAAAGAAGACTTAATTCTATCATGAAGGAGGTAGTGAAGAAGGAAATTCTGAAGTGGCTAGATGCAGGGATCATCTACCCTATTTCTGACAGTCCATGGGTGAGCCTGGTTTAATGTGGGCCAAAGAAAGGTGGTATTACTGTGGTAGCAAATGAGAAGAATGAGCTTATTCCTACACGGACGGTCACGGGGTGGAGAGTCTGTATGTACTATATGAAACTGAACAAAGCCACTAGAAAGGATCACTTTCCCCTGCCCTTCATTGATCAGATGCTTGACAGGTTGGCTGGTCATGAGTACTATTGTCTTCTGGATGGTTATTCGGGTTACAACCAGATTTGTATCACTCCAGAATATCAGGAGAAAACTAACTTCACTTGTCCATTCAGTACATTCGCCTTCAGACGAGTTTCTTTCGGTCTGTGTGGTGCACCAGCAACATTTCAGCGATGTATGATGGCCATATTTTCTGACATGATTGGCTAGAATGTAGAACTGTTCATGGACGACTTCTCAGTCTTTGGCGATTCTTTTGATGAATGCTTGAAAAATCTTGGACACGTTCTCAAGAGGTACGTTGAGACCAACTTGGTTCTCAATTGGGAGAAATAACTTTATGGTACGTCAAGGCACAATTCTCGGGCACAAGGTTTCTAGTAAGGGTCTTGAGGTGGATAAGGCCAAGGTGGGTGTCATTGAGAATCTTCCCCCACCTATTTCTTTTAAGGGAATCCGCAGTATTCTTGGTCATGCGGGTTTCTACAGGGTTTTCATCAAAGACTTCTCAAAAATTTCAAAGCCATTGTGCACTTTACTAGAGAAAGATGTCCCTTTCAAATTTGATGACGAGTGCCTTGCGGCTTTTGAGACATTAAAAAAGAGTTTAATCTCGGCACCAGTCATAACTGCACCTGATTGGAATGAGCCTTTTGAGATGATGTGCGATGCAAGTGATTATGCAGTTGGAGCAGTTCTTGGGCAGAGGAAGAACAATATATTTCATGTAGTCTACTACTCAAGTAAAACTCTAAATGATGCTCAACTGAATTACACTACTACGGAGAAAGAACTTTTGGCTATTGTCTATGGTTTTAAGAAATTTTGATCTTATCTACTTGGGACTAAGGTGACAGTTTTCACTGATCACGCCGCCATTCGATATCTCGTCTCGAAGAAGGACTCGAAGCCTAGATTGATTAGATGGGTTCTTTTTCTCCAAGAATTTGAACTAGAGATCAAGTATAGAAAAGGAACTGAAAATCAAGTTGTTGATCATCTCTCGCGATTAGAGAATCCTAACGCTACTTCATTGGATAAGACCTTGATAAATGAGTCTTTTCCCGACGAGCAGCTACTTAGAGTGCAAGAAGAAGAACAGTGGTTTGCAGATATTATGAACTACCTTGTGAGTAACATCATGCCTCCCGACTTATCTTATGCTCAAAGGAAGAAGTTTCTACATGAAGTGAAGTGGTATATGTGGGATGAGCCGTTTCTTTTCCGCCAAGGAGCTGACCCAATCATCAGGAGATGTATTCCTTATAGCGAAACGGGGGGGGGGGGATCTTGGGAGATTGCCACTCAACGGCTTATAGAGGACATTACGGTGGAGAAAAGACAGATGCTCGTGTTCTTCAAGCAGATTTCTTTTGGCCAACATTGTTTAAAGATGCGCATCAGTTCGTTTTGAAATGTGATCGATGTCAACGTGTGGGTAATATGTCTAAAAAAGATGAGATGCCTCTTAATGTGCTTCTCGAGGTTGAGGTCTTCGATGTTTGGGGAATTGACTTCATGGGGCCATTTGTCTCATCTTGGAACAGTCAGTATATCCTTTTGGCGGTTGATTATGTGTCGAAATGGGTTGAAGTTAAGGCGTTGCCAACAAACGATGCGAAAGTGGTGCTTAATATTCTTCACAAGAAAATATTCACAAGGTTTGGGACTCCAAGGGTCATAATCAGTGATGAGGGGTCACATTTTTGTAATCGCAAGTTCACTGCTATGATGAAAAGATACAATGTGAATCATCACGTTGTTATGGCTTATTATCCTCAGAAGAATGGTCAAGCTGAGGTATCTAACAAAGAGATCAAGCGCATTCTAGAGAAGGTTGTGTGTTCATTAAGGAAAGATTGGTCTTTGAAGCTTGATGAAGCTGTTTGGGCGTATAGAACAACATATAAGACTCCATTGGGAATGTCTCCATTTCAATTGGTCTATGGCAAGGGGTGTCATTTGCCCTTGGAGCTCGAGCATAAACCATACTGGGCTTTAAAGAAATTGAATTTGGACTTGGATGCAGCTGGAAAGAAAAGGATGCTTCAATTGAACAAACTTGACAAATTTCGACTTCAAGCTTATGAGAACAACAAAATGTACAAGGAGAAAGTCAAGAGGTGGCACGATCGGGGTCTAGTGCTCAAGAAATTTGTACCGGAGCAACAAGTGCTTTTATTTAACTCTCGTCTCCGTCTTTTTCCTGGAAAGTTGAAGTCAAGATGGTCAGGTCCTTTTATAATCAAAATATTGTTTCCACGTGGAGCGGTGCAAATTTTTAAGAGTGATCCGGGCCAAGCATTCAAGGTAAATGGTCAACGGTTGAAGCATTATTATGGTGATACGGCAAACCGCGAGGTGGTTAGTGCCGTTTTATTGTCCACTTGATCTCAAGATTCTACGTCGAGCTAGCGACGTAAAAGAAGCGCTTCTTGGGAGGCAACCCAAGTTTGTTGTACATTAGTAGGTAGAGGAAGCAAGAATAAAAGAGAAAAACACAAAAAAATGAGAAAAATAAAAAATTTCAGGGCCAAGTACAGAAGCTGGGCATGCCCGCGCTGATCTAGTGCGCGACCGCACTGGTTTTCCAGAAGCAGCGCCCTGTTCAGAAAAAATTAAGTCGGCAGTTTATCATGTAAAATCGGGATTTTAATTCCAAAATAAATTTTAACCCGATTTTTACTCTTCCACATCTCATAATTCCCTCTCCCAATCAATTCCATTATTCCCACGATTCCCATTATCAATTCCCACTTCTATTCCTTATCAAATTCACACCCCTCCACCTATAAATACATACACTTGCATACAACTTCTCCACCAATCCACAAACTCTCAAACACAAATTCTTTCAAAACACTTAAGCTTTTATTCTTTCTTTTTCAATTCCGATGGCACCCAAAAGACAGAGAACTCAAGTTGGAAGCAACACCATCGACTCTTCATCTTCGGGGGGTGTGAGGCCCATATTTTCTACTCATAGGGCTGAAGAGGAGTACACGGGGCTTCTCTCGAAGCCTATTGCTAAGGAGATGGGGTTTTATCCATCAGGGAGCGATGGTAAGCTTTTGGAGATGATCCTTGAGATGGGCTTGGTTCCTTTTTGTGAGGCTCCCGCTGCTGTGCCCATGAGTGTTGTGCAGGATATTTACGCCAATCGGAAGGGAAAGAAGAATGGTTACACGATGGTGAGAGGGATGACTATTGAGTATAGTGCAGAGGCTATTAAGAGGGTGATTGAGCAGCCTGCGAGGAAGGTGGGTCAGGACACATGGAACGATAAGACGCCGGAGGACTTTGATTTGGATCTTATTGTTGCTACTCTCTGTATGCCTGAGACTCATTGGAATTTCAAGAGGGGCACTACTGATTACTCCACGTTCCCTGCTTCATGTATGAACAGGTATGCACGTGCTCGGAACTCTTTTATTTGTGCTAACATCATGCCATCTTCGCATGTGCATGAGATTACGGTGGAGCGTGCTCGTCTGCTTTGGGGTATTTTGCAGGGTGATTACATTAATTTGGGGATGGTGATATATCAGGGGATCCTGAGGTTTTTGAGAGGAATTACTACAGGTGCTATTCCTTATGCGTCCATTGTGATGAAGTTGTGCGTGGCAGTTGGTGTTCATTGGCGAGTACATGAGCAGCTTCAGATTCCCAGTGCTCATATTGATAGTTCTATACTGCACAGCATGGTCGAGTGTTATGGAGGGAAGCCTGATCCTAAGGGGCTTGGTTACTCTTATGCTCATCTGACAGGTGGTATGCCTATGGAGGCATCTACAGCAGGAGGTTCTCAGCATGCCCGACGAGCAGCTTGGAGGGCTCAGTATGGAGAGGAGGCTAGACCATCAGGATGGTGGCAGCAGCAGCAGGAGGAGGCAGCAGGAGCAGAGATGGGAGCTGGTTTGAGTTCGACGCAGTATAGGCGTCTTGCAAGGATGATGGATGTGATGCACGACATCCATAGTCATTTTGCACGCGATCTCACCCAGGCACTTGGGACTGCATTTAGAGCCACAGGAGTTGACATTCAGTGGCGAGTTTTTGGTGAGGACTCCGTGTATCCGCCTCCGGACACACCTAACACTCCACCCGTTGAGGGTGAGGATTCAGATTCACAATAGGTATGCCTGATTCCTTATATTACAATAGGTATTCTGATTCACTGAGGATAGTGAATATTTTAAGTTTGGGGGTAGTAGTTTAAGGAATATGTTTGTGTAAATCTCATATAGTTTGCATGTTCATGATAGTTTTGTTTCATATCATTGCATATATTTTGCCATGTAGTTTTTTTTTTGTTTTTTTTGGTAGTTTTTATGATAACTTGTTCATGTAGTTTCATGCATTTGCATTATATTATGATTCCCTTAGATAATTTTTTCGATTAATTGGTGATATTGATGCTAGTGTAGTGATGTCGTATTTAGTGATGTTGAGTCTTGTTGGATTAATTTGCATGCTAGAGACATTTGTATTTCACTAAGTCTTATAGGTTGCTAGAGTGCTAGATCATAGTCATGACTTGTTGGGTTGTCGAGGTTTAATTGCTTATTTATATTTAGAATTCAGGATATTCTCTTAATAATAAAAGACATGGATATTTAAAAATTGGAGGAAATTGGATTTCATTACTAGTTGTGTGGCTAGGTGTCAAATGGCTAGTAGTCGGCTCTTATTTTTATGAGTAGTCTAGGGTTGAATGAGATGGAGCGAAACACACTCATTCAGAAATTGTTAAAAAAAAGAAAAAAAAAGAAGAAAAAAGAAGAAAAAAAAGAAGAAAAAAAGAATAAGTGTTATGTGTAATTGATCACGAGTGGGCTCTTTAGTACTCGAGTTATTAAGTTCTTAGGGGACTTTGTGCCTAGTGACCTAAGGCTTTTATAGTCTGGGATCCGCTAACCTAACGTTCGCTACATGGGTGCTATTGTATAAGTCATTTGTGGACCTCATTCATTGCACGATCAAATAAGCATATGAGTTTTGTGTTGTTGTCAATAAAAGCATGAATCCATGTTAACTCCGATATAAACATAACTTAGGTCATTTTTCAAAGAGATATTCAGATATTCAGAGTTTTCAAGACATTAAGGAGGGAAAAGACGGCAAGAGACATTTTGGTACAATTCAACAAAGGCGAAGACGATCTAGTTTATTCTTGTGAATCTTTGTTTTGAGTTGTAATTTGGATGCTTGTTTCTTGTTTTGCTGAACCTATATTTTTGTGTGTACTTTGGTTTATTTATTCGTATAAAGACTACATTTGCTATATCATGTTTTCATTGGAACCCACGTTGGCGATGAGTTAAATTATGGGCTAATCGTTATCGTGGGGTTCTAGCGGATTTATGGATTTCTTTAGTTAAATTATTTGATGCCTTAGTGTGTGGTGATTGTATGATATCCTAGTATTGGTTGTGCATATTCGTCTTATGAGCATCGCGAACTTATAAGATAGCGTGTTAATTCTTAATGAAGTGAAAGTGAATTTAAGGGTTTAGAACTTGCCATGCTAGCATAAGTTCATGTATTGTGATGCATGATTCGTAGGTAATTTTACCCATCTTACTTGCCCTATGTAATCAAGATAGATAATCTGTGCTTAAACCGTTATGTTGTCAAATTCTATAGACATATAGGGTCTCAATATAATTGGTGCCTATTCAGCTTCTATCTCTTTTGTGGATGTCTGGTAGAATGGTACTCGTGCAACGAAAGTTTTCGTTTATCAGTTTTGTGTTATCTGATTAGTGTCATCACTATTGCATGCTAAGGTTGAGAATAATAAAGCTATTGAATGAAGTACTTAATGAAGTTAGAATCCCATGTTTGTCATATATATTAATCCAGTCTATTTTATTCTCTTAGTTATAATTGTTAGTGTAATTTTTGGTTATAAACATCCTCACTTTGTTATTGTCATAGCATTGAATAATAACCATACATTGTTGCTTAGGTGTGTAATTTCAATATTTAACCAATACAGTCTCTGTGGGATCGAATTTGATTTATATCTTATACTACTTGCGAACTCGTATACTTGCGTGTAATATTATCGCGTGTTTAGCGACTAACAATAGTTACATAACAACAAAAAAGTTAAACCAAAATAATGATTGAGTCATAGAAATATGAAAATGGAAAAATGGAGAGTGATATGTGCATTTAAAACATCAAATCATGATAACATGGCCATTGATAATGTCCACCTACAAAATCTGAAGATGTAGTACTAGATTTAGTAATAAATAATTACATATCTTTCATTATAAATAAATAAATTCTTAAAACTGACATTATCAAAACAGTTTATAATAAATGTTCATACAAAAGTAATGAACGAGGATATAATATTTATACACCAACATTCTCCTTGTTAGCATCATTAGGCTTCATTCATTTCTTCACAGTGGATCCTACAAAAAGAGCACCAGTTTTAGGTATAGAAATTGGAGAGGCTTAACTGAAAAACATCAATTATTCAGCCAAATTCTAGAAAATTAGACGAATATCATTTCTAAAAATCCCCAAATCAGAGCAAAAAAAATTAAAATTATCAAGTTTCTGATGATTGTCGGATGCCTGCCAAAAAACATAAAAGTTGTTAGATTATTACATTCAGATCTAATGACAACAAACTCAGAAAAAAAATACAAACCTCTTTCATTTCACTCTGTGTTTGAAAAATCAATCCCAAAGATCATGAAGGTGATGAAAGAAGCACATAATAAACAAACAAAACATATAAAAAAGGAATTCAAAACTTCAAACACAGAAAGTAGTTGGGCATGGTCTAAAGTTTCAAAAAAAGGAATTCAAAACTTCAAAATCAACGTACAGATGGAGTAATGGGCAGTTGTACCGGGAGACAAAATGGATGTACTATGCAAAGCCTTCTAACATAAAAAAGGAAATGAGACAAAAGAAAGGATGTTGTACCAGTGCTTGTTGCTTCCAATTTGCATGACTGTGCTGGACCACAAATAGGAGTTGTGCACCTAATAACAGAAAATAGTGGTCCTCATATTTGAACACGTGGCAGAATGTAATAATGTATGGATATGTGGATGTAGGAAAGGTGCTTGTAGAAGACCAGGGATGGTAAAATTGGTAATTATAGGTGAAGTCTTGGGGTAGGGGGTGTAAATGTATATATGCAACATGATTTATATTATAGATAAATTTTGAAATTATTTAATAAGGGAGCTGATCAGTAAAGTCAAAATAAGGACGCAATTCCTTGGAGATTGGCTTCCAAGAAATCTCATAGGATAAGGAATCAGTTTCCTACTTCCTAGGACTCCAAAATCCATTCTAATTATGAGACTTGTCCACCAAGTCTCGTAACTTTAGTCCAATTCAAGGACTCCCAACATCTATATAAGGGCGCCTCACTCCACAAATCAAAACTACATTTTGACTTGATCTTTAGCATACAGCAAGGTACGTAGGCATCTTGTTAAGGCAGATCGAGTCACGAGACACTAAAGCAGTCAAATCGAGCCTCGAAGCTCATGAACCATATTAGTAAATACAACAATTAATACACCATAGTTTTCTATCCATAATATTTGGCACCGTCTGTGGGAAATGCATAACAACAACCATGATGAGAACACGGACCGGGAGCAACGCCCCCAAAGGAACACCAGCTGGGACAACCCAACCAATTTCGTCAGTAGTGGAGATTCCCCTACATTCGACCTATGCCACCACACAAGGAGGAACCCAGATAGGGGCAACTGAGCCTCAGCCGCAAGGGACGAATCCCCCGGATCCTTAAGGAACGAATTCCCAACTTCAGCAGCTACATGCACTGTGAATCCTCGACCCATTGGGTATGAGTATTCAACTATTGTGACCACTAACCCCCCCCCCCTTATGGGATGCCCCTATACCCGAGGTTGGAGGAAGTGGACATGCAAATTGGAGTGAAGCACAAGGTCAGTCGCCCCCTATATACGAGGTTTGGCTCCTATTCTGGAGAACCTAGAGTTCTCTGGACCTTACACTGAGAGGGACTTCGAATCTTCAGATGATGATATGGCTCCAAGAAGGAGGCGTGCTGGTAAAGAGCCAATTCCTGATGGAAATCAGCATCCGAGGAGCACCCGAAGGATGAATCCCCAAGAAGTGCAGGAGAGAATCAGGGCTCATGAGGCTGAGATCCAAAGGATGAAGCGCGACTTGGAGGCGCACCTGACCCCAAGACCCCCACTTCCCCCGAGGAGGAGAAATCCTCCTCCAATTATAGACTTGAATGGTCCGCTACAAAGAAGGACTGTTGTCCCAAGGGCTGATCCAAATGATCTTCTGCCCCTAGGAGATCCTGATGATCCCACTCCACCATTCACTGAAGAGCTAATGAATGCCCATATCTCAAGGAAGTTTAAGATACCCACTATCAAAGCTTATGATGACACTGGAGATCCCGCTAATCATGTCTGGACATTCTCTAATGCATTGTTGCTGCAGCCCGTGAATGGCGCTATTAAGTGTCGGGCCTTTCCTCAAATCCTGTCGGGAATGGCTCAAAGATGGTATAGTTGTTTACCTCCGAGTTATATTGGGTCCTTCAGAGAGCTAAGTCAAGCTTTTATTAAGCAATTCATCAGTAGGAGAGTGCATGAGAAAAGTTCAGCATCCCTCATGAGCATTGTGCAGGGAGCAAAAGAGTCATTGAGAGAATATTTGAACCGTTTCACCAAGGATGCTTTGAAGGTCCCAGGCCTTGATAACAAGGTAGCTATGATAGCACTACAGCAGGGAACTAGGGACGAGTTCTTCAAGATGTCGTTAGCCAAGTGCCCCCTGAAAGCATGTTACAGCTCCAAGACAGGGCCGAGAAGTACATTAAAGTGGAAGAAAGCATGAGGAAGACGGTGGTGAATAACGAGCCTGCTAGTGGCAAGAAGCAGAAGACTGATCTGGAATATATTTATAAGGACAAGTATCCTAGGACTGAGTAAAAGACTGATTCAACCCCGAAGAAGGGAGGACCTGGACAAAAGTTTGTTGAATATGATAAGTTGAATGCTCTTAGAAGTCAGATCTTCATAGAAATTGAGAAAGATAGAGATGTTCATTGGGCTAAGCCCCTGAAGGCTGATCCTACCAAGTTGGATGAAAGCAAATATTGTAGGTTTCATAAGGATGCTGGTCATGACACCGATGAGTGTAGGCAAAAGATGAAATAGAGTTTCTCATTCGAAAAGGAAGGCTAAGTAAGTATACTGGAGATGGAGGAGATAGGAATAACATTGGAAGCAAGAATTTTGATGATCGTAGGAGGGATCAAGACGATCAGGGGAAAAATCCCCAGCCCAGGGGACCGGTGATTAACATAATCTTTGGAGTACCACAACCCCGAGGGCCAGTGATAAATACGATTTTTGGAGGACCAACTGTTGTAGGTTCATCCAGAAACTCGAGAAAAGCCTATACTAGAGAAGTTATTCATATTGTCGGGGAATCCCCGAAGAGGGCTAGGACAGAAGTAACATGACGTTCGATGATTCTGATTTAGAGGGTGTTCAATTTCCCCATGACGATCCCCGGGTCATAACAACAATAATAGAAAACAACCCAGTGAAGAGAGTCCTTGTAGACAACGGTGCCTCGGTGGACATTTTGCTCCATGACACCTTTATAAGAATGAGTTACAATGATTCTCAATTAATCCCAACTGATATGCCGATATATGGATTTGCTGGAGTAGAGTGCCCCGTGGAAGGAATAATTAAATTACCGATGACTATAGGTTAGGAACCAAGACAAGCAACACAGATGTTGTAGTTTGTAGTGGTAAAGGCTGGACCAACTTACAATGCAATTATGGGAAGAACGGGAATACATGTTTTTAAGGTAGTCCCCTCTTCTTACCATTCAGTGATGAAGTTTAGCACCCAGAATGGGATTGGAGAAGAGAGAGGAGATCAAAAGATGGCAAGGAGTTGTTATGTGGCTTCTCTTAGGGCTGATGGAGATGGGGGGGGCAGGTTTTTCCTATTGAAGGTTTGCATATCCACGAGAATGACGAGAAAAGAGGGAAGCCAACAGAAGACTTAGTTCCGATTCCTTTGGCTCCCGAGGATCCTGAGAAAGTAACTTTCATTGGAGCATCACTAGAGGAGCCCCTTAGAGGGAAGTTGGTAAAAAATTTACAAGAGAATAGCGATGTATTTGCATGGTCAGCAGCTGATATGCCTGGCATAGACCCGGAACTGATCACTCACAAGCTGAACGTAGATCCAACCGAAAGACTGTGAAGCAAAAGAAAAAAAAAATTGCTTCAGAGAGGCAGGAAGCTATTAAGCAAGAAGTAGATAAGCTCTTAGAGGTTGGTTTCATTGAAGAGATACAGTTTCTAGAATGGTTAACAAACCCTATAATGGTAAAAAAGGCTAATGGAAAATGGAAAATGGAAAATGGAAAATGTGTGTGGATTTTACTGATCTGAATGATGCATGCCCAAAAGATTTCTTCTCGCTGGCAAGGATAGATATATTGATAGATGCGACCGCTGGTCATGAGATGCTGAGTTTCATGGATGGATTTAGTGGATATAATCAGATCTAGATGCATAAGGATGACATCCAAAAGGTATTATTCATCACTGACTTTGGTATTTTTTGTTATCTTGTTATGGCGTTTGGTCTCAAGAATGCAGGAGCTACCTATCAAAGGTTGGTAAATAAGATTTTCAAGGATCTTATTGGAAAAACTATGGAAGTTTATGTTGATAACATGTTAGTCAAGAGTCTAGTGAAGACTAATCCCATAACCCATTTGAGTGAAGCTTTTGAGGTCCTGAGATATCATAAAATGATGATGAATTCTGCAAAGTGTGCTTTCGGGGTGGGATCTGGAAATTTTTTGGGATTGATGGTCTCCAACCGGGGAATTGAGGCAAATCCTGATAAGATAAATGTCATTTTGGATATGGAGCCTCCACGATCTATCAAGGATGTTAAAAAAAACTAGAAGGGTCGCTGCCTTAGGACGATTCATCTCCAAGTCCGGAGATAAGTGCTTGACGTTCTTAAAATCCCTTAAAAAGGTAAAAGATTTCATATGGACTGAGGAAAGTCATGAGGAATTTGAAGGATTGAAGAAGTATATGGTTCAAGCCCCGTTGTTGAGCAAACCAACTCTGAATGAAAATTTGTACTTATACTTGGCCGTTTCAGAAAATGCCTTAAGCGCTGTGTTGGTTAGGGATGAGCTTAAAATCCAGAAACCCATATATTATGTCAGTAAGATTCTGCATGCGGCTGCGTTAAATTATTCGACTATTGAAAAGTTTGCTTTAGCCCTGGTGACGGCTTCAAGGAAGTTGCGCCCTTACTTCTAAGCTCATAAATTGAAGTGCTAACGAATTAATCTTTGAGAAATATTATTCACAGTCCTAAAGCTAGTGGAAGGCTGATTAAATGGGCTATTGATGTAACGCCCCCAGATCCGGGGTCATGGGATTTCATCATCACTATGAAACCTCAATCCAAATTAACATGTGAAATCAATACATAAATGTGAGCGGAAGATATTTAGCATCTATGACCCCAAAATAATCCAAGATCTTTTAAGGTTACAGTTCTAGAAACAAGATATCCAAATACCATAAATAAATTTTCACTTTCTTTTAAAAAAACTCTTTTCAACAATTCTCAATCTCAAAACTTAACCTGCTAGTAGAACTTCGAAAAGAAGTATACTAGGCCCCACTATACAATACTCAACTATAATATAATTTAAGATAAATAACTTTACATAACAGAATTTACACTAGTCCGCAAACCCTGGACCAACCACCTTCCAAAAGCTCCTCTTTGCTTCCTTGAATTACGCGGTTAAACAGCGCAAGCTAATCTTCACTGGAGGTTAAATTTAAAAATAGTCAAGTATGAGCGGAAGAAATGCTCAGCAAGTTTAGTATAACATATATATATATAGTTATTTTCAGATAAAACCGACATCTGCATTAGAGCAGAACATTTAAAATCATAATTGTTGAATCAGAAAAGCTTTAGTTAAGGAATCCCAGAATTGATTCCTCATTTGTATTCAAAACCTTTTCGATATTTTTGAGCGAAATGCTTCAGCAATACTTTGAATCTTGACAAGAATAAAACTCGTAAAATAGTGTTTACGGAAATATTGTAAATAATAATAAAATGAAATAATGATTATGGACTGAATCATAAACTTTATTCAAAACTCAACTCTTGATATCAATATTCATTTTGATATCATATCAAATTAGATATCAATAAGAACTTTGATGCTCACGACATCCCATACTGAAGTCAACATCAATCATCTATATTAATACCACTTTTGATATTTAACAACAAACTAAGTACCAACAAAATCAGAAACTGAATCAAAACTGCTTTTCATCTTTTATTCAAAACCAAAAAACTTAATAAACCATTCCTTGTAAGATTGTCAAAGCAATTTAATAATTTACATTGGAATCCTCGAAAGACGGTGTGTTACCGCCTGTGATCAGCCGTGGAGCAACACCAGTATGCCGAAGCATATCCAACTAAACAAATAGGGCACCCAAGGCACATATCAGCCTAAAAAGGTATTATATCCTGTATAATACCTAGCTCTCCGCTGGACCGCCGCGACGGCCTCTTAGGCAATCAGTAACCATCCAATATTAAAACATTTTATTGAGAGGGCTCATAATAATCGACACTCTTATAAATTTTATTCGCCCATTCACTTAAGCAGGAAACTCAAAACAAATTCATCTTTCTCAGAGTCTAAAACATTTATAAATCCGATAGTTGGATAAGTAAAAACACTTGACTATTCCGAGCATAGAATAACAGATGAGTACTTGCATAAACAGAATTATTTATTTCAGCGATATATAAAATTTCATCTTTTCTAAAGTGGGAATAGAGAAGAATACTTGCATAATAAGATTCAAAATAAATATCACTTGTGTTAGATAAATTTGAGATGTCATGTCTAATATGTTTCATGTTTAGTTTTCAGATCTTAACAAACAGGAAATATCAGTACTTACTGGAATCAGTACTTACTGGAAGTCAGAACTTAAGGATATCAGGACTTAGATTATCAGAAGATAATATCAGAAGATGGATATCATAACTTAAGTACTGGAGGACTAACAGTTAAGGAAGGAAGCTGATTTACAGGAAAGAAGATCGAGACTAATACAAAAAGAAGATATGCATGGAAAGAGTTAGAGGACTTAAAGAATTGTATAAGATATCTAATTGATATATTTTAGGAGACATAATTATATTCCATATCAATTAGAAGTTATCTTGTAAATGTGTACTATATAAACATAGACATAGGTTTACACTATATGTGTTATCATTATCGAGAATATTATACATTGTAACATAGCAGCTCTCGTGATATTTATTCATCACTGAGAGAGAACAGTTTCATTGTAATAGAGTTTATTATATCGAATATATCTATTTATTGTTACTTGTGTTCAAAATTGATTTGATTGTATTCTACACTGTATTCAACCCCCTTCTCAGACTGAACCAAAGAAAGTGGAAGAAGCTCTTCAAGATGCTGATTGGGTGCAAGAAATGCAAGAAGAGTTAAATGAATTTGAAAGAAATAAAGTCTGGACCTTACTGCCAAGACCAAAGAATAGATCAGTTGTTGGCACAAAATGGGTGTTCAGAAACAAAACTGATAGTGATGGCATAATTACAAGGAATAAAGCAAGGCTGGTTGCTAAAGGCTACTCTCAACATGAGGGTATTGATTATGATGAAACATTTGCACCAGTTGCTAGATTATAAGCCATAAGGATCTTTTTGGCTTATGCTGCTCACAAAAAGTTTAAATTCTTTCAAATGGATGTGAAAAGTGCTTTTCTTAATGGAGAATTGGAAGAAGAGGTCTATGTTGAACAACCTCCAGGCTTTGTAGATTCAAAATTTCCAAATCATATTTATAGGCTTGACAAAGCACTTGATGGCCGTAAGCAAGCTCCTGGAGCATGGTATGAGACTTTAGCTCAATTCCTTCTGAAAAGTGGATTTCATAGAGGTACAATTGATAAAACACTGTTCTACCTCAACCATGGAAAGGACTTACTTTTGGTACAAATATATGTTGATGATATCATATTTGGTTCTAGAAATGCCAAACTCTGTGAGAGATTTGCAAAGCTAATGCAGTCAAGATATCAAATGAGTATGATGGGAGAACTCAGCTATTTTCTTGGCCTTCAAGTCAAGCAAACTGAAGAAGGTACTTTTATATGTCAATCCAAGTACATTAGAAACTTACTGAAGAAGTTTGGAATGCAAGATAGTTCAACATCATCCACTCCCATGGCCATTGCAACCAAGTTAGATAAAGATACTGGTTCATCAGTATATATTACTAACTACAGAGGTATGATTGGCTCTTTACTCTATTTAACTGCAAGTAGACCTGATATCATGTATGCTACTTGTCTCTGTGCAAAATTTCAGGCTGATCCAAGAGAACCACACTTAATAGATGTCAAAAGAATTTTCAATACCTTAAGGGTACAGCTGATCAGAGATTGTGGTATCCTATAAAATCATATTTTAAGCTAAAAGGTTACTCAGATGTAGATTTTTCAGGATGCAAAATAGACAAGAAAAGCACTAGTGGAAGCTGCCAATTTCTTGGAGGCAGATTGGTTTCTTAGTTTAGCAAGAAACAGAAGTCAATTTCCACATCAACTGCAGAAGCATAATATATTGCTGCAGGAAGCTGTTGTGCACAGATTCTTTGGATGAAGAATCAGTTACTGGATTATGGGTTAGAATTTTATAAAATCCCTATTTACTGTGATAATCAAAGTGCTATTTCTATGACTGGTAATCTAGTTCAACACTCAATGACAAAGCACATCAGCATTAGTACCATTTCATAAGGGAACATGTGATGGAAGGTACAGTGGAATTGCACTTTGTTCCAACGGATCAACAACTAGCAGATATCTTCACAAAACCACTATGTGAAGCTACCTTTACAAGATTGGTAAATGAACTTAGAATGTTTTCAGGTTCTTTCTCTAAATCTGCTTAGTTTTTGTTCTCATGCATCAAACTTTATGATCAGTATTTACAGATTGTTTTATTTTCATATAATTTGTGCTTAAAATTAAAATTCATTAAATGCTGATTGTTATCTGATGTGGAACTTTAAACTCTGATAGTGTTTTGAATGTTCAGTGACTATTCAATCCAATGAGGATAACTGTGCTAGATGTTGACCTAGTAGTCTTTAACATACTAGAAATCCCATGTTTGAATTAGTTGTTTATGTGGAAACTCATTAACACAAGCAAATTCTGATTTTGATCTTAGTCAAGTTTTCTTTGTGTATCTTATTACTAAGTCACAAACTAGATTATTGCTTCTTATCTGTTAGATATTGATGTCAGTAAATATTAAGGATGAACTAAATGCTGATAAGCCTCACTTATCAAAAGAAAAGAAAATAAAACAAAAGTCAGGTACTCCTTTGAGATCTAGAATAAATATGTGGAAGGGAAGACCCAAGTGCATTACTGATATTAAGTAATATGCATTAGAAAAGCAAATAAATTTTCTTGGTGACTTCTACATTCTCTGAATACTGGAGAAATACTCTGACAACAGCATAAATTCTGATAAGCAATCGTGACTCACTTACACTGAGAAGCCACTGTAAAAAGGAATTTCAAAAGATGCATAAAATGAGCACAAACAGTTGAGGTGGACACTTGCATAAATTTGTTCTATAGTAGACTTCATGATTGATGACAGATTTTAAGCACTTTTCTTAGTTGTGCCTTATTTCTAAGATGTACTAAAGTTTATCAGACTTTAATCTTTATCTGATATTTTGCTAAATGCACACACTTTCACTCCGTATGAATGATGAAAATTACTGTGGTGATTAAGTTGTTTTTGACAAACAGTTAAGTGTCATTTGCATAAATTCTGAGGACAAGTTCTGATGGCAGTTCTGATGATTAAACTCTGAAGAAAACAAGTCAGTATTTATATGAAGAATCCCATAAAAAGATATTCACTTTTTGAGTTTAGAATCCATATTCTGATGACTGTTAAAATTTGATATAAGTTAAGTTTGATATTAAATCCTGATGGAATCCTTGATGCTTACGTGGAATTTTTCTTTACTTGACTTATTTGTGATAAAATCTGAAATAGTCATATTTAAATCAGAATATATTTGTGTAGGATAAAAACAGTCATAATTATTATAGGTTAGTGATAAACGTATTGGTCTTGAAAACTGCATGTGCACAGTAATTATTGTTTATTTTACGTGCTCATTAACTCTTACTTTAACTTTTTATTGACTGCTATTATTACACATCGGCCTAGGGAGACGAGGTATCATTATTGTTATTCTTAATCATTAAACAGTCCTCACGTCCCTTGGTATTCCATTGGCTAATTAAATGACTGATCATTCATCAGTAAAATCATATCTTTTCATTTCTCTCAAACAATGGCACATTTTAGTTGGTTTTACTGCTATGGCATAAACACTGTATCCATTTTTAGAAATTGAATTCCGACTTTATATCCTATCAACAACATTCCATTCGACAACCGGATTCAACTTTCAGACAACATTAAAAATGATATGTTGTGAAGAATCATTATGGATTCAGATTCATTCAGTGATGTTGGTAAAGCTGGATGTTTTGTAAGTTGTAATTAATAGTCTTATTAAACTCTTATTGCATTTGAACTTAAATGTTTTTGACATCATCAAATCTATTAACTTGTACATTCTTGCATAATTTACAAGTTGGGAGAGATTGTTGGATATATTTGAGATGTCATGTCTAATATGTTTCATATTTAGTTTTTAGATCTTAAAAAATAGGAAATATCAGTTCTTACTGGAATCAGGACTTACTGGAAGTGAGGACTTAAGGATATCAGGACATAGACTATCAGAAGATAATATCAGAAGATGGATATCAGAACTTAAGTACTGGAGGACTAACAGTTAAGGAAGGAAGCTGATTTATAGGAAAGAAGATCGAGACTAATACAGAAGAAGATATGCATGGAAAGAGTTAGAGGACTAGAAGAATTGTATAAGATATCTGATTGATATATTTTAGGAGACATAATTATATTTCATATAAATTAGAAGTTATTTGGTAACTGTGTGTCTATTTAAACACAGACATAGGTTTACACTATATGTGTTACGATCATCGAGAAGATCATACATTGTAACCTAGCAGCTCTCATGATATTTGTTCATCACTGAGAGAGGATAGTTTTATTGTAATAGAGTTTATTATATTGAATACATCTATTTTCTATTACTTGTGTTCTAAATCGATTTGATTGTATTCTACACTGTATTCAACCCCCTTCTACAGTGTTGTGTGACCTAACAAATAATGTTATTACTTTATCAGCATTTATTCTAAATACTGATTTGGTGTTTTCGACATTTATTTTCATGATATAAATCTTGTTGGTATTATTATTTCTAGAACTTATTTAAGGACTACCTCTATTTGTATGACCACAGATCACCCTTCTTTAGCCACCTCTTATTTATGTAGGACAATCTTTCAAAGCTTTTTCTGTGAGATGTGTGAAAAGATTGAGAGAAAACAAGAATTAAAGAGAGGCAGGATCCATCCTGGCAAAAGGAGAGGTAGATTAGAGATAGGATTAAGTTCTCCTTGTGAGGAAGCTCTGACTATTAAAAGTCATGAGATGTGTTGTGTGAGGAGTAGTGAGACTACTTAAAAAAATTATAGAGAGATTAAGTTTTACTTGTTATATGATTGCAGGTGCACATAGTATTAAAGAAACAGATGCTGAACAACAACTTGTTGAATTTCAAATAAACTCTGATGTACCAAGTGTTGTTAATCTCCCTGCAAGTCTAAGTACTGATACTATCTTGCAGTCCATACATTCTACTATTCAACCACATGATACAATCCCTATTTTTTGTTGAAAAACAGTCCATTTACTCTACTATTCCATCACCTAAAGAAATCCATGTTGTTGTTGAAGATGAAGTAGCACAACTGTCCATTCATAAAGTTCCATCCATTTCAGGGTCACCACGGCATTCTACAGAAACTGAGGTCCTGGAATTTTGAAGCTCTGGTTCATTTATATCCAATTCTTGAAGATGTGGAGTTAACTGCTGATGGTATGGAAGCTTCTGAAGCTGCTGGATCACATACTGCATCAATTTCTAATTTTATACTACATGTTGAAGCTGGTGATGAAGTTCAGTATTTAGTGCAAAATCTAGTTGCTATTGAAGAATCTAATGATGGTGAAGAAGCTAATATTTCTAATGCTATTATAGATCATGAGGATGATCTTTTCTTCCCTGAAGATATGCGTATACATATGAGACAACATAAAATGAAAGAGTTAGATGCTAAGAAGGAACATGATTATTTTGATAATCTCTGGAATGCTCATTGGAAAGATGATACATATCCTATTTCCTAAACAAAAGCTGTTGCACATCCGGATACAGTAGAACAGAAGATTAAAAATCCTGATATGTTGAATCATCTGAAAGCATCAACTTTAGTTGTCAGATCCTTATATACAGCTCAAGAAGCAACCACTTTTCAAATCAATCAAATTAAAGAATCATTGATTGCTTCAAAGCTGACTACTCATCAGGAAATTTAGAAACAAATTGCACCAATAGTTGTCAGACAAAATGTAATTGAAGCTAGTCAAGCTAGTTTGGAAGCTAAACAAGTTTAAATATGTGACATCTGCAAATCCGGGGTCAGGATTGGGTGTCACTAAATGACTTTAAACAATATAAACATGTATATTAAAACAAACAGATAACCCCCCATTAATCTGGATCGCTTACAGGTTATGGTATGAAACAAGAATCTAACCGTCTAAACTTACAATAACCAAATACAATTTTATTATCTTTTTACTAACTTCCTCGTATTATTTACTCTGACACCTCCAAATTCCTTCAGCTGGGACCTCCCCACTTTTGCTGTCTATTAAGAGCTATTCACTTTTGTCCTCATTTGATACTGAAAGAAATAAGAATTCACAAAACAAGAGTGAGCCAAAAATGCCCAGCAAGTATCGTAATTGGTTTCCAGGTATCAGATCAAAGAAACTTCTGGAAACAATTTTTTTTAAATGATTTCAAAACATCTTTATTTATATAAAATAGTTGAGCGAATAAAACATCGGCCCTCATTGGCCTTTAATCATAAATCACATTTCTCTGTAAAAGAACAGTGAACGTTTCACTGATTCGGTTCTTGAATCGAATCTTTTTTTGTTTTTATAACCATAAATTTTCCAAGAAGGAATGTCGTTATTGGCGATCAACAATAAATTAGACTGGACACTAGAACCAATATATGCACTATAAACTGCTGATCAGTCAGGATATAGCGCAGATCTATACCCAACTGGATAGACCCACCAACATAGAGGGTACCCAGGAACTATGGCCTAATAATCAAGGGTCCAGCCATATCTGGCCCTTAGGGTCAATCTCATTCCTGGCCCTCATCGTAACCATCCAGTCTGTAGAGTATTTTTGATGTCAAATCACTTTGATTTCAAAATATCCTGATTCAGAGTTTGCAAATAACCCAATATAATGCGTATTTGCTCAAGAGATCAATCGATAATCAAGGAACAAGATAAAAAAGGTACTTGCATAAATAAGAGTAATTGTAGTAAAATATAAAAACATTTTTCTATTCTGAACTTAGAATAGGGATAAGTATTTGCAGTATATCATAAGAAGGTTTAGGAATACTTGCCTCAATTGATAACCCTCTGATCTTTAACTATCTGCCATACCACTTAGTCCTAATATATCTGTATTTCTATTGACAGACTACTTGACATTTCTTGTCATTCACCATTTCAGGTTTATATCTATTCTGAATCCACTCGTTTCATTACTACACGCAATCATGCTTTACTTTTACAATCTCTGTATGGCCTTGAATGCCTCGCACTATGTGTATCTATCATAAAAGATACCATTCAATTAACTGACAATAAATAATTGTCTAATCTATACGTTTATCCTTATCACCTACCCTCCCGATAATAACAGATAAGGATCATCTTTAATCATATAAAGTTTAATCGACACGTGGACTCACAATTCAGATAACACATACACCCAAGGCACGTATCACATATTTCATATAACATATAACTCAGTTTGTCAAAACATTCGACCCGGTATGTTCAAAACTAAAATCGAGTCGAAATACAATTTTATGATAATTACGTAACTCGGAAACGTTTACGCATTTAAGCGACCTTTAAAAACGAAAGATTTTATGTCTCGAAAGTATTTTTAATGGAAGTAGAATATTTTTCTGAGTCTAGACGCGTTCGTTTTGTATTAAACAGACAAACGGTCTATTTAATACGAATTTTTGAATATTTTTCAAAATTAAAACAAGTCTCCGAATCGTTTTATAATTAAAACGGGTCTCCGAATCATTTTATTAAAATTAATTAATAATTAATTAAATTATTTAATCAATTAATAATAAATTAATCAATTAATTAATTAATTAAAAATTAATTAAAATTAATTAATAAAATAAATCAGATTTATTTTTGAATAAATAAATAATTAAAAACAGTTTTCTGAATTTAAAATAAATAAATAAACATTTTTCTGATTTTAAAAATAAATGAAAATAATTTTGAAAATATTTAAAACAGGAACAGGGGTTGGAAGTGTAATCCCCCCCCCCCTAATCTTCTCCGGCGATGTCCAACCGTCTGCCGCCGGCCAGTCGCCTTTAACGGCGACTGAGCTTTCCGTCAACCCTCAGATGAGCCCAGAAATTCAGCAAACTAATCAGGAAACGTTGCTCTTGCTTCCTAGACTCCATCTGCAGTGTCAAAATCATCAAACAGCCGACGAATCAAACGGAATATTCAATTGAAAATCCCGCCGCTG
Organism: Apium graveolens; assembly: GCF_009905375.1. Taxonomy (NCBI): domain Eukaryota; kingdom Viridiplantae; phylum Streptophyta; class Magnoliopsida; order Apiales; family Apiaceae; genus Apium; species Apium graveolens. The sequence goes on along the minus strand of NC_133655.1, from coordinate 43,796,803 downwards.
CCTGGTTCGGTTTTTCGGCCAACACCAACCAAGAATCGATCGTTAACAAGCTATATACCAATCGAATCATTGTTCAACGATCTACAACTTGGTGCAATCAATTTCAAGTAATAACCCCAAACACAGAAATACCCAAATTTTAATTAAGAACATTCAAAGTTATAAACCCTAATTTTAAAATCCGATAATCAAACATCAATTTGAACAAGTTATTAACTCCAAATTAGTCATATAATATACCAAAATGACCAGGAAGAAATTATCTACAAGATTAAGCCATCAAATCACATCAACAATACCAAGAACAAAAATTCTTATTTTAATCAATAAATAATTCGAAATAAAATAATTAAATAAGAAATTAACCTCGATTTCTGCACCAAAATAGTTGATTGATTCAGAAAGAACTTTTCGAGAGCTTCGATTTGATATATGGCATGCCCGAATCGGAGTTCGATAACGCCTTCGTTTGTGCGTTTGATTTTCAAGAACGTAACGAATAATTAGGGTTTTCTCTATAAATTCTATATTTTTACTGATTGATTATGATTATACGAATAAAATGACAAATAGGCTATTTATATTTATGGAATATTGATTCGTGTTTGATCGTATTGGATCGATAAATTAGTTACTTAGCTGCTAAGTAACTGCATAAACAATTTGATTTGATACATGTATTGAATAAGTATCCAAACTGGGCTTCTTATTTGAACACTTTACACAAAAAATAATGTAATAATATCCCGTCTTTCGAGAATACGGGTTTTGCTGATTTATCCAAATGATTATCGTATCGAAAATTTTACGTCGGGAAGCGTACGGGTCAAACTGTAACCTGGATCGAAAAAGTTAAAACACGGAAAATGTCCGGAATTACCAGATTAGGTTAGGAAGAAGTTTTCGGAAGAGTTTCAGGTTGTAAAAACGTTAAAACGGTTAAAGTTGGACGATTCCCGGCTTTATAAAATAGTTTTAAAATTATTGAGAAAATAATTAATAAATTCATAAATCATTATAAAATCATATAACACTCCAAAAATAACCAGAAAAATACCTAATTATCTATATTTTATTCTTGACATATTAATATTAACATACTCATATTTTATTTGTATATAAACATCCAAATATTATTATCAATCTTCAGATAATTCACCAAAATTCACATTATAATCACATTATAATCATTTATAGATAAAGATAATTATACGCTATATCCCGGATATTACAAAATGTCTGATCAACTTACAGAAGTACAAAATTCAATGGAGCTGATTCTTTCTATACTGTTTGTTGATGATGCCAAAAGGGGGAGAAAATTGTTAAATCTAAATGCAAACAGCTGAAATTGACAAATACTGATGATGAAAATCCTGATTGAGGTAATAAGGGTGGACATAAGGATAGTGAAAGAAGACGAGGTGAAGAGCTAGTTGGAGTTAGTGGTTCATCAAAAGCAATCACTAGATCTCAATCTAGACAAGGTGGAGAGAGTAAGAGAAATGAAAGAAGAGTTAAAGAATTGACTGTGACTACAATAATGCAACAATCTTTACAAGTCACAACTGCTGCTAATGAAGACCAAGTTATTCTGGGGATAGAAGTTGGTGCTGAAGCAAGTCAATATCTTCAGACTCTGAAAGTAAAAGAAATAAAGATAACTTTATTCTACAAGGATCAAAAGATTCAAGAATTTGAGTCTGAGGTGAGTAGAAGAATATTTGAAAGAGAAAATCCTGGAGTTGATCTTGAACAGCTAAGGCAAATGGAGGAAGATTTCAAGAATTCCATGAAGACAGCAAATGATGATATTGTTGTTATCTTTCAAGTACTTTAAGAAGATGATCAATCTAATAGACCAAGCATAGGTGTAGTTAGAAGAGAAGTGAGTCAGGCAGAAGATGAAAGATTTCCCAGATCTCAAGCTATTTTAACTGCTGACAAGAAGCTTAAAGGAAAAGAGAAGATAAAAGAGAAGTCAAAGATTTCAAAGCCTAAATATAAAGATGTTAAAAAGAAGAAATCATTATCTAAGGCAACTAAATCTCAAATACTGATAGATCCAATCTATACAATATCTCAAGCTTATGATACTGAAGAAAAATTTAAAGAAGAAAAAATCAGCCAAGCTCATGAAAGAAGGAAGATTTATGGAGTTGACTGGGCTGATAAACTGAAATTAACCTCTGACATTGCTCAAGTTAAAGAAGAAGTTGTTATTCAACCAATCACAACCTCTGATTCTACTCATGTTGTTGATTTTTTAAACCCAATTCAAGCAGATTTATCAAATTCTGAAGACATAGTCTCTGATAAGCCAGAACTTACTTTTGAAGAAAAGAAGAAGCTACTATTGGGAAGTAAGAAACCAGAACCTAGAAGAGATTCTTCTGAAACATTAAAGAAGATTTATAGTGGAAGTTCTAGATCTAGACAATCTGGAATCACAAGTGGTCTTGGAAGATTAAATGTCGATGATCCATTTGTAGGAGATGCTTTGACTCTAAGAAAACATACTTATTTGATAGAAATTGGAGACAAGGGCGTGTTTGTGTTCTTACTTATAAGTTACTTCTGGATTATAAGCTCGTAACAACTTATCGACGAGTGTTTGTCGACCCAACTTATAAGTTGAATTTACAACTTATAAGCTGATAAGTGAAATGTTAGTAACGATGTACTTTTTCTCAACTTATTATGATTTTTTGCCTTTTATTAACTTTAATTTTAAAATCTATGTTTTAACTGTTAGTCTAATTTAAAATTTATGAATTGAGATAATTATATTTAAAAATTAATTATTTTAGCTCATTTAAGTTAAAAAAATTCTGACTTGTAAGTAAAATTATCCAAACACTTATATAACTTATAAGTGTTCATTTACTTATCACTTTTAAGTTACTTATTCATTTTAAGTTATAAGTTACTTATTTTAAGATTTTCTAAACGGGAACAATGTAATGCTTGAAGACTTACAGAAGATCATATCATTGCAAATTGTTATTGATCATGCTGAAGAGAAAATAATCTATTTTCTAGAGTCTGGGAGAAGCTTAAGGTTGAATTAAGAACACTTATGAGACAAACCATGGCAGGAATTGGAACTTATTGCTATAATTCTGAAGGTAACTAATTATGTAACTGCAAGATGGTCTGTATTCATAAAGAACCTGATACAGTTAAAGTAGAGAGGAATGTCTTATAAATTAAACTACATTCCAAAGTACATTGATCAATCTGAATATGTTGTTGATGTGCCTATTGGAGGATCCAAGATAGAAATGAGTCTAGGGAATAAAGTTTTAACCTTTAATCCTGATGGAAAGAAAATTGGGTTTCTGGAGTTGGATGATTTATCCCTTAGAAATTCAAAGTTACATAATCTCAGGGTTGCCATCTATCAGAATGATGAATCAACAGAATAACCGAGGGAACATAAATAGAGGATGTAATGGTATTTGGATGTAAAGGAAGACAATATGCTAAGGAAGTTTCTTGAAGATTTTCCAGATTGTGCTAGAGTTCAGAATGAAGAGTAAAGTCTGATATTCACTGAAGTAAGAATGAATATAATTACTTCAATTCTGCATTTAGATAGTTTTGACATCATCAATTGGAACTTGTATATATTGTCATAATGAACAAGTTGGGGGAGATTGTTAGATATAGTTGATGATATCACCAGAAACTATCAGAAGTTCATATCAGGACTTATATCAGCATTTACTGAAGAGTGACGTCATAAGTACTTATATCAGTACTTGATGATCAATAGATGATTTGATTAGAGCTTGTCACTTTAGTAGATATTTGATAAGTGGCATTTTATACCACTTAGAACATCTTAAAATGGCTTAAATTGGTGCCTTGAAATCAAGTATTTTGTGTATTTGATGCGTTTTTCTAGTGTTTATGCATTTCAGGGTATTAGTTGCATTTCGGAGGAGTAATCATCAAGAATAAGCCTTGGCATGTGTTCACCATTGCGAGAGGAAAGAAATGGGCAGATTACGGCGAAGAAACGGAGCAAACTCAGGAATTTTCCAGAAGGGTCCTGAGCGCCCTCTCAGCTATGCTGAGCGGCCGCGCAGGGTCGGGAAATTTAATAATTATTTTTAGGACTTCTACTTCTATTTGGCTTCCACTTCTATGTAATCTGAGTTTTATGGGACTATTATATAAGTAGATTTGGAGACGTTTTCAAGAGAGAGGATCGTGGTATTACGCAAGGAGCGAAGGAGATAAGGAAGAAGACCGTTTTAGCACACAGCAACGAAGAGGAAGCATATTTTCTCGTGATTCTTGTTTCGTTGTAACGTTGGATGCTAGTTTTATTATTTTGAACCTATTTACTCTTGTGACGTACTCTGATTTAATATAATTAGTTTAGTTATTATTTTATTGTGTTTGTTTATCATGATTTCATATGAACCCATGATGACGATGAGTGCTATTATGGGCTAATCGTGATCATGGGGTTGCAACGGATTTACTATGGAATTCTTTAGTTAATTGTTTAATACTTTAGTGTGTGATGATTGTATGATATCTAGTATTGGTTGTGCGTATTCGTCTTTTGTGCGTCGCGAACATATAAGATAGGGTGTTAATCTCTTGTGAAGCGACGGTAGATCTTGAGATTTAGAACTTGCCATGCTAGCATAGGTTCATGTACGATGTGCATGATTAGTGGGTAACTCTAACAGTTTTATTTGCCCTGTGTAATCAAAAGGGATAACTTGTGCTTAAATCGTTGTGTTGTCAATTTCTGTAGACATATAGGAACTCAATATAATTGATGACTATTCAACTTCTATCTTAATTATGGATGTTTGGTAGAATAGTATTAGTACAATGAAAGTTGGCTTTTATTAGTTTCGTGTTATTCGATTAATATCATCACTGTCACATGCTATAGGTAATAACAATAGCTATTGAAGGAAGTAGTAATGAATTCGTGATCTCATGAGTGTTTTAATATTGTTAATTTGAAGTGTTAATTAAGTGATTAATTAAGTAGTTAAATGTAGTTAATGTTTAGTCAACAATTCTAAGTGTTAGTGCCTTAACATTGAGAAGTAATCATGCATTGGTGCGTGAGTTTAATTAGACAATAAATTAGTCCGAGTCTCTGTGGGAACGAACTAGAAAGTATTTTATATTACTTGGGAACGCGTATACTTGCGTGAATATTAGCGCGTGTTTTTGCCCTACCAAGTTTTTGGCGCCGCTGCCGGGGACTCGATATATTTGTTTAGTTTATGTACTTACCATCATTGGTCATTAGGACTCAGTGATTAGGACGTAGTAGTTACTTATTGTTTCTGGTTGTGTTTCAGGTACTTTAGCGAGCGTTTATGCAAACTCGTTCTCGTACTCGCAAGAGGACTTTAGATACAGCTGAGGAGACAGACGAAGTTCTTGATATTCCGGAGAAGTTAGATTTTAAAGATTCGGATTCAGGAACTGAGCGGAAAGAACCAGTAAACATGGGTGATCGTATTGTTCAAGCTCATCCAGCTCTTATGGATTTTTCTCGGCCAAAAATTGATGACATTCAGTCAAGCATTCTTCATCCGGCTATTTAAGCTAACACCTTTGAAATCAAGTCGGGCACTATTCAGATGGTGCAGAATTCTGTTTCTTTTGGAGGAGCGGCGACTGAAGACCCCAACATGCACATTAGGAATTTTGTCGAGATCTGCAGCACTTTTAAGTATAATGGCGTGACTGATGAGGCTATCAAGCTGAGGCTTTTCCCATTCTCACTGAGGGATAAAGCTAAGGACTGGTTACATTCTGAACCAGCTGGGTCCATCACTACGTGGCAAGATCTTGCGCAAAAGTTTCTGGCGAAGTTTTATCCAATGGCAAAGACTGCTGCTATGAGGAGTGCTCTTACTCAGTTTGCGCAGCAACCTACAGAATCTATGTGCGAAGCTTGGGAGCGATACAAGGAAATGTTGAGAAAGTGTCCACATCATGGAATGCCCGATTGGATGGTGATCACTGGTTTCTATAATGGTTTGGGGGCCCAATCTCGGCCCATGCTCGATGTAGCAGCTGGAGGCGCCTTATGGGCTAAAAGTTATACTGAGGCTTATAATCTTATCGAGACTATGGCTGCAAATGAGCATCAAAACCCAACTCAGAGGATGATGCCTGGTAAGGTAGCAGGTATTCTGGAAGTCGATGCAGCCACCGCTATTGCAGCACAGCTTTAAGCGCTGTCAATGAAGGTTGATTCTCTGGCTACATATGGAGTTAATCAAATAGCTATAGTTTGTGAGCTTTGTGCAGGTTCTCATGCTACGGATCAGTGTTCTCTTGTCAACGAATCTGTTCAGTATGTGAATAATTATCAGCGACAACAGCAGCTTGTGCCAGCTACCTATCATCCTAATAAGAGAAATCATCCAAATTTCAGCTGGGGGAATAATCAGAATGCTATTCAGCCCCCATATCAGCAAGGCGTGAGTAAACAGTTTAACCCACCTGGATTCCAGCAACCATAGCAGTATGCTCAAAGGCAATCATACCCTCAACAGGGAAGTGCAGCTGCACCTACTAGTGCTGATTTTGAGGAACTTAAGCTGTTATGCAAGAGTCAGGCGGTTTCTATCAAGACCTTGGAAAATCAAATCGGTCAATTAGCCAATGCAGTGCTCAATCGTCAACCTGGCACTCTTCCCAGTGACACGGAAGTACCAGGAAGGAAGAAAGCTAAAGAGCAAGTCAAGGCTATTACCTTAAGGTCTGGAAAAGTTGCTGATGCTGAAAAGGCAAAAGAAGGAGAAGCTGAAATTAGAGATGAAGAAGATAAGCAAAAGGAGAAAGCGGCGGAACCAAGGAAGACTACTGTTCAACACACTCTGCCTGAGGGTAATACAGGGGAGAAACAACTCTATCCTCCACCACCTTTTTCTAAGAGATTGCAATTACAAAAGCTGGATAGACAGTTTGGTAAGTTTCTGGAGGTGTTCAAGAAACTTCACATCAATATACCTTTTGTTGAGGCTCTAGAGCAAATGCCTAGTTATGCGAAGTTTATGAAGAGTATTCTTTCAAGGAAGGTGAAACTGAATGACCTTGAGACCGTTGCTCTTACGGAAGAATGCAGCGCTGTTCTGTAGCAAAAGTTACCGCCAAAACTGAAAGATCCAGGTAGCTTCACCATTCCTTGCACCATTGGCAAGTTGACTTTTGACAAGTGCCTTTGTGATTTGGGAGCAAGCATCAATCTGATGCCGTTGTCGATCTTTAAAAAGTTGGATTTGCCTGATCCAAAGCCCACATACATGTCTCTACAATTGGTTGATCGTTCGATTACTTACCCAAGGGGCATAGTGGAGGATGTGCTAGTCAAGGTGGATAAGCTCTTCTTTCCTGCAGATTTTATTATTCTGGATTTTGAGGAAGATAAGAAGATTACCATAATCTTGGGAAGACCTTTCTTGGCTACTGGCCGTACCTTGATAAATGTGCAAAAAGGTGAACTTACTATGCGGGTACAAGATTAGGATGTGACCTTCAACGTATTTAAGGCAATGAAATTCCCTACCGAAGATGAGGAGTGCTTAAAAGTGGATGTGATTGATTCTGCGGTTACTTCGGAACTCGGTCGCATGCTAATGTCTGACGCATTGGAAAAGGCCTTAGTGGGGGATTTTGACAGTGATTATGAAGATGGCAACGAGCAATTACTATATCTGAACGCTTCTCCCTGGAAGCGAAAGCTGGACATGCCGTTTGAATCTCTTCGTACTTCTGACCTCAAGAATGCTGAAGGAAAGCTCAAACCATCAATAGAGGAAGCACCTACCTTGGAGCTCAAGCCATTACCTGAACACTTGAGGTATGCTTTTTTAGGTGATGCATCTATTTTACCTGTTATTATTGCATCTGACCTTTCAGGTAGTGAGGAAGACAAGCTCTTAAGGATTTTGAGAGAATTCAAATCGGCTATTGGATGGACCATAGAAGACATCAAGGGGATAAGTCCTTCATATTATATGCATAAAATTCTGCTAGAGGAAGGTAGTAAGTCGACTGTTGAACAGCAACGCAGACTGAATCCTATCATGAAGGAGGTGGTGAAGAAAGAAATTCTGAAATGGCTGGATGCATGCATCATTTATCCTATTTCTGATAGTTCGTGGGTGAGCCCCGTACAATGTGTACCTAAGAAAGGAGGTATCACTGTGGTAGCAAATGAAAAGAATGAGCTCATCCCCACTCGAACAGTTACAGGATGGAGAGTATGCATGGATTATCGAAAGTTGAACAAAGCCACGAGGAAAGACCACTTCCCTCTTCCGTTCATTGATCAGATGCTTGACAGGTTGGCTGGTCACGAGTATTTTTGTCTTCTGGATGGCTATTCTGGGTATAATCAGATTTGTATTGCACCAGAGGATCAGGAAAAGACTACCTTCACTTGTCCATTTGGCACGTTTGCTTTTCGCAGAGTTTCGTTTGGGTTATGTGGCGCCTCGACCACTTTTCAGAGATGTATGATGGCTATATTCTCTGACATGATTGGAAATAATGTCGAGGTGTTCATGGACGACTTCTCCGTCTTTGGACATTCGTATGATGAATGTTTGAATAATCTTCGCGCCGTACTCAAAAGGTGCGTGGAAACTAATTTGTTGCTCAATTGGGAGAAATGTCATTTTATGGTGCGTGAAGGCATTATTCTTGGGCATAAGGTCTCTAACAAGGGTCTGGAGGTGGACAAGGCCAAGGTGGGAGTCATTGAAAATCTTCCACCACCTATTTCTGTGAAAGGAATCCGTAGTTTTCTTGGTCATGCGGGTTTTTATCAGCGATTCATCAAGGACTTTTCAAAGAAATCTAAGTCGTTGTGCAATTTGCTTGAGAAAGATGTGCCTTTCAAATTTGATGATGAATGTTTGGCGGCATTCGAGACTCTCAAGAAGAGTTTAATCACTGCACCAGTTATTACACCACCAGACTGGACAGAGCCGTTTGAGATGATGTGTGATGCGAGTGATTATGCGGTAGGTGCAGTTCTGGGACAGCGCAAGAATAATCTCTTTCATGTGGTCTACTATGTGAGTAAGACCTTAAATGGGGCCCAAATAAACTACACTACTACGGAGAAGGAGCTCTTGGCTATAGTCTTTGGTTTCAAGAAATTTCGATCTTATCTGCTTGGTACTAAAGTAACAATATTCACTGATCATGCGGCCATTCGCTATCTGGTTTCCAAGAAGGATTCGAAGCCGAGACTCATTCGTTGGGTGCTCTTACTTCAGGAATTTGAATTAGAGATCAAGGATCGAAAAGGTACTGAGAGTGATTAAACTTTGTTTAAGGATGCTCATCAGTTTGTTTTAAGGTGTGATCGTTGCCAAAGAGTGGGAAATTTGACGAGAAATGATGAGATGCCGTTAAATGTGATGCTTGAAGTCGAGGTCTTTGATGTTTGGGGAATCGATTTCATAGGGCCTTTTGTCTCATCCTGCAATAATCAGTACATCTTGCTGGCAGTTGATTATATCTCAAAATGGGTAGAAGTCAAAGCTTTACCGACAAATGATGCAAAGGCAGTGCTGAATTTTCTTCATAAGCAAATTTTCACAAGGTTTGGAACACCTCGTGTAATCATAAGTGATGAAGGGTCGCATTTCTGCAACCGTAAGTTCACTTCTATGATGCCGCATTATAATGTGAATCATCGAGTTGCTACTGCCTATCATCCGCAAATGAATGGTCAAGCGGAAGTGTCTAACAGAGAAATCAAGCGCATTCTAGAGAAGGTTGTTTGTCCGTCAAGGAAGGATTGGTCTTTAAAGCTCGATGAAGCTGTTTGGGCTTACAGAACAGCATACAAAACTCCACTTGGTATGTCCCTGTTTCAGTTGGTGTACGGTAAGGGATGTCATTTACCTGCGGAGCTTGAGCATAAGGCCTACTGGGCGTTGAAAAAGTTGAACCTGGAGTTAGACGCAGCTGGTAAGAAAAGAATGCTTCAGCTTAATGAACTTGATGAATTTCGACTTCAGGCATACGAGAATAACAAAATGTATAAGGAAAAGGTGAAGAGGTGGCACGATAGGAAGCTACATCCTAAGTTATTTGTGTCGGGGCAACAAGTTCTCTTATTCAACTCTCGTCTTTGAGTTTTTCCTGGGAAGTTGAAATCGAGGTGGTCTGGACCTTTTATTGTCAAAACTGTGTTTCCACATGGAGCGGTGGAAATTTTTGAGAATGATCTGGACCAAGCATTCAAGGTTAACGGTCAGCGTTTGAAGCACTACTATGGGGATAGGGCAAACCGAGAAGTGGTTAGTCCCATTTTATTGACTACGTGAGAAAGGTACGCAACGTCAAGCTAATGACGAAAAAGAAGCGCTGTGTGGGAGGCAACCCATGAGTTGTTGTTACAGGAACCCTTAGAAGTTAATAACCTATCCAAAAACACAAAAAAAAATCAGAAAAACGGGACCAAATTTTTTTTTTTCCAGTGACCCCCTGAGCGCCCGCTCAGCTCTGCTGAGCGACCGCTCAGCAAGCTGAGCGACCGCTCAGGGGTCAACTGCCAGAATTTTTTTTTTAAGTTCAGAAAAAAACCAAAAAAATCAGAAAAATAAAAAAACCCAAACACAGCCCATAAACCCACGACTTCTTTTCCTAATACCTGATGATTTCATCCCTCAACCCCACTCCTAATCTAATTTAACCTATTCCACACCCTATATATACATACACCTATCCTACATATCTCCCACAAACTTCCTACACTGAAACTCTCTCCTAAGCACAAAAACTCAGTTCTTAAACACTTTTATTCGAGATTCAATGGCACCCAAGAGAGCACGAACTATCGATAGCAGCAGCACAGTCCCTACTGCTGATTCATCAAGGGGTACTGCTGCAAGGCCTCAGTTGACTGACAGAGCTGCGGAGGAGGAGTACACTAGGCTTTTGGGGAAGCCGATTCTGAAGGAGAGAGGTTTTTTACCATCGGGAAGGGATGGTTAGTTGCTACCCATGATTGCAGAGAAAGGGTGGATAGCTTTTTGTGAGTCGCCCGAAGTAGTGTCGATGAACGTGGTTCGCGAGTTCTATGCGAACGCGAAGGCCGAAAAGAATGGGTTTTCTGTGGTCCGTGGGCTGACGGTTGATTATCACCCAGCGGTGATTCGCCGTGTGATTGGGCAGCGAGAGAGGAAGCCCGAGGAGGAGAACTGGAATGAGAAGACTGCTGAGGATTTTGACTTGGATTTGATTTGTGCGACTCTCTGTCGGCCGGGCACAGTTTGGACCTTCAAGACCGGCACTAATGAGTATCGTCACTTCCCGGCGATAGCTATGAACAGATATGCCCGTGCATGGAATGAATTTATTTGTGCTAATATTTTGCCTTCTTCGCATGCACACGAGGTCACAGTTGAGAGAGCACAGTTGTTATGGGGAATTTTTCATGAGGAGTACTATGTGGACCTTGGTGAGTTTATCTACCAAGGAATTCTGAAGTTTTTTAGGGGAGCTAAGCATATGAACATCCCTTATGCATCCACGGTTACGAAGCTGTGCCGAGCAGTAGGAGTGAACTGGCCGGCTCATGAGCAGTTGCAGTTGCCGGCAGCTCCGATTGATTCTGGGACTCTGAACGGGATGCAGGAGTGGATCGGTGGTGAGCCCGAGGAGCATGGGCTGGATTATCGTCTTCCAGGAGGGCATCCAGCACGAGGTGCTACTATGGCTAGGCCTAGGCGTGATGAGGCTGGTTCTTCGAGAGCTCAAGAGGGTGCTGGGATGGCTGATACCCAGTATAGGAGGCTTTCACGGCGGATGGAAGCCATGTACGAGACGCAGAGCAGGTTTGCTCAGGAGCTCACCCTTGTGTTAGGGACTGCTTTTCGGGGCCTTGGAGCTGATATCCAGTGGCCAGTTTTTGGTGAGGACTCTGCATACCCGCCGCCTGATACTCCACCCACTGAGGGTAATGATGATGATGACTCCGAGTAGGTATACCCTGTGTTCCTTTCTACTACCTTCACTGGGGACAATGAAGTTTTTAAGTTTGGGGGTGGTAGTTAAGGAATATTTTGTGTGTGTCATATAGCTGTATATTTATGATAGCTTAGTTCATATAGTTGCATAATTTATGCCATATAGTTTTTTTTATATATAACTTTATTTGTTTATTATATCATGTAGCTCATGCATTCACCATGATCCCTTTTGCGATGATTTATCGACTGAATTGTGAAATTGATGCGAGTGTAGTGATAGCATTTAAGTGATATTGAGTCGTGTAAGTTGATATGCATGCTAGAAGCACTTGTAGTTTCACTAAGTCTTAGAGAATGCTTAAGGGCTAGATTGTTGTTATGATTTGATTGTTTTCGAGGTTAATCTATTTATTATGCTTAGAATTCGATAATAGGTTCTTAGTGATAAAGGCATGAAAAAGAAAAAAATGGAGTAAAAAATGGAATTTGTTGCTAGTTGTGGCTAGGCGTCAAATGGCTAGTAGTCGGCTCGCATGTTGTGCGAGTAGTCTAGGGTTGAGCAAGATGGAGCGAAACGCACTTGCTCAGAAATTTTATATAAAAAAAATTAGAAGAAAAAAAAAGAAGAAAAGAAAAAATTGTGGTGTTTATGCATAATTGATCACGAGTGGGCTCTTTGGTATTCGAGTTATTAAGTTCTTAGGGGACTTTGTGCCTAGTGACCTAAGGCTTTTAGAGTCTGGGATCCGCTAACCTAACGCTCACTACATGGATACCATTGTATAAATCTTTTGTGGACCTCACTCATTGCACGGTCAAATAAGCATTTATGTTGTGAATAAAAAGCATGATTCCGTAATAAGCTCCAGAATTCTTGTAGTGTTGTATGTAACTTTGTGCCTAGAATTTTTATTCTTTGTATAATCATGTGATTGCCTTGAGGATAGTCGAGTCATAATAATTGGTCTAGTTCTGAAGCATATCTGTTAAACATCTGCACACACCACGTTTCTGGATATATGTTCGTTTGCATGAGTTTATTGATCTTTAGTCGCCTAACTGCATTTGTTGAGTTGTTGCAATTTGGTTGGTTTATTCGTAGTAAGGGGGATCGCTGCATTTTCATATAGATTGCATTCATGCATGTTTTTATTTGTTTTTGTGTCTGTGACGCTTGAGGACAAGCATCGATTAAAGTTTGGGGGTGTGATAAGTGGCATTTTATACCACTTAGAACATCTTAAAATGGCTTAAATTGGTGCCTTAAAATCAAGTATTTTGTGTATTTGATGCGTATTTCTAGTGTTTATGCATTTCAGGGTATTAGTTGCATTTCGGAGGAGTAATCATCAAGAATAAGCCTTGGCATGTGTTCACAATTGCGAGAGGAAAGAAATGGGCAGATTACGGCGAAGAAACGGAGCAAACTCAGGAATTTTCCAGAAGGGTCCTGAGCGCCCGCTCAGCTATGCTGAGTGGCCGCGCAGAAAGCTGAGCGCCCGCTCAGCTATGCTGAGCGGCCGCGCAGGATCGGAAAATTTAATAATTATTTTTAGGACTTCTACTTCTGTTTGGCTTCCACTTCTATGTAATCTGAGTTTTATGGGACTATTATATAAGTAGATTTGGAGACGTTTTCAAGAGAGAGGATCGTGGTATTACGCAAGGAGCGAAGGAGATAAGGAAGAAGACCGTTATAGCATACAGCAATGAAGAGGAAGCATATTTTCTCGTGATTCTTGTTTTGTTATAACGTTGGATGCTAGTTTTCTTATTTTGAACCTATTTACTCTTGTGACGTACTCTGATTTAATATAATTAGTTTAGTTATTATTTTATTATGTTTGTTTATCATGATTTCATATGAACCCATGATGACGATGAGTGCTATTAAGGGCTAATCGTGATCATGGGGTTGCAACGGATTTACTATGAAATTCTTTAGTTAATTGTTTAATACTTTAGTGTGTGATGATTGTATGATATCTAGTATTGGTTGTGCGTATTCGTCTTATGTGCGTCGCGAACATATAAGATAGGGTGTTAATCTCTTGTGAAGAGACGGTGGATCTTGAGATTTAGAACTTGCCATGCTAGCATAGGTTCATGTACGGTGTGCATGATTAGTGGGTAACTCTAACAGTTTTATTTGCCCTGTGTAATAAAAAGGGATAACTTGTGCTTAAATCGTTGTGTTGTCAATTTCTGTAGACATATAGGAACTCAACATAATTGATGACTATTCAACTTCTATCTTAATTGTGGATGCTTGGTAGAATGGTATTAGTACAATGAAAGTTGGCTTTTATTAGTTTCGTGTTATTCGATTAATATCATCACTGTCACATGCTAAAGGTAATAACAATAGCTATTGAATGAAGTAGTAATGAAGTTGTGATCTTATGAGTTTTTTAATATTGTTAATTTGAAGTGTTAATTAAGTGATTAATTAAGTAGTTAATTGTAGTTAATGTTTAGTCAACAATTCTAAGTGTTAGTGTCTTAACATTGAGAAGTAATCATGCATTGGTGCGTGAGTTTAATTAGACAATAAATTAGTCTGAGTCTCTGTGGGAACGAACTAGAAAGTATTCTATATTACTTGTGAACACGTATACTTGCGTGAATATTAGCGCGTGTTTTCGCCCTAACAATATTCGAAGAGAAAAGGAAAGCAGGAATTCAAGGCTGTGAAGGACTTTATCTCAGAAGCATTTTATTAGGTTTCCTTGTTGTTAATAGAATAGGATTCCTTATACATTATGTAGTTGTGCTCTATATAAAGCACAGATTAGGTTCATACTATATGCATTGCGAACATTGTTATAACATTCGCATAACCTAGCAGCTCTCAAGGATATTTGTTCATCCTTTTGAGAGAGGACATTTGTAATCAGTTTTTATCTTTTAATATAAAAACTATTGATTCTATTGAATCTTTGTCAAATTGATTGTATTAACTGTATTAACCCCCCCCCCCCTATAGTTGATTACGAGCCTAACACCAATGGTCATGTCTGTAGAGTTAAAAACGGCAATGGTCCAAACTTTCTCCACAACCTCACAGTAAATCACAGGAGATTCGAGCATAGAGTACTTCAATTTGCAGTTGCTAATGAAGTCCATCATCTTGTGAAATTTTTTAGAAGCAATACTCTTGTCCACAAGTGCTACGAAGTTGTTTTTCTCATAGATGAACCCAGATTGAGACATGATTTTGACTACCGGTGCTATTTTTTCTTAGTATGCAGTTACAGAGAGAAAGGGATTTTTGAGATGAAGAGAGTGAAATTTTCTTTGTAATTCAGAGAAAGATAAAAGTAAAATATAAAACATGGAATAGACTTTTATACTTTCTCTGAAAAAGATAAACAAATAATTGAAAATGAAATAAAGTATCCAATGATAGGTTCCAAAAATAACCGTTTAAAAATAAAGTGAACTGTAGAAATTCCAAAACTTATCCATCGACATATACATACACACTGTAAGTAAATTCGACGGATAAGGTTTAGAATTAACGGCAATGATTAAAACAATTTGACGGATACACGATGTGCCTTTATCCGTTGAGGGATAAGGTATCCAGAAATATTTTTGACTTTCAATGGATAAGTCTTATCCGTTGAATTCCATAAGTATCTACCCTTAGCAAATCCTGATTTTGGTGTCAGGATTTGACAACTTGCAAATCCTGATTTGTAACTATAATAAAGTCAAACTTATTTCTGGCTTCATTTGAAATTGCAAAAACATCAAAAAGAATTATGAAAAATTAAGCATACCTAACTCACTTACCAACCTAAAGAAAGTCGATTCATCAAGTGGCTTGGTAAAGATGTCTGCAAGTTGCTGCTCACTTGGAACAAAATATAGTTCCACAGTACCATTCATGACATGTTCTCTAATAAAGTGGTACTTGATGTTGATGTGCTTTGACCTTGAGTGCTGCACAGGATTTTCAGTAATGGAAATGGCACTTGTGTTGTCACAGAAGATTGGAATCTTGTCCACATGTAGACCATAATCAAATAGTTGATTTCTCATCCATAAAATCCGTGTGCAACAGCTACAAGTAGTAGTATATTCGGCCTCAGCTATGGAAGTAGACACTGGATTACATTTCTTACTAAACCAGTACACAAGCTTGTTTCCTAGAAACTGACATGTGTCCGTTGTGCTTTTCTTGTCTATTTTGCATCCCGCATAATCTGCATCTTAATAACCAATTAAATCAAAGCTAGAATCTCTAGGGTACCAAATGCCAAGTTTTAGTGTACCCTTAAGATATTTGAAAATTCTCTAAATAGCTACTAATTGAGATTCTCTAGGTTCAGCTTGAAATCTAGCACAAAGACATGTAGAAAACATTAAATCTAGCCTATTAGCTATCAAATATAGAAGTGAGCCAGCCATGCCTCTATAGTTTGAAATGTCCACAGACTTTTCAGTAATTTTTGTAACGCGCCAAATCCGGGGTCAAGATTTGGTGTTACTAAACCATTATTACATAAAGTAAAGAAATAAATAAATAACCCCTTGAGTCCGGATCTTTTACAAGTTATGGTATGAAACAAGAAGCTAACCTTCTACAACTCACTTCAACTATAATACAAGTGTAAATACCATTGAACTAATGCTCTTGTCACATTCTTCTAACACCTTCAACCTCTCGCAACGGAAACTTCTCTAACTTTTGCTGTCTATCAAAGCTATTCGCTTTAATCCTTATCTATTTCTGGTAGAAATAAGAATTGACAAAGCAAGAGTGAGCCAAAAATTCCCAGCAAGTATATATTTTGAGTTTCAAGCATTAAAATCAAAGAAAACTTCCGGATAAAATCTCTGAAATATTTTGAAAAGAGAAACACGAAATCATTTAAAGGATATACTTCATTATCTAAAAATCAATTTGATTTGCATTGCTATAAATCACATAGGAAATACTGACATTTTGTAAGAGCTTCAGAGCTCACGTGTTTTTGAAATATTTTTTGGTAACACTTCATACTTGAGCAACGAATGCAATAACTATTCATAGAACGACGTTCAAGAAATTCCTAACTATTCAGTATCCATCATTATCGACTAAGTTGCCATGGACTTAGCCTACTAAACCAGCCTGATAAGGACGGGTTGAATGATTAAGAAGATCTCAATTCATTCAAGATTCTAATTATTACTGAACAACTAATGCTGTAGCAACAATCTGAACCTCGAATTTATTTAGAAACATTGTAATTTCCCGAAACTGAGTGCTAAAGAAAACTAACTTTAATCCACAATCACATTTTATTTCAAGAAGGAATGCCATTAATGGCGATCAACAACAAATTAGACTGGACACTAGTTCACACTTATATCCTGCTGATCAGTCAGGATACAGTGCAGATCTATACCTACCTGTATAGATCCAGTCGGGTCCCCAGGCACTACGGCCCATCTCAAGGCACCGATTATGTTTCGGTCCTTAGGATTAAGTAAAACTTAATCCCCACAGTATCACTATCCAGCCCATAGAGTGTTTTGATGTCAAATCATTTTGAAGTCAAAACTTCCCAATTCAGGGTTCACAAATAACCCGAAAGAATGGGTATTTGCTCACAAGAGCAATCGAATTATAGGAACAAGAATAAATGAACAAGCATAATATGAGTAACTGCAGCGAAATGTAAAACATTTAACTATTCTGAACTTAGAATAGGAACGAATAAATATTTGCAGTATTTAAAAGAAAAATCAAGAATACTTGCCTCAATAAGCTTTAACCGTTATTACTGGTTGACTTTGGTTCGACTTTGTCGTCCACCTGCTATCCTATTCTCGATACGATCCCAACATTCAGACCCTTTGGTTGGAACTTCATTGATCTTGATGTCTAATCTCTAGATCATTCCTAGTCTGATGTCACGTCTCGGGTCTTCCGTCTAAAACCTACAGGGTTGAAATACCCTAATTCAGAAAACTGCTTAAAC
Organism: Apium graveolens; assembly: GCF_009905375.1. Lineage (NCBI taxonomy): Eukaryota > Viridiplantae > Streptophyta > Magnoliopsida > Apiales > Apiaceae > Apium > Apium graveolens. The sequence continues at coordinate 43,778,838 of NC_133655.1, read as the reverse complement.
TTAACATCAAATTGTCATTTTATTCTACCCATACGATTTCATAACTGAATTCATATTTATATTTATTATCGAAATACACATAGCAGTTATGGTTCACATCTTCGAAATTCGGTTCGGTATTTATTTTCAGAAAATACGTATACTCGTCGTTTTGAAAAACAGGATAATCGATTATTTATAAATTATCTTGTCTCAATCGCAGTCCAGTTCATATAATATAATTGTATATAATTATTCGACGTTTCCGATAATTATAGGTTACGTTCCCGATATTTCGGAATTAATTTCCCGAAAATCGGGCAGCGCCTCCTTTGTTTATCGGCCTACCCGTCGAGATCAAATCGACGTCAATCACAACATAACAACAACCAATCATCTAATTCACAATCCATATGCCAATCCCAATCACCAATACAATTCAATTATTACTTTTATTCATTTTGAAATTTTACAAACTAATTTTATTCATTTTCGTTTCATAATTATTATCACAAACTAATTTATTTAATTAATAAATGTAGGACTCAGATAACAATCATCACCGTCCACCGTCGGCTCGCTGAGGCTCATCGCCAACGACGGTAAAACTTGTCGGTACCCGATAATTTCGGGTTTCCATAAGAGTTCCACCAATTAAATCTCGATTATTAAAATAAATATACTCTAATAATAATCGAAATTTTATTTGGGTTTATAAATAGATATATATATTTTATTTTTATTTTTTTATAATAATAATAATTCAAATAAATCGAATTATACAGTCAATACAAACGCAGCAGAACAAGGCAACAAAACGCAACCACACAACTGTACATGCACACACGCGCCGCACGCACATACACCGTCACCGCCATCTCGCCGACAACCGGAGAAAGGTGGCCAGAATATTCAATCAACACATATATACATACGTATATGTATATGTATCAAACAACCAGGGATCAAAACAAATGAACCGAGAACCGAAAATGGTGGCTGGAAAACTCACACACACACATACATGATACCCACACGCACGAGGTCCCGACAAGCCAACAACGACACACGCGCCACCACCTCGCCGGAGCGGCGAAGGGCGGCGACCACAACCCTGCACAACAGAGGGGGAAACTTACCAGAAAACAGAGAAGAAGGGGGCGGGGAAAGAGAGAAAGACGAGAGAGCAGAGGGCGAGAGAAAGAGAGAAGAGAGATTGGAGAGAGAGATTGAATTGAGAGAGACACAGGGGAGGGGTGAGAAAAAGAGACGAGGAATACGGTGGGGGGTGAATTGGGGGAGAAAGAAAATTAAATAGAAAAAAAATGAATAAACTATTCCATGTTTATCTACTTGAACCTGAATCTAGCACCGATATTTATCAGTTTAACGAATAACTCACGGTTAATTAAACCCCGGAAATTATTAAATATCGTATAAATATCTTAAACGATTAAAAAAAATTATTTAACATAACTTTTACATAATTTTAAATTTATTCTTAAAGTGCAACTCGTATCCGTATTTAACGAGTAAACGAAACAGCGTGCAGGTAAATCTAATCCGAAAATTTCCAAAATAATTTTAAAATTATTGAAATATTCCAAACTTAATAAAATAAAATTTTCATAATTTTTGAAGCATTCTGGAATTTAATATTGATTTTACAATTAAATGGAGTCAGAAAATCATTTAAGGATAATTAATAAATAAAATATTAATTTCTAAATTTATAAACTCCTAAAAATAATAAATAAAATTACAAAACAATAAAAATAATTTTAGGAGCAATTTTAGTATTTCTAGGAATAAATATTCAATAAAATCACTTTAAAATAAATTAAATTCATAGAGCTCAATAATTAATTATAAAATCAACCTTCGCGTCCAACAATTCACAAACAATTAATAACACAGCAACACATCACTGACAGGACCATCACCTATTTTATTTGTTTAATAAATTCAATAATTACATTTACAGATCGGATCCACAAATAGGTTACTTAGCCGCTAAGTAACTGAAAAGACAATACGATTTTAATACCAGAGTTGGATAATTATCAAAACAGGGCATCCTATAAAATAATTTATACGAAATTAAGGTAATAATGTCTTGCCTTTTGAGAATATGGGTTCCTATCGATATATAAAATGGTTTGTGTATCGAAAATTTCACACCGGGACTCGTACAGGTCAAACCGTACCCCGGATTGAAAAAGTCAAAACACGGAAAGTGTTCACAATTATCAGATTAGGTTAGGAAGGAGTTTTCGGAAGAGTTTCGGGTGGTAAAAACGCAAAAACAATTGAAGTGGGACGATTTCTGATTCTAAAAATTAACTTTTATAATTATGTAAAATAATCATTATAAATTCTATAAATTCTTATAAAATCATATGATAATCCAAAAATTACCAGAAAAATACAAAAATTATCTATATTTAATTCTGGATGATTGGAAATTAAAATATCTTAATTTTATCAGAAACAAACATTCAAATATTATTATCCATCATCAAATAATTCACCAAAATTCACACAAAACTCACATAATAATTATTTATTGATAAAAATAAATACATAATATTTCCCGGGCATTACAGTTTTCAATTCAAGTTTTGTGGTAGTGGCCATAGGAGTTTTTTGCGGATGTGCAATCCATTAAGTCAAACTTCTTTAAAAGATCATGAATATATATAGTTTGACTAATGAATATTCCATCACTAACTTGCTTAACTTGTAAACCAAGAAAGTAAGTTTGTTCTCCCATCATGCTCATTTCATATTTACTTTGCATAAATTTGGCAAACTTTTTACAAAGTTTCTCATCTGAAGAGCCAAATATAATATCATCTACATAAATTGGAAAAGTATACTAGAGCCATTTACTTTTCTAAAGAAAAGAGTTTTGTCAACAGTACATCTAGTGAAATGATTACTTTGATAAAGTGTCATACCAGGCTCCAGTGCTTGCTTCAATCCATAAAGTGGTTTCAAAAGATAGTAGACATAATCTGGAAATTTGGGGTCTTCAAAACCTGGAGGCTGACTAACATAGACTTCCTCCTCCAAATCTCCATTTAGAAATGTACTTTTGACATCCATTTGATAGACTTTGAAATTGGCAGGGGCTAAATAGGCTAGAAAAATTCTGATGGCTTCAAGTCTGGAAAAAGGAGCAAAAGTCTCATCAAAATGCATTCCTTCTTGTTGACAGTAGCCCTTAACAACCAATCTAGCTTTATTCCTTATGACTATGCCATTCTCATCCATCTTATTTCTAAATACCCATTTGGTGTCAATAGAATTCTTGCCTTTAGGTTTGGGTACTAGCTTCCATACTTTATTCCTTTCAAATTGGTTTAGCTCTTCCTGCATATCTAAAACCCAGTCAAGATCTAACAAAGCTTCTTCTACCTTCTTCGGCTCTTCCTATGATAGAAAGTTGTTGTATAGACATTCTTCTTGAGTTGCTTTTCTTCTTTCCACTCTTGAAGATGTGTCACCAATGATTAATTTAAATGGGTGATCTATATTCCATTTTATTCATGGTGGTAGATTAGCTCTAGATGAAGAGGCCTCATTGTTTTCTTGATATGTGACAAAGTGTTGACTAGTTGACACTCCCCTTGAGTTTGTGGATCTTTGATTTGAGGATAGGGTTCCGTCAAACAGTGTTCTAGAATGACTTTTGTTAGGCTCTTAATCAACTATAGAGGGGGGTGAATACAGTTAATACAATCAATTTGATAAAGCTTCAACAAAATCAATAATTTCTATATTAACTGATAAAAACTTATTACAAACGTACTCTCTCGAAAGGATGAACAAATATCCTTGAGAACTGCTAAGGTATGCGAAAGATATAACAATGTCACAATGCTTATAGCATGAACCTAATATGTGCTTTATATAGAGCACAACTACATAATGTATGAGGAGTCCTATTCTATCAACAACAAGGAAACCTATACAATTGCTTCTGAGATAAAGTCATTCACCGCTTTGAGTTCCTGTTTCCTTTTCCTTATTGAAGATCAACTTATGTGACAAATACTGATTTCATCATCCGTTGACATCATCATCCGTCGATATCCTTATCCGTCGATGTCATCATCATCCATTGATGTAAGTTCTGATATGAATTTCTGATAGTTTCTGCTTGATATCATCAATTGCTCCTAACAATCTCCCTCAACTTGTTCATTATAGAAATATGGACAAGTTCCAATTGATGATGTCAAAACTATCTAAATACAGGAATTAATTATGCATATTCAATCTCGCTTCAGTGAATATCAGACTTTACTCTTCATCCTGAACTGCTTCTTTGACTTGAGCAATGTCAGAGGTTAATTCCAGTTCTTCAGCTCAAAATGCTTCAATAATCTTCCTTCTTCTTCTTCACATTTTTCTTCAGTATCATAAGCTTGAACTACTGTATAAATTGGATCTATCAGCTTTGAGATTTAGATTCCTTAGATATTGTTTTCTTCTTCTCAACAGCTTTGGCTTTAGACTTTGAAATCTTTGACTTCTTGTCTATCTTCTCTTTTCCTTTAAGCTTCATGTCAGCAATTACAATAACTTCTGATCTGAGATCTTCTGCCTTACTGATTTCCTTTATAACTACACCTCTGGTTGGTATGTAATACGGATCATCTTTATAAAGTACTTGAGAAATAACAGCAATATCAACATTTGTTGTCTTTATGGAATTTTTGAAGTCTTCCTCCATTTGCCTTAGCTCTTCAAGATCAACTCTAGGATTTTCTTATGCAAATATTCTTCTGTTCACCTCAGAGTCAAGTAATTGAATCTTTCGATCCTTGTAAAACATAATTGTCTTTCTTCCTTTAACTTTCAGAGTTTGAAAAAATTGAATTGCTCCAGCACCGAATTCTATCTCCAAAATACCTTGGTCTTCATCAGCAACAGTTGTAACTTGTGAAGAATTTAGCTTTTTTGTAGTCACATTCAAATCTTCTACTCTTTTTTCATTCCTCTTAATTTGTCCACCTTGTCTAGATTGAAATCTAGTGATTACTTTTGATGAACCACTAACTCCAACTAGCTCTTCACCTCTTCTCCTTTTCTTTTGTCCCCCCTTATTACCTTCATCGGGATTTTCATCATCAGTACTTGTTAATGTCAGCTGCTTGCATTTAAATTTAACAATTTTCTCCCCCTTTTTGGCATCATCACCAAGCAGTATAAAAAGAATCAGCTCCATTGAATTATGTACTTATATAAGTTGAGCAGACATTTGAGCTTGTTTAGCTTCCAATCTCGCTTGACTGGCTACAATTTCAATTGCCTGAAAACTATTGGTGAAATTTGTTTCTGAATATCCTGATGAGTAGTCAGCTTTGAAGCAATTAATGATTCTTTAATCTGATTGATTTGAGTAGTAGTTTCTTCATGAGCTGTGTGTAAGGATCTGACAACTAAAGTTGATGCTTTCAGATAATTCAGCATATCAGGATGTGTAATCTTTTATTCTGTTATTTCCAGATTTGCAATAGCTTGAGTTCTGGAAATATGATATGTACTATCTTTCCAATGAGCATTCCAGAGATTATCAAAATAATCCTTTTCTTTTGTAGCATCTAACTCTTTCATTTAATGTTGTCTCACATGCATAGGCATATCTTCAGGGAAGAAAAGATCATCCTCGGGATCTATAATAGCATTAGAAACATTAGCTTCTTTACCATCATTAGATTCTTCAACAACAACCGGATTTTGCACTAATTTCTGAACTTCATCACCAGCTTCAGCATGTAGAATATAATTAGAAATTTGTGCAGTATGTGATCCAGTAGCTTTGGAAGCTTCCATACCTTCATCAGTTAACTCCACATCTTCAAGTATTATAGATAAATAAATTGGAGATTCGAGATTAACTTCCAGAACCTCAGTTCATGTAACATGCTGTGGTGATTCTGAAATTGATGAAACGTTATGAATGGACATTTGTGCTACTACATTTTCAGCAACAACAGGGATTTCCTCAAGTGGTGGAAAAGTATATTAAATGGACTATTTTTCAACAAAAACAAGGATTGCCTCATATGGTGGAATAGTAGAATTTATAGATTGCAAGAAAGTATCAGTACTTATATAGCGCCCTCCAAACCCGGGTCAGAAGTTTGGGGTCCATGGTAAAACTTCTTACTTTTGTTGATGCTTTTGGCCTTTCTTTATTCATGGTGACTTTAATTTCGACTGGATTCCCTCTAATCTCCTCCTCACAAATTATTTACACTTTCTATCATCAAAACTTTCACCTTGCAACTTTATATACAACTTCTTTCTTCTCTAACTTCTCAGTTATCATTAAATGCATGGTCCTCCGTTGGCTTTAAGTAACATAATTACAACTCATTTAGATATTTCTTAAAGATTCTATCCCTAGGTTCAATCTCCAATTTATAATGCCCAAATCCTAAATCAATTTTAGAAAATATTTTGCTTCTTCTGTTTGATTAACAAATCAGTAGTTCGAAGTAACAAATACTTACTCTTGACAGTAAACTTGTTGAGCTTGCTTTAGTCGACACATAATCTCATACTTCCATTTTCTTATTAGCAAATAGTACTGGTGCACTTCATGGGATACACAGGGTTTAATTGCTTCTTCTTCTAGAATTTCTTGCATCCGCTTTGCTAACTTCCTCATTCTAACTGGTGCCATTTTATGTAAGGCCCTGGTCACTGGCTCCGTTTCAAGTGTTAAGTCAATCGCGAGCTTCATTTCCTTAGCTGGAGAAAATTTTGGTACTTCGTCTGGAACTATATCTTGAAACTATAAAATCTTCAAATTCTGTTTACTCCTGACTTCTATTCATAATCACCATAGTACTTACCTCTTGGTCACCGTAACCTCTTAGCTTAAGTCATCGTTAACAAATTCTCTACCTTCTTTCATCTTCTGAACCTCACCAGGTACTCATTTGGCGTCCTCGGAACTATCTTTTATCACAACGGTCTTCCTGGGCATCACGCTTTAATAGTTAATCCATTTCTTAGAATAATATCAAATCCTTTCATCTTTCCTGATATCAATTCTTCACAACTTATTGCCAGAAATCTCAATTCCCCCATTGGTACCCACTTATTTAGCAATTACACATTCTTGACTTGCTAGTCCTTTAATCACAATCTTATCAATTCAACAGGGTAATTTATTTTATCAACAAAACCTTGAGAGATAAATAATTAAGTTTTCCCCACATCTTTTAATACTTTAACACATAAGGTATTCACCCTGATCATCCATATCATTACGTCCGTATTCTGAATAACATATTTCACAGGAAAATCGCATATTCTCGTTCTCAAAAACGTATTCCTTATTGAAGTTGATTCCCTTGACTCGTAATGCGTCCCTGGCTAGGGTTAGTGATTTGCAATTCTCACCATATGCCCTTGTTTCCTTTCCATGCATGAGAGGTAGATGAGACTTTGCCCGCTGGGTGTATAATACGTTGACTTTTGTTTGAAAAGCTCTCGCAAAGAACAACGGTACAATGAAACAACTAGAAGGATTCATAATTTTAATAAACTTAGAGTTGAAAAGAAAGAAGAAGTAATGATTTGAATATGAATGAGACAACCACATTGGTACTTAAGATGGCCAGCCTTTCATACCGTATGACATACAGCACATGATTAGGTGGCGTCCCACCCGACTCTTTGTCATTCCGACAAAGTGTCTCACCATAACACTGTTTGTCCCAATCAGAAAGCAAAACTTGAGGGAAGCAAATAAATTTGAAAGGAATGGAATATCCTCTTTTTCGATATCCTAGAAAAGAGCTCATTGGAGAAAAGAAGTTCATACATTTTTAAGAATTGAGAAGGAATACACGCTGTAATATTGAAAGCTAGAATGATACCATTGGTCATCATCCACATTTCACTTGTATTCATCTTTCGAGCTTGTTCAATCACATTCTAATTGCATCATATAACAACTTTAGAGGGTACACTAAAATGCTTTTGCAAATTAAGCATTATGGTAGATGCCTACTTGTCACGTCTTGCGTCTTTAATATCGCACCCACACGGATAATACTTTAACAATTCGATCATAATGGCGTTCCTTACCAGGTAACTTCGAGATTCCTCTTTTAATTTAGAAAAACCACGTACCATTCGACATAACCATCCTTTTGTTAATAATATTCTACTTTTAGAGAGGTCTGGAAATCTTCCCAATCTTCTTCGATCATGCTCCGGCTTCTGTTAATTCGATGAATTCTTCGAACTCTGAGAATCCTAGTAATTGAATGTATAGTTACTCTGTACGCTGATTCTGATGTAAATTTTATCAAACAATACCTGCACTTTACTGTTAGGAATAATCAACTCCTTTATAATCATAGGTTACTTCGTTCTCGAAATTAGCAATACTAAGTCTGACAAAGCATCCTTCCAGGTAATCTGGGCTTTCTAACAAACAAGAAACTCAAATAGTAACTTGACAACCAATGTTTAAAAATCATTTTATTCAAAAAGGCTTTTAGGAGTTTGTAAAGGAAAATCTTTTTCGAAAACTAGTTTTAAAAAGTTTGGAAAATTACAAACCTGGTTGTCCTTACTATATGAGTTGGTTGTTGTCCTTCCGACCTATAATAAGGTACCAAGTTAAAGAAATGATCACATAAAGGTCTGTTCACTTCGATCTACTTTTTCTCCTTTATCGAGTCCATTTGCCTTCCTTAATCAATGAAAACTTCAGTTGTCGTAGCATGTTACCTTATTCGTAGCTTCACATCAAAGCTCCCTTACTGGTAATACTTCCATCATCAACTTTGCAATCGTTAAGGGGAACAGACTATCCAATAGTCAACAAGTCTATTTTATAGAACTAAAATTTGCTCTTATCACATCATATCATTACTTTACATATCGCATCTATCATAGCACCATCTTTTAATTCTACAAAAATTCCAGATCTATACTTTTCTCTCTAACTCTCTTTCAAAATTCATCTAATTCATCCCATAACTATTCACGGGTGGCTTAGTCACTAAGAACTTTTTTTTAACCCGATAACAACTATCTTCTGAAACACTTAAATCTCCTCTCTAAACTTCTTCTCACCTTTATTTATATCTCAAGCGCTCACCATTTACTGTAGCTCTCGAATCCATCCTCATAGGTACAATCGCTTCATAGGACAAGTTCTAAACTGGGGGTATAGAACAGGATGTAGGGTAAACTAAAGAGATACACTCACAACCGAATGTCCAGTAAAACAGGAATAAACAGATGGAGGTTCTTGAATAGGTAATCTCATATCAAGAGGTGGAAAAGTAGCGTAGAATAGCTTGAAGAAGTGCACCCGTTATAACAGAAGGTAGTGCCATTAATGCTGGTGCAGGAACAAGGTGCAATCCAATCTGAGAGAAGATGACGATCCTCGAACGAAAAGCTCCAAACGATCAAATGACACTGGGAAATCAAGATCCGCCATTTCCGTTGTCTGGAAATCACGTCGCATGCTGAGAATCCTGAATTGCAATACAAACCGTGTCGGAGACCTACTATGTAATTGCACTCATCCTTACGACGTCTTAGCTTTCTATATCCTAATCCTAATCCTAACCCTCTACCCAATCCCAACAATCTAGGCTTGTTTCAGTGACTTATAACCGGTAGCTCTGATACCAAACTGTGGCGCCCTCCAAACCCGGGTCAGAAGTTTGGGGTCCATGGTAAAACTTCTTACTTTTGTTGATGCTTTTGGCCTTTCTTTATTCATGGTGACTTTAATTTCGACTGAATCTCCTCTAATCTCCTCCTCACTAATTATTTACGCTTTCTATCATCGAAACTTTCACCTTGCAACTTTACATACAACTTCTTTCTTCACCAACTTCTCAGTTATCATTAAATGCATGGTCCTCCATTGACTTTAAGTAACATACTTACAACTCGTCTAGATATTCCTTAAAGATTATGTCCCTAGGTTCAATCTCCAATTTGTAACGCCCAAATCCTAAATCAATTTTAGAAAATACTTTGCTTCTTCTGTTTGATCAACAAATCAGTAGTTTGAAGTAACAAATACTTACTCTTGACAGTAAACTTCTTGAGCTTGCTTTAGACGACACATAATCTCATACTTCCATTTTCTTATTAGCAAATAGTACTGGTGCGCTTCATGGGATACACTGGGTTTAATTTCTTCTTCTTCTAGCATTTCTTGCATCCGCTTTGCTAACTTCCTCATTCTAACTGGTGCCATTTTTTGTAAGGCCCTGGTCACTGGCTCCGTTTCAGGTGTTAAGTCGATCGCGAGCTTCATTTCCTTAGCTGGAGAAAATTTTGGTGATTCGTCTGGAACTATATCTTGAAACTATAAAATCTTCAAATTCTGTTTACTCCTGACTTCTATTCATAATCACCATAGTACTTACCTCTTGGTCACCGTAACCTCTTAGCTTAAGTCATCGTTAACAAATTCTCTACCTTCTTTCATCTTCTGAACTTCACCACCTACTCATTTGGCGTCCTCGGAACTATCTTTTCATCACGACGGTCTGTCTGGGCATCACGCTTTAATAGTTAATCCATTTCTTAGAATAATATCAAATCCTTTCATCTTTCCAGATATCAATTCTTCACAACTTATTGCCAAAAATCTCAATTCCCCCATTGGTACCCACTTATTTAGCAATTACACATTCTTGACTTGCTAGTCCTTTAATCACAATCTCATCAATTCAACAGGGTAATTTATTTTATCAACAAAAGCTTGAGAGATAAACAATTAGGTTTCTCCCACATCTTTTAATACTTTAACACATAAGGTCTTCACCCTAATCATCCATATCATTATGTCCGTATTCTGAATAACATATTTCACAGGAAAATCGCATATTCTCGTTCTCGAAAACGTATTCCTTATTGAAGTAGATTCCCTTGACTCGTAATGTGTCCCTGGCTAGGGTTAGTGATTTGCAATTCTCACCATATGCCCTTGTTTCCTTTCCATGCATGAGAGGTAGATGAGACTTTGCCTGCAGGGTGTATAATACGTTGACTTTTGTTTGAAAAGCTCTCACAAAGAACAACGGTACAACGAAACAACTAGAAGGATTCATAATTTTAATAAACTTAGAGTTGAAAAGAAAGAAGAAGTAATGATTTGAATATGAATGAGACAACCACATTGGTACTTAAGATGACCAGTCTTTCATACCGTATGGCATACAACACATGATTAGTGGCGTCCCACCCGACTCTTTGTCATTCCGACAAAGTGTCTCACCATAACACTGTTTGTCCCAATCAGAAAGCAAAACTTGAGGGAAGCAAATAAATTTGAAAGGAATGGAATATCCTCTTTTTCGATATCCTAGAAAAGAGCTCATTGGAGAAAAGAAGTTCATACATTTTTAAGAATTGAGATGGAATATACGCTGTAATATTGAAAGCTTGAACGATACCATTGGTCACCATCCACATTTCACTTGTATTCATCTTTCGAGCTTGTTCAATCACATTCCAATTGCATCATATAACAACTTTAGAGGGTATACTGAAATGCTTTTGTAAATTAAGCATTATGGTAGATTCCTACTTGTCACGTCTTGCGTCTTTAATATCGCACCCACACGGATAATACTTTAACAATTCGATCATAATGGCGTTCCTTACCAGGTAACTTCGAGATTCCTCTTTTAATTTAGAAAAACCACGTACCATTCGACATAACGATCCTTTTGTTAATAATATTTCTTATTCAGGTTTATATATTGTATATGTGTTGTGGACCCCAAACTTCTGACCCGGGTTTGGAGGGCGCCACAACTTAGACTTGTAGGGAGATTAATAACCCTTAGCACATCAGAGTTTTCTTAATGTTCAACAGACTGTTGTTCATCATCTGTTCTTTAGTACTTTGAGCACCTACAGACATATAGCATATAAAACTTAATCTCTCTATTATTTTAAAGTAGTCCCACTACTCCTCACACCACTCATCTCATGACTTTTAATAGTAAGAGCTTCCTCACAAGGATTACTAAATCATATCTCTCATCTACCTCTCCTTTTCCAGGAAGGATCCTGCCTCTCTTAAATTCTGTTTTTCTATCAATATTTTCACACATCTCAGAGAGAAAGGCTCAGAAAGATTGCCCTACAGAAATAAGAGGTGGCTAAAGAAGGGTGATATGTGGTCATACAACTAGAGGTAGTCCTTAAATAAGGTTTATAAGTAATCATACCAACAAGATTTATATCATGAAAAACATAATAAATTCTAAAAGAACTCGGTCAGTATTTAGGAATAAATGTTGATAAAGTAATAACATTATGTATACCTTGTGAATCTGAAGATGCAAATTTCGTGCGAACATTCAGTTGTGGTACTGACAAAATATCAGTAAACAGTTAAGACGGATAAACTCTGTCACACCCCCCAACTTAACAATACATAATATATAACTATTACAATATTTAAAAGAAAGTAAAAACATCTGAATCCAAGATCTTACAGTTTAGGGTTTGGAACAGCCCAACACTACCATCTATTACAACTAGTTTTAGCATCGTGTCCTCACACAAAACTATCCCTTATTCTACCTAAGCTCGGACATACGCATCGGCATCACAAGTCTTACGTGTTGTCTGCTTGAATCTAACCATAGTTGCTAGCTGTAATATCAGGGTTAAAGCAAGGAGTGAGTCAAATGTTCAACAAATGCTAAACAATACGATACAAAACATAAATCGAGATATATATTAAAGAATGACAATGCGAAGATTTAACTAATAATAACAAGAGATGAAATTTTGGGTGATGGCATCATTTGCTTGAATCAAGACATTTTCAGAATCATATCTTAATCAAAATCATTTTATGTCGTACGAATTATAGCCGGTGATCAGCCGCGAAGTAATCTCGAACCTCGCTGGGTTCTAAAATATTAATGGGATCCCTAGGCAACTTTTAATCCTACAATATAAGTGTGGAAAGGACTCGCGTCTCAGTCCAGATCCACTATTCAAAGAAAACATTTATCCCCCTTTGGGACTGAAAATCCACATTTTAATCATTTCAAAAACTGATGCCAATTATAATAAAATCTCTTGAACAATAAACATTTTTATCAAGGGATTATAGATCAACTTTGAAACACTGGAAATATGTCACAAAATCTCAGGGCCATGATCCACTAGACTTTACTCTATTAAGGTAATTGAAAGGTTTCCATTTACAAGAACTTTGACGAGGAGATTTAGCAAGGCTATTGGATAATATGAAAGAGTAATGCCAAACTAGGCTTAAAACAATGGTTTTAGATAAGTTATAGGTATTAGAACATCAAGAAGATAAGCATTACTGGTTCCAAGTATGATAGATGTGTTAAAATATAAAGAAAGTGATCATCAGCTTAAGGTATAACAGGGTATCAAGATTTAGGGTAAGGATATGGTTATCAAACAATCATGAACGAATTTAAGAAATGATTGGCTTTTAGGTATCAAGATAATATTTCTATCGAGGTTATTATAAGAGTTGAATCAAAGCATCAGGGTGCAATATCAAGATTTCTCAGGATTCGATAGCATGATAATCGAAAGGATCACTAAAGTATTATAACAAATCTCTATTTTATCATGGCATCACCATTACTTTGGTATACTAGCATGGTATGACTTTTGATCTACTTACAATAAGTACTTGAGGGTTCATGGCATTTCTATATAATACGAAGATAGATTTGAGAATCACTTGGTTCAAGTATAACAATATAACTCAGGATACTCGCATCATATATATATAGGAACTAGTTATCACACATTTGCAGTGTAAATGAAAAAACAGGTTGAATCACTTGCCTTGAGAAAGGCTGGACTGGTCTGGTAGGTAGGAGCAACTGGAAGCTTTACTCGACCTTTATGGCAAGTTTACCCTCATCTCAAGATCCTACACAATTAATAATAACCTCATTATAAAATATTCTCACCAACGCAACCTATTTATAACCCGAAATTAAACACAAATGGCACTTAGGCCTATATGCACACAATTTATAATCACCTTATAAACATAATAGTACAAATAGCCACATATACTCACATGCCATATTTTAAATACCAAATAATATCACACACACACCATAATACAATACTAGGCCTGAATGATCTCGATCCCCAACTAAGTTACTAGATCGCTAAACTAGACAAAGTCTTCAACTTTGGTCTCCTAACTCGATGTGCCTTTACTAAACTATCCAAAACCTATTAACCCTCACTTGGGCCTTTCACTCTACTGGGTTTATGCTATCCTGCAACCATAGTGGTCAACCTAGGTCTCACTCATAAGTGCTCTAAAACTATGTGGTAAGTTAAAGTGCTTACTGAGGTAAATTTCAAAATGACATATATGGTTTCTTGAGTGAATTAGACACTCTTACACTACAATTTTACCTCCAAAACTTCTACACTAGACTCTTCTGATCATAAGGCATCTCCCAAATTTGATGTGGCTCAAGGACCTAGCTTGGGCCTCCTTGGGCCTAAGCTTAAAGTACATGGTTCCCCTGTTTTTCTGGGCAGAAAATGCCCTGACTTGAACTAACTTGTGACACATGATTCTAACTCAAATACTATGAAATATGGCTGGAAAAACTCCTCTGACACTCCCTCTAACTAAGGCTCAACAGGACCTAATGAGAACTTACCCATGACATGGTCAAAACTTCCTATTTCTAAGTTGCAATAAAACTGTCCCCTGCTGGACAGATTTTGTGATTTCACCCGTGCACCTAACCAAACAACTTACAAACCTCCAACAAACACCTAAACCCTTTTATATACTCCTAGTGCTAGCTTCTGGTGGCTTGGGCCTCAAAGTTCCCAACAAGTGCTCACTCAAAACTTCCTCATAACTGGTGCATCAAATTTGGAAAAATGCAAACACTAACTAATCCCCTTCCACCATGACTCCTGCTTAATAACCAAGCATCCAACCTTTACCAAATAAAACCTAGTGCATAAATATCCTAAAATAGTGCCTCAACAGGAGGGGAGATCATCCATGCCCAAGAACATCAACATGCAACTAAAAATATAACATGCAACTCATGGAAAACACTTAACAAGATTTCAGCTATGGCATAAATTTTAAATTCTTGCAAATTAGACTTATACCTATTACTCATCCTTAATAATCATGAAATATATCTTCTCTTATCTATTAATAAGAAATATATCATGGAAACAATCTATCTCAAGTACAAATATTTCGAATTTATAAATTTTTAAACATAAAAACATGATTTCGAAAAGAGTAGCATGTACAACATGGTTGATCATCATTTTAACATCTTAAAACTAGCATGCATGGCTAAACATGATTATATAATGAAATTTTAGTAGCATGCAAAGGATTTTAAAGCATGGTTTCTCCATAAAACATTTAATTAACATATATATAAAATGTATCTCATAGAGAGCTCTTGAATTCACAAGAATCAAGAGTTTCTCTTTGGAGATCACACAAGAACTACACATGCAACCATGAAACTTCATCTCCCAAGTCACAAAACTCTTGGGAAGTATATAAAATAAATGTAGGTGGAAGATTTACACTAGGGAAGATGAGAAATGGAATGAAAAATGGAAGGGAGTGGGGGACGGGGGCTTCAGGCGAGAGCAAAAGGGAGGGAGGGAAGGAGGGAAGGAGAGAAAAATGAGGTGTGTTAGAGTGTGGAGTGAGTGAAAAATGACTTCTCCCACTTTGTTTTTGGTTTTATTGGCAAAAAGAATGAGTGGAAATGAGAATTTACAAAAATGACCTCTAGGTAAAGTTAGGCCATTTTGCATGCAAGGTTAGTGTGGTAATTTGGTAATCAACAAATGAGTTAGTGAGGTTGGAAATGTCTCCTTTGCCCTTTAAGAGAATAGAAGAGTGATTTGCATGCAAGGGCTTCCATGTAATTTTCTAATTATAACAAATAAATTTTTTAAAGATTTATTTTTATAAAATAAAATACAAGTTCAAAAATTATAAAATTTATACCATAAAATAACTTGGATTTTTAGAAATTTTATAAAATCACTTTTGAAATATATGAATGAAATAACTTTTAAAAGAAAATTTCTCCAAGGTTTAGAATATTCCTTATAAATTAAAAATAAGGGAAATAAATAAACTCTTGTTTTGAAAAATCATATACTACATAAAGCAAATTTATAATGCAGAATTTTCATTCACACAAACGTTCAATCATTAGGTATATTTACATTCGGCTCTAATATTATACCAAGTCCACAAATAATATTACACAAAATGCCGGTTGTAACATCCTCTCCCCCTTAAGGGATTCTGTCCCCAGAATCTAAGAGAAGAGATGAGGATACCAGGAACGCATATTAGACTCTAACTCCCAAGTTGATTCTTCGACCTTGGGGTTCCTCCAAAGTACTTTCACTAACCTTACCGACTTATTCCTAAGACTCTTCACTTGCCAGTCGGGTAATTTGACAGGTTGCTCCACAAATGACAGGTTTGCCTGAATTTCTACAAGTTCATATTCTATCACATGGCCGGCATCAGGATTATATTTCTTAAGTAATGACACATGGAACACATTATGCACATGCTGATACTGAGGTGGTAAGGCTAACTCGTAGGCCACTTTCCCCAGTTGACTCAAAATTTCAAAAGGACCTATATTTCTAGGTGCTAACTTCCCTTTCTTGCCAAATCTAGATAACCCTTTCCTTGGTGACACCTTCAGCAAAACGGCTTCGCCTACTTGGAATCTAACATCCTTACGCGTTGGATCCGCATACTTTCTCTGTCTATCTTGAGCAGCAAGCAACCTTTTTTGAATTAATTTGACTATCTCATGCAACTGTTGTACCAATTCCGAGCCAAGAATCTTTCCTTCTCCTATTTCATCCCAACTTGTCGGTGATCTACATTTTCGTCCATATAAAGCTTCGTATGGTGGCATGCCAATACTAGAGTGATAGCTGTTGTTATAGGAGAATTCTACTCATGGCAAATGGTCGTCCCAACTTCCTGCAAAATCGATTGCACAACTGCGCAACATGTCTTCGATTGTTTGAATTGTCCTTTCGCTCTGACCATTAGTCTGCGAGTGATACGCCATACTCATGTTCAACTTCGTGCCAAGACTCCCTTGAAATTGCTTCCAGAATCTCGAGTTAAATCGGGGATCTCTGTCTGAAACTATCGATACGGGTACTCCATGCCTTAGTACGATTTCACGCACATACAGATGAACCAACCTGTCTGTAATAACCTCAATTTTTGGGAAATTTTGAAACCCTTATGAATAGTGTTTTTGCTGAATGAGAAAACTTTTCATGCCACACTATATAGGGGTTCTGATATGGATATTCTGAGATTTTATTAGTACTTTATATGGGATATAAGTGTATGTAAAGATCGTCAGAATTCAAATCCGAACACTTTGATTTTTCCCGGAAATCCAATAGATACGGAAAGAATTGAGTATAAGGTAACAGGATAAAAGGATTTAAATTAAAGGATTATAATAGAGGATCATAAAAAGGAATATAATGTATTGAGAAAGGTTAAGGGAACCTAAGTAATAAGATCCCGGGTATGATCCCTCAAGCGATAAACGAAAACGAAAGTTAAGCGAACAGTATAACAGATCAGCGGTCATTAGGCAAACAATTAGGAAGTTAATCAAAGGGATTAGAGAGGATGATGTCACCCAACCAATAAGAAGAGGACAAGGAGGGGAGGATGACATCATGAGGATGACACAAGCATGACATGGGAAGGAAGGAGATGTGGTGGCTTTTTAACCACGCAAAATCAAGGGCAACTAGGTAATTTACTAAAACAAACACAAAAATCAAACCAACCAAGCCAAGCAAATCATTTTTCATCAAAATCAAAAAGAAACCAAGGCATTGTTCTTCATGCTCTCGGCCAAAACAAAACCAGCACACTAAAACTGCTGTATCTCCTTCATTTCTCAGTCAAATATTGTGGTCTATAGCTCATTGGAAAGGTATTGAGATGGCCTACAACTCTTGTTCACAAGTCTCGTCCAAATAATCATGGTAAGACCCTCATTTTTACAGTTCTTTAAATCGAACTTTTAGAAACTTCAAAGCCTAACTTTGTGTTCTTGATTTCTTTGGAAAGATCAAGCTTGTAGGAGGCTCCCTAAGGCTTCCTAGCAACTTAACACCTCCCAAGGAAGGTATAAACTTCAAACCCTAGCCTTTAATTTATTTGTTAGTAAGTTTAATGGTTGGTTTTGTGAAATGAGAAGCATGGATTGTGATTATTAGTAGTTTGGTTTGATTTGGAAGTGTTTTGGTAATTGAAGCTTGATTATAGTTCATAGGTCTTGATTGTGGTTGTTTGAGTTGAAAACCTTGGAGATTATGGACTGATGTGGTATGGTTTCGGTGAAGTTTTGTTGTATTGATGGTTATGAGTTGGTTGGTGGTTAATTGGAGTAGTTTAAACATTGGTAATCGCGTAAACATAGCCGTCGTAATGTCCGATTTACTTTAGACTGCTTTTGTTCATAACATTTGGACCCGAGAACTCCCTGCTAGATTATGACCATTTCCATGTTTAGATAGTTCATGTTACGAGCTTCATTTTGATATGTAGTTCGTTTGATTCCGATGTACGGTTTAGGAGAAACGACCGTTTCAAGTAACGGCGTTTCGCAAACGAATCATTTCCCCTCGCCTTACTTTGAAACATAGGTTAAAGACCAAAAAGGGTTAATTAATGTATGAACCAATTATGGTAAGAGTGTTAGGCAGTTGGTAAGACACTCGCGAAGGAATCGCTTTAAAACTCGTAATGGTTAATTTATTAAAAATGGTGGAGCCGAGGGTACTCGAGTGACTTAAGAGAATCAATAAGCGCAAAACAAGCGTTAGAGTCTAAGTTAGTTAAAGTATAGATTTACAAGTGACTTTGATTTAATTCCAACTTACTTATTGTTTATAGGTTACCAGACTCGTCCCGAGCCTTTTATCACCCCAAGTCGCTCAGGCAAGTTTTCTACCCGTTATAACTGTTGTTGTGATGAATATATGTATTTGCATTATCTTGCGATAGATGCATGTTGGTTAATTAGCAAATGATGCAATATATTGAAGCATGCTGCTATGGTATATATATATATGCATGCCTGTTTCGCATTCTTGCCATATATATCTGTTGATTCAGTTGATAATACCTATGCTAGAGGATAGCGGGAATTTGCATATACCCTTAGTACAGGGACCCAAAGGTGAAAATATTTTCTAAAACCGGGAGTCGAGGATCCCGAGTAGATTTTGTATATATGGATATAAATATATAAATATATATATATATATACTTATATATATATATGGTCATATTTTTCAAAACTATTAATCGAATAAGGTTTATTCGATAACTTTAACTTTATTTTATTATTGAATATTATTTCGAATATTATTCGAAGGCGTATGACTCCTTTATATTAAATGAATATTATTTTGAATATTCATTCGAGGGCTTATGACTCTTTTATATTATTTATTGAATATTATTTTGAATATTCATTCGGGGATTTATGACTCCTTTTATTTATTTATCTGAATATTATTTGAATATTCATTCGAGGGCTTATGACCCTTTAATTTATTTATCTGAATATTATTTGAATATTCATTCGAGGGCTTATGACTCTTTTATATTATTTATTGAATATTATTTGAATATTCATTCGAGGGCTTATGACTCAGTTTATATTATTTAATGAATATTATTTGAATATTCATTTGAGGATCTATGACTCCGATTATTTGCTGAGATATATTCTTTATTTTATTAAAGAATAAGGTGTCGATAATCAAACTCACTTTTGATTATTCAAATAAAGATAGTACTTTCGTATAGGTATATCTTTGGATATTTAATATTCATTTCTAGTATAAGTTTCAAAACTTCTACTTCAATTATTTTTATAAAGATTATTCTTTATGGAAATATTATTTAAATAATAATATTCAGATATTTTCTAATATATTGGGACTGATTTATTTTGTTAAATCAGCATCACTCCAAACATTCTTAAAAATGTTTTGGGAGTCTTCAAAATGATTTTTAAAAGTTAGAGCAGATCCCAAAACTCATTTTTATATTTAAGATCCTCCTTTCGAAGGGGATTTAAATACTCGCTCAAAACCTGAGGGATCCGGCTCTGTGGTGTGTTTTATATTCGCAACAAGGTTGCTGTTTTGTTAAATGAATCGATTACTTACCCAACATTCGGGAAGTAAAATTCTTGGAACAAGTTAATCCATTAACAGGCATCGCCTGGGAAATATCGGTGAGTTCTCCTTTCCAACTAGATACGACTTCTTGGTGGAGCCGTATCAACAAGTTTCTACTTGAGGAAAGGGGGAACGAGCTTTACGTTTCAGAGTCATGGATTTCATCTGAACTAGGAGTGGCGTAAGTGGTCGAGTGGCGCCGGCCCAGCCTTATTATATTGGCCCAAATGGCCTGGAAGTTCCGCTAAGGCGGTCCATTCCTTAGGAGTTCAGTGTTCGGTTGACAAGTAAATCCGACAGGTTCTCCTCTACATGTAGAAAATGATGGGGTTGCACTACTACGACTGATCATCGTAAGTGGTCTTCCTGGCGCGGCAAACTCCCGTAATGAGTTCATCATCCAATTGGATATTTCTGCAACACTACCCAGAGTATTTTGATAGAAAGGCTATGGTTGGGCGATTGTTGAGTGTTGGCAGGGTCAAGTTTTCAAAATGATGTTTGCATCAAATAAAGTATCTCGTAACTTCATTTTATTTTGATGATATTTTAAAGATTTAATCTATTCAAATCTTGTCTTGTAGTCTCATCTATGTGATGAACTGTTGAAAGCTCATTATACTTTGAACAGTGGTAGTTCAAGTAGCTTTATAAATGATATAAGTATAGTGAAGTATTTGGTAACTTCATCCCTTGTTTTTACTTATATCTAGTAAGTAATTATCTTACTCATGATAAAAGATTCTAGTAAGTATCCATTTAGATACTTATATTATTGTTATCACTACATATTATCTTGCGAGCTGTAAGGCTCACTCTTGCTTTATTTCTTCATCACACAACAACAGTTAGGAAAGATGGCCAGACTCCAGCAGACCCAGCGCAAGCGTGTGGGAAGCGTCCCGCATCTTCCCGATGATGTTGTGGCTGCTATAGCTGCAGAGGTAGA
This sequence comes from Apium graveolens, assembly GCF_009905375.1. Classification (NCBI taxonomy): domain Eukaryota; kingdom Viridiplantae; phylum Streptophyta; class Magnoliopsida; order Apiales; family Apiaceae; genus Apium; species Apium graveolens. The sequence continues at coordinate 43,757,600 of NC_133655.1, read as the reverse complement.
TCTATTGGTAGATCAGGCATTCCATTTTTGAGAATCAAATTATGTATAATTATAACTTGTGGCAGATAATGGCAATTAACTGTAAATTTATCAAGTAATCATTTTGGGTTGTAATAACTTTTAAATTGTGGATTCAAAGACTTGTACTTATTTAAATTTCATCTCTGAGACTATAACGGGTTGTGGTGTGTGTTAGTATGGGGTCACAACATAAGGTTATTATTATTAATTAAGTGAAGTGATATTGTGGAAAGAAAGACCGTGACGACCCGGATCCCCGACCCCGGATCTGGGGGTGTTACAGAAGTGGTATCAGAGCTAAGCGTTATAAACCTCAGAGATGATGTGACGTTAAGATAATAAGTTCACAAATATAATAAGAACTCTTGCCAAGTTCATAGTCGGGCTACCTAACGTAGTACTGACAGTTAAAACCCTTATGGGAACCCTTATAAATATCGTGATAGGAGCGTAGTTCGTTATCGTATATGGTAGCGGGACTCCGAACCCTGAGGTTGAGGAGCAACAGCGCGATGATGTTTTATTACTAATTGGAGATCGGATTGTGGATCCGATAGAGTGTCCTAATGCAGGACCGGATGATGTTGATATTGAGGATATAGCGGTTGAGGATGTTGTCCTAGAAGGGATAGTTGTTGAGGAGGATCCCATGGAGGATCCTGACAAGATTGGATAAAGGACCACAGATGAATTGATGACCATGGTTAGGTCGACTACCAGAGGTAGGATTGCCCGGTCACTACCGGAGGTTCGTTCAAGTTTGTAAAGATAGTAACCCCTTTAACGCGGCTTACTCGTAAGACTGAGAAGTTCGAATGGATAGAGAAATGCGAGAACAGCTTTCAAGAACTGAAGCAGAGGTTGGTGATGGCCCCTATGCTGGCATTGCCGGATGGAAAAAGAGATTTTGTGAAGTGTAGTGATGCTTCGCACAAGGGCTTAGGGTGCGTGCTTATGCAGCACGGTAAGGTAATCGCGTACATGTCAAGACAATTAAGGTAATATGAAATTCGATATCCCCGCCCATGAGCTTAGGCTCGTGGCAATAGTTTTACCCTAAAGATTGGAGGCACTACTTGTATGGAGAGAAGTGCGAGAATTACCTAAGCCATAAGTGCTCTAGTACATTTTCACGTAGAAAGAGCTCAACATATGCCAGAGGAGGCAGTTAGAGCTAATCAAGAATAATGATTGGGAGATTCTTTATCATTCGGGGAAAGCCAATGTGGTGGCTGATGCCCTTAGTAAAAAGGAGAGACTCAAGATGATAATGTCTTTGGGAGAGTTTATAAGAGATTTTGGAAATAGTAGTGAAGGTAACCGGAGCCGGTACCGAAAAGCTGTTTGAGATTGTAATAGAGACCGAATTATTGGAAAAGAGCATACGGTGCCAGAGAAAGATGATAAGGGAATAATGAGGTATTCCTATAGAATTTGGGTTCCGAAAGTTCAAGAGCGTAAGGATGAGAACTTAGATGAGAGCCATAGTTTGAGGAATAAGATTTAGAGCAAACCCTGAACGTGATAGTCAGGGAGGTCGCCATCAAGATAGAAGGAACCCATGACATAATGGAGTGGAAAATGAGGATTTTAAATTAAAAGATGACCCCAATTATGGGGAGTAGGATGAAACATTTCATACTAAGGAAACAGAAAGTCGAGTAAGGAAAGGAGACCCGAGACGGTACTCCTATACAGCAATTCATGGACCTGTCTAGACAGAATTTAGACTATTATCCCCAACCACCACCTTGAGGAAACAATGCGATAGGAAATTCTTTCAGGACCTTTAAGTCTCTAAGCTCTCAGAGTTCCAAGGAACAGGTTGACCTAGTCGAGGCAAGAGCCTGGCTAAAGGAAATAGAGGAATCATTTGAGATTCTGAATGATTGACGAACCACAAAAGACTGTTTTTGTCACTTACCCTCCTAAGAGGGAGACCACCCGCTGGTGAAAGACCAAGAAAGGCACGGAGCCAGAGGTTAGAATAAACTGATTTAAGTTCAGTCAATTGTTTTCGGGAAAGTAATTCCCAAAGATAAGGAGATAGTGTAAAAGCTTTGGAGCTAGAACAAAAGTGGATGAGTATGATGAATTATGAATCTAAGTTGTAAAAGTTATCAAGATTCGTTCTGAGGACACGAATCCAGAATGACGGGATGTTTGGAATCAATACTTATGTTGTGTTAGTTCATGAAATAATGATAAGAGAAAGGAAAATAAAAAGAAACTGAAGTGGAAAGGAATATAAAGGCAATAGAGTTTGAGGTATGATAAGGGAGTTGGGTATGAGGAAACCCTAAAGACTCGTAGCAATAGACATAGAAAAGTATGTAATCGTCAGGATGAGGGTGATTCACCATGAGTTAAAGTTGATGGTTGAAGGCATACGAGTTATGTACATTTTATCCCCTTTAAGTTGGGAGGATTCGAGGAAACCTTGAAATAGTTCGAAGGATAAATAATGAGACGCGGATAGACTAAGGAGACAAGGAAGTCAGAAATTAGGAAAAATTGGATGAAGGAAGTGACCTTCAAGAATATGAAGTGTAAGACCGGTGGCATGATACCCAGAAAGGGAGACGCCAGGTATGAAAGATATCCCAACATTGAAGTGACTGTTGAGATAAACAACAAAAGTAAATAAGGAATTATTAAGAAGAAGTTCATGTTGAACATGACCAATATCTTCCAGAACATCCATGTTATCATTACCAAATCAGGAAAGAAAAGCGGATGACCATTGTTATCTTTTGGAGGCCATATGGATTGACCTCAATTTGAATAAGGATGTTATTATGAAGTTAAGTATAGACTATCGAGGTGGGAATGATGAAGAAGATAATCTATCAAGGATATATGACTTGGTTTATCCATGGATGGATGCATGTACCTTTTCAAAGGTGGAATTAAGGATAGAACATCGGTAACTTAAAATGAATCCTAGGGGAATGCATAAAGGTTGGCATTTCACCCTTAATAGGGATGGTATGAAATTTAACAGTATGAATTGGAAAGGATTAAGGTAATAACAACCTTTAAAGAATCAGTGGAGAATTTTTTTTTTTTTCAAAAGTATATAGACAATGATTCTAGTATTAGTATATGGTATTTTGATATGCCCTGTATCTAGGGAATACAGGAGGAACGATTCAAGGATAACCTTAGAGGTTTTACAAGGAGAAAGGTAATATTCAAAATTCTCAAGATTAGAAATGTGGATAAAGGAAATATGACGTAATTATAGTGTTGCCAAGTGGGGCACGTGTTAAACCACGAGAAAGTATGGATCGAACCAGTAATGGTCGAAATTATTCAGGGCAATTAGGACTTAAGATAAAAGATGTTCTAATTATGATTGAGAGTCAGTCATGACAGTGATTAACCTCTAAAGACTGAGGCAATAACTTATGGAAAAATGGTGATTTTTTTTTTCTTATCAGATTTTAAGGAAAACATCTTCACTCAAGCAGTGATCGGAAATAGGGTAGAAAATTTACGAAAGTGGTTAAAATGAAATTGACTGTAAGGAAATTTTACTATCAGGAAAGGCCAAAGAGGTGGCCGACTTTAAAGGTAAGAGGATAATTATAGGTGCTTGTGCCAAAATAATACAGTGAGGATGGTTAAAACTGTGTTGGTTGCATTATGGTTTGGAAGATTGACATTCCTTCTGATGACTGTGCAATACCCAACCGTAATAGTAGTTGGTAAAGGTTTAATTCGTGTAATCGCCATGAGCGGGCTATCTATCTTAGGAGGTCCTATCTTGAGATAAGCCAGGACCATGTTTCAAAAAGGACTAGACGAACCTTTGAGTTAAGTCTTCTATTTAAGGCATATGATTAAGAATGGTATTAACCTGCTATCGTTGCTTTGATTGAAACTCTTCTACAATTTTATCTACTTCATGTCATGAAAGTACGTCAGAGTTTGGAGTGTTCTTCATGAATTGTGATTGGTGGTTATGTTAACTCCTTAGGAGAATTAGATACGAGATGTATGGACTCCGTATGGTTAGCTATTAAGACTTCATGGAAAATGAATGACTACAGTAGGTCAGTGGTGGACCATAGTAAGGCAGCAATGATTCTGCGAGTAATGAGCTGATTACAACCGTGAGAGTTGTATTGGAATGGGTGTTGAGATTGAGTACCACTAATCGGGTCGTGGTAGTGTATAAGTTATCATTGATAGACTAATTAAGTAGAGTATCTACCTAGTGAATTATTATTCTTTCTTATCAATAGAGAGTCGTATTATTATACGAGGAAGGTTGCGGTGCAAGCATAGAATTCTAGTAACGATGATGTATAGAATGAGATCCCAGATTCGATTTTCGATGTCGAGGGAGTTTCAAAGGTGATTGTGTATAAGCTCGAGGAAGAGCATGGGTCCATAGAATGATGGACGGAATAGCAAAAATATTTAGGCATGTGAAATAGGATGCTATAATACTTGATGTTGATATAAATACATATATGTTTTGTTCTCCTATGACAAACCTCTATAGTTCAGAGGTAGGTTCCAAGCCAAATATTTTGTGGCAGTATATTTTTTTTATATATACAATTCTCTTCAGTTCGTTCTTTTCTCTTCTTTTCATTTCATGTAAGTTGAGAAGAACAACCCTTCCAGAGGGGAGGTATTGCCGAATGACTGTCTATCTGTGTGATAGAAGCCTAGTAGGATACCAACTATTGTTTAATTGCTTGTCAAGTACTAAAGGTTGGCCACCTTCTGTACTAACTATGCGAGATAACAAGTGTTCATGATCATAGTGATCTCTCAACAAATTCCTTTACTTCTATATGATTGATCAAACTTTGGGAAATAGAAACAGCTGAAAAAGGAGTAATAAAGTTGTGGTAGTATTCGGAATGGAAACACATTCATGATACTTAGGTTGACGTGGTTATTAAAAGGTTATAGAACGCTAACGAGCAAAAGTATAACTAGTATAATATTAGGAACGGAAGATAGTAGCGACTACGAACTGGGAAAGAGGATGGGTAGTGAGAAGCAAAAGCTCTAATGCTAAAAGCTATAATGAGAGTCTGTGCAATAGACTTGAAAGAAATTGGAATGATCACTTAACACGGGTTGAGTTTTCTTACGACAATAGATCATATGTCAGTATTGAGGTATCGCCTTATGAGATCCTTGAGGGAAGACAATGTCGATCTCCCTTATGTTAGGATGAAGTTGTAGAGCGCAAGATGCTCGGACCCGCAGTAGTCCAAAGGACCAAGGATATGATAGATCTAATCAGAGGACGGCTGGTAGTAGCCCAAGATGGACATGATAAGTATGTTGATTTGACACGAAAGGAAAAAGAGTATGAAATAGTGGACCTAGTATTGTTATAGGTATTTCCTTGGAAAGGAAGGATGAGGCTCGGAAAGAAATGAAAGCTAAGTCCACGAATTGTTGGACCCTTGGATATATTAAGACGTATTGGGAGGATAGCATAGGAGCTAGCCCTAACCCCGAACATGTAGCAGGTCGTAATGTGTCTCACGTATCAGTGTTAAGGAAGTGTAATTCAGATGCCAGATAAATAGGGGCATATGAGCGCATAGATATGCAACCCGACGTAACCTATATGGAGCAACCAGGAAGGGTTGTAGAGTGAAAAGGGAACAAGTGCTTAGGAGAAGGGTTATCAAACTATTCAGAGTTTGATGGAAGAACCACAATGTGGGAAAATTTATTTGAGAGTTAGAAAGTGTAATGCTAAGAAAGTATCCCAATTCATTTTCTATCTGATTCCGGGACGGAATCCTTTTAAGGAGGGGAGACTGTAATAACCCCAATTTTTGGGAAATTTTGAAACCCTTATGAATAGTGTTTTTGCTGAATGAGAAAACTTTTCATGCCACACTATATAGGGGTTCTGATATGGATATTCTGAGATTTTATTAGTACTTTATATGGGATATAAGTGTATGTAAAGATCGTCAGAATCCAAATCCGAACACTTTGATTTTTCCCGGAAATCCAATAGATACGGAAAGAATTGAGTATAAGGTAACAGGATAAAAGGATTTAAATTAAAGGATTATAATAGAGGATCATAAAAAGGAATATAATGTATTGAGAAAGGTTAAGGGAACCTAAGTAATAAGATCCCGGGTATGATCCCTCAAACGATAAACGAAAACGAAAGTTAAGCGAACAGTATAACAGATCAGCGGTCATTAGGCAAACAATTAGGAAGTTAATCAAAGGGATTAGAGAGGATGATGTCACCCAACCAATAAGAAGAGGACAAGGAGGGGAGGATGACATCATGAGAATGACACAAGCATGACATGGGAAGGAAGGAGATGTGGTGGCTTTTTAACCACACAAAATCAAGGGTAACTAGGTAATTTACTAAAACAAACACAAAAATCAAACCAACCAAGCCAAGCAAATCATTTTTCATCAAAATCAAAAAGAAACCAAGGCATTGTTCTTCATGCTCTCGGCCAAAACAAAACCAGCACACTAAAACTGCTGTATCTCCTTCATTTCTCACTCAAATATTGTGTTCTATAACTCATTGGAAAGGTATTGAGATGACCTACAACTCTTGTTCACAAGTCTCGTCCAAATAATCATGGTAAGACCCTCATTTTTACAGTTCTTTAAATCGGACTTTTAGAAACTTCAAAGCCTAACTTTGTGTTCTTGATTTCTTTGGAAAGATCAAGCTTATAGGAGGCTTCCTAAGGCTTCCTAGCAACTTAACACCTCCCAAGGAAGGTATAAACTTCAAACCCTAGCCTTTACTTTATTTGTTAGTAAGTTTAATGGTTGGTTTTGTGAAATGAGAAGCATGGATTGTGATTATTAGTAGTTTGGTTTGATTTGGAAGTGTTTTGGTAATTGAAGCTTGATTATAGTTCATAGGTCTTGATTGTGGTTGTTTGAGTTGAAAACCTTGGAGATTATGGACTGATGTGGTATGGTTTCGGTGAAGTTTTGTTGTATTGATGGTTATGAGTTGGTTGGTGGTTAATTGGAGTAGTTTAAACATTGGTAATCGCGTAAACATAGCCGTCGTAATATCCGATTTACTTTAGACTGCTTTTGTTCATAACATTTGGACCCGAGAACTCCCTGCTAGATTATTACCATTGCCATTTTTAGATAGTTCATGTTACGAGCTTCGTTTTGATATGTAGTTCGTTTGATTCCGATGTACGGTTTAGGAGAAACGACCGTTTCAAGTAACGGCATTTCGCAAACGAATCATTTCCCCTCGCCTTACTTTGAAACATAGGTTAAAGACCAAAAAGGGTTAATTAATGTATGAAACAATTATGGTAAGAGTGTTAGGCAGTTGGTAAGACACTCGCGAAGGAATCGCTTTAAAACTCGTAATGGTTAATTTATTAAAAATGGTGGAGCCGAGGATACTCGAGTGACTTAAGAGAATCAATAAGCGCAAAACAAGCGTTAGAGTCTAATTTAGTTAAAGTATAGATTTACAAGTGACTTTGATTTAATTCCAACTTACTTATTGTTTATAGGTTACCAGACTCGTCCCAAGCCTTTTATCACCCCAAGTCGCTCAGGCAAGTTTTCTACCCGTTATAACTGTTGTTGTGATGAATATATGTATTTGCATTATCTTGCGATAGATGCATGTTGGTTAATTAGCAAATGATGCAATATATTGAAGCATGCTGCTATGGTATATATATATGCATGCCTGTTTCGCATTCTTGCCATATATATCTGTTGATTCAGTTGATAATACCTATGCTAGAGGATAGCGGTAATTTGCATATACCCTTAGTACAGGGACCCAAAGGTGAAAATATTTTCTAAAACCGGGAGTCGAGGATCCCGAGTAGATTTTGTATATATGGATATAAATATATAAATATATATATATATACTTATATATATATATGGTCATAGTTTTCAAAACTATTAATCGAATAAGGTTTATTCGATAACTTTAACTTTATTTTATTATTGAATATTATTTCGAATATTATTCGAAGGCGTATGACTCCTTTATATTAAACGAATATTATTTTGAATATTCATTCGAGGGCTTTTGACTCTTTTATATTATTTATTGAATATTATTTTGAATATTCATTCGGGGATTTATGACTCCCTTTATTTATTTATCTGAATATTATTTGAATATTCATTCGAGGGCTTATGACCCTTTTATTTATTTATCTGAATATTATTTGAATATTCATTCGAGGGCTTATGACTCTTTTATATTATTTATTGAATATTATTTGAATATTCATTCGAGGGCTTATGACTCAGTTTATATTATTTAATGAATATTATTTGAATATTCATTTGAGGATCTATGACTCCGATTATTTGCTGAGATATATTCTTTATTTTATTAAAGAATAAGGTGTCGATAATCAAACTCACTTTTGATTATTCAAATAAAGATAGTACTTTCGTATAGGTATATCTTTGGATATTTAATATTCATTTCAAGTATAAGTTTCAAAACTTCTACTTCAATTATTTTTATAAAGATTATTCTTTATGGAAATATTATTTAAATAATAATATTCAGATATTTTCTAATATATTGGGACTGATTTATTTTGTTAAATCAGCATCACTCCAAACATTCTTAAAAATGTTTTGCGAGTCTTCAAAATGATTTTTAAAAGTTAGAGCGGATCCCAAAACTCATTTTTATATTTAAGATCCTCCTTTCGAAGGGGATTTAAATACTCGCTCAAAACCTGAGGGATCCGGCTCTGTGGTGTGTTTTATATTCGCAACAAGGTTGCTGTTTTGTTAAATGAATCGATTACTTACCCAACATTCGGGAAGTAAAATTCTTGGAACAAGTTAATCCATTAACAGGCATCGCCTGGGAAATATCGGTGAGTTCTCCTTTCCAACTAGATACGACTTCTTGGTGGAGCCGTATCAACAAGTTACTACTTGGGGAAAGGGGGAACGAGCTTTACGTTTCAGAGTCATGGATTTCATCTGAACTAGGAGTGGTGTAAGTGGTCGAGTGGCGCCGGCCCAGCCTTATTATATTGGCCCAAATGGCCTGGAAGTTCCGCTAAGGCGGTCCATTCCTTAGGAGTTCAGTGTTCGGTTGACAAGTAAATCCGACAGGTTCTACTCTACATGTAGAAAATGGTGGGGTTGCACTACTACGACTGATCATCGTAAGTGGTCTTCCTGGCGCGGCAAACTCCCGTAATGAGTTCATCATCCAATTGGATATTTCTGCAACACTACCTAGAGCATTTCGATAGAAAGGCTACGGTTGGGCAATTGTTGAGTATCGGCAGGGTCAAGTTTTCAAAATGATGTTTGCATCAAATAAAGTATCTCGTAACTTCATTTTATTTTGATGATATTTTAAAGATTTAATCTATTCAAATCTTGTCTTGTAGTCTCATCTATGTGATGAACTGTTGAAAGCTCATTATACTTTGAACAATGGTAGTTCAAGTAGCTTTATAAATGATATAAGTATAGTGAAGTATTTGGTAACTTCATCCCTTGTTTTTACTTATATCTAGTAAGTAATTATCTTACTCATGATAAAAGATTCTAGTAAGTATCCATTTAGATACTTATATTATTGTTATCACTACATATTATCTTGTGAGCTGTAAGGCTCACTCTTGCTTTATTTCTTCATCACACAACAACAGTTAGGAAAGATGGCCAGACTCCAGCAGACCCAGCGCAAGCGCGTGGGAAGCGTCCCGCGTCTTCCCGATGATGTTGTGGCTGCTATAGCTGCAGAGGTAGATCTATTGGTAGATCAGGCATTCTATTTTTGAGAATCAAATTATGTATAATTATAACTTGTGGCAGATAATGGCAATTAACTGTAAATTTATCAAGTAATCATTTTGGGTTGTAATAACTTTTAAATTGTGGATTCAAAGACTTGTACTTATTTAAATTTTATCTCTGAGACTATAACGGGTTGTGGTGTGTGTTAGTGTGGGGTCACAACATAAGGTTATTATTATTAATTAAGTGAAGTGATATTGTGGAAAGAAAGACCGTGACGACCCGGATCCCCGACCCCGGATCTGGGGGTGTTACACTGTCCAATGACGACTTCTCATTAATTGGAAGGAAATGCGCCGACTTTGTAAGGCGATCAACTATAACCCATATAGCGTCATGTCCGGATTTCGTTCGCGGTAGTCCCACTATAAAGTCCATAGCTATAACGACTCGTGGGTTTTTGAATTATTTAAATATGTGAATATAAGATTTATTAAATAAATAAAATATGTGTATTGGTTTTGACCGCTATGTGTTGTTTGATTAGTAGCTATGTGTGATTTATGGTGTACCGGATTGTCCGCGTGATTAATTCTGAAGCTGTGTTGAATTATTTTCACTTTCAAAAGTGGATTTAGTGCAAATTTATTTGTATAAATATTTGAAGTGTCTCTAAAATTATTTTTATAATTTTATAATTAAATTAATAATTTTTAGGATTTTATAAAATTGAGAAATCAATATTTCATTAATTATTTATTTATAAATGATTTTCTGAGTGTGTTTAATGGTAAAATCCATATTTAATTATGCAAATCTTCAAAAATCATGAAACTTATATTTTATTAAGTTCGTATTATTTTGAGAATTTTAAAATTATTTTGGGGATTTTTGAGATTAATTTCACCCGTGCGTCGATTCGTTTAATTGATAAAAACGGGTATCAATTGTGTTTCAAAATTTATTTTAAAACTATGAAAATTTTATTTTTATTTACTTCGGGGTACTTCTAGTATTTTAATATTAATTTGGTAATTTTAGGGTTATTTTGAACGCGCGGTTGTTCTTTAAGTAACGTGATACGCGGTGTTAAAATGGGGTTTCAGTTATAAAAGGGTACGTGTCCCTTATTCGGGACGCGTGGCAGATTAATAAAATTCATTATTTTCTTTCTTTTGTTACCTCCTTCCCTTCCTTCTACAGCAGCTATATCAATATCTATATATCTCACTCGCCTCTCTGTCTCAACTAATCTCTGTCACGATTCTTTGTTTCTGGGTTTTCTCCCCTGTGTTTCCTTTCTTCTCGGTGAGTCTGTTGCCATTTTCTTCTTATTTGCCGGTGACTTTCGCCACCGCCCAGTTGCCGCCGTTCCAGTTTACGGCTGGTGGTTGTGGTGCGATGTGTGTGTAGTTATGTGTGTGTTTTATAGCCTTGTGTGTGTGTTCTGGGTGTGTGAGTTTGTGGGTATTTGTTGTGTTCCGGTGGGAACACCGGCTGCATCTCCGGTGCTGTGGTTGTACCGCTCGGTTCCTTATTTGGGTGTGCATATATGTATTCGTGTATATATTCCTGATGGTTCAGTTATTGGTTATTGCATCTCTTGAATAATTCGATCTTTCCATTTCTTTTGCAGTTAGGATAATTGCTTAATTGTGATGAAAAATTCCAATGAAATTTTGTGATTCTCGAAATATTATTTTTAGGTTATTTGGAGATTTTATCGGTGGAATTCGTGTAGGACACCCGTAATAAATGGGCACCCGCTGATTTTACCGCCGTCCGCGATGAATTTCGACGAGCGGTGCTGATTTTACCGCCGTCCGCGATGAATTTCGACGAGCGGACGGTGGACTGTGATGATTATATTCTGAGTCCTAATTTAATAAATAATTGTAAAATGCTAATAATAATTAATAATAGTAGGGAATTGGCATTTGTGAAATTGTGTAGATTGATTGTTGTGAGTTTGATTGTTGTTGGTTTGACGTCGTTGTATTTCGACGGGTAATCCGGTAAACAAAGGAGACGCTGCCCGATTTTCGGGAAATCGAACTACGGAAATACGGGAGCGTATCCGAGGATTATCGGGACGTCGAGCGAGTATAAGTAAATACATATATGTATGTTTTATACAAACCTGATTGTATGTTGTGTTGTATATTTTTTCCAAAACACAGTAACCCTAATTTCGTAAAATGACGAGTATATGTATTTTCTAAAAACGAACACTGGATCGATTTCGAAAATGTGAACCCTAATTGTTGTCTGTGTTATTCTAATATGAATAGTTACGAGTCGAGTTTGAATATCGTTGGGTAAGAATTAGTATCGAGGATATGTCAAGCATACCTAGACGTCTAACATAGGGTATTTCGACCCTGTAGGTTATAGTCGGGAACCTGAAAGTGGACGATGGACTAAAGATAACCTTGTGGTCAGTCAACGAGCTCAGTAGAGTTTCAACAGAAAGACCTGAGTGTCGAAGTCAAATCCAATGGGATCTAGTGGTTGGACGTTAGAGCCTGAGCAGCAGAGTCGGCTCAAAGTTGATCAGTAATAGTTGTAAAGCCTTGTAAGGCAAGTATTTCTGAACTTTTCTTCAACATATATTACCAATGGTTTCGAACTGTTTCATAACATGTTGCTATTATTAAACATAACTCATGTTTTATAATGCAAGTGCTTTAAACTATTTACCCTTGAACTCTGATTCTTTCTTGATCTTGAGCCGTAATCCTTATTCTTTGTAAACCATCCTTTATTGATACACTATTTTGGAAACCCAAGGACTAAATCGTATGGATACCTCAGATACCAAATCACACAGATATGATACTACTCCCCAAATGTTTAATTACCAAACACCAAACACTGGAAGAAAACTTGTTTGAAAACACAGAATCTTTTATACCCCAACCAATCCTTATAACATCAAAGAACTATACCTTGGAAAAAAAATTATTACTGATCTAATACCTGATGCTTTTATAAACTGAAAACCATTTCTTATACATACCTAGATATACCCTTGTGATATTCATGAATCGCATTACGTTTTTATACCAATGCTTTATTACTATTGATTATGATCTGGCTTATTGAATTACATTGTTTATTATACTGAATTGCTTTAGAATTAGATAGTTTTCTTTATGTGGACCAGATTCGTGGTCAGACCAGATTCGTGGTCGAATTAGGCCAATGTGTGCCTTGGATCTAGTTCGTAGAGCAGAGCTATGTGCTTCGCTCGGGGTTAGTGTGTGATTGATCAGCAGCCTAACCTTGGTTTTCAAAACTTAAAATGAATATCCAATTCTAATGACTAGTTAAAAAGAAACTTGATTCCTCTGAATCATCTCATTTGATCATTGGTTAACCTCAGTTATCATTATTGTGACTTGTTGAGCTAGTTAGCTCACTCTTGCGAAACTTTTTATATATTTTACAGTTAAAAAGGATATGGATGATAGAAAAGTTTCTCAGTCCAAAGTGCGGGCTAAGGTTCCAGTTTGAGTTGGATAGAGCTAGCAGGAGCTTCATGCAGTGGAGAGATAGTACGATTATAAGAAAAAACTTTATTATTAATTGTAAGTTAAGTCAGTCGGGATTTGGTACGATGTAATAAATTAAGGTTGTGGCTTGTTTTCATACTTTAACCTGTTGCGATCCATGGTTTTGTGAAGCAGGGTCATTATAAATAATATTTCTTATACATGTATATGTACATTGTGTGTGATGTGGACCCAAAACTTCTGACCCGGGTTTGGAGGGCGCCACAGGTTGGTATCAGAACTACAGGTTATAAGTCACTGAAACAAGCCTAGATTATCGGGATTGGGAAGAGGGTTAGGATTAGGAATAGGAAATAGAAAGATAAGACGTTGTGAGATTGAGTGCGATTGAATATTAGGTCTCTGGCACGGTTTGTATTACAATTTGGGATTCTTAACTTGCGACATATTTTCCAGATAACGGCAATAGCAGATCCTGATTTCCCTGTATCGTCTGATCGTTTGGAACTTTCCTTTCAAGGATCGTCACCTTATCTCGGATTTGATTCGCACCTTATTTCTCCATCAGTATTAATGGTACTACCTTCTGTTATGACAATCGCACCTCTTCGAGCTATTCTATGTTATTCTACCACCTCTTGATACGAGACTACCTATTTAAGAACCTCCATCGGTTTATTCTTGTTTTACTGGACATTCGGTTGTAAGTGTATCTCTTTAGTTTACCTTACACCTTGTTCTATACCCCAAGTTTAAAACCTATCCTAGGAAGCAGTAATACCTATGAGGATGGATTCGGTAGCTACCGTAAATGGTAAGTGCAGGAGATATTAATAAAGATGAGAAGGAGTTTAGAAAGAAGATTTAAGTGTTTCGGAAGATAGCTTCTACCAGATTAAAAAGAAGCCATTAGTGACTAGGCCACCCGTGATTAGTTGTGGGATGGATTAGATGAATTTTTAAAAGTTCGAGAGAAAAGTATAAATCTGGAGTTTTTGTAGAATTAAATATTGGTGCCATGATAAATGCGATATTGATGTGATGCGATATGAGAAAATTTTGTTTTATGAAATAGACTTGTTGACTATTGGATAACCTGTTCTACTTAACGACTGCAAAGTTAATGACGGGAGCATTACCAGTATGAAAGTGTTGATATGAAGCTACGAATACAATAGTATGCAATGACAATTGAAGTGATCGTTGATTAAGGAAGGCAAATGGATCCAATAAAGGAGAGAAAGTAGATTGAAGTGAATGGACCTTTATGTGATCATTTCTTTAATATGGTATTTTGTTATAAGTCGGAAGGACAACAACTAACTCATACAGTAAGGACAACCAGATTTGTGATTTTCAAAATTCTTAAATAAGTTTTCGAAAAAGATTTTTCCCTTACAAAACTTCTAAAAGCCTTTTTGAATAAATGATTTTTAGACATTGGTTGTCAAGTTACTACTTGAGTTTCTTGTTTGTTAAGAAGACCCGGAATACTTGGAAGGATGCTGTTTCAGACATAGTATTGTTAATTCCGAGAATGAAGTAACCTGCGATTATGAAGAAGTTGGTTATTCCTAACAGCAAGGTTCAAGTATTGTTTGATAAGATTAAAAACAGAATCTTCGTACAGAGTAATTATTCATCCAGTTGCAGAGACCATTAAAATTTGAAGAATCTATTGATTTCAAAAGAGGCCTGGGCGTGATCGAAGAAGATTGGGCAGATTTCCAGATTTTTCTAGAAGAAGAATATTATTAACAAAAGGATCATTATGTTAAATGATTCGTGGTTATTTTAAATTGAAAAGAGGAAACTCGAAGTTATCTGGTGGAAACGCCATTATGATCGAATTGTTAAAGTATTATACGTGTAAGTGCGATGTTAAAGACGTAAGACTTAACAAGTAAGAATTCATTGATTTAATGCTTAATTTGTGAAGGCATTTCAGTGTACCTTCTAAAGTTGTTATATGACGCAACTGGGATATGATCGATCAAGCTCTAAAGATGAATACAAATGAAAAGTGGATGGTGACCAATGGTATCATTCTTGTCTTCAATATTACAACATATATTCCTTTTTGATTCCTAAATAAGTATGAACTTCTTTTCATAAATAAACTCTTTGTTATGATATCGAAAAGGAGGATATTGCATTCCTTTCAAATTTAATTATTTCCCTCAAGTTTTGCTTTCTGATTGGGACAAACAGTGTTATGGTGAGACACTTTGTCAGAATGACGAAGAGTCGGGTGGGACGCCACCTAATCATGTGTTGTATGCCATATGGTATGAAAGACTGGCCATCTTAAGTACCAATGTGGTTGTCTCATTCATATTCAAATCCTTATTTCTTCTTTCTTTTCAACTCTAATTTTTTTTGAATTGTGAATCCTTCTAGTTGCTTTATTGTACTGTCGTTCTTTGCAAGAGTTTTTCAAAAAGAAATCAACGTATTATGGACCAAGCGGGAAAAGTTCCATCTACCTCTCACGCATGGGAAGCCAACAAGGGCATATGGTGAGAATCGCAAATTACTAACCCAGTCAGGGATGAACTAAGAATCAAGGGAATCTACCCCAATAAGAAATACGTCTTCAAGAACGAGAATATGCGATTTTCCTGTGAAAAATGTTATTTAGAATACGGACGTGATGACATGGATGATTATGGTGAATATCTTATGCGTTAAAGTATTGGAAGAGGTGGAAGCAACTTGGTTGTTTATTCCCTAATGTATTGTGATGATTTGCCTCATTGAATTGGTAATATTATGATTAAAAGACTAGCAAATTCAAGAACGTGTATTTGTTAAGTAAGTGAGTACCAATGGTGAAAGTGAGATTTTTGACAATAAGTTTGTGAGGATTTGATATTATTCTAAGGAATGAATTAACTATTTAAGCGTGATGCCTAGATAGATCGTCATGATGAAAAGATAGTTCTGAGGACGCCAAATGAGAAGGTGGTGAGGTTCAGAAGATGAAAGAAGGTAAAGAATTTGTTAACGATGACTTAAGCTAAGAGGTTACGGTGACCAAGAGGTAAGTACTATAGTGATTATGAATAGAAGTCAGGAGTAAACAGAATTTGAAGATTTTATAGTTTCAAGATATGTTTCCAGATGAGTTATCAACATTTCCTCCAGATAGAGAAATGAAGCTCGCGATTGATTGAGCACCTGAGTCGAAGACAGTAACCAAGGCCTTACACAAAATGGCACCAGTTAAAATGAGGAAATTAGCAAAACAAATGCAGGAGATGTTAGAAGAAGGAGTGATTAGATCTAGTGTACCCCATAAGGTGCACCGGTACTAATTGTTCATAAGAAAGATGGAAGTATGAGATAATGCGTCAACCAGCGAAAGCTCAACAAGTTTACTATTAAGAGCAAGTATTTATTACCTCGAACCAATGATTTGTTTGATCAAATGAAAGAAGCAAAATACTTTTATAAGATTGATTTAAGGCTTGGTATTGCACCAATTGAAGATTAAATCTATGGACATATCAAAGATAATTTTCAGAACTAAGTATTGTGTTATAAAATTTTCGTATTGCCATTTGGATTAACCAATATACCAGTGATATTTGAACTTGATGGATATAATCTTTAAGGAATATTTGGATAAGCAGTAGTTGTATTACTTAAATTCAACGGAGGACCATTCAAAGCATTTAATGACAACTGGGGAGTCGGAGAAGAAAGAAATTGTATGTAAAGTCTACAAGGTGAAAGTTTTAATGGCAGACAGCATAAGTAATCAGTGAGGAGGAGACCAAAGGAGATCCAGTAGAAATCAAAGTTACTATGAATAAAGAAAGGCCAAAATGTACCAATAAAAGTAAGGAGTTTTACCATGGATCGGTTATTATTGAAAATTTGTGCAAGATTTCTTGGAAGTTGCAATACCTTCGATGAAGCTAACCAGAAAAAGCAAGAAATTTATATGAAATGGAGAAGGGTAAAGAAAGTTTTGCGGAGTTAAAGGAGAGAATGGTTACAACACCTGCTTATCATTTCGAAAGTATCAAGGAAGTTTGGTAGTTATAGTGATGCTTCTCATAAGGGAGTAGGATGTGCGTTGATGCAACACAATAAAGTTATTGTATATGCACCCAGATAACCGAAACCTTAGGAGCAGAAGTATCCTAATCATAACTGGGACTAACAGTAATAATATTTGTTTTGAAAGATTGGGAAATATGATATGTATGGAGAAAAGTGTAAGATCTATACGGACCATAAAAGTTTGAAGTATGTACTCACGAGGAAAAGCAAATATAGAGGCAGACGATAAGCAAAAAGGAGAGAACGAACATAGAAACGGTACTAGAAGAATTATCTATGGAATTTCTGCAGTTGGAACTGGAAGTTAAAGTTTGTAATCTAAAAGGAGCAAGGATGGATAGTATGACCTTTCAGTCGAAGTTGTGAAGGGAAAGATAAGATGTCAATAGAAGATAATGGATCACGATGTTAGTAGTTAGTAAAAGGAAATTTATGTGCCCAGGAGAACAATCACGATATTCCTAGGTTTTCTTCCAGCACCTGGATGCTATAAGTAGAAGGATTAAGAAATGAGATCCCACAGGGAATTCACAATATAAAGTATTTAATTTATTAAAGAAATGCCAAGATATACGGAAATTTAAAGAAAAATAGTGATAACCAGTTATAAGAAGGAAATTTCAAGATGGATTAGGAAGTGTGGACATGTTAAAGGATTAAGGCGAAATATTGGAGGCCTAGTAGATAAGGCAGACCCAGGAAGTGGTTTTACAATAAGCGAATCGTGAAGTGTACCAGTGATGTTAAGGGAGAAAAAGGAATGAAAGTATAAAATTATGTATTGATTATCGGGAGCTTAACAAAACAACGAATAAGAAGAAGTGAGACCCTATAAAGAATTGACTATTTACGAAACCTAATTCAAAAAGTATGTTATATCTCGGGGATTAACTTAAGATCCGACCTGAGAACATATCAGAGATTACGATTAAAGTGAGTTAAGAGGATTGCAAGCTCTGGTGTTATTATGTGAAATAACAAGTGTATCAGGTGATTATAAGGAATTAAGGATCATGGTGTATAAGGAGTACTTAGATAAGCAAACTGTATTTATTGATAACATCCTCAGCTACTCAAAGAATAAGAAAGCCTGCATGGAATGCCTAAGGATTTTTCTCCAAATATCAGAAGAAAAGCAACTATACGTTGATTCTTGAAGAATGAAATTTTGACCAAGGTTAATAAAAGATCTTGAATTAATCCAATTTCAACTACCTAAGCAAAGCCGTATGGTAATAGAGGCCTTATGCCGACAAGAAAGAAATTGGATGTAATTAAGACCATCGAGGAGTTAATAAACGAATTGAAAAGAGTGGAATCTGAAGTTCAAATACTTAAAGATGATAATACGTGAATATATGAGATTACTTTTAAGCCTTAACTGATGGAAAAGAGTAAGAAATGTTTAAATGTTTGGAAACCAAGTTGAAAAAAAAGAGCACCGCCTATTATCCTTAAACGGAGAATTAAAGTACGGAAGTGATTGGGGAAATGTAAGATATGTTGAGAGATTGAGTTGTAAGGAGACACTGGAATGATCATTTATCAGTGATGTCAGCTTTGGAATGCCACTTTACCAAGCTTCATGTGAACGCAAGTGTAGGTCCCTAGTTTTATTGAGATAAAGTGGGAGAAAGAAAGTTGTCAAATTCTAAGTTAATTCAGCACACCAAAAGCGTAGTGATATTGATTGAAGCAGTTCGGAGTGGACAAGGAAAGAAGACGAAATTGTATCGAGAGAGAATATGAGTATAGAAATAGGACCAATAGCGTTAGTGTAAGTTTCGTCTTGAAAGAGACTTGATAAGTTTGAGTAGAAGGGACAGGTTAAGCCCTAAAATTGGTGAACCATTCGAGGTATGGTTAAATATAGGTAAAGTTGTTCATGAATTGATGTGACCGTCACAACAGTGTGTACATATAATGTGTTTGGCCTGTTAATGTTAAAGCGATAAATATCTAATTTGAATTAAGTGAGTGATTAGGAGCCAATGGGCTCTTGTCCAAGTTTGTTCTACATATAGTGATCGATCCAAATTCTCGATCGTTAAAGGTGAGTCCTTGGAAATAAGTGTATATATATAGTGATTATGTTTGAAATCCTCGAGTAGGAGAGTCTACTTGGAAATTAGAGTCAGGTATGCTTGACAAATATCCTCACTTGTTTAGTTAAACCAGATTCTAATGACAGAATCTTTTTAAGGGGGGAAGGATATAACGACACGTGGATTTTTGAATAATTTAAATATGTAAATATGAGAATTATTAAATAAATAAAATATGTGTATTGGTTTTGACCGCTATGTGTTGTTTGATTAGTAGCTATAAGCGATTTATGGTGTACCGGATTGTCCGCGTGATTAATTCTGAAGCCGTGTTGAATTATTTTCACTTTCAAAAGTGGATTTAGTACAAATTTATTTGTATAAATATTTGAAGTGTCTCTAAATTTTTTTTTATAATTTTATAATTACATTAATTATTTTTAGGATTTTATAAAATTGAGAAATCAATATTTCAATAATTATTTATTTATAAATGATTTTCTGAGTGTGTTTAAGGGTAAAATCCATATTTAATTATGGAAATCTTCAAAAATCATGAAACTTATATTTTATTAAGTTCGTATTATTTTGAGAATTTTAAAATTATTTTGGGGATTTTTGAGATTAATTTCACCCGTGCGTCGATTCGTTTAATTGATAAAAGCGGGTATCAATTGTGTTTCAAAAATTGTTTTAAAATTATGAAAATTTCATTTTTATTTACTTCGGGGTACTTCTAGTATTTTAATATTAATTTGGTAATTTTAGGGTTATTCTGAACGTGCGGTTGTTCTTTAAGTAACGTGATACGCGGTGTTAAAATGGGGTTTCAGTTATAAAAGGGTATATGTCCCTTATTCGGGACGTGTGGCAGATTAATAAAATTCGTTATTTTCTTTCTTTTGTTTCCTCCTTCCCTTCCTTCTACAGCAGCTATATCAATATCCATATATCTCACTCGCCTCTCTGTCTCAACTAATCTCTGTCACGATTCTTTGTTTCTGGGTTTTCTCCCCTGTGTTTCCTTTCTTCTCGGTGAGTCTATTGCCATTTTCTTCTTGTTTGCCGGCGACTTTCGCCGCCGCCCAGTTGCCGCCGTTCCAGTTTATGGCTGGTGGTTGTGGTGCGATGTGTGTGCAGTTATGTGTGTGTTTTACAGCCGTGTGTGTGCGTTCTGGGTGTGTGAGTTTGTGGGTGTTTGTTGTGTTCTGGTGGAAACCCCGGCTGCACCTCCAGTGCCGTGGTTGTACCGCCCGGTTCCTTATTTGGGCGTGCATATACGTATTCGTGTATATATTCCTGATGGTTCAGTTATTGGTTATTGCATATCTTGAATAATTCGATCTTTCCATTTCTTTTGCAGTTAGGATAATTGCTTAATTGTGATGAAAATTTCGAATGAAATTTTGTGATTCTCGAAATATTATTTTTGGGTTATTTGGAGATTTTATCGGTGGAATTCGTGTAGGACACCCGTAATAAATGGGCACCCGCGGATTTTACCGCCATCCGCGATGAATTTCGACGAGCGGACGGTGGACTATGATGATTATATTCTAAGTCCTAATTTAATAAATAAATGTAAAATGCGAATAATAATTAATAATAGTAGTGAATTGGCATTTGAGAAATTGTGAAGATTGATTGTTGTGAGATTGATTGTTGTTGGTTTGACGTCATTGTATTTCGACGGGTAATCCGGTAAACAAAGGAGACGCTACTCGATTTCCGGGAAATCGAACTACGGAAATACGGGAGTGTATCCGAGGATTATCGGGTCGTCGAGCGAGTATAAGTAAATACATATATGTATGTTTTATACAAAACCTGATTGTATGTTGTGTTGTATATTTTCTCCAAAACACAGTAACCATAATTTCATAAAATGACGAGTATACGTATTTTCAAAAAATGAACACTGGATCGATTTCGAGAATGTGAACCCTAATTGTTGTTTGTGTTACTCTTATATGAATAATTATTATTCGGGTTTGAATATCGTTGGGTAAGAATTAGTATCGAGGATATGTCAAGCATACCTAGACGTCAAACGTAGGGTATTTCGACCCTGTAGGTTATAGTCGGGAACCTGAAAGTGGACGATGGACTAAAGATAACCTAGTGGTTAGTCAACGAGCTCAGTAGAGTTTCAACAGAAAGACCTGAGTGTCGAAGTCAAATCCAATGGGATCTAGTGGTTGGACGTTAGAGCCTGAGCAGCAGAGTCGGCTCAGAGTTGATCAGTAATAGTTGTAAAGCCTTTTAAGACAAGTATTTCTGAACTTTTCTTCAAGATATATTACCAATGGTTTCGAACTGTTTCATAACATGTTACTATTATTAAACATAACTCATGTTTTATAATGCAAGTGCTTTAAACTATTTACCCTTGAACTCTGATTCTTTCTTGATCTTGAGCCATAAGCCTTATTCTTTGTAAACCATCTTTTGTTGATACACTATTTCGGAAACCCAAGGACTAAATCATATGGATACCTCAGATACCAAATCACACAGATATGATACTACTCCCCAAATGTTTAATTACCAAACACCAAACACTGGAAGAAAAATTGTTTGAAAACACAGAAACTTTTATACCCCAACCAATCCTTATAACATCGAAGAACTATACCTTGGAAAAAAAATCATTACTGATCTAAGACCTGATGCTTTTACAAACTGAAAACCATTTCTTATACATACCCAGATATACCCTTGTGATACTCATGAATCGCATTACATTTTTATACCAATGTTTTATTACTGTTGACTATGATCTGGCTTATTGAATTGCATTGTTTATTATACTGAATTGCTTTAGAATTGGATAGTTTTCTTTATGTGGACCAGATTCATGGTCAGACCAGATTTGTGGTCGAATTAGGCCAATGTGTGCCTTGGATCCAGTTCGTAGAGCAGAGCTGTGTGCTTCGCTCGGGGTTAGTGCGTGACTGATCAGCAGCCTAACCTTGGTTTTCAAAACTTAAAATGAATATCCAATTCTAATGACTAGTTAAAAAGAAACTTGATTCCTCTGAATCATCTCATTTGATCATTGTTTAACCTCAGTTATCGTTATTGTGACTTGCTGAGCTAGTTAGCTCACTCTTGCGAAACTTTTTATATATTTTACAGTTAAAAAGGATATGGATGATAGAAAAGTTTCTCAGTCCAATGTGCGGGCTAAGGTTCAAGTTTGAGTTGGATAGAGCTAGCAGGAGCTTCATGCAGTGGAGAGATAGTACGATTGTAAGAAAAACTTTATTATTAATTGTAAGTTAAGTCAGTCGGGATTTGGTACGATTTAATAAATTAAGGTTGTGGCTTGTTTTTATACTTTAACCTGTTACGATCCGTGGTTTTGTGAAGCAGGGTCATTATAAATAATATTTCTTATACATGTATATGTATATTGTGTGTGGTGTGTGGTGTGGACCCAAAACTTCTGACCCGGGTTTGGATGGCGCCACAATAGCAATATTTTCCCATTTCCATTCTGGAATCTTTAGGGGCTGAATTAATCTGCTTGGTCGTTGATGTTCTGCCTTCACTTTCTAACAAGTATAACACTTTGCAACCCATTCTGCCACCTCTCGCTTCATGTTTGGCCACCAAAAGTTCTGCTTCAAGTCTCGATACATCTTGGTGCTTCCCGAGTAGATTGAAAAACTTAAATTGTGGGCTTCTTGCAAAATCTTATTCTTCAATTCAGGTACATGAGGAATCCAAATTCTTGAGGAAAACCTTAGTATACCTTGCTCATCCTTTTGAGTACTAATCTCTTCTCTAGTTAGCTGATTTTTCTCTATCTTCATTACTTCTTCCTGACATTTCCTTATCTTTTCCAATAACGTTGGCTGAAAAGTCATTGCACGACAAACCTCTTCAACTATTCCACAATCACAAAGTTCCAATTCAAACCTCTTAATCTCTTCAGATAATTCCTTTGGTGTTTGTAGTTAATATTTAGTCAACAATTCTAAGTGTTAGTGTCTTAACATTGAGAAGTAATCATACATTGGTGCGTGAGTTTAATTAGACAATAATTAGTCTGAGTCTCTGTGGGAACGACTTAGAAAGTATTCTATATTACTTGCGAACGCGTATACTTGCGCGAATATTAGCGCGTGTTTTTACCCTAACAAGTGTTTGGCGCCGCTGCCGGGGACTCGGCGTATTTGTTTAGTTTATGTACTTACCATCATTGGTCATTAGGACTCAGTGATTAGAACGTAGTTGTTACTTATTGTTTCCGGTTGTGTTTCAGGTACTTTAGCGAGCGTTTATGCAAACTCGTTCTCGTACTCGCAAGAGGACTTTAGATACAGCTGAGGAGACAGAAGAAGTTCTTGATATTTCGGAGAAGATAGATTTTGAAGATTCGGATTCAGGAACTGAGAGGAAAGAACCAGTAATCATGGGTGATCGTATTATTCAGGCTGATCCAGCTCTTATGGACTTTTCTTGACCAAAAATTGATGACATTCAGTCAAGCATTCTTCATCCGGCTATTCAAGCTAACACCTTTGAAATCAAGCCGGGCACTATTCAGATGGTGCAGAATTCTGTTTCTTTTGGAGGGGCTGCGACTGAAGACCCCAACATGCACATAAGGAATTTTGTCAAGATCTGCAGCACTTTCAAGTACAATGGCGTGACTGATGAGACTATCAAGCTGAGGCTTTTCCCATTCTCACTAAGGGACAAAGCTAAGGACTGGTTACATTCTGAACCAGCGGGGTCCATCACTACTTGGAAAGATCTTGCGCAGAAGTTTCTGGTGAAGTTCTATCCGATGGCAAAGACTGCTGCTATGAGGAGTGCTCTTACTCAGTTTGCGCAGCAACCTACAGAATCTATGTGCGAAGCTTGGGAACGCTACAAGGAAATGTTGAGGAAGTGTCCATATCATGGAATGCCTGATTGGATGGTGATCACTGGTTTCTATAATGGTTTGGGGGCCCAATCTCGGCCCATGCTCGATGCAGCAGCTGGAGGCGCCTTGTGGGCCAAAAGCTATATTGAGGCTTATAATCTTATAGAGACTATGGCTGCAAATGAGCATCAAAACCCAACTCAGAGGATGATGCCTGGGAAGGTAGCAGGTATTCTGGAAGTCGATGCAGCCACCGCTATTGCAGCGCAGCTCCAAGCGCTGTCTATGAAGGTCGATTCTCTAGCTACATATGGAGTTAATCAAATAGCTATGGTTTGTGAGCTTTGTGCAGGTTCTCATGCTACGGATCAGTGTTCTCTTGTCAACGAATCTATTCAGTATGTGAATAATTATCAGTGACAACAGCAGCCTGTGCCAGCTACTTATCATCCTAATAACAGAAATCATCCAAATTTCAGCTGGGGTAATAATCAGAATGCTATTCAACCACCATATCAGCAAGGTGCGAGTAAACAGTTTAATCCACCTGGATTCCAGCAAACACAGCAGTATGCTCAAAGGCAATCATATCCTCAACAGGGAAGTGCAGCTGCACCTACTAGTGCTGATTTTGAGGAACTTAAGCTGTTATGCAAAAGTCAGGTGGTTTCTATCAAGACCTTGGAAAACCAAATAGGTCAAATAGCCAATGCAGTGCTCAATCGTCAACCTGGCACTCTTCCCAGTGACACGGAAGTACGAGGTAGGAAGGAAGCTAAAGAGCAAGTCAAGGCTACTACCTTAAGGTCTGGAAAAGTTGCTGATGCTGAAAAGGCAAAAGAAGGAGAAGCTGAAGTTAGAGATGAAGAAGCTAAGCAAAAGGAGAAAGCGGTGGAACCAAGGAAAACTACTGTTGAACACACTTTTCCTGAGGGTAATACAGGGGAGAAATAGCTCTATCATCCGCCACCTTTTCCTAAGAGATTGCAACAACAAAAGCTGGATAGACAGTTCAGAAAGTTTTTGGAGGTGTTCAAGAAACTTCACATCAATATACCTTTCGCTGAGGCTCTGGAGCAAATGCCTAGTTATGCGAAGTTTATTAAGAGTATTCTTTCAAGGAAGGTGAAACTGGATGACCTTGAGACCGTTGCTCTCACGGAAGAATGCAGCGCTGTTCTGCAGCAAAAGTTACCTCCAAAGCTAAAAGATCCAGGTAGCTTCACCATTCCTTGCACCATTGGCAAGTTGACTTTTGACAAGTGCCTTTGTGATTTGGGAGCAAGCATCAATCTGATGCCGTTGTCGATCTTTAAAAAGTTAGATTTTCCTGATCCAAAACCCACATACATGTCTCTATAATTTGCTGATCATTTTATTACTTACCCAAGGGGCATAGTGGAGGATGTGCTAGTCAAGGTGGATAAGCTCTTCTTTCCTGCAGATTTTGTTATTCTGGATTTTGAGGAAGATAAGAAGATTCCCATAATCTTGGGAAGACCTTTCTTGGCTACTGGCCGTACCTTAATAGATGTGCAGAAAGGTGAACTTACGATGCGGGTACAAGATCAGGATGTGACCTTCAACGTATTCAAGGCAATGAAATTCCCTACAGAAGATGAGGAGTGCTTAAAAGTGGATGTGATTGATTCTGCGGTTACTTCGGAACTCGATCGCATGCTAATGTCTGATGCATTGGAAAAGGCCTTAGTGGGGGATTTTGACAGTGATGATGAGGATGGCAATGAGCAATTACAATATCTGAATGCTTCTCCCTGGAAGCGAAAGCTGGACATGCCGTTTGAATCTCTTGGTGCTTCTGACCTCAAGAATGCTGAAGGAAAGCTCAAACCATCAATAGAGGAAGCACCTACCTTGGAGCTCAAGCCATTACCTGAACACTTGAGGTATGCTTTTTTAGGTGATGCATCTACTTTACCTGTTATTATTGCATCTGACCTTTCAGGTAGTGAGGAAGACAAGCTCTTAAGGATTTTGAGAGAATTCAAATCAGCTATTGGATAGACCATAGCAGACATCAAGGGGATCAGCCCTTCATATTGTATGCATGAAATTCTGCTAGAGGAAGGTAGTAAACCGACGGTTGAACAGCAGCGCAGACTTAATCCTATCATGAAGGAGGTGGTGAAGAAAGAAATTCTGAAATGGCTAGATGCAGACATCATTTATCCTATTTCTGACAGTTCTTGGGTGAGCCCCGTACAATGTGTACCTAAGAAAGGAGGTATCACTATGGTAGTAAATGAGAAGAATGAGCTCATCCCCACTCGAACAGTTACAGGATGGAGAGTATGTATGGATTATCGAAAGTTGAACAAAGCCACAAGGAAGGATCACTTCCCTCTTCCATTCATTGATCAGATGCTTGACAGGTTGGCTGGTCATGAGTATTATTGTCTTCTGGATGGCTATTCAGGGTATAATCAGATTTGTATTGCACCAGAGGATCAGGAAAAGACTACCTTAACTTGTCCATTTGGCACATTTGCTTTTCGCAGAGTCTCATTTGGGTTATGTGGCGCCCCGACCACTTTTCAGAAATGTATGATGGCTATATTCTCTGACATGATTGGAAATAATGTCGAGGTGTTCATGGACGACTTCTCCGTCTTTGGACATTCATATGATGAATGTTTGAATAATCTTCGTGCCGTACTCAAAAGGTGCGTGGAAACTAATTTGGTGCTCAATTGGGAGAAATGTCATATTATGGTGCGTGAAGGCATTATTCTTGGGCATAAGGTCTCTAGCAAGGGTCTGGAGGTGGACAAGGCCAAGGTGGGAGTCATTTAAAATCTTCCACCACCTATTTCTGTGAAAGGAATCCGTAGTTTTCTTGGTCATGCGGGTTTTTATCGGCGATTCATCAAGGACTTTTCGAAGATATCCAAGCCGTTTGCTTGAGAAAGATGTGCCTTTCAAATTTGATGATGAATGTTTGGCGGCATTCGAGAATCTCAAGAAGAGTTTGATCACTGCACCAGTTATTACAGCACAGATTGGACAGAGCCATTTGAGATGATGTGTGATGCGAGTCATTATGCGGTAGGTGCAGTTCTGGGGCAGCGCAAGAATAATCTCTTTCATGTGGTCTATTATGCGAGTAAGACCTTAAATGGGGCCCAAATGAACTATACCACTACGGAGAAGGAGCTCTTGGCTATAGTCTTTGGTTTCGAGAAATTTCGATCTTATCTGCTTGGGACTAAAGTAACAGTATTCACTGATCATGCGGCCATTCGCTATTTGGTTTCCAAGAAGGAATCGAAGCCGAGACTCATTCGTTGGGTACTCTTACTTCAAGAATTTGAGTTAGAAATCAAGGATCGAAAAGGTACTGAGAATCAAGTAGATGACCATCTCTCTAGGTTGGAGAATCCCGAGTCTACTTCACAAGATAGGACATTAATCAATGAATCTTTTTCGGATGAGCAGCTATTCACAGTTCAAAAGGAAGAGCCATGGTTTGCAGATATTGTAAACTATCTTGTCAGCAATATAATGCCTCCTAATTTGACCTCCGCTCAAAAGAAGAAGTTTCTGCATGAGGTGAAGTGGTATATGTGGGATGAACCATATTTGTTTAGACAGGGAGCTGACCATATCATCAGGAGATGTATCCCGTTCTGTGAGACGGAGGGGATATTATGAGACTACCACTCCACAGTTTATGGTGGACACTATGGTGGTGAGAAGACGGCAGCTCGTATTCTGCAAGCAGGTTTTTTCTGGCCTACTTTGTTTAAGGATGCTCATCAGTTTGTTTTAAGGTGTGATCGTTGCCAAAGAGTGGGAAATTTGACGAGAAAGGATGAGATGCCGTTAAATGTGATGCTTGAAGTCGAGGTCTTTGATGTTTGGGGAATCGATTTCATGGGGCCTTTTGTCTCATCCTGCAATAATCAGTGCATCTTGCTGGCAGTCGATTACGTCTCAAAATGGGTAGAAGTCAAAGATTTACCGACAAATGATGCAAAGGAAGTGCTGAATTTTCTTCATAAGCAGATTTTCACAAGGTTTGGAACACCTCGGGTAATCATAAGTGATGAAGGGTCGCATTTCTGCAACCGTAAGTTCACTTCTATGATGCAGCGTTATAATGTGAATTATCGAGTTGCTACTACCTATCATCCGCAAACAAATGGTCAAGCGGAAGTGTCTAACAAAGAGATCAAGCGCATTCTAGAAAAGGTTGTTTGTCCGTCAAGGAAGGATTGGTCTTTAAAGCTCGATGAAGCTGTTTGGGCTTACAGAACAGCATACAAAACTCTACTTGGTATGTCCCCGTTTCAGTTGGTGTACGGTAAGGGATGTCATTTACCTGCGGAGCTTGAGCATAACGCCTACTGAGCGTTGAAAAAGTTGAACCTGGATTTAGATGCAGCTGGTAAGAAAAGAATGCTTCAGCTTAATGAACTTGATGAATTCCGACTTCAAGCATACGAGAATAACAAAATGTACAAGGAAAAGGTGAAGAGGTGGCACGATAGGAAGCTATATCCTAAGTTATTCGTGCCGGGGCAACAAGTTCTCTTATTCAACTCTCGTCTCCGACTTTTTCCTGGGAAGTTGAAATCGAGGTGGTCTAGACCTTTTATTGTCAAAACTATGTTCCCACATGGAGCGGTGGAAATTTTTGAGAATGATCCGGACCAAGCATTCAAGGTTAATGGTCAGCGTTTGAAGCACTACTATGGGGACATGGCAAACCGAGAAGTGGTTAGTGCCATTTTATTGACTACTTGAGAAAGGTACGCAACGTCAAGCTAATGACGAAAAAGAAGCGTTGCGTGGGAGGCAACCCATGATTTGTTGTTACAGGAACCCTTAGAAGTTAATAACCTATACAAAAACGCAAAAAAATCAGAAAATCGGGACTGAAATTTTTTTTTTCCAGTGACCCCCTGAGCGCCCGCTCAGCTCTGCTGAGCGCCCGCTCAGCTCTGCTGAGCGCCCGCTCAGCTCTGCTGAGCGCCCGCTCAGCTTTGCTGAGCGACCGCTCAGGGGTCGGTTGCCAGAAATTTTTTTTACAGTTCATAAAAATACAAAAAAATCAGAAAATTAAAAAAACCCAACACAGCCCATAAACCCACGAATTCTTTTCCTATTCCTCCATGATTTTTATCCCTCAACCCCACTCCTAATCTAATTTAACCTAATCCACACCCTATATATACATACACCTATCCTACATATCTCCCACAAACTTTCTACACTTAAACTCTCTCCCAAACACAAAAACTCAGTTCTTAAACACTTTTATTCAAGATTCAATGGCACCCAAGAGAGCACGAAAGATTGATAGCAGCAGCACAGTCCCTACTGTTGATTCATCGAGGGGTACTACTGCAAGGCCTCGGTTGAATGACAGAGCTGCGGAGGAGGAGTAAACTAGGCTTTTGGGGAAGCCGATTCTGAAGGAGAGAGGGTTTTTTCCATCGGGGAGGGATGGTGAGTTGCTACCCATGATTACAGAGAAGGGGTGGATAGCTTTTTGTTAGTCACCCGAAGCAGTGCCGATGAGCATGGTTCGCGAGTCCTATGCGAATGCGGAGGCCGAAAAGAATGGGTTTTCTGTGGTCCGAGGGCTGACGGTTGATTATCACCCAGGGGCGATTCGCCGTGTGATTGGGCAGCGAGAGAGGAAGCCCGAAGAGGAGAACTGGAATGAGAAGACTGCTGAGGATTTTGACTTGGATTTGATTTGTGCTACTCTCTGTAGGCCGGGCTCAGTTTGGACCTTCAAGACCGGCAATAATGAGTATCGTCACTTCCTGGCGATCGCTATGAACAGGTATGCCCGTGCATGGAATGCATTTATTTATGCTAATATTTTGCCTTCTTCGCATGCACACGAGGTCACAGTTGAGAGAGCACAGTTGTTGTGGGGAATTCTTAATGAGGAGTACTATGTGGACCTTGGTGAGTTTATCTACCAAGGAATTCTGAAGTTTTTGAGGGGAGCTAAGCATATGAACATCCCTTATGCATCCACGGTTACGAAGCTTTGCCGAGCAGTGGGAGTGAACTGGCCGGCTCATGAGCTGTTGTAGTTGCCGACCGCTCCGATTGATTCTGGGACTCTGAATGGGATGCAGGAGTGGACCGGTGGTGAGCCCGAGGAGCATGGGCTGGGTTATCGTCTTCCAGGAGGGCGTCCAGCAAGAGGTGCTACTATGGCTAGGCCTAGGCGTGATGAGGCTGGTTCTTCGAGAGCTCAGGAGGGTGCTGGGATGGCTGATACCCAGTATAGGAGGCTTTCACGGCGGATGGATGCCATGTACGGGACGCAGAGCAGGTTTGCTCAGGAGCTCACCCTTACGTTAGGGACTGTTTTTCGGGGCCTTGGAGCTGATATCTAGTGGCCAGTTTTTGGTGAGAACTCTGCATACCCGCCGCCTGATACTCCACCCACTGAGGGTGATGATGATGATGACTCCGAGTAGGTATACCCTGTGTTCCTTTCTACTACCTTCACCGGGGACAGTGAAGATTTTAAGTTTGGGGGTGGTAGTTAAGGAATATTTTGTGTGTGTCATATAGCTGCATATTCATGATAGTTTAGTTCATATAGTTGCATAATTTTTGCCATATAGTTTTTTTTTGTTTTATAGCTTTATTTGTTTATCATGTCATGTAGCTCATGCATATACCATGATCCCTTTTGCGATGGTTTATCGACTGAATTGTGATATTTATGCGAGTGTAGTGATAGCATTAAAGTGATATTGAGTCGTGTAGGTTGATATGCATGCTAGAAGCACTTGTAGTTTCACTAAGTCTTAGAGAATGCTTAAGGGCTAGATTGTTGTTATGATCTGATTGTTTTCGAGGTTAATCTATTTATTATGCTTAGAATTCGATAATAGGTTCTTAGTGATAAAGGCATGAAAAAGAAAAAAAATAGAGTAAAAATGGAATTTGTTGCTAGTTGTGTCTAGGCGTCAAATGGCTAGTAGCCGCCTCGCATGTTATGCGAGTAGTCTAGGGTTGAGCGAGATGTAGCGAAACGCACTTGCTCAGAAATTGTAAAAAAAAAGAAAAAAAAATTATGGTATTTATGCATAATTGATCACGAGTGGGCTCTTTGGTATTCGAGTTATTAAGTTCTTAGGGGACTTTATGCCTAGTGACCTAAGGCTTTTAGAGTCTGGGATCCGCTAACCTAACGCTCGTTACATGGATACCATTGTATAAGTCTTTTGTGGACCTCACTCATTGCACGGTCAAATAAGCATTGTTGTCGTAAATAAAAAGCATGATTCCGTAATAAGCTCCAAAATTCTTGTAGTGTTATATGTCGCTTTGTGCCTAGAATTTTTATTCTTTGTATAATCATGTGATTGCCTTGATCATAATTGAGTCATAATAATTGGTCTAGTTACGAAGCATATCTGTTAAGCATCTGCACACACCACGTTTCTGGCTGTATGTTCGTTTGCATGAGTTTATTGATCTTTAGTCGCCTAACTGCATTTGTTGAGATGTTGCAATTTGGTTGGTTTGTTCGTAGTAAGGGGGATTGCTGCGTTTTCATATAGATTGCATTCATGCATGTTTTTATTTGTTTTTGAGTCTGTGACGCTTGAGGACAAGCATCGATTTAAGTTTGGGGGTGCGATAAGTGGCATTTTATACCACTTAGAACATCTTAAAATGGCTTAAATTGGTGCCTTGAAATCAAGTATTTTGTGTATTTGATGCGTTTTTTTAGTGTTTATGCATTTCAGGGTATTAGTTGCATTTCGGAGGAGTAATCATCAAGAATAAGCCTTGGCATGTGTTCACCATTGAGAGAGGAAAGAAAGGGGCAGATTACGGCGAAGAAACGGAGCAAACTCAGGATTTTTCCAGTAGGGTCCTGAGCGCCCGCTCAGCAATGCTGAGCGGCCGCGCAGGAAGCTGAGCGCCCGCTCAGCTATGCTGAGCGGCCGCGCAGGGTCGGGAAATTAAATAGTTATTTTTAGACTTCTACTTTTGTTTGGCTTCCACTTCTATATAATCTGAGTTTTATGGGACTATTATATAAGTAGATTTGGAGACGTTTTCACGAGAGAGGATCGTGGTATTAAGCAAGGAGCGAAGGAGATAAGGAAGAAGACCGTTTTAGCACACAACAACGAAGAGGAAGCATATTTTCTTGTGATTCTTGTTTCATTGTAACGTTGGATGCTAGTTTTCTTACTTTGAACCTATTTACTCTTGTGACGTACTATATTTTAATATAATTAGTTTAGTTATTATTTTCTTGTGTTTGTTTATCATGATTTCATATGAACCCATGATGACGATAAGTGCTATTATGGGCTAATCGTGATCATGGGGTCGTAACGGATTTACAATGGAATTCTTTAGTTAATTGTTTAATACTTTAGTGTGTGATGATTGTATGATAACTAGTATTGGTTGTGCGTATTCGTCTTATGTGCATCGCGAACATATAAGATAGGGTGTTAATCTCTTGTGAAGCGACGGTGGATCTTGAGATTTAGAACTTGCCATGCTAGCATAGGTTCATGTATGATGTGCATGATTAGTGGGTAACTCTAACAGTTTTATTCGGCCTGTGTAATCAAAAGGAATAACTTGTGCTTAAATCATTGTGTTGTCAATTTCTGTAGACATATAGGAACTCAACATAATTGATGACTATTCAACTTCTATCTTAATTGTGGATGTTTGGTAGAATGGTATTAGTACAATGAAAGTTGGCTTTTATCAGTTTCTTGTTATTCGATTAATATCATCACTGTCACATGCTAAAGGTAATAACAATAACTATTGAAGGAAGTAGTAATGAAGTTGTGATCTCATGAGTGTTTTAATATTGATAATTGAAGTGTTAATTAAGCGATAAATTAAGTAATTAATTGTAGTTAATATTTAGTCAACAATTCTAAGTGTTAATGTCTTAACATTGAGAAGTAATCATACATTGGTGCGTTAGTTTAATTATACAATAATTAGTCTGAGTTCCTGTGGGAACGAACTAGAAAGTATTCTATATTACTTGTGAACGCGTATACTTGCGTGAATATTAGCGTGTGTTTTCGCCCTAACAGTTCACCAGGTCCTAATACTGCACAACTCTTAACTCTGAACTAATGAAACGGTCAACAGATCTAGCCCTCTCTACAGCCATCTGTGTCAATGCCCTCACACGGGCTCACACCTCAGGGGAAGGGGCAGGGATGCCCTGGAAAGGTGCAACAGGTACCTGATTAAACTGAGCAGCAAACTCTGGGCTCTGATCTCTGATAAAAGAAGTATTCACCGCCCTATGAACATGGTAAGGGATCAGTGAAGAAGTACCACTAGGGACCAAAGGAGGTACTGGAGGTCTCATCATGGAAGAAATGGGACCGCAGCTGGGAAGGAAATCCCTGACATCAGACACAGACCTACGTACCCAACGGGGACAAGGACCAGATCTAGGGATGTCTCTAGGCACAAAGGAAGGGACTAGTGGAGAAGTCATAGGGGTCTCCTCAGTAATAGCATCAGGGGGTCTCTCAGAATCTGTGCTATCCGAATCAGAGGGATTCTCCCGAGATGGAAAACTCGAAATCGCAATAGGCCACTGTCAACATAATAAATATACAGGGAAGACACAACCAGGTCAAGACAATTCTATCAAAACATTTAATAGATGCCAGGGTAACGCGTCGGAACCTTCGACTGACTCTAAAGGTTTGCTCCTCTATATGAGTTGCTGACTCACACCTAAAGACTCACATTATCACCTACTCTACACAATCCCTAACCTGAATCAGGGACTTGAACCTATAGCTCTGATACCAACTGTGACAGCCTCAACCCCGGGGTCAGGAGTTGACGTCACTAAACACAATTATCAAAAATATAAACAATAGAATTATTATTAAAATATACTAACTTGACCCCAAACCAAGATCCGATCCAGGTTCAAGTACAATTCAGGTTCTCAATACTACAAACTCTTTATTCAATATCTAACACACTCTAACTTTATTCAGCAACTCCTCAGACCTCATGGCCCGATACAAACTACCTCAGAGGAGCCGGGTCCAGTAGGGGCGGGAACATGGGTCGGTCTGACTGATCTTCTAGGCATCTACGAGATATACATAACAGTTTATAAGGATGAGCATAATCGCTCAGCAGTACCAACATATGAATAAAGAATAAAAGCAATAATGTAACAATAATAAGAACAGAGTTGTAATCATGATATCAACATTTCATAATGAAAATCAGAGATAAATGGATATCACTAACTAGCATGCTTTATTAAAACAATATGGTAGTGTGCTGTGTAAATACCAAAGTCCAATTTTAGCATGCTAATTACATTTATAAAACCGCTGTAACAACTACTTATGCTCTTATGTAGATCACAAATTCTAATCAGATACGTAGCGGATATGTGAAGACAGCTGATCAGGCTATCAACACCAGACGGCTCTAACTGCCATCCCATTCACCTGTTCCGGAACTCAGAGACTAGCTAGGTCTCTGACCTGCTGGACTAATCGGTTTTATAGTGCACGCAACCGAATTAGCCTCTTACGCCACCTCAATAGGCCTACTCTGGCCCCAATATATCCCATATATGACCGTTTTATCCAGTTTTCAAAAAACTTGTACCTATCTCATTTTCAAAATCATTTATTTAACCAGCACACATATAAAATCCATTTCGCAAATCATTTTATTCGAGATAGGTACCTTTCGAGGTTACTTCTCCCCAAAACAATTTAAAACAGTGATTTATAACTACAGGGGATACATAACTTAAAATGTTTCTGTTCCAATACGAGAATAAAACATTTAGCTATTCATATGCACTGAACCATAAAAGAATGGTTAGGGATACTTGCCTTGCAACGCTTTACAAAACCCTAAGTAGCTTTCACGCTGACTTCGATCCTGGGAAAACTCGACTGGGATCTACAAATACAGAGTACCTTAATTAGTTATACCGACATGCTTGATATCCTCATATCCTAATAACACAAATCCGACAACCTGACTCGTATTATTATTATACACATAATCATGTAATCACCTCTCTCGAACATAAATAGGGGTAACACGTAGAACATAATTATGTATGTTTACAAATACATTTTTAGAAAATTTTGGCAGCAACTTCTTTATTTCTATGACTACCCGTCGATTATAATTGACGTCAATAATCCTCAACAATCCACATTTTCATTCTATACCAATTCTATATTCACGCACAATTTAGTTTCAAAAACATTTTATACGAATCATTTTATTTATTTATAAGGTTTAGGACTCAGAACATCGTCATCACCGTCCACCGTTGACTCACCGAAGTTCATCGTCAACGGCGGCACAATTTATTGGCGCCCGATATAATACGGGTTCCCAAATAAATTATACCGATTAATTTAATTTTCTCGCAACAAATATTTTTATATCATAAATATTACTCAAAATTTACTGCAATATAGAAATTATCATTAAAAATCTGCACAGTCCAGTCCATTAGCACACAAACGGCCCAAACAGGCCAAACAACACAAACAATATGCATAAACAGGCTCACAAAATAGGCCCAATAGTAGTGCCCAACTGAAAGCCCAATAACCAGCCCAACCAAACACACAGCCGCACAATTGCACAACTAACACACGCGCCACCGCGCCACACACACACACACAATCGAATACACACACATACACACACAGGGCACACACACATATATATATATGTATACCAACTGCATAATAAAAAGCCAAGCCAACCAGAAAACAGGGGCGGGTCACCGGAGAGATCGCCGGAAAAATTGGAAATTGGAGAAACGAAGCCCAGGAAAGCAAAGAGAAAGGAAGAAGATGAAAACCGAGGAAAGGAGTCGAGCAAAAGCAAGAAACAATCAAGCGAGAACAGAGAGAATCGAGAGAGTTCAAGACACAGCCGAATGACCAAAGGGAAATGAGTGTCAAGGAAATAACAGGGCAGCCACACGTGTCATGTTAAAACATGATACGTGTTGGTTTATTATTAATCCGAACTTCTGAATCCCTGGAACACAGTTTATATCCCGACATTACACTTTTAACGAACCAAGTAATATTGAAAACACATTGAAATAAATTCCAACTAATCCAAAAAGATCCAAAATATTCCGAAATAATTAAAAACATAATTTTCAAAATTTTAAAACAATTCTTAAAGCGCACTTTATACCTGCTTTTTAACCAATAACGAAACGACAAGCGAGTGAAACGAATCCCGAAAATTTCCAAAATAATTTTAAAATTCTCAAAATATTATGAACTTAATAAAATATGAGTTTCGTGATTTTTGAAAATTTCCATAATTAAATATGGATTTTAAAATAGAATATATACTCAGAAAATCATTTAAAAATAAATAATTAATGAAATATTGATTTCTCAATTTTATAAAGTCTTAAAAATAATTATTGAGATGATA
This sequence comes from Apium graveolens, assembly GCF_009905375.1. Taxonomy (NCBI): domain Eukaryota; kingdom Viridiplantae; phylum Streptophyta; class Magnoliopsida; order Apiales; family Apiaceae; genus Apium; species Apium graveolens. Next base: position 43,720,848 of record NC_133655.1, on the reverse strand, counting down.
AAATTATAAAACCAATTTTAGAAATAATCCAAGTATTTATGGAATTAAAACTACAATAAAATCACTTTTACAAGTCAAATAAAATCGTATAACTTACGAGTAAATCACACAATTCAATCTCAAATATCAACATATCACAAATAATTAAATAACAATCAACAACTACTGCCAAAACCATTATACACATTTTATTTAATTACTGAAACCTTTATTACACGTTTTAAATTTTAAAAATAAAAAGAAAAATACACGAGTCGTTATATCCTTTCCCCTTAAAAAGATTCTGTCCCCGGAATCTGACTTAACTAAACAAATGAGGATATTTATCAAGCATGTCTGACTCTAATTCCGAAGTAGACTCTTCTACTCGAGGATTTCTCCACAAAACTTTTACTATAGGAATCGACTTATTCCTAAGGACTCGTTTCTTAGGATTTGAATCGGTTGTTCCATATAGGACAAATCTGGCTGAAGCTCAATCGGTTCATATTCTATGACTTGATTTGAATTAGGGATATAGGGCTTCAACATAGATACGTGGAACACATTATAAATGTGCTTCCACTGCCGTGGTAGCGCTATCTCATAAGCAACATTTCCTACTTTCTTCAGAACCTCAAAGGGTCTCATAAATCTAGGGCTAAGCTTACCTTTCTGACCAAATCGTACTAACCCTTTCAAAGGTGATACCTTTAGTAACACTAGAGCCCCTATCTTGAAGTCCATATCTTTTCTATATAAATCTGCATACTTTCTCTGTCTATTTTGGGCTGCTTCTGTTTATTTGTGCGATTCTGTTTATGCTCTTTTCCAGTTAAGAAGGAACCTGTTGTTAGCGAGGATCCCCAATCCAGTGTGCGAGGTAAGATTCCTGGTTGAGCGGAATAAGCTAGCTGAAAACTTTTGTTATAGTTTAAGTTTGAGAAGTTTGTAAGAATGTTTAATATTCAGTTATAAATTTGAATAGTTGGGATTTTGACGTTTGTAATGTAAGTGTGTGTGTGTGGCTTGTGTTCATACTTTAACCTGTTGCGATCGTGGATGAAGGTAAGTAGGGTCACTGCATATTATTATTATCTTTATTATTGTTATAAGCAGGTTTATATAGAAGGTGTGTGTGTGGACCCCAAACTTCTGACCCGGGTTTGGAGGGCGCCATACAACAACTACCAATAACGATATATTCAGCCACAACTGTAGAAGTAGAGACCGAATTTTGCTTTTTACTGAACCAGGATACTAGCTTATTTCCAAGAAATTGACAGGTTCCTGTAGTACTTTTTCTATCAATTTTACAATCTACATATGAATAACCATTTAGATCAAAACCAGAATCTCTAGGATACCAAATGCCAAGTTTTGGTGTTTCTTCGAGATATCTGAAAATTCTCTTAATAGCTGCTAAATGAGATTTTCTAGGATTAGCCTAAAATCTAGCACAAAGACATGTAGAAAACATTAAATCTGTCCCACTTTCTGTTAAATATAAAATTGAGCCAACCATGCCTCTATAGCTTGAAATATCCACAAACTTTTCAACAGTGTTTAGTTCAAGTTTAGTTGTAGTGGTCATGGGAGTTTTTGCAGATGTGCAATCCATTAAATCAAACTTCTTTAAAAGATCATAAATAAATTTGGTTTGACTAATGAATATTCCATCACTAACTTGCTTAACTTGTAAACTAAGAAAGTAAGTTAGTTCTCCCATCATGCTCATTTCATATTTACTTTGCATCAATTTGGCAAACTTTTTACAAAGCTTTTCATCTGTAGAGCCAAATATTATATCATCTACATAAATTTGAACAAGTATACTAGAGCCATTAACAATTCTATAAAATAAAGTTTTATCAATAGTACATCTTGTGAAATGATTTTCTAAGAGAAACTTTGACAAATTGTCATACCAAGCTCTTGGTGCTTGCTTCAGTCCATAAAGTGCTTTCAAAAGATAGTAGACATATTCTGGAAAATTGGGATCTTCAAAACCAGGAGGTTGACTAACATAGACTTACTCCTCAAAATCTCCATTCAGAGAGGCACTTTTGACATCCATTTGATAGACTTTGAAATTGGCATGGGCTACATAGGCTAGAAAAATTCTGATGGCTTCAAGTTTTGCAACAGGAGCAAATGTCTCATCAAAATATATTCCTTTTTGTTGAAATTATCCCTTAGCAACCAATCTAGCTTTGTTCCTAACTAATATGCCATTTTCATCCATCTTGTTTCTGAATACCCACTTGGTGTCAATAAAATTCTTTCCTTTAGGCTTGGGTACCAGTTTTCAAACTTTATTCCTTTCAAATTGGTTTAGCTTCTCCTGCATAGTTAAAACCCAATCGGGATCCAACAGAGCTTCTTCTACCTTTTTAGGTTCTTCCTGTGATAGAAAGCTACTGTAAAGAAATTCTTCTTGAGTTATTTTTCTTGTTTGCACTCTTGAATATGCATCACCAATATTAATTCAAATGGGTGATCTCTTGTCCATTTTCTCTGTTGTGGTAGATTAGCTCTAGATGAAGAGGCCTCATAATTGTCTTGATGAGTGACTGAGTTTTGATTAGAAGGAACTCCCCATGAGTTTGTGGATCTATGACTTGAAGTTGAGGTAAATTCTGATTGTGATCTGTATTGGCTATCAACTCATATTGATGGATCAACGGATGTTGTTCTTTGCCTTTTGACGGATGATACAGATTGTCTTTCAATGGTTGATGTACTTGGTCTTTCGACAAATGTTGAATTATGTACTTCATTAGTTGTAGACTTTTCTGCATTGCCCTTAGATATTGGTTCTTGATCATTTTCATTATCACTATCTTCACAAATCATCTCAACATTGTCGAATTTGAGGCTTTCATGGAAATCTCCATCTTGCAGTCCTTCAATATTTTTATCATCAAACACAACATGTACTGATTCCATAACAATGTTGGTTCTGAGATTGTAGACTCTGTATGTTTTTCCAACTGCATATCCAACCAAGATACCTTCATCTACTTTGGCATTAAACTTTCCATGCTGATCAGTTTGATTTCTTAAGATATAGCATTTGCAGCCAAATACATGAAGAAATTTTAATGTTGGCTTCCTATTCTTGAACAATTGGTAGGGTCTCATGCATTTTACTTGATTAACCAAGGAAATTGTTTGACTGTAGTATGCAGTGTTTACAGCTTTTGCCCAAAAGTATATTGGTAATTTTAATTCTTCTAGCATTATTCTTGCAGCTTCAATAAGAGATATGTGCTTCCTTTCCACCACTCTATTTTGTTGTGGGGTTCTTGCTGCTGAAAACTGATGCATGATCCCATTATATTCAGAAAACATCCTCATCACAGAATTCTTGAACTCAGTTCCATTGTCACTCCTGATTCTTCTAACTTTGAAGTCAGGATGATTGTTAACTTACCTTATGTGATTGATGATGATTTCACTAGCTTCATCTTTGGATTTTAGAAAATATATCCAAGAGAACTTTGAGAAATCATCCACAATTACTAGGCAGTATCTTTTCTTTGAGATGGACAATACATTGACTGGTCCAAATAAGTCCATGTGCAGTAGTTGCAAAGGTTCTTTAATTGTTGAATCAAGCTTCTTCCTGAATGATGCCTTGATTTGCTTTCCTTTCTGATAGGCATCACACAATCCATCCTTTGAGAATTCCACTTGAGTAATTCCTCTTACCAAATCTTTCCTGACTAGCTCATTCATAGTCTTGAAATTAAGGTGGGACAGCTTCTTGTGCCATATCCAACTTTCATCTTGACTTGCCTTGCTGAAGAGACAAGTGACAGATTCTGCATTTGATGAGTTGAAATCAGTTAGATACACATTTCCTTTTATCACGCCAGTGAGAACCACTTTTTTGCTTTTCTTGTTGGTCATAACACATGCTTCAGAATTAAATGTTACTGAGTTGCCCTTGTCACAAAGCTGGCTGATACTCAACAGATTGTGCGTGAGTCCATCCACTAGGGCAACTTCCTCAATGATGATATTGTTTTTAGAAATCAAGCCATATCACATAGTATAATCCTTGCTGTCATCTCCAAAAGTGATACTTGGGCCAGCTCTCTTCTTGAATTCAGTGAACAGGGTAGAATCTCCAGTCATGTGCCTTGAGCACCCACTGTCCAAATACCAAAGATTCTTTCTGTTTCCCTGCACACAACAAAATCAAATCAAGTTGATTTTGGTACCCAAATTTCCTTGGGTCCTGTTTTGTTAGCCTTTTTCTTCGGTTTCTTAGGCTTGTCCTCATTTGACTTAGGTATTTGAGATTCATCCTTAGTCAATTGAATAGAACCCTTAAAACCATTCATCATTGCAGAATTATCATGCACAAGTTGGTTAGCATGGAAAGGCATATTCTGTGCACACATGTTATTCCAGTAAGGTATGCTAAATGGCATTTGTGGTATACTAAATGCTGTATAATATGGATTTTGTGCAAATGGCATATTAGCAAACTGTGCATTCAAATTATGTGCAGGCATAACATTCACATGCATTATAGGCATACTAAGAAATGAAGGAGGTGCAGACATGAGAGCACACATAGCATGTTTATAATTAACAGATAAATGATTAACACTACCACATCTCACACAGATTTTTCTAGGAGCATATTTATCAGGTGTGTAGTTGTTATGCTTGTTAATTCCTACTTTCCCATTTTTATTGTTTTTCCTTTTAGATTCTGCCTTAACCTCAAGTTTCTCCAATCTGTCATTCAATTGCTTGATTGACAAATGCCCTACATTAACTCTCTTGTTCTTTTCACCTAACTTGTTTCTTCTAGAACAAAATGCTTGGAAACTGATCCATATTTCTCATTTAACTTAGCTAGCTGGGATTTGCTAACTGGCTTTCTTTCACTCAACGGATGTGGTTCCTTCTCTTTAGATGGATAATTCTTTTGATTATTCGACGGATAACATTCATCATCCGTCGAATCCACATCCGTTGAAAGTCCTTCTTCCAAGTTGGAATTCAATTTCTCTTTGCTCTTTTTCCAGGCTTCATCACAAAAGGATTCTATACCTTGAACTTTAGTAATTTGAGCATGAACATCTCTGGATGATTTCCATGCCTTGATTACTTCCTGTTCTCGTTCAAGCTGCTTTCTTAAAATTTCTTCTTTTTTTAGGGATTCAGTTAGTTCTTCTTTAGCAGACTTGCATTCTATCTTCAATTTCTCAAACTCAACAAATTGAGTTTCCAACACATTGTTTCTTTCACTTAAAAACAAACATTTCTCTTTAATTTTAGTGTTTTCTTTAGTGAGAGATTTGAGTGTAACACGCAGATGATATAATTCAGTAGACATGTCATTTATGACATTATTACACTCAGGTTTAGATAAATGTGCTAGGTTCGTGGTGATTACCTGATTACTTGAAGAACTAACTTCTGCTTCATCTGATTTGGCCATCAGGGCTAGATTGATATAGCCTGTATCCTCATCTTCATCCAATCCATCATCAACTCAATCATTTTCTTGAGTTAGAAAGGCCCTTTCCTTTTGTTTGAGCAAATCAAAATACTTCTTTTTGTAATCCACATGCTCAAACTTCTTTCTGTCAGAATCAGACTTTCTACATTCATTTGCAAAATGACCACTCAAGCCACACTTGAAACATTTGAATTTTGACTTGTCAACCATGTTTCTGTTTGGCTTGGATTCTCCAAAATTCTTCTTGAATTTGAGCTTGGTAAACCTCCTAGATATAAAATCCAGATGCTCAACTATGTCATCCATGTCATCTTGACTAAGATGGTCTTCATGTTCAGCTACTAGCCCTTTTCCTTTGCCTTCACAAACTCTAGGGTTTGGTGCAGATTCAACAGCTTCAACTTTTATCTCCTTCTCCTTTTCTTCCTCAGCAACCAATGCAATGAATCCTCATTTCTTTCTTCCTTTCTCCAGCTTCTCATCTTGCTCTATTTCAAGCTCATAGATCTTTAGAATCCTATATAGTCTATCCAAGGTGAATTCCTTGTATTCTTGAGAGTTTTTTAATAAGATTGTCAAAGGCTTCCATTCCTTTGGTAGAGATCTAAGGAATTTAAAGTTTGAGTCCTTTTTTTGATAGACTCTTCCTTGCAACTTTAGAGCATTCGACAGTTTTTGAAACCTACTGAAAATATCAGTGAGTGACTCACTTTATTCACTATAAAAATGATCATATTATTGAATCAAAAGTTGCATTTTATTTTTCCCTTACTTGCTCAGTTCCATCATATATAACCTAAATAGTATCCCATACCTCTTTAGCATTTTTGTAGTTTATGATGTTGTCAAACATGTCACCATCAACATTATTAAAAAAAAATTCATGGACTTCTTATCCTTATGAACTTGTTCAACATCTGGATCAGACCAATTTGTTCTAGGCTTTGGAATGGATGCTTCATTTCCTGTAGCAGCTCTCATAGGGACATGTGGACCTTTCTCAATACATTCCACATATTTTTTAATCTTCAAAGAGGAGATGTTAGGTCACACACACTATAGAAGGGGGTTGAATACAGTGTTTAGCACAATCAAATCGAATATAAAAACTTAAGTAATAGAAAATAGATTTTATTCAACACAATAAACTCTGTTACAATATGGAACTGTCCTCTCTCAGTGATGAACAAATTATCACGAGAGCTGCTAGAGTTACAAAGAATAATAAATTCGATAATCGTAACACTTATAGTGTAAACTCTATGCCTGTGTTTATATACTACACAGTTACAAGATAATCTTCTAATTGATAGTGGAATATAATTATGCTTCCTAAAATATATCAACTAGTTATCTTTTCTTCCAAGTATTCTATTCTTCATAGAATTCCTTCTTCATGCACAATTCTTTTTGTCTTAGTCTCGATCTTCTTTCCTTTCAATCAGCCGCCTGCCTTATCTGAAAGTCATCTTAAGTCCTGGTATTATCTCCTGATAAATATCTTCTGAACCTTAAGTTATGATAACTTAAGTTCTGATATCTTAAGTTCTGTCTTCAGTATAAGTGTTGATTTCCAGTTAAGTACTGATTTGTCCTGTTATGTAAGATCTGAAAACTAAACACAAATCATATTACACATGATATTCTCAAATAAATCTAACAATCTCCTCCAACTTGTAAATTAGCATAATATACAAGTTCAACAGATATTTGATGATGTCAAAAACATTAAGTACAAATGTATGAGAATTTGACTAGATAACTACAACTTACAGTCCTTTCAGCTTTACCATCTTTAACTTTTGATAACCGCTTCAGTCTGTATAAACTTCAGAATTTATGTAAATGTAGATCTTTGACTTGGCTTCAACTTTCAATTTCTTTTGATCTCTTTGATATCAGGAGTTGTCCTGAGATAGTTTTTCAACAAACATCACTCTGCATATTCAAGTTCATTGACCATCCTCCTTTTAGCATTTATCAATTCAGTTATATCTTCTCCAGTTTGAAAAATAGCTGCTCTGAGATCATTTATCTTAGCTTTTCTTATCTCCTGATCTAGTCTAATCAGATATGCCTTGTCAGACTCTAGATTGAATTCCACAGCCTTATAACCCAGAAAAGTAGTTATAATACTAGCAGAGTTAGGCTTCATATCGACAATATCACCCTTGTGATCTCTGTACTTGGGACAGTATATGCTGTCAGACTTTAGAGAAGAAAGCTTCTTCTGTCTTTGAATTTGAGACTTTAAATATCCTACAGCACAATCTGTTAATCTGTCTTTCACTTGAAGTAGGAATAGAACATGTTCCAGTTCTTCAAAATACTTCAGTGGTATAGCATTTTTCTTAATCTGGTATACCCTTCCATCTGTCATAAAATATAACAAGATATGTTCTTTCAAGAAGGTATGGTAAACCATTTGTACAGATTCAAGTCAATTCAATCTTTCAGGAGTTGCTCCAACACCTGGTTCACTTAAGGAAGTTGGATCATTGGTAGTGTTATGTACTCTTCTTTCATCAGAATTACCCAACCCAGATTTATCTTTTACTTCCTTTCCTGTAACAACTCTTGCTTCAAAACCACTTGTTGCAGTCTTCAAAGATTGAGTCTGTTTAGCTTTGGTGAATCCTGGTAAGAGTATCTTTGAAAGTTTAACATGAGCAATGTCAGAGGTTTCCTTTTCCTTATCTTCTGATATCAAGCCAACTTGAGCTATGTCAGAGGTTGCTTGCTTCACTGTCATATCAGAACTTAGTAAATCTTGACTCTGAACAACATGAGCCATGTCAGAGGTTGTTTGAAAAATCTTCTTTGAAATCAGAGTAAGGCTAGTATCTGCTTCATCATCAGTTATTTCTTCATCCATGACTGGCATATAAACCTTTACAGGTTTATTAACCTTTTCTTTGCCCTTGGACCTTGGGTCAATTTCCATTTGTGATTTGGACTTGGTTGCCTCAGAACTTGTTCTTTCATTTATCACAATACCCTTAGGCTTTGGAAATTTCTTTTCAACAACAGAAGCTTCAGATTTTATCTTGACACCTTCTGCTTTGAGTCTAGCTTCTTCTTCCTTTAGACTCTCAAAGTCCATTCCTGGATTTTCTTTAAGAAATAACTGCTTTGAAATTTCTTCATCAAGTTCTAGATATCCACTAGAACTTATCCTTTTACCAGTATCAGAACTTTCTTCTCCCAGTATCAGAACTTGTTCCTTGACTTGTAATTCTAGCTTTACTTGACGAAAGTCCTTTGCCTTGACCTTGACCTCTACCCTTATTAGAGTTTCCCTGGTCATCATTTCCATCATCCTTTCCTTTCAGTGTCTGAATAGATTTGCATTTGGACTTAATCAATTTCTCCCCCTTTTTGGCATCAACAGGTAATAGAAGAGAGACAAGCAATTCCACTGAGGATTGGATCTCATTGAGTTGACTTTGGTGAGAAGCTTGATTCTTTAGAATTTCTTCAATTTGAGCTTGTTGCTTCTCCTGAGTTTTCTCAATGTAGGCAATTCTGTCAAAGGCTGACTTGAAAAATTTGTTCTTTTCAAGTTTCACATTCATATCTTGATTAATTAGAGCTTCCAGAATTTTGTTCACCTTGTCATGAGTTATTGTGTGTTGACCTTGAAGGTGCCTTGTACTCAATGCAGTAACTCTCAGTTGTGCCTTGAAATCATCATTTATCAGCATTTCATCAGCTTTTGCAAGATGCTCAGCAAGAATCTTTTCAGAAGGAACAAAACTAACTGAGTTCCATTCTTTAGTCCACTCCTTTCCTCTAGGAGTTTCACTCCAAGGTACTGGTGCTTCCCCTTTAATAAACTTCTTGACTAAATCAGCTTTATGAACAGTTTGTTGAGGTGCATGTCCTGATGGACCAGCTACATCAGCATCTAAATTACCAGCAGCTTCACCAGTAGTTTCTTCATTAGCAGCATCAGAACTTGTAGATCCTGCAGTATCAACATCCTCTGATAAAATAGCAGTATGGGAGGCTATAGAGGCTTCAACATTTTCCTCTATGTTAGGTCACACACACACTGTAGAGGGGGTGAATACAGTGTATAGTACACTCAAATCGAACTTTATGAACTTAAGTAACAGAAAACAAACTTTATTGAAACAATAAACTCTATTATAGTATGAAACTGTTACCTCTCAGTGATGAACAAATATCACTAGAGCTGCTAGGGTTATAATGAATAATCTTCTCTAATAATGATAACACTTCTAGTGTAAACCCTATATCTGTGTTTATATACTACAAAGTTACAAGATAATCGCTAATTGATATGGAATATAATTCTGCTTCCTAAAATATATCAATCAGATATCTTTTCTTCCAAGTATTCCATTCTTCACGGAATTCCTTCTTCATGCATATCTCTTCTTATGTTTATCTTGATCTTCTTTCCTTTAATCAGCTACTGTCCTTATCTGATTGTCCTTCAGCACTTAAGTTCTGATATCTATCTTCTGATGATTATCTCCTGATAACATAAGTACTGATATCCTTAAGTCCTGACTTCCAGTATAAGTACTGATCAACAGTTAAGTACTGATTTATCCTGTTCAAATAAGATCTGAAAGCTAAACATAAAACATATTAGCCATGACATTATCAAATATATCTAACAATCTCCCTCAACTTGTAAATTAACATAATATACAAGTTTAACAGATATTTGATGATGTCAAAAACATTAAGTACAAAAGCATGAGAATTAGACTAGATAACTACAACTTACAGTCCTTAAAGCTTTTACCAATTTCAACTTCTGATAACAACTTCAGTCTGTATAAATATCAGAATTTAAGCAGTTGTAGATCTTCGACTTGGCTTCATCATTTTCTGATCTCTCTGATGTCAGGAGTTGTTCTGAGATAGTTCTTCAACAAACATTTCTCAGCATATCTGAGTTCATCAATCATTCTCCTTTTGACATTTTTAAGCTCTACAGTATCTTCACCAGTTTGAAATATTGCAGCTCTGAGATCATTGATCTTTGCTTTTCTCAACTCCTGATCTAGTCTTATGATATAAGCTTTGTCAGACTCTAGATTGAATTCAAGTCCCTTAATACCAAGATATGTTCTGATCTGTGCAGTATTAGGCTTCATATCAACAATATCACCATTGTGATCTCTGTACTTTGGAACATATATGCTGTCAGACTTAACAGAATAAAGTCTTTTCTGTCTCTGAATCAGTTCTTTTAAGTAGTTTGCAGCAGTCTCTGTTATTCTGTCATCCACTTGAAGTAAGAAAAGTACATGCTCCAATTCTTCAAAATACTTCAATGGAATGGCATTTTGTCTTATATGATAAACCCTACCATCTGTCATAAAATACAACATGATGTATTCTTTCAAGTAGGTATAGTAAACCATCTGTACAGATTCCAGTTGATTCAATTTCTCAGGATTTGCTCCAATACCTGGTTCACTCAAGGAAGTTGGATCATTGGTAGTGTTGTGTACTCTTCTTTCATCAGCACTTCCCAATCCAGTTTTATCTCTAGCTTCCTTTCCAGTAACTACTCTTGCTTCAAAACCACTTGCAGTAGTCTTCAAAGATTGAGTCTGTTTTGCTTTAGTGAATCCTAGTAGGAGTGTCTTTGATCTATTTTCTGATATCAAGTTAACTTGAGCTCTGTCAGAGGTTACTTGCTTCTTCTGAATATCAGAACTTACAATTTCTTGACTCTGAACAACTTGAGCCATGTCAGAGGTTGTTTTAAGAACTTTTCTTGAAGTCAGAGCAAGATCATCTTTTTCATCAGTAATTTCTTCTTCCTCAGGAGGTACATAAACCTTGATAGGTTCACCAACCTTTTCTTTACCCTTGGATCTTGGATCTATCTGTGGTTGTGATCTAGCCAACATTGCTTCAGTATGTGTCCTTTCTTTGATCACAATGCCTTTGATTTTTGGAAGTGACTTTTTACCAGAAGCTTCAGATTTAGATGTGACTTTCTCTGATTTAAGTCTGGCTTCTTCTTCCTTTAAACTTTCCAAGTCCATTCCTGGATTTTCTTGAAGAAATAACTGTCTTGACATTTCCTCATCAAGATCTAGAAGTTCATCAGAACTTATCCTTTTACCAGCAGCAGAACTTATTCTTTTCCCAGTATCAGAACTTGTCCTGTGACTAGCTTGTCTTGATGTAAACCTTCTACCTTGACTATGACCGCTACCCCTTCCAGAGTATCCTTGATCATCATTTCCATCACCCTTTCCTTGCAGTGTCTTGTTAGTGTTGCATTTGGACTTAATTAGCTTCTCCCCCTTTTTGGCATCAGCAGGTAGTAAAAGAGAGATAAGTAATTCCACTGAGGATTGGATTTCAGTAAGTTGCGATTGCTGAGAAGCTTGATTTATCAGAATGTCATCAATCTGAGCTTGTTGTTTCTCTTGAGTTTTCTCAATATAAGCAATCCTGTCAATGGTAGGTTGAAAGAACTTTTTCTTATCAATTTTCCAAACTTGTTCTTGTTTGATAAAGTTCTCCTGAATCTTGTGTAGCTCTGCATGAGTAGTTGAATGAAGACCTTGTAGATGTTTAATACTCAATGCAGTGACTCTAAGCTGGGTTTTTAAATCATCAGAATTTAACATTTTATCAGCTTTAGTCCAGTGCTCAGCAAGATGTATTGCAGTTGGAACACATGAAACTGAGTTCCATTCCTTAGTCCACTCCTGACCTGCAGGAGTTTCACTCCAAGGTACTGGTGCATCCCTGATAACAAACTCCTTTACCAGTTCACACTTAGGAAGAGTCTGTTGAGGAGTATGTCCTGAAGGACCTGCTTCATCAGCATCTACAGTTGGAGCAGCTTCACCAGTATCTCCAACATTTACAGCATCAGAACTTAAAGAATCAGTATCTTTTGATAAGACAACAGTGTGAGTAGCAATGGAGGCTTCAGCATCCTCTAATTGCTGATCTGATACTAAGTTCTGATCAACAGCCATATCCTGATGCTCACCTAAAGTCTGATCATCAGCATCTTGATGCAGAGAAGGTGTTGTTGATAACTCTGGAGTTTGAACAGCATCAGTAACAGGTGTTGTGGAAGGATTATTTGATGTTGGAGCTTCTAAGAGAAATACTTGAGACACAACCAAGTGTTGAACATCAATATCCGCACTTGTGCCTGGATCAACAAGAGACACAGATGGTGAGTTAGCCTTGTCAGATACAGCTTCCTGAGATGGAGTTGATGGAGAAGAAGTGACTGGAGCAAATTCCTTGTCTTGTAAGATCAGAGATTCCTGATCCCCTTCCTTAGCTGCTTCCTCTTCATCATCTGAAACTGGCCTTTGTGCCCTCTGTTTCTTGTACTTCCTTGTTGAGTTGGATTCCTTGGGAGTTTCAGGAACTATCATTCGTCTAAGCCTCTTGAGAAGCCTAGAACCCCCAATTTCAGAATCCTTCTGAGAAACCTCTTTCTCAGCTTCAGTAACAACAGGTTCTCTAGAAGAAACCTGTTCCTCAGAATCAGATTCATCTCTCAATACAATCCTCCTTCTCTTTTGAGATGTTTGAGGAACATTCTTTGTCCTCTTTGGCTTGGAAGATGAAGGCTTCACAGTAGGTGCTGAAGATGAAGGTTGAGCAGTCTGTGAAGTGGAGATATAGGATTTGAGATATGTTCTGAGGGTAGGTTGAGTAGAATGAGAGGTAGGTACTGAGGTTGATGGATTTTGGGTGTTTGGAGTTGGTTGGACATCAGAGTAAACAGATCTATAAGTATCAGGATCAGCACTTACCAGGATCTGTTTTACAGACTTAGGAATCTGTAATGGTCTAACCACTTTTTTCTTAGTATCAGCATTTATCAGGTCATTAAAGTATCATTTTGCAACCTTAAAAGGTGGGGTTTGAGTGCTGACTAAATGAGGTTCATCAGTACAGTAAGTGTAAATAAGTTGACAGAATCTAGCAAAATAAACAACATCTCGATCCTCTGTCATCCTATCCCCAATAAAACCAATTAAAGCAGTTGCAGAATCAAAATGTGTTTGATGAATAATAGCATACCCTATGTGCTGACTCAGAATTGGGATATCATCAAAATTTGAACATTTGTTCCCAAAAGCTTTGGTGATGCAATCAAAGAAGAAACTCCATTCTCTTCTGATATTAGCCCGTTTCAACTGTCCAAGTTTCGTCAGACTCTTTTCATAGCCCAATTCAGCCATTAACTCCCGAAGGGCTGAGTCCTCTGGAATTGAGAAAGTACAATCTTCTGGAAGATGTAAAGCCCTGTGTACTGTACCAGGAGTGACTACAAATGATGAATCACCCACTTGAAAGATAATACTGGGAGTTCCACGTTGACCACCATCATCAAAAAGTCCAGTCCTCCAAAACCTCAGAACTTGTTGGCTTGAAAAGAATTCAGGCCGTGTTAATGCATACCCAACCTCACTATGTGCAAGAAGATCTTGCACAAAGTGCAGTTCAGATGGAGCTTCAGTGTGATCAAGAACTGCAGCATAGTTGTTGGAGACAAACTTAGCTCCATCAATGATTAAATCCTTTGGTGCCATGTGAAGAAAAAAAAATTGAGATTCAAGTATGCCTGTTAGGTGTTTGAGATAATGTCTGTATGAAAAACCAACGTGAGAAAGAAAGAGAAAGAGAGTAGAAGTAAGGAGAGAGATAAAATATAAAGAAAATAAAAGATTAAATAAATCTTCTCTCTGTTGTACTTATACTCTGAACAAAAATGTTACCGTTGGACACCTGTCAGATATGTAGTAATAACAGACAGTTACTGGGCTCGAGAAAACAGGAATCATTACTTACCCAGTTGCCTAGTTTCAAGGAAAAACCGTTCCATTTATCAAGAGAAACAGTTTTAATTCAAAATTTAAACCGTTAGCACTGATTGAATTATTTTTCACTGCATCATTGATATTCTAAATATACATCACATGAAAATGACCAAGATAAATTAGATATGTAAGTGCTGAAAATGAATCAGAACTTAATATAAAACAAAATTTATATGGTCATCAGAATATCAATCAGGATTTATCAACACAAGATAAAATAACTCAGAGACAAAATCTTGAAGTAAAAACAAAGTTCATTAATATATCAAGACAATACATTTATGAAATGGAAATTACATCAATACTTATACAAGATTTTCCCTAAGCTTCTAATCCTAACATCAACAGCCTTAGTCCTAGCTAAGAAGCCTGACAAAGCTGATGATGAAGAAAAACAGGAAGAAGACGAGATCAAGTCATCTTCTTCTTCCTACTCTCGACAAACAAAATGGCGAGTCAGATGATTCGCTCTTGCTGGCGGAGAGCTTCCAGCCTTTCCTCCTCCAATCGCTCCAGATGGCGATGGTAGTCCATATAGAAGAACAGAAGGTTTGTCAGTACCTCCTGTGGGACAGAGTCCCATATCTCCTCAGGAATGGCTGTGACATGCCATTCCTGCTGCCACTCGGCACAACTTAGCTCCATATTGAAGTTTTGGTAGTTCAAAAACATGTTGTATCTGACCATTGTGTTTTTGAAAGAAGAAGTATGAAGATAAGTGTGTGATGGGAAGGCTGATGTGAAGTGGTTTCTTATATAGGCAAGAGAATGCCAGGAGACACAAAGAAATTTAATGCTGACAGGTAGAATTAATTCTACCTCGTCTCCCAAGACTTTGAAAAAGAATAACATTCATTGGAAAGAGGAATCATGGTTTAAAACGCACAAGAAACAAGAAACAGTGGACTGTTCAAGGACGAATACCATTAATCCTAATCATAGTGACTATTAATCTTCCACTTCAACATATTCTAGTTCGAACTGAGACTGTTACCAAATTTTATTCACAGATAAGCCAAGTAAAGGATTAGACTGAGAAATCAGAACTTAGACCTATACCAGAACTTAACAGTCATCAGAACATAATTTCTTAACTCGAAAAAGGAATGCCCATCTTAGTAAATCCTCATACAAGTTCTGAGTTATAGACTTCAGAACTTAATCATCAGAACGTGTAACTAGAACTTATCCTCAGAATTTGTGCAATAATGACACAATGACTGTTTATCTAAAATAACATAGACCACCACAGAAATTTTCATCATTCAGATGGAGTGATGAGTGTGTGCATTAAGCTAAATAACAGACAAAGAGTAAAGTCTGATTCACTTCAGTACATCTTAGAAATAAGGCATAACTAAAATTTTGCTAAAGAGCTGTCACTGTCCTGAAACCTACTGATGAATGAGTTCATGCTTGAGTCCTCCTCAACTGTTTTGTGCTAATTTTATGCATCTTTTGAAATTCTATTTTACAGTGGCTTCTCAGTGTAAGTGAGTCACGACTGTGTATCAGAATTTATGCTATTATCAGAGTATTTCTCCAGTAATCATAGAGTGTGAAAAGTCACCAAGAAAATATTTTGCTTTTCTAATGCATATTTACTTAATACCAGCAATGCACTTAGATCGTCCCTTCCACATTTTTACTCTAGATCTCAAAGGAGTACCTGATTTTATTCTTTGATCTCTTTGCTTTTTCTTTTGATAAGTGAGGTTTATCAGCACTTAGTACATTCAGCAGTTTTACTAGTATCAGAACTTAACAGATGAGTAGTATTATTCTAATTTGTGACTTAGTAATAAGATATACAAAGTAAACTTAACTAAGCTCAATTATCAGAATTTGCTAGTGTCATAAGATTTCCACTTAAATAATTACTTCTTACATGGAATCATTTGTTTATTGAAGACTACTAGGTCAGTATCTAGCACAGTTATCCTCATAGAATTGAATAGGTACTTGAACAGACATATCACTTATCAGAGTTTAGAAACATATATCAGACAACAGTCAGTACTTAAAGACATTTATCAATTAAGCACAGAATACACAATGAGATTAATTCTGTAAATACTGAGCATAAAGTCTGATAACACAGAACAAGACTAAGCAGATTTAGAGAAAGAACCTGAAACCATTCCAAGTTCATTTACCAATCTTGTAAAAGTAGCTTCACACACTGTACCTTCATCCACATGTTCCCTGATGAAGTGGTACCTGATGCTGATGTGCTTTGTCATTGAGTGTTGAACTGGATTACCTGTCATAGCAATAGCACTTTGATTATCATAGTAAATAGGGATTTTGAAATATGTTAACCCATAATCCAGTAACTGATTCTTCATCTAAAGAATCTGTGCACAACAACTTCCTGCAGCAATATACTCTGCTTCTACAGTTGATGAGGAAATTGACTTTTGTTTCTTGCTGTACCAAGAAACCAATCTGCCTCCAAGAAATTGGCAGCTTCTACTTGTGCTTTTCCTGTCAATTTTGCAACCTGCAAAATCTGCATCTCAGTAACCTATTAGTTTAAAATCTGATTCTCTAGGATACCATAATCCCAGAGCAGCTGTTCCTTTAAGATACTTAAAGATTCTTTTTACAGCTGTTAAGTGAGGTTCTCTTGGATCTGCTTGAAATCTTGCACAAAGATAGGTAGCATACATGATATCAGGTCTACTAGCAGTTAGATAGAGTAGAGAGCCAATCATACCTCTTTAGTCAGTAATATCTACTGATTTACCGGTATCCTTATCCAGTTTTGTTGCAGTGGCCATTAGAGTGGATGCACTTGAACAATCTTGCATTCCAAATTTCTTCAGCAAGTTTCTCATTTGTAGATCCAAAAATGATATCATCAACATAAATCTGGACCAGAAGTAAGTTCTTTCCATGGTTGAGGTAGAACAGTGTTTTGTCTATTGTCCCTCCGTTGAATCCACTTTCCAGAAGAAACTGAGCTAAAGTCTCATACCATGCTCTAGGAGCTTGCTAAAGTCCATAAAGTGCTTTATCAAGCCTGTAGAAATAATCTGGATGTTTGGTATCTACAAAACCTGGAGGTTATTCAACATATACCTCCTCCTCCAATTCTCCATTGAGAAAAGCACTTTTCACATCCATTTGAAAGACAGTAAACTTTTTGTGAGCAGCATAAGCCAAGAATATCCTTATGGCTTCTAACCTAGCAACTGGTGCAAATGTTTCATCATAATCAATTCCCTCCTGTTGAGAATATCCTTTTGCAACCAGCCTTGCCTTATTCCTTGTAATTATGCCATCACTGTCAGTTTTGTTTCTGAATACCCACTTTGTACCAACAACAGATCTATTCTTTGGTCTTGGCACTAGGGTCCAGACTTTGTTTCTTTCAAATTCATTCAACTCTTCCTGCATTGCTTGCACCCAATCAGCATCTTGAAGAGCTTCTTCTACTTTCTTTGGCTCAGTCTGAGAGAGAAAAGAATTGTAAAGACATTCATTTGAAGTACCTGTTCTAGTTCTGACACTTGCATCAGGATTTCCAATTATCAAATCAGGTGTATGTGATTTTGTCCACTTCCTTGAATTTGGAAGGTTTTCTCTAGAACTGGATGCTCCCCCATGATCCATGCTATCTTCATTTTCTGATGCTCCCCCTGAAACTGTGCTCTCTGAGTTGGATTCTTCAGTATTTAGATTTTCAGCACTATCAGAACTTGGCTTATCAGAACTTGATGAATCAGAACTTGAAGAGCCAGATGTATGTTCTGATGTTTCTTGAGCTGTGGTAGGATCTTGAGTATGCTCCCCCTGCATAGGTGCATCTTCCTTTGGCGTAGCCACCACAGTTTCAATAACATCAGAGTTTATTCCATCAGAGTTTACAGTATCAGGACTTAGACTGTCAGGAGTTTTAGTATCATAATTTGAGTCTTCATTTTCAAATCTCAGCTGATCATGGTCAATCAAATCTTCAAGACCAGTAATCTTTTTGTCATCAAAAGAGACATTGATAGATTCCATGACCACTTTTGTTCTCAAATTATAGACTCTGAAGGCTTTTGTGGAAAGTGGATATCCAACAAAGATTCCTTCATCAGCTTTTAGATCAAACTTTGATAGTTGTTCAGGATGAGTCTTGAGAACAAAACACTTGCATCCAAATACATGAAAATATTTCAGATTTGGATTCTTTTTCTTCACCATCTCATATGGTGTTTTTCCATGCTTGTTAATGAGTGTTGCATTTTGAGTAAAGCAAGCAGTCTGCACAGCTTCAGCCCAGAAATAGGTTGGAAGCTTTGCTTCTTCAAGCATTGTACATGCAGCTTCAATGAGAGTTCTATTCTTCCTTTCAACAACTCCATTTTGCTGTGGAGTTCCAGGAGCAAAAAATTCCTGCTTTATTCCATGGCTTTTGCAGAACTCTTCTATTATCAAATTCTTGAACTCAGTGCCATTATCACTCCTTAAAATTTTCACAGAATCTTTGACCATTTTATCCAGCTATTTGACATGATCAATCAAGATAGATGCAGTTTCACTTTTTGTGTGCAAGAAATACACCCAAGTGTATCTAGTGAACTCATCCACTATGACCAACGCATACTTCTTCTTTGCAATAGACATGACATTTACTGGACCAAATAGATCAACATGTAGTAGATGATAAGGCTCAAGAATTGATGATTCAGTCTTGCTCTTGAATGAAGATTTTCTTTGTTTGGCCTTCTGACAGGAATCACAAAGACCATCAGGAGCAAATACTGACTTTGGCAGTCCTCTCACAAGATGTTTCTTGACCAGTTCATTTATATTGTTGAAATTTAAATGAGAGAGTTTCTTATGCCAATTCCAGCTTCTTTCAATTGATGCTCTACTCATTAGACAGATTGCAGAATCATCAGTACTTGTTGAAAGCTTAGCTTCATAAATGTTACCACGCCTGTATCCTTTCAGAACAACTTTGCCTTTAGATTTACTCATAATTTCACAGTGTTCTTCAAAGAAATCAATATGATAACCTCTGTCACAGATTTGACTTATACTCAGTAGGTTGTGTTTAAGTCCTGAGACTAGAGCTACTTGTTTAATTATGACATTTCCGAGATTGATATTGTCATATCCCAATGTTTTTCCAATGTTGCCATCTCCATAAGAAACACTTGGGCCAGCTTTCTCCACAAAGTCTGATAGCAGGGCCTTATTTCCAGTCATATATCCTGAACATCCACTGTCCAGAACTAGAATATTTTTCCTGTTGCCCTGCAATCACAAAGACCACTAATTATTAGTTTTAAGGACCCAGACTTGCTTGGATCCTTTGGCCTTATTAAGTTTGTTAACATTTGCAGCGGATTTAGCATCAGAGTTTATGTTAACATTTTTCTTATCAGAACTTACACTATCAGACTTTGAATCAGAATTTACACTAGAAGGAACAATGGAAACTTTCTTCAAAGAAGGTTTTATTTGATAATAATCATAGTACAAACTATGATATTCCTTACAAGTATAAATGAAATGCCATAAACTACCACAATGAAAACAAGGATTTTGTGGTTTGTATCTAACAGACTGACTCTTAACTCCTGATTTTGAAGGTAAGGAGTTAATATTCTTATTCTTCCTGCAAAAAGAAGCCAGATGGTTAGAACTTCCACAGTTATGACATGTTTTCCTAGGAGCATTAGGAACAGGTTTATAATCATTGCTTTTATTCACACCTTCCTTTCCATTCCTATTCTTCCTAGGCGATTTTACCTTGTTTGCATTCTTGACATCTTTCAGCTTATGCTTAAGCTGCTTCTTTGTCATTAAGCCTATGTTCACTTCAGCTGTCTTTTCCTGTTTTAGTTTGTCAGAAGTTGATTCCTTTGTAACTTCTGATTTTTCATTTACAGACTTTACAGTTATAAACTTAACAGGTTTTAACTTTGGCTTTTGCTTATCAACAGACTTAATTTCTTCAGTTCCTTTATCTTTCTTATCTTCTCCATAACCTAAGCCCTCTTTCCAGTTTCCACTACTTAGCAAATTTTGAGTTGTTTTGCCAGAGTTAGTCCAAGTCCTGATAATCTCTTTTTTCTTTTCTAACTCAGTTTTTAGAGATTCATTTAATTTTAGCGCTTCATTCCTAACATAAAAAGCATCATCTCTATCCTTCTGAGTTTGATGGAACATGACTAACTCTTTTTCTAAGAAATCATTTCTTTTCTTAAATGCAAGATTTTCAGAAGTTAATCTTTTACATGTTAAAGTTTGATCTCTATAGCTAACAAACATGGTTTTAAGATATCTTCTCAACTCATTAATATCATCAGTATGAAAAGCATAAGTAGTCTGAGGTACCTTTGTTTCAGCAGCTTCAGAACCGATCTCAACACTTTCTTTATCAGCATTTGCCTTCAATGCATAGTTTTCCTCACTTTCAGAGTCTGAGGTGTCTGTCCAGCTTTTCTGCTTTGTGACAAGAGCCTTGCCTTTGTCACCCTTTACCTTCATGCAGTCAGGAGATATGTGGCCTTTCTCACCACAGTTATAGCATTTAACATTGGTGTAATCTCCTCTGTCAAACTTTCCTCCTCTGCCTTCAGATCTTCTGAAATTCTTCTTATCAGAACTTATGTCTTTCCTGGAAAACTTCTTTCCCTTCCTGAACTTCCTGTATGCAATCTTTGTGATTCCTTTCACCATAAGAGCACACAGCTTCATCATCTCCTCATCAGCATCAGTCTCAGGCAAGCTTTCAGAATCTGAGTCATCATCACTCTCAGAACTTGATGACTCAGTATCAGACTTTATGAAAAGAGCTTTACCCTTGTCTTTCTTTGAGGAAGCTGCTTTGGGGAATTCTTCTTCAGCCTTAAGAGCAACTGTCCTTGACTTTCCTCCTTTCCTCTTGCTTCTTTGTTCCATCTCCAGCTCATGAGTCTTGAGCATTCCATAGATTTCGTCAAGAGTTGTTTCATCAAGATTATAGTTGTCTCTTATTGTCGTTGCCTTCAAATCCCAGCATTCAGGAAGAGCTAACAGGAACTTAAGGTTTGAATCTTCAATATCATACTCTTTATCAACCAATGATAAATCATTCAAAAGTTTGACAAATCTATCATATAAATCATTCAATGACTCATTAGTCTTTGAGTCAAAGTGTTCATACTCTTGAGTGAGTATTGTCTTCCTGTTCTTCTTAATTGTGTCAGTTCCCTGACACCTTGTTTCCAGAGCATCCCATATCTCCTTAGCAGTCGTGCAGTTGATTACCCTGTTTGACATTACATTATCAATGGCACTATGCAGTAAGTGTCGTACCTTAGCATCCTTAGCAATTGATGTTATGTCTTTGGTGGTTCCTCAGTTTTGGTAGGCTTAGTTGGAGTTTCTGTGTCCGACATGATTGTGTTTAGATCTTTAACTGTATGTATGTTAACAGATAGGCTCTAATACCAATTGTTAGGTCACACACACACTGTAGAGGGGGTGAATACAGTGTATAGTACACTCAAATCGAACTTTAAGAACTTAAGTAACAGAAAACAAACTTTATTGAAACAATAAACTCTGTTACAGTATGAAACTGTTACCTCTCAGTGATGAACAAAGATCACGAGAGCTGCTAGGGTTACAATGAATAATCTTCTCTAATAATGATAACACTTCTAGTGTAAACCCTATATCTGTGTTTATATACTACACAGTTACAAGATAATCGCTAATTGATATGGAATATAATTCTGCTTCCTAAAATATATCAATCAGATATCTTTTCTTCCAAGTATTCCATTCTTCACGGAATTCCTTCTTCATGCATATCTCTTCTTATGTTTATCTTGATCTTCTTTCCTTTAATCAGCTACTGTCCTTATCTGATTGTCCTTCAGCACTTAAGTTCTGATATCTATCTTCTGATGATTATCTCCTGATAACATAAGTACTGATATCCTTAAGTCCTGACTTCCAGTATAAGTAGTACTGATTTATCCTGTTCAAATAAGATCTGAAAGCTAAACATAAAACATATTAGCCATGACATTATCAAATATATCTAACACTCTAAATTCTAATCTGCAGCCAGGTTTCGATCAACATTCAAAAGTGATGTTGTTGGTGGAGTGAGTTGAATTGGTGGAGCTTCCAAGTACAAAACCTCAGGCACAATCAGGTTATGAATATCAATTTCAGCACTTGTACCTGGTTCTTCAGTATGTACTGGATCAACTCTAGGTGACATAGAAGGTGTAGGTATTTTAGCTTGAGCAATTTCATGTTGTGCAGAAGGAAGTAATTCAATAACAACTGGTTCTGTTGAGATCAGAGATTCATGATCCCCTTCCTTAGTTGCTTCCACTACATCTTCTGAATCTGACTCAACTATGTCCCTATGAGCTCTCTATTTCTTTAATTTCCTCAAAGGTGGAGACACTGTAGGAGCTTTATCATCAGAATTTAATTTTCTAAGCCTTTTGAGGGGCCTAGAACTCCCAGTTACAGTATCTTTCTGAGAAGAAACCTTCTCAGCTTCTACAATAACAGGTTCTGATATTGGAACCTGTTCCTCATTTTTTTTCTCAAATCAACAGAATTTAATCAAAACATTCATCACAAAATAAATTTAAAAATCGATGAAGTAAAGATTAATAAATTGCAATTCAACATGCACAGTCACATAATTTGAGAAACAAAGAACAAATCTTGCAATATAAAGAAAATTTCATTGATATATCAGATGATTACATTCGATGAAATTTATCAATTACATGCAGAAACTACAACATAGTCCTATTCTACGATTCCTAACATCAACAGCCTTAGTCCTAAGCTAAGAAGCCTGACAAAGTTGACGGTGAAGAGAAACGGATGAATAACAATTAATTCTTCTTCCTGCTTTCAACAAAGAGAACAACGAGACGAATGATTTGCTCCTGTTGTTTAAGAATACGAAAATGAGCTTCTCTTTGAAAAGACAACAGATCATTTTTAATGTTCTCTGGAAGTTAAATCCAGATGACAAATGGAATGTTGTTGATAGGATATGGAGTCGGAATTCCATTTCGAAAAATGGTCACAGTTTTTGTGCCATAAGAGTAAAACCAACTAAAATGTGCCATTGTTTGAGAGAAATGAACAGATTTGGTTTTACTGATGAATGATCAATCATTTAAATAGGCAATGGAATATTAAGGGACGCGAGAACTAGTTAAATTTTTCAAGTAAAAAATAATGATCCCTCGACTCCCTAGACTGAT
Source organism: Apium graveolens (assembly GCF_009905375.1). NCBI lineage: Eukaryota > Viridiplantae > Streptophyta > Magnoliopsida > Apiales > Apiaceae > Apium > Apium graveolens. Next base: position 43,697,290 of record NC_133655.1, on the reverse strand, counting down.
GTGTAATAATAACAGTTAGTAAAAGATCTAAAGCCAGAGTTAATGGGCACGGGATATAATAATAATTACTGTGCGCATGCAGTTTTTGAAGACATACACGTCAACCACTAACCCACAATAATTATGACTATTTTATCTCACATTAACCAATATTCTGTAAAAATACTATCATTCAAGTAATGACCAAAAATAAACCAAGTAAATAAATACTGTCACGTCAGCATCAAAACTTGATTATTATCAGGATTTAAAAGTCATCAGAATATGGCTCCTTAACTCGAAAAGTGAATGTGTATTCCTGTAATTCTTCACACAAATACTGATATGGTTTCATCAGAACTTAATCATCAGAACTTCCATCAGAACTTGTCCTCAGAATTTATGCAATCTGACACATAAACTATTCATCTAAAATAACATTGATCACCACAGTAATTTTTATTATTCATATGGAGTGTATGTGTGTGCATTAAGCTAAATATCAGACAAAGAGTAAAGTCTGATTCACTTCAGTACATCTTAGTAATAAGGCATAACTAAGAACTTTACTTAAAATCTGTCATTATTCTGAAGTCTACTTTAGAATGAGTTCATGCATGAGTCCACCTCAACTATTTTATGCTCATTTTATGCATCTTTTGAAATTCTATTTTACAGTGGCTTCTCAGTGTAAGTGAGTCACGACTGCTTATCAGAATTTATGCTGTTATCAGAGTATTTCTCCAGTAATCATAGAGTATGAAAAGTCACCAAGAAAATTTTATTTTTGCTTTTCTAATGCATATTACTTAATACTAGCAATGCACTTGGGTCTTCCCTTCCACATGTTTACTCTATATCTCAAAGGAGTACCTGATTTTTATTTATTTTATTTTCTTTTTCTTTTGATAAGTGAGGCTTATCAGCACTTAGTTCATTCACCAGATTTACTAACATCAGAACTTAACAAATAAGAAGCATTATTCTAGTTTTTTACTTAGTAATAAGATACACAAAGTAAACTTAACTAAGCTCAATATCAGAATTTGCTTGTGTTAAAATATTTCCACATAAATAATTACTTCAAACATGGGATCTTTAGTATATTAAAGATTACTAGGTCAGCATCTACCACAGTTATCCTCATTGGATTGAATAGTCACATAAATATTCATATCACTATCAGAGTTTAGAAATTCACATCAGACAATAATCAGCACTTAAGTAATTTTTAATTTAAGCACATAATACACAAAGATAGTAATATCTGTAAATACTGATTATAAAGTCTGATGTATCAGAACATAAACTAAGCAGATTTAGAGAAAGAACCTGAAACCATTCCAAGTTCATTTACCAATCTTGTAAAAGTAGCTTCACACAGTTGTTTTGTGAAGATATCTGCTAGTTAATGATCTGTGGGAACAGAATGCAATACCACTATACCTTCATCCAAATGTTCCCTTATGAAGTGGTACCTAATGCTGATGTGCTTTGTCATTGAGTGCTGAACTGGATTACCTGTCATAGCAATAGCACTTTGATTATCACAGTAAATAGGGATTTTAGAAAATTCTAACCCATAATCCAATAACTGATTCTTCATCCAAAGAATCTGTGCACAATAGCTTCCTACAGCAATGTATTCTGCTTCTGCAGTTGATGTGGAAAGCCAATCATACCTCTGTAATCAGTAATATCTATTGATTTACCAGTATCCTTATCCAACTTAGTTGTAGTGGCCATAGGAGTGGATGCACTTGAACAATCCTGCATTCCAAATTTCTTCAACAAATTTCTGGTGTACTTAGATTGACAAATAAAAGTTTCTTCTTCATTCTGCTTGACTTGAAGGCCCAGAAAATACTTAAGTTCTCCCATCATACTCATTTGATATCTTGACTGCATCAGTTTGGCAAACTTCTTACAAAGTCTGTCATTTGTAGAACCAAAAATGATATCATCAACATGTATTTGCACCAAAAGTAAGTCCTTTCAATGGTTGAGGTAGAACAGTGTTTTGTCAATAGTTCCTCTGTTAAATCCACTTTCCAGATGAAACTGTGCTAATGTCTCATACCATGCTCTTGGAGCTTGCTTAAGGCCATAAAGTGCTTTATCAAGCCTGTAGACATGATTGGGAAATTTGGGATCTACAAAGCCTGGAGGTTGTTCAACATATACTTCCTCTCCCAATTCCTCATTAAGAAAAGCACTTTTCACATCCATTTGAAAGACTTTAAACTTCTTGTGAACAGCATAAGTCAAAAATATTCTCATGGCTTCTAATCTAGCAACTGGTGCAAATGTTTCATCATAATCAATTCCCTCATGTTGAGAGTATCCTTTTGCAACCAGCCTTGCTTTGTTCCTTATAATTATGCCATCACTTTCACTTTTATTTCTGAACACCCATTTTGTACCAACAACTGATCTGTTCCTTGGTCTTAGCACTAGGGTCCATACTTTATTTCTTTCAAATTCATTTAACTCTTCTTGCATTGCTTGCACCCAATCAGCATCTTGAAGAGCTTCTTCCACTTTATTTTGTTCAGTCTGAGAAAGAAAAGAATGATAAAGTCATTCATTTGATGTAGATGTTCTAGTTCTGACACCTGCATCAGGATTTCCAATAATTAAGTCAGGTGTATGTGCTTTAGTCCACTTCCTTGTAGATGGAAGGTTTTCTCTAGAACTAGATGCTCCCCCATGATCCATGCTGTCTCCATCAATATTTTCTGATGCTCCCCCTAAAATTATGCTCTTTGAGTTGGATCCTTTATTATTTAAGTTTCAAGAAATATCAAAACACGAGTTTCCAGTGTTAGATATATTTGATAGTGTCATGTCTAATATGATTTATGTTTAGTTTTCAGATCTTACTTGAACAGAACAAATCAGTACTTATACTGAAGTCAGGACTTAAGATATCAGAACTTAAGTTGTCAGAACCTAAGTTATCAGGAGATATTTATCAGGAGATAATATCAGGACTTAAGGAAACTTTTAGATAAGGAAGGCGGCTGATTGAAAGGAAAGAAGATCAAGACAAACGCAAGAAGAGATATGCATGAAGAAGGAATTCTATGAAGAATAGAATACTTGGAAGAAAAGATATCTGATTGATATATTTTAGGAAGCATAATTATATTTCATATCAATTAGCGATTATCTTGTAACTGTGTAGTATATAAACACAGACATAGGGTTTACACTATAAGTGTTATCATAATCGAGAATAATATTCATTGTAACCCTAGCAGCTCTCGTGATATTTTGTTCATCACTGAGAGAGGACAGTTCCTCATTGTAACAGAGTTTAATAAATTTGTTTTCTGTTACTTGTGTTCTTTGAATTCAATTTGATTGTGCTATACACTGTATTCAACCCCCCTTCTACAGTGTGTGTGACCTAACAAGTGGTATCAGAGCCTATCTGTTAACAAACAAACAGTTTAAGATCCAAAAACAATCATGTCTGAAGCAGAAACTCCAACCAAGCCCACCAAAACTGAAGAACCTCCAAAGACTCAAATCCTTAGTCGATATGAGGCTATTAGAGTTCCCATATTAAAACCATCTGAATACCCCATATGGAAGGTGAGGATGACTATGTTTCTGGAAGCTACAGATCCAGAATATCTTGACAGAATCAATGAAGGACCTCACAAGCCAACCAAACTGGCTGTTGCAGTTGCAGGTGAAGCAGAAAAGTCTGTACCAAAGGAGAAGAGTGATTACACTGCTGAAGATATCGCATCAATTGCTAAGGATGCTAAGGTACAACACTTGCTGCATAGTGCCATTGATAATGTAATGTCAAACAGGGTAATTAACTGCAAGACTGCAAAGGAGATATGGGATGCCTTGGAGATAAGATGCCAGGGAACTGATTCGATTAAGAAGAACAGGACGACTATACTCACTCAAGAGTATGAACACTTTGACTCAAAGTCTAATGAGTCATTGACTGATTTATATGACAGATTTGTCAAACTCTTGAATGATTTGTCACTAGTCGATAAGGAATATGATCTTGAAGATTCAAACCTTAAATTCCTGTTAGCTCTTCCTGAAAGTTGGGATTTGAAGGCCACAATTATAAGAGACAACTATAATCTTGAAGAAACAACTCTTGATGAAATTTATGGGATGCTCAAGACTCATGAACTTGAGATGGAACAAAGAAGCAAGAGGAAAGGAGGAAAGTCAAGGACAGTGGCTCTTAAGGCTGAGGAAGAATCCCCCAAAGCAGCTATCTCAAGGAAAGGCAAGGGAAAAGCGCTCATCACAAAGTCTGATACTGAGTCATCAAGTTCTGATAGTGATGATGATTCAGAAACTGAAAGCTTGTCTGAGATGGATGCTGATGAAGAGATGATGAAGCTGTGTGCTCTTATGGTGAAAGAAATCACAAGGATTGTATACATAAAATTCAGGAAGGGAAAGAAGTTTTCCAGGAAAGGTGCAAGTTCTCATAAGAAGAGTTTCAGAAAATCTGAAGGTAAAGGAGGAAAGTCTGACAGAGGAGATTACACAAATGTCAAATGCTACAACTGTGATGAGAAAGGCCATATATCTCCTGATTGCAAGAAAGTGAAGAGTGATAAAGGCAAGGCTCTTGTCACAAAGAAGAAAAGCTGGACAGACACTTCAGATTTTGAAAGTGAGGAGAACTATGCCTTGATGGCAAATGCTGATATGGCAAATGTTGATAGCAGTTCTGATGCTGCTGAGATAAAGGTACCTCAAACTACTTATGCCTTTCATACTGATGATATTAATGAGTTGAGAAGATATCTTAAAACCATGTTCATTAGTTATAGAGATCAAACTTTAACATGTGAAAGATTAACTTCTGAAAATCTTGCTTGTAAAAAGAGGAATGATTATTTAAAAAAAGAGTTAGTCATGTTCCATCAAACTCAGAAAGATAGAGATGATGTATTCTATGTTAGGGATGAAGTACTTAAAATGAATGAATCTCTAAAAACTGAGTTAGAAAATGAAAGAGAAATAATCAGGACTTGGACTAACTCTAGCAGAACAACTCAGAATCTGTTAAGTAGTGGAAACTGGAAAGAGGGCTTAGGTTATGGAGATGACAAGAATGATAAAGGAACTGTAGAAATTAAGCCTATAGTTGTTAAACAAAAGCCAAAGGTAAAACCTATTAAGTTTGTAGCTGTAAAGTCTGATACTGAGAAATCAGAAGTTAAAGAGGAATTAACTTCTGACAAACTAAAATAGGAAAAGCCAACTGAAGTTAACGTAGGCTTAATGACTAAGAAGCAACTTAAGCATAGGCTGAAAGATGTTAAGAATGTAAACAAGGTAAAGTCACCTAGGAAAAATAGAAATGGAAAGGAAGGTGTAAATAAAAGTAATGATTTTAAGCCTGTTCCTAATGCTCCTAGAAAAACATGTCATAACTGTGGAAGTTCTAACCATTTGGCTTCTTTTTGCAAGAAGAATAAAAACATAAACTCCTTACCCTCAAAGTCAGGAGTTAAGAGTCCGTCTGTTAGATATAGGCCACAAAATCCTTGTTTTCATTGTGGTAGTTTATGGAAATCCATTTATACTTGTAAGGAATATCATAGTTTGTACTATGATTATTATCAATTAAAACCTTCTTTAAAGAAAGTTAGCATTGTTCCTTCTAGTGTAAGTTCTGATACAAAGTCTGATAGTGTAAATGCTGATAAGAAAAATGTTTACATAAACTCTGATGCTAAATCCGCTATAAATGTTAACAAACTTAATAAGGCCAAAGGATCCAAGCAAGTCTGGGTCCTTAAAACTAATCATTAGTGGTCTTTGTGATTGCAGGGCAACAGGAAAAACATCCTAGTTCTGGACAGTGGATGCTCAGGACATATGACTGGAAATAAAGCTCTGCTATCAGACTTTGTGGAGAAAGCTGGCCCAAGTGTTTCTTATGGAGATGGCAATATTGAAAAAACACTGGGATATGGAAATATCAATCTTGGGAATGTCATCATTAAAGAAGTAGCTCTGGTCTCAGGACTTAAACACAATCTGCTGAGTGTTAGTCAAATCTGTGATAGAGGTTATCATGTGGATTTTCTTGAAGAACACTGTGAAGTTGTAAGCAAATCTACAGGAAAAGTTTTTCTGAAAGGATACAGGCATGGTAACATTTATGAAGCCAAGCTTTCAACAAGTACTGATGGTTCTGCAACCTGTCTGTTGAGTAGAGCATCAATTGAAGAAAGCTGAGATTGGCACAAGAAACTCTCTCATTTAAATTTCAACAATATAAATGAACTAGTCAAGAAAGATCTTGTGAGAGGACAGTATTTGCTCCTGATGGCCTTTGTGATTCATGTCAGAAGGCAAAACAAAGAAAATCTTCATTCAAGAGCAAGACTGAATCATCAATTCTTGAGCCTTATCACCTACTACATGTAGATCTATTTGGTCCAGTGAATGTCATGTCTATTACAAAGAAGAAATATGCTATGGTCATAGTGGATGAGTTCACCAGATACACATGGGTGTATTTCTTGCACACAAAAAGTGAAACTGCATCTATCTTGATTGATCAGGTCAAGCAACTGGATAAATTGGTCAAAGATTCAGTGAAGATCATAAGAAGTGATAATGGCACTGAGTTCAAGAATTTGATCATGAAAGAGTTCTGCAAAGACCATGGAATCAAGCAGGAATTTTCTGCTCCCGGAACTGCACAACAAAATTGAGTTGTTGAAAGAAAGAATAGAACTCTTATTGAAGCTGCACGATCAGTGCTTGATGAAGCAAAGCTACCAACCTATTTTTGGGCTGAAGCTGTGCAGACTGCTTGTTTTACTCAAAATGCAACACTTATTAACAAGCATGGAAAGACACCATATGAGATGGTGAAGAAAAAGAAGCCAAATCTGAAGTATTTTCATATATTTGGATGCAAGTGTTTTGTTTTTAAGACTCATCCTGAACAGCTATCCAAATTTGATCTAAAAGCTGATGAAGGAATTTTTGTTGGATATCCACTTTCCACAAAAGCCTTCAGAGTCTACAATTTAAGAACAAGGGTTGTCATGGAATCTATCAATGTCTCTTTTGATGATAAGAAGATTACTGGACTTGAAGATTTCAGTGATCATGATTAGCTGAGATTTGAAAATGAAGATTTAAATTCTGATACTGAAAATCCTGACAGTCTAAATCCTGATACTGCAAACTCTGATGGATTAAACTCTGATGTTATTGAAACTGTGGTGACTATGCCAAAGGAAGATGCACCTGTGTAGGGCGAGCATACTGAAGATACAACCACATCTCAAGAAGCATCAGAACCTACAACTGGCTCTTCAAGTTCTGATTCATCAAGTTCTGATGAGCCAAGTTCTGATAATTCTGAAAACTCAAATTCTGAAGGATCCAACTCAGAGAGCATAATTTCAAGAGGAGCATCAGAAAATGTTGATGAAGACATAATGGATCATGGGGGAGCATCTAGTTCTAGAGAAAATCTTTCATCTGCAAGGAAGTGGACTAAATCACATACACCTAATTTAATAATTGGAAACCCTGACGCAGGTGTCAGAACTAGAACAGCTACTTCAAGTGAATGTCTCTATAATTCTTTTCTTCTCAGACTGAACCAAAGAAAGTGGAAGAAGCTCTTCAAGATGCTGATTGGGTGTAAGCAATGCAGGAAGAGTTAAATGAATTTGAAAGAAATAAAGTCTGGACCCTAGTGCCAAGACCAAAGAACAGATCTGTTGTTGGTACAAAGTGGGTGTTCAGAAACAAAACTGATAGTGATGGCTTAATAACAAGCAATAAAGCAAGGCTGGTTGCAAAAGGATATTCTCAACAAGAGGGAATTGATTATGATGAAACATTTGCACCAGTTGCTAGATTGGAAGCCATAAGGATATTTTTGGCTTATGTTGCTCACAAAAAGTTTACAGTCTTTCAAATGGATGTGAAAAGTGGTTTTCTCAATGTAGAATTGGAAGAGGAAGTCTATGTTGAACAACCTCCAGGCTTTGTAGATTCCAAATTTCCAAATCATGTCTACAGGCTTGATAAAGCACTTTATGGCCTTAAGCAAGCTCCAAGAGCATGGTATGAGACTTTAGCTCAGCTTCTTCTGGAAAGTGGATTTAACAGAGGAACTATTGACAAAACTCTGTTCTACCTCAACCATGGAAATGACTTACTTTTGGTGCAGATATATGTTGATGATATCATTTTTGGTTCTACAAATGACAGACTTTGCAAGAAGTTTGCCAAACTGATGCAGTCAAGATATCAAATGAGTATGATGCGGGAACTTAGCTATTTTCTGGGCCTTCAAGTCAAGCAGAATGAAGAAGGCACTTTTATTTGTCAATCCAAGTACACTAGAAATTTGATGAAGAAATTTGGAATGCAAGATTTTTCAAGTGCATCCACTCCCATGACCACTACAATAAAATTGGATAAGGATACTGGTATATCAGTAGATATTACTGATTACATAGGTATGATTGGCTCACTACTCTATCTAACTGGTAGTAGACCTGATATCATGTATGTTACCTGTCTTTGTGCAAGATTTCAAGCGGATTCAAGAGAACCTCACTTAACAGCTGTGAAAAGAATTTTCACGTATCTTAAGGGAACAGCTGATCTGGGATTGGGGTATCCTAGAGAATCAGACTTTAAGCTAATAGGTTACTCAGATGCAGATTTTGCAAGATGCAAAATTGACTGGGAAAAGCACAAGTGAAAGCTGCCAGTTTCTTGGATTGGTTTCTTTGTTTAGCAAGAAACAAAAGTCAATTTCCACATCAACTGCAGAAGCTAAGTACATTGCTGCAGGAAGCTGTTGTGCACAGATTCTTTGGATGAAGAATCAGTTACTGGATTATGGGTTAACATATTTTAAAATCCCTATTTACTGTGATAATCAAAGTGTTATTGCTATGACAGGTAATCCAGTTCAACACTCAATGACCAAGCACATCAGCATTAGGTACCACTTCATAAGGGAACATGTGGATAAATGTACAGTGGAATTGCACTTTGTTCCAACAGATCAACAACTAGCAGATATCTTCACAAAACCACTGTGTGAAGCTACTTTTACAAGATTGGTAAATGAACTTGGAATGGTTTCAGGTTCTTTCTCTAAGTCTGCTTAGTTTATGATTATGTTTCATCAGACTTTATGATCAGTATTTACAGATATTACTATCTTTATGTATTCTGTGCTTAATTGAAAATTGCTTAAGTACTGATTGCAGTCTGATGTGAATTTCTAAACTCTGATAGTGATATGAATGTTTCTGTGACTATTCAATCCAATGAGGATAACTGTGCTAGATGCTGACCTAGTAGTCTTTATTATACTAAAGTCCCATGTTTGAAGTAATTGTTTATGTGGAAATCTCTTAACACAAGAAAATTCTAATACTGAGCTTAGTTGAAGTTTACTTTGTGTATCTCATTACTAAATCACAAACTAGAATAATGCTTCGTATCTGTTAAGTTCTGATGTTAGTAAATCTGGTGAATGTACTAAGTGCTGATAAGCCTCACTTATCAAAAGAAAGGGAAAAGAAAAAGAAATAAAAATCAGGTACTCCTTTGAGATCTAGAGTAAAAATGTGGAAGGGAAGACCCAAGTGCATTGCTGGTATTAAGTCATATTCATCAGAAAAGCAAAATAAATATTTTCTTGGTGAGTTTTCACATTCTATGATTACTGGAGAAATACTCTGATAATAGCATAAATTCTGATAAGCAGTCGTGACTCACTTACACTGAGAAGCCACTGTAAAATGGAATTTTAAAAGATGCATAAAATGAGCACAAAACAGTTGAGGTGGATTCATGCATGTACTCATTCTAAAGTAGACTTCAGAATCATGACATATTTTGAGCAAAGTTCTCAGTTATGCCTTATTTCTAAGATATACTGAAGTGAATCAGACTTTAATCTTTATCTGATATTTAGCTTACTGCACACACATACACTCCATATGAATGATGAAAATTACTGTGGTGATAAATGTTGTTTTAGATGAACAGGTTAAGTGTCAGTTGCATAAATTTTGAGGACAAGTTCTGATGGAAGTTCTGATGATTAAGTTCTGAAGAGACGAAATCAGAATTTATGTGAAGAAATACAGAAATAGGCATTCACCTTTCGAGTTAAGGAATCATGTTATGATGACTATTAAGTTCTGATATAAGTCTAAGTTCTGATATTAAATCATTATTCTTTACTTGACTTATTTGTGGTTAAAATCTGAAACAGTCTTATTTTAAATCAGAACATATTTGGTTGAGATATTAACCGTCAACATAATTTGGATTAGTGGTACTCGTAAATGGATGATAATTTATTTACTGGTTCAGTGTGCTCATTAACTCCTCTTTAAGCTTCCAATGGCTGTCATAATTACTCATCAGTCTAGGGAGATGAGGTAGAATTATTTCTACCTGTAACCATTCAATTTTCCTTGCTTCTCTTGGTATTCTATTGGTTATATAAACCAACACCTCATTCCCGCCAACACATCTCTCATTTTCTCTCAAACTCATTTTTTTTACTCATCAAAAACATGGTTCGTTCTAACTTAGTTCTGAACTATGACACCTTTACTATCGAGTTGAGGTGTATTGAATGGAGGCAGGAGTGGCCCCGCTCTTTCTAAAAAAAACATGGGGGCCATTCCTGATGAAATCTGGGACTCAGTTCCCCAAGAGATTCTCACAGACCTCTTATTCTTCTACATGGACTATCATCGCCATCTTGAGCGTCTGGAAGAGGAAAGGAGAGAAGCTCTCCGACAGCAGGAGCAAATCATTCATCTTGTTGTTCTCTTTGTTGAGAGTAGGAAGAAGAAATAATTGTTATCTATCTGTTTCTCTTCACAGTCAGCTTTTTCAGGCTTCTTAGCTTAGGACTAAAGCTGTTGATGTTAGGATTTGTAGCTTAGGACAATCTTGTAATTTTAAGCATGTAATTTAAATTTCATGAAATTTATTTGCTCAATATATTAATGAAATTTTATATTTTTGCAAGATTTTGTCTCTGAGACGTTTCATATTCTGATAATATTTTAAATCCTGATACTAACCATATTCTGATGACCTTTTTAGCTCTGATACAAATCAAGTTCTGATTCTGACATGGCAGTATTTATTTACTTGGTTTATTTATGGTCATTCTCTCATTGGTCATATTTTTACAGAGTATTGGTAAAGCAGTAATAATAATTTATTAAGTGGGATCAGTTTTAAAATTTAAAATAAAACTAAACGTCCTTGATTAATGGGATTACTTGGTAAGTGGAACGGTTTTTCCTTGAAAAACTGCATGTGATGAGTAATGTCTGGCAGGTGTCTCAACGGTTACTTTCTTACCGTGTATAAGTAAAAGAGAGAAAAGATTGTAAAATCTTTTATTTACTTTCATATTTTATCTCTCTCTTTTTACTTTTATTCTCTCTCATCTACTAACGATTTTTCATACAAACATTTTCTCAAACACCTTACAGGCAATTTTCTTTCTCACGAATTTCTCATGGCACCCAAGGACATAATTTTTGATGGAGCTACGTTTGTTCCTAATAACTTCTCTGCTATTCTTAGCTAGTCAGAAGCCCCATCTGAACTTCACTTCATTCAGGACTTTCTTGCTAGTTCTGATATTGGGTATGCTCTGACCGAACCTGAAGCAGTCTCTGGTACTCAAGTACTGGAGTTCTGGAGAAGCGGTGTATATGATGATGGTGGTGCTCAAGGGTCCCCAAGTATTATTTTTTCATCAGGGGAGGATGAGTATGTTGTGACTTTGTCTACGGTTCGACAAGCACTACAGCTACCTGAGAACTATGTTTATTCTACTGTTGAAGATCCAGTTCTTCAAAACATGATGGCCAGTCTGGGATATGAGAGGACATTGGTAAAGCTGGGCCAGTTGAAGAGATCTTTCATAAGGAGGGAATGGAGTTTCTTCTTTGATTGCATAACCAAGGCTTTTGTAAACAAATGTTCCAATTTTGATGTAATTCCCATATTCAGCCAACAAATCGGGTATGCTCTCATAAATCAAACTGATTTTGGCTATGCAAGTGTTGTCTTAGGTTTTATTGGGGACAGAATGAATGAAGATAGATCTACTGTTTAGTTTGCTAGATTCTGTCAGCTTATCTATAGTTTCTATTGTGATAATAAGCCCCGAAATGCTAGTGAATTAATTTCATCATTCAGAATAGCTAAGAGAGCTTTTACTGACTTATTATCTACTCATAATAAGAAGGTTGTGTTAAGACCCCTCTTAATTCCTTTATCTGTCAAACAAGCCTTAATAACCTATGATCCCGTTAAATACACTGTACTATATCCTGATGTCCAACCATCTGAACCTCATCCATCAGCACCTACCACCTCTACTCAACCACCTCAAACTTCTCCACCTCAAACTTCAGAACCTACAGTGCAGCCTTCATCTTCCAAACCTAAGAGGACTAAGAAAGTACCTCAAACATAACAGAAGAGAAGGAGATTCATTCTGCGAGATGAATCAGATGTTGAGGAACAGGTTCCTGTATCAGAACCTGTTGTTCTAGAAGCTGAGAAGGTCTCTTCTCAGGAGGATATTGATATTGGGAGTTCTAGGCCCCTAAAAAGGCTTAGAAAGCGTAATTCTGATGATACAGCTCCTATAGTCTCCTTAAAAGCTAAAAGATTCAAATCATTGGCAAAAAGGCCTGAAGATTCTGGTAAAGGAATGGAAGCAGCAGTTAAGAAAGGGGTCAGGAATCTCTGATCTCACAAGACCCTGTTGAAGCTCACAATTCTCCTAGTGCTGATCTAGACCTTCATGCAACTCATCAATCTCCTGTTCATGCTGATACCCAGGGGCCAAGTGATGAAATTGACATACATAACTTGGAAGTGCCTCAAGTTTTGAATCTGGAAGCTCCACCAACTCAAGTCACTCCACCAACAACGCCAATTCCTGATGCTGATTTTAATCCAGAATTGCCTACAACACCTTCTCTGCATCTAGATACTGAAGATCAGATTTTAGGTGAGCATCAGAATATGGCTGTTGATCCGAACTTAGTTGGAGATCAACACTTAGAGGATGATGTTGAAGCCTCCATAGCCTCTCATACTGTTCTTTTATCAGAAGATGCTGAAGATGTTGACTCTGTAAGTTCTGATGCTGTAAATGTTGATGATACTGGTAATGCTGCTACAAATATAGATGCTGATGCAGCTGGTCCTTCTGGACATGCACCTCTACAAGCTCCTTCAAAAGCTGAGATAGTAAAAAAGTTTGTTACAGGGGAAGCACCAGTACCTTCGAGTGAAACTCCTAGAGGACAGGAGTGGATTAAGGAGTGGAACACAGTTACCTTTGTTCATTCTGAAAAGATTTTTGCTGATCACTTGGCAAAAGCTAATGAGATGCTAGTTAATGATGATTTCAAAACACAGCTAAGAGTTACTGCACTTAGTACAAGGCACCTTCAAGGTCAACAATCTGTAACTCAGGCCAAGGTGGAAAAGATTCAAGAAAGCTTAAATCAACAAGATACAGTTGTCAATTTGGACAAGAAAAGGTTTTTCCAACCTTCCTTTGACAAAATTACCAACATTGAGAAAACCCTAGAGAAGCAACAATCTCAGATTGATGAAATTTTGAAAAATCAAGCTTCTCAGCAAGATCAACTCAATGAGATCCAATCCTCAGTGGAATTGTTTGTCTCTCTTCTTTTAGCTGCTGATGCAAAAAAAAGGGAGAAGGTAATTAAGTCCAAATACAAACCTCTTAAGACACTGAAGAAAAAAGATGATGGTAATGACCCGGGAAACTCTGGAATGGGTGGAGGTCATGGTCAAGGTGGAGGTCTCTCATCAAGTAGAACTGGAACTACAAGTCAAAGAATAAGTTATGATACTGGGAGAAGAATAACTTCTGATACTGGTAAAAGGATAAGTTCTGATGAACTTTTGGAACTTGATGAAGAAATTTCAAGACAGTTATTTCTGAAAGAAAATCCAGGAATGGACTTTGAGAGTCTAAAGGAAGAAGAAGCTAGACTTAAGTTAGAAAAAGTCATCTCCAAATCTGAAGCTTCTGTTGTTGAAAAGAAACTTCCTACAGGTAAAGGCATTGTGATAAGAGAAAGGACAAATCATGTGGCAACCAAGGCCAAATCACAATTGCAGATAGATCCAAGGTCCAAGGGCAAAGAAAAAGTTGGTGAACCTGTAAAGGTTTATGTGCCTCCTATGGATGAAAAAAAATATGATGAATATGCTAATCTTACTCTGGTTTCAAAGAAGATTTCTAAAACAACCTCTGACTTGGCTCAAGTTGTTCAGAGTCAAGATATAGTTAGTTCTGATATAACTATGAAGCAAGCAACCTCTGACATAGCTCAAGTTGGCTTGATATCAGAAGATAAGTTAAAGGAAACCTTTGACATTGCTCATGTTAAATCCTCAAAGTTACTCCTACCAGGATTCACTAAAGCCAAACAGACTCAACCTTTGAAGACTGCAGCAAGTGGTTTTGAAGCAAGAGTGGTTACTGGAAAGGAAGCAAGAGATAAATCTGGATTGGGTAGTGCTGATGAAAGAAGAGTGCAAAACACAACCAATGATCCAACTTCCTTAAGTGAACCAGGTGTTGGAGCAACTCCTGAAAGATTGAATCAGCTTGAATCTGTATAGATGGTTTACCATACCTTCTTAAAAGAACACATCTTGTTATATTTCATGACAGATGGAAGGGTTTACCATACAAGGGAAAATGCTATACCACTGAAGTATTTTGAGGAACTAGAACATGTTTTATTCTTACTTCAAGTGAAGGACAGATTAACAGAAAGTGCTGCAAATTATTTGAAGACTCAAATTCAGAGACAGAAGAAGCTTTATTCTGTGAAGTCTGACAGCACATATTGTCCTAAGTACAGAGATCACAAGGGTGATATTGTTGATATAAAGCCTAATACTACAAAGATCAGAACATATCTTGGTATTTTGGGACTTGAATTCAATCTAGAGTCTGATAAAGCCTATGTCATCAGACTAGATCAGGAGTTGAGAAAAGCAAAAATTAATGATCTCAGATATGCTATCTTCCAAACTGGTGAAGATACTGCAGAGCTTAAAGATGCTAAAAGGAGGATGATTGATGAACTCAGATATGCTGAGAGATGTTTGTTAAAGAACTATCTCAGAACAACTCCTGATATTGAAGAGATCAGAAAGTGAAACCAAGTCAAGATCTATAACTGCTCAAATTCTGATGTGTATACAGACTGAAGTTGTTACCAGAAGTTAAAGTTGGTAAAGCTTTAAGGACTGTAAGTTATAGTTATCTAGTCAAATTCTCATGCATTTGTACTTAATATATTTGACATCATCAAATATCTGTTGAACTTGTAAATTATGCTAATTTACAAGTTGGGGGAGATTGTTAGATATATTTGATAATGTCATGTCTAGTATGATTTGTGTTTAGTTTTCAAATCTTACTTGAACAGGATAAATCAGTACTTATACTGAAGTCAAGACTTAAGATATCAGAACTTAAGTTGTCAGAACTTAAGTTATCAGGAGATAATATCAGGACTTAAGGAGACTTTCAGATAAGGAAGGCGACTGATTGAAAGGAAAGAAGATCAAGACAAATGCAAGAAGAGATATGCATGAAGAAGGAATTCTATGAATAATAGAATACTTGGAAGAAAAGATATCTGATTGATATATTTTAGGAAGCAGAATTATATTTCATATTAATTAGCGATTATCTTGTAACTATGTAGTATATAAACACAGACATAGGGTTTATGTAATAACCCCAATTTTTGGAATTTTTGAAACCCTTATGAATAGTGATTTTGCCGATTATGCTGAATAAGAAAACTTTTCATACTACACTATGTAGGGGTTCTTTTATTGATCTTCTGAGATATTATTAGTACTCTATGTGGTATATAAGTGTATGTAAAGATCGTCAGAATCCAAATCCGAACACTTTGATTTTTCCCGAAAATTCACCAGATACCGAAGGAATTGAGTATAAGGTAACATTGTTAAAGGGATTTAAATTCAAGGATTATAAGAGAGGATCATTAAAGGATTATAAGATATTGACAAAGATTTAGGGGAACCCAAGTAATAAGATCCCGGATGTGATCCCTCAAACAACGAAAGAGAACAGAGTTAAGCGAACCGTAAAACAAATAAACGACCAAGGGACAAGCACATACAAGTAGAATGGGAAGGAAGCTTCCAAGAAAAGCTAAAACAAGTGGTTAAAAGAGAAGGTGACATCATCAAACCTTAAGGGAAAGACATGTGGCTTGGAGGTGAGGTCATCCAAGTGATGTCATCACTTTATCAAAGCAATCTCCACCAAGTATTCATTTCACAAACACCAAAATCAAAAGCAACCAAAACAAACTCATTTCTCTTCTTCCCCCATCTATTGCTCTCGGCTTTTCCATGAAAAGCAAAGGAAAAATTTCAAAAATCAAGCTACACATCTTCATAATTCAAGAGGTTTGTTTCTTTAGCTTCCATAATTCATAACTTAGATGGGCCATAAGTTTAAGCTCAAGATTCCATGTTTAACATAGCTAATCAATTCATCAAAGTTCTTAGTGAATAGTGTTTTTCAAGAACTTGAAATTTTGTTCTTGAGTTTTTGTTTATATTAAGCTTTGGTAAGGACTTTCAAGGGTGATTCCAAGCTCCTTAGTTACTTCTACTCACCAAGGAAGGTATAATCCCATACCCTAGCCCTACTTTTGTATATTTAGAGTTTTTGTGTTTGGAATTGTTCATGAGAAGCTTGATTATTGTGTATTTAGAGATGTGTTGGTTTTGTGATGTGTTTGGAATTGTAAATCTTGTTGATTAGTTAAAGAACTTATGTAAGCTTTTAGTTCATGATTGGGAAGTAGTGTAAATTGGAAATATTGAGTTGTTGGGGCTGTTGTAGCATTGTATGTATGGAGTTTGGTTGTATGGTTGAATTGTGGTTGATTGATGGTTGATTTGGAGTAGGATAAAAATTGGTAATCGCGTAAACATAGCCGTCGTAATGTCCGATTTACTTTAGACTGTTTTGTTCTTAACATCAGGACCTGAGAACTCACTGTTAGGTTTTGACCACTGCCATGATTAGATAGTTCATGTTACGAGCTTCATTTTGATATGTGGTTCGTTTGAATCCGATGCACGGTTTAGGAGAAACAATCGTTTTAAGTAACGGCGTTTCGCGAACGAACCATTACTCCTCGCCTTACTTTGAAACCTTGGTAAAGGACTTTAAATGACTAATTGGGATATGAAACAATTATGTTAAGTGGATTAGGCAGTTGGTAAGGTACTCGCAAAAGAATCGCCTTAAAACTCTTAATGGTTAATTTATTAAAAATGGTGGAGCCGAGGGTACTCGAACGACTTAGGTGATTCGTTAAGCGTAGGAGTGACCATAAGCGAATGTTCGGTTTCAATTGGTTAAAGTCTAGTTTCTTAAGCGACCGGGGTTTAATTCCAACTTATGTTGTTGTTCATAGGTTATCGGACCCACTCTAAGCTTAAGTGTATCCGGGAGCACTCAGGCAAGTTTTCTACCTGTTATACTGTTGTGGTGATGTATATATGTATATGCATTATCTTGTGATAGATGCATGTTGGTTAATTAGCAAATTTTGCGATATATTGAAGCATGCTGAGATGGTATATATATGCATGTCTGTTTCGTAATCTGATTATCTATCTGTTGATTTTAATACTTATAGTTGCATAATACCTATGCTAGAGATAAGCAGTAGTTGCGTATACCCTTAGTATAAGGACCCAAAGGTGAACATTTTTCTAAACCGGGAGTCGATGTTCCCGAGTATAATATATATATTTATATATATATATATATTGATATAGTTTTCAAAACTATTAATCGAATAAGGTTTATTCGATAACTTTATTTTATTTATTTAATGAATATTATTTTGAATATTCATTCGAGGATTTATGACTCCGTTATTTTATTTATTGAATATTATTTTTGAATATTCATTCGAGGATTTAAGACTCCGTTATTTTATTTAATGAATATTATTTTTGAATATTCATTTGAGGACTTATGACTCCACTTATTTACTAAATATTATTCTTTATTTTATTAAAGAATAATGTTTCGATAATCAAACTTATTTTCGATTATTCAAATAAAGATAGTACTTTCGTATAAGTATATCTTTGGTTATTTAAAATTTATTTCAAGTATGAGTTTTAAAACTTCTAATTCAAATTGTTTATATAGAGATTATCCTTTTGGGAATATTATTTAAATAATAATATTCAGATATTTTCTAATATATCGGGACTGATTTATTTCATTAAATCAGCATTACTCCAAACATTCTTAAAAATATTTTCGAGTCTTCAAAATGATTTAAAAAGTTAGAGCGGATCCCAATACTCATTTTTATATTTAAGATCTTCCTTTTGAAGGGGATTTAAATACTCGCTCAAAACTTGAGGGATCCGGCTCAGTGGTATATTTTACATTCGCAACGAGGTTGTTGTTTTGATAAATGAATTGATTACTTACCCAACGTTCGGGAAGTAAGTCCATCTATTGAGTCGGCATAAGCAACATGGGCTCAGTGGGCGTCCATGAAAGTGTAAGTGGCTCAGTGGGAGTCCATCAAATGCGTAAGTGGCTGAGTGGCAGTCCAGCATAAGGTCCTATTGCGGCCAGGGTGATGACCAGTGGGGAATTCGTCCATCTACTAGTAGAAAAGGTTACTAATTGGTATCTTTTCCTGATCAGCAAGATATCAGGTTTATGCCAAGGTTTTCTCCTTTCCAAATTTATTGGATATTACAACTCTGTTTATAATTTTCATAACAAAGGTTTGCAAGGAGTGTATGAAATGTATATATATATATATAAGTATGTATATATATCAGGACTTAATGAAGTATCTCATAACTTCATTATTTATAATGATATTTCAAAGATTGAATCTATTCAAGTCTTATCTTGTAGTCTCATCAGTGTGATGAACTTTTGAAACTAATTATAACTTGAACGGTGGTAGTTCAAGTAGTATTCGGAAAAGATATAAGTATATTGGAGTACCTTGTAACTTCATCTTTTAAACTTATATCTAGTAAATGATTATCTTATGCATATCAAAGATTTTCAGAAAAACATTGAGACAAGGTTAGATATATGAGATCACCTTGCAACGATATTTTTATACAGCTATAAACTGGAACTCTGTGTATATTATACATGTCAGAGGATTTCAAAGATTGTGAAAAGTATATATGTATGTATATACTGAATATTTTGCGACTTGGTCGCGTTAAGATATCAACTTGGTTCATTTCTTCTTAACCAAGACTTTCTTGAGTACTATGAGAATGCTCATATATTGTTAATTATTATACATATTATTTCGGTGGGCTTGTTGCTCACCCTTGCTTTCTTCTTTCATCACACAACAACAGATAGACAAGATGAACATGATCAAGCTCCCAATTCGCGAGCGGATAGGAAACGTTCCGCAGTTTCCTGTAGGCGTTGATGTCGCTGTAGCTGAGGTAGGAACTACCAATAGGCTAGGTTTTCAACTATTGATGTACCAGACTTATGTATATTATGAATTGTAATAATGGCAAAGAATATGTAAATTTATTCAGAAACCCTTTTGAGGTGTAATGACTTATAATTGTGGAATAAAATGACTTGTGTTATTTTTGGTATTTATCTCTGAGACTATAACTTGTGGTGTGTGTGTATATTGTGGGGTCATAGTACGCAGTAGTCGGTTGACTGTTAAGATTAAGTATTGATAAGGGAAATGGAACTCGTGACAACCCGAATCCCCGACCCCGGATTTGGGGGTATTACAGAAATGGTATCAGAGCTAAGCGTTATAAACCTCAGAGATGATGCAACGTTAAGATAAGAAGTTTATTAAGATAATAAGAACTATTGCCAAGTTCATAGTCAGACTACCTAACATAGTACTGAAAGTTAAAACCCTTATGGGAACCCTTATAAATATCGTGATAGAAGCGTAGTTCGTTATCGTATATGGTAGTGGGACGCCGAACCCTGAACTTCAAGAGCAATAATATGATGATGTTTTTCTATATATTGGGGATCAGATTATGGATCCAATAGATCGTCCTAACGAGGGACCGGATGATGTTCATATTGAGGATGTAGCGGTTGAGGATATTTTCCTAGAAGGGATTGTTGCTGAGGAGGACCCCGTGGAGGATCCTGACAAGAATGAATAAAGGACCACTGAGGAATTGATAACCATGGTTAGAGCGACTACCAAAGGTAGGATTGGCCAGTCACTACCGGAGGTTCGTTCAAGTTGTAAAGATAGTAGCCCCTTTAACGCGGCTTACTCGTAAGACTGAGAAGTTTGAATGGATAGAGAAATGCGAGAAAAGCTTTTAAGAACTGAAGCAAAGGTTGGTGACGGCCCCTATATTGGCATTGCCGGATGGAAAATGAGATTTTGTGAAGTGTAGTGACGCTTCGCATAAGGAATTAGGGTGCTTCTCATACAGCACAACAAGGTAATCGCGTACGCGTCAAGACAATTAAGGGAATATAAAATTTGATATCCCCACCCATGAGCTTGGGCTCGTGGCAATAGTTTTGCCCTAAAGATTTGAGGCACTACTTGTATGGAGAGAAGTGCGAGATTTACATAAGCCATAAGTGCTCTAGTACATTTTCACGCAGGAAGAGCTCAACATGCGCCAGAGGAGGTGGTTAGAGCTAATCAAGGATTACGATTATGAGATTCTTTATCATCCAGGGAAAGCCAAAATGGTGGCTAATGCCCTTAGTATAAAAGAGAGACTCAAGATGAAAATGTCTTTGGGAGAGTTGATAAGAGATTTTGAGAAAATGAAAATAGAAGTGAAGGTAACCGGAGCCGGTACCGAAAAGCTGTTTGAGATTGCAATACAGCCCGAATTATTGGAAAAGAACATATTATGCCAGAAAAAGTGATGAATGAAGGCAGAGAGCCAACAAATAGATAAGAGATTAATACCGAGAAAGATGATAAGGGAATAATGAGGTATTCCTACAGAATTTGGGTTCCAAATATTCAAGAGCCAATTTCTGCGGGTAGGTTTCAATCTCTGGATCGTTTATATATCTAACAACCCTAAAGAGGGAAGGCGCATTAAAATACATGTTCATGTCGATTAATATGGTTATTTTACGCATGTAGTAAGGAGTAGACAAAAACGAATTCATTTTTATGAAATCATCCCTATAACCTCATACTAATTAAACATCACAATCTTAGAGAACATTATTTTATAATGCTATTATACACAATAAGATTTAAATCAGAATTTTTACCTCTTACAATAGCTTTCTAGTCACCGGAAGTCTCAACTCACCCTTGCCCTATTATCCTTAACACTCTCCAAGCTCCTTTGGATATTCTTGGCTGGATGCAAGAGTCCTCACACGGTCTCTTCCATATTGCTATTCTTCAAGGTATTTTCTGAATCACTCCTGATTGTATATAATACATATAAAATAATCTTTTCTATTATTATGATATATCCTTAGTAGAGATTATAGAGAGTGAAGAAGTTTAGCCAGACATATTCAAAGAGAGAATTTAACTTCAGAAATTTCAGATATCCTTTACATATCATGCATGGACTTATTTATAGTAGTCCTTCTATATGGTTACAGATTACCGGGATAACCGGTTTCTTTTACATAATTACTAATAATTCTCTTTTGCAGGTTTTTTCCAGGAATCTTTTATTTTCTTTGTCTGCCATTTCTTTGTCTGTCATTTCTTCTTTTATCGTCTCTTCATATTTTCTTCATCTTTATCTTCTGTGTCTGCCATGGTATCTTGCAGGATCTGTCATCTTTTCCAGGGAATCTGCTTTTTCTTTTCTTCTTTCTCCATTTTTGTCATTTTGCCTTGATATTTTGTTGCTGAAGGGAATCTTCTATCTCCTGGTAATACAACTCTTTTATATTTTTTGGTTTTCACCATTCAATTTACAGTGTTTTGGTGTATCACACCATTTTTGTAGCATGCAAAGGGATCAGAATTCCCTTTATCATCATCTTTTAGACTGATAATAGGTCTCTTTCTAGGACCTGTTATTCTTTGATAATATTCAGTAGTATGTTTTGCATGATTATATTTCAGGTTTTCTATTTTATCAAGCATTATCTCTAATGTCATAGTACCTGAATTTTGTATATTATTATCATAATATAAGGTTATTATACTTTCGGTGAAACCTCCACCATGGCTTTCAGAAATGATTATAACCTTCCGAGCTCGTAATATATCTTGTATTTTGGACTTGAGGGTAGCTAGTCCAATGGCTCGTTTTTCACATAACCATTCCTGGAATTTGTTAATATCACAGGGATTTGGCAATTTCAAGCTTTTGGTTTCTCCCACAATATCTGCCATATTCCTTCCCAATTTAAATAGTTGACATATTATTATGGGTTTTCCAACTAGATTAGTTGATGCATCAAAAACTTGTATTCCGTATGAGCCTGCTCCCATTTCCCATACCATAGCTTCCATGGATTTGACAATTATACTTGGTAGCTTTGATATACAATACATGGTTTCATTTGTTAAGATCTTATCAACAAAACCATGTATAAACAGGTTATAGACTATGTCAGGTTTTGCATTTTCACAACAAATATATCTGGGATATTTTGTAGATTTTGTTAGTCTGCAAATATCAGGGTTAGATTTATAATCATAATATTTCATCATTTGCTCATATGTTTTCACTATCTCAGGTGAGTGTTTCAGCTTATCACTCATTGATAAATTTGACAGGGTAGTTGATATATTGGTTGAAGGTGATGGCATGGTTACAAGCTTTGATGAAAATGTCATAGGTTTTATTGTAGGGATTGTAACTGAAGCTTGTAGAGTTGTTTTGTCTTTTGCAGCTTCCATAATTTGTTTCAGAAAATGTTGGTTCTCCTGAACCAGGGTTTCTATTTCCTTTTGGAGTTTGGTGATTTTCTCATTATTGGTTGATATACAAGAAGTGACATCAGTGATATATTTCTCAAAATTTTCCATCTTTTGTTATCCTGCTAAGAACAACAAACAATTAAATTTTCCCTTTACAAAAACAAAATGCATGACATTCAATGGCATTTAATTTTCTAATAATTGATATTAATAATTCATCAATATACCTTCTATTAGGAGTGAAATAATAACCAATGTGTTTTTCTATTTCTAGAAATCCTTTATATGCTTCTTCTAGTTTTTCTGTGTTATTTTCATCTAATCCTTCGAGAGCAAAACTTTTTATGAATTCTACAGCTTCTGAAGTAGTAGTCCATATTATTAAAGATCCCGATATTATTTTCCATGGTTGAGCTTGTCTTCCTGTATATTCTATTTTCATTGTTTATTTTCTCTGCTAAGATAGTCAGCTAACACATTTTTTATTCCTGATATATTTTTTATTACAAAATCATAACAACAGAAAAAAGATTGCCATTTTCTTCTTTTATTTAATTCTGGTAATAATTCTATTTTATTAGTAATAAAGGCTTTTACTTGAGTATTATTTGTTCTTACTACAAATTTAACAGGTAACAAATGATAATGAAACTTCTTAATCCCATATTTTACAGCTAATAGTTCTTTTTCATTTATGTGGTAGTTTGATTCATTAGGTTTCCAAGTTCCTCCTGCATATCCACATATATGTGGCTTTTCTGTATCTATGTCATCCTTCTCATATGCTATAAGGACTGCTCCCCATCCTATATCGCTAGCATCAGTATATAATTCTAAATGATCTGTTTCTATGGGTATTCTATGTTTTGGTAAATCTTTCACCTTTTCCTTAAGAATTTTTATACAGTTTTCATGTTCCTTTGTCCATTCAAAAGGTTTATTTTTTGTTAGTTCTTGTAATGGTTTTCTTAATTTAGGTAAGTCTTTAATATGATCTGAGGCATAATTTACTATTCCTAAAAACTGCTGTACCTCTTTTTTATTTTCTAATTTATCCTTAAAATTTACAATCTTTGTTACTATATGATCTTGTAATTGTATACCTTCTTTATCTATTTTGTATCCTAAATATTCTATTTTATTCTTAAAGATTTCAGATTTCTTTTCAGATAATAATATTCCATGCTGGTTTATTGTTTTTATAAATTGCTCTAAATGTTTTATATGTTCTTCTAGAGTTTCACTATATATTAATATATCGTCTACATATACTATGCAGAAATCTTTTAATTTTCTAAAGATTTGGTCCATTCTTCGTTGAAATATTTATGGCGCATTTTTTAATCCAAAGGGTAATACTGTCCATTCATAATGTCCTTGCGGGGCACTAAAGGCTCTTAAAGGCCTTGATTCTTTGGTTAATTTTATTTGCCAAAATCCACCTTTACAATCGAATTTACTAAACCATTTCTTATTTCCTAGTCTATTTATAAGATTTCTTTTATATGGTAAGAAATATCCATCAAATGTAGTTTTCTTATTTAATTCTCTATAGTCTATTACCATACGGGCTTTTCCCCTTTTCTGTTCATTATGTTTTCTTACAAGGAAAGTCGGGCTGCTATGTTGACTTTTACTTTCTTGTATTAATTTTAGTTTTAATAATTCATTGGTTTGATTATCAAATTCTTTTTGGTCTGAAGGGCTATACCTTATAGGTTTAGATCTTATTATATCATTAGGGTTTAATAATTTTATTTCAGCATACATCTTTTCCTTATCCCATAAACTCATAGGATTTTCTCCGAAGTTGGATTTTAATAAAGTATTATATTTTTCAGTTAATTCTTGTAGATTATTATTTCTTTCTATTCTTAGATTGTTTATTCTTATAGTATTTATAGTACTTATTGGCATAATTCTTTTTAATACTATCCACTTATTACACGGAGTTTGTAATGATAGGGTATTTGAAGTTACTATATGTGTTTTAAAATAATCTAAGAAGTTATTTCCTAATAATATAGATTGCTTCATCTTATTCTGATATACAATAGGTAGACTTAAAAATGTTTTATTTAGGTTTATTCTCATGTTTTTTGCTATTACATCTAATTCTTTCTTTTGTTCATTAAATCCTGATACCCTAGTTCTATGTGCATTAGATTTTTCCCATCTATATGAAGCTAAAACTTCCTTTTTTACTAGACATAGATCTGCTCCACTATCTATAAATATTTTTTTGTTTTAGGAATTTATATTTTTTATATTCTACATCTGCTTCTATGTATATTGCTACCATTCCTCCCAATTGCTTTCACTAGATGATTCATAATTTATAAAGTTTAATTCATTATCAGTTTCACTAATATAAAACTCTTCATATTCATACCATCTATTATCATCTTCTTTAATTTGTTCTATTTCCATTATGAATTGTGATGTATTTATATATTTTACTTTCTTTTCTTTCAGTTTAGGACATTTATTAGCATAATGTCCCTTTTCATTACAATTCCAACATTTACATTCACTTATATCTTTCTTTTTAAAAGGTTTTCTTCTAAACTTTCTCTTATTTTTATATCTTCTCCTATTTTTTGGTGTATTTCTAAATTTCCTAAATCTTTTTCTCTTATATCTGTTGTATTTATAAGGATAATTATTTCTATTTTGTTTGCTTCTGTACTTATCATATGATTTTTTCTTATTATACCTCTTCTTATAGTTCCTATAGGGTTTTTTATCTTCACATCCAAATACTAGTCTTCTTTCAGTGAATCCACATATTTCTCTTAATCCTAGTTTTTTATCCTTTTTAACCTTCTGTTGTACCCTATATTCTTCACATTTTCTCATTAGATATCCTCTTAGTACTCTTATTCTTTCACCCAGAGTGTTCTCACGAGGTTCTAACTTATTATATTCCTTAGTTATCTCAGTATTATAAGGTTCTGGTAAATGATCATAATATAATTGTTGATATATATGTCCTTCTTCGGGTAAGAATCTAGCTTCATAAAAGAATTTAGTAAAACTTATAGTATATTCTGGTAACTTGTTAATTTTACAGCATTTCATGTTATTTAGATACATTATTATTTCTATTTTTCTTTCTATTAGAACTTGGTCTCTAGCTACTATCCAAGGTTCTCCTAAGAATTCTCTTTTTAATATCATATCAAATATTTGTAACATTGATTTCCAATCCGTTGCATACCTTAGTACTTCAGTTTTTAACTGATATTCTATGGATTCTATCCAATATGCTACCTTTCCAATTAACATTTTTGAGATCAAGTTATAAGTATATTATAACTCATCTGTATGAGTGGAGTTCATTAATGCTATATACATTCCTAAATTCCAATCAGTTATTCTTCTGCTAATTTCTTGTTCTTCATATACATTATCTAAGTCTAAAAAGTATCCATTTAAGTTTACGCCTTCTGACATGGATCCTATGAATTCTTTAAATTCATTATGTTGTCCTATTGGTATGTGTTTTGGTATCATTTTCCTATATCTTGTTATAACTTCCATATTATGGTCGGTTACTTCTTCTTCCGGGTAGTTATTCATCTCCTCATTTTTTATTCCTTCAGTTTCTATATCAGTATAATTATCTTTATCTTCTTGGTCACTATTAGATTCTTGTTTTATTACTACATTTACATTTTTCATTCTTTCTAAAGCTTCTATTATATTTTTATTTTCTATTTCTATTTCAGAATTTTCCTCATAACTACTGTTATATTCTTCTATTATATTCACAGGTTTTCCTAAATTATCTTGTTCCGATTCACTAGTACTTGTATTATTATTTGTAGACACAGTACTAGAAACTTCACTTGTATCCTTTTTTTTCTTTTAGCTTTTTTAATTGCTTTTTCAATATTGCTATTTCATTTTTATTTTCTTCTGTTTTTTCATTTAATTCCTTTTTTGTTTGTCTTAAATTTCTTTTTACCTCTTTTAGTTCTTTTTTAGTTTCTTTATATTTATTTTTATATTTTTTATATTTTTCTAACCATTCTTCATTAGTATTTAATCGTAGTTTTTTATTCTTCGTTCTTATTTCTTCTACTTCTTCCTTTTGTTGTTCTAATTTTGACTTTAAATATTCTATCACAGTTGTATCAATCTTAAACTCAGCTTTGGTTTCACTAGTTGTTTCTTTTTTTAATGGTTCATACTTATATTTTTCTCTTTCTAAAATTTCTTTTCCATGATTCTTTAAAAATGTTATCACATTATATTCTTTTTGTTCTTTAGTTTCCATTAGAACTTTCCTTTTTTACTAAGTTGTCCCAAATTATCTAATACTTTTCCTATTGGTTCAGATATATTAGGTTTAATTTTACTTATATCTATCATCATTGGCTCATTAACTCTTCTCCATGCATTTATAGCTTTTAGTTCTGGCTTATTTGTAATTTCTTTTTCTGGTATAATTTCTTGTTTTCCTTCTTCTAATTTTATTAACTTGGCTAGTATAATTTTTAAGTTAGGTATTTCAAAATTATTCCATAAGCTTGTTAACTCTTCTCTTATTATTTGTCTCAAATTTTCTTGATTATCTTGTTTTTCTATCAGTCTCATTATTGCATTTAGTTTTTCCTTAACTATTATTTCTTCCCATAAATTTTTTATAAATTCTGAGTCTGACATTTTATTATTTGTTGATTCGCTTCTTCCAACCATTTCCAACATATATCCAATATTTACTAGTATTTTATACTCTGTTCTTCTCAGTTCTTAATATCATTTTCTAACTTTGTTTGTCTTTCCTTACATTCTAAGTATTTTATTTGTGAATCTATTTCGCTCTCTAACATACTCTGTATCTTCTTTAACTTTTCTTTCTTATTTCTTAATTTTTCTTGTATATTCATAGTTTTTCTATAAATCTTTCTTTTCCTTGATCTATAATTTTTATTCCATTATTATTAATTTTATAATTTATCATTTTTAAGAAGTCGCTCCCTAATAATAATTCACTCGAACTATCATATTCTATTACTCCTATATTTATATTATATTCCAAGTCTAATATTTTAAATTTTAAATTAGTACATTTAGTAATAAATATTTCTCTATCATTTTCTGCATATATGTAAGTCTGAGGTTCTATCCATTTACAATTTTCTTCATTTACCTTGCTTATATGAATAAAACTTTTGGTAGCTCCTGTATTAATTTCTGCTATACAGTCTCTTGTTATTGTTTCGTCAAATATTATTATTTTTATTTTCAAACTATCAGTATATATCTTTATTAAATCTATCTTTCTACTCGTCATACTCATTGATCTAATTAATCTTATAGGATTTTATTCTTTTCTAAAACTTAATCTAGATCCTTCTAATATTGGTTTAATTCTTTGCCTTGGAATCATTTGTCTATTACTAAAATCTATTGTAATTTCTTCTGGGATTGTTATTTGAGATTCTTCTTTATGTTCAATTTTTTCTAATATATCATTATATAACTTTGGTACTATTATTCCTAATTCCGTTTGTTTCTTTACGTGATGGTTTCCAGTCATAGCATAAACCATTTTGGTTTCTATACTAATAACTTTACTTCCTTTTTGCATTTTTATTCCATCTAACTTATAGTATAATGTTAAAGATCTTTCTTTATTTTCATCCCTTAGTGATATACTGAAATCGGGTTGTATTATAAATTTTAATTTCTGATATATCAAGTTCCCTTTTATTACCGCTATTAATGAATCTTGTATATTTCCTATTATTCTATCATCCAATACATATATCTGTATAGGAGTATCGATATTTTTCTGAAAATATGCTTTTATTGTAAATTCTATTGCTCCAAAATATATATTTTTTAGTTTATTTGCTTCCTTTTGTTTTAATTTGGATAATTCTCTTTTTATTAATCCATCCGTTATTAAATTTATTCTTGTTTTTCCATTTATTGTATCTATATCTATTACATTCTCATGTTTTTGGGCTATATACCTAACTTCCTTATTTCTTTCAAAATATGATGTCTTGAATATCTTTTTTATTGTTAATTCTTCTGTTTCACTCTGAATTTGATTATATATATCTGGTTTAAAACTTAGGGTTTGTGATGTTCCTCCTTCGTATTCATCCATTTGATAATATATATCTTATTTTTCACTTATTTCTTCTAATGACATTTTATCCATCTATATTTTATCCAGTTATATTATTTGTTAAAATTATTCTTTTAAGTCCTTGTATTCTTAGTTTATCATTTCTAAATGTTATTATCATATTTCCAAGTTGTTGGTAAATTCTCATAATTTCTTCGCTATTCTCTCTTGTCCATGTTATTTTATTTTTTCTTTCTAGTAATTTTTCCAGATCTATTTCTAATTTTTCTTGATTTTTTATTAATTGTTTTAGTTTTCTATTATTTCTAGTTATTGCATTTGGATCTGTCCAATTCATTTTTTAATTTTTTGTCTTAAATCGTCTATTAATCTATATTGTTCAGTTAATACTTCTTTTAAGTCTTTTATTTCGATTTCTAAATTAGTTTCTTTAATAAATTTTTCTCGTTTTAATAAAAGTTTTTCTTCCTCTAGTCTCCTAATTTTTTCATCTCTTTCTTCCAACGTTGTTCGTAACATAGCTATAATATCTAATTTTTCATTTATTATTTGCATGCTTATCTTACAACTTTCAATATGTTGATTTATTAGCCTGTTATATGTTGGTTCTTTATCAGCTATATATTGAATTGATCGTATCCTCAAATCTTCCATAAGTCAAATTCCTTGTATAAAATTTTCTTACACATCTGTTGTGTTGCTTTGTTTTCTACTATAAATAAAATTAATAGAGTTGCTATTATTTTAGATTTATATTCTTTATTCGTTTCTCTATTTATTCTTGCCGGAGGTCTCATTTAACCTTCAAATTTTATCTCATATGTACCTTTTACTATTCATTAGTTACTATTCACTGTCTTCTATTCACGGCTACTTTTGCTACAGTGTTTTTACTGTTCATCTCCCGCCTATTACTAGCTCTGATACCAATTTCTGGGGGTAGGTTTCAATCTCTGGATTGTTTATAAGGGTTCCAAATGTTCAAGAGCTTAAAGATGAAATCTTAGATGAAAGCTAGTTTGAGGAATAAGATTTAGAGCAAACCCTGAACGTGATAGTCAGGGAGGTCGCCATCAAGATAGAAGGAACCCATAACATAATGGAGTGGAAAATGAGGATTTAAAACATGTAGGATGACCCCGATTATGGGGAGAATGAGGGAACGTTCAGACTAAGGAAACGGGAGTCGAGTAAGGAAAGGGGACCCGAGACGGTACTCCTATACGACAATTTATGGACCTTTTTAGACAGAACTTAGACTATTATCCCCAACCACCACCCTGAGGAAACAATGCGGTGAGAAATTCTTTCAGGTTCTTTAAGTCGCTAAGCTCTCAGAGTTCCAAGGAACAAGCTTACCCAGTCGAGGCAAGAGCCTGGCTAAAGGAAATACAGGAATCATTTGAGATTCTAAATGATTGACGAATCACAAAAGACTGTTTTTGTCACTTACCCTCCTAAGAGAGAGACCACCCACTGGTGAAAGACCAAGAAAGGCACGGAACAAGAGGTTATGATAAACTGATTAAAGTTCAGTCAAAATTTCTTTCGAGAAATTAAATTCCAAGGTTATGGAGATAGTGTAAAAGCTTTAAGAGCCAGAATAAAGGCGGACGAATATGATGAATTATGAATCTAAGATTGTAAAAGTTGTCAAGATTCATCTGGAGGACAAGAATCCTAGATCGACGTGATGTTTGAAGTCAATGATTAGTGGGTACGTAAAATGATTGTAAGAGAAAGTAAAATAAAAAGAAACTGAAGTGAAAAGGAGCATAAAGGCAATAGAGTTTGAGGAATGATAAGGGAGTCGGGTATGAGGAATCCCTAAAGACTCGTAGTAATAGAAATAGAAAAGTATATGATCGTCAGGATGAGGATGATTCTCCATGAGTTAAAGTTGATGGTTGAAGGCATAAGAGATATATATGTTGTACCCCCTTCAAGTTGGAAGGATTCGGGGAAACCTTGGGATAGTTCGAAGGATAAATAATGAGACGCGGATAGACTGAAGAGACAAGAAAGTAAGAAATTAGGAAAATTGGATGAAGGAAGTGACCTTCAAGAATGTGAAGTGTAAGACCGGTGGCTTGATACCCAGAAAGGGAGACGCCAGGTATGAAAGATATCCCAACACTGAGATGACTGTTGAGATAAATAACAAAAGTAAATAAAGAATTATTAAGAAAAAGTTCACGTTGAACACGACCAATATCTTCCAAAACATCCCTGTTGTCATTACCAAATTAGGAAAGAAAAGTGGGTAACCATTGTTATCTTTTGAAGGCCATATGGGTTGACCTCAGTTTGAATAAGGATGCTTTTGTGAAATTGGTATAGACTATCTGGGTGAGAATGATTAAATAAGATAATCTATCAAGGATATATGACTTGATTTATCCATGGAAGGATGCAAGTACCTTTTTAAAGGTTGAATTAAGGATATAACATCTGTAACTTAGAATGAATCCTAGGGGAATGCATAAAGGTTGGCATTTCACCCTTAATAGGGATAGTATGAGTTTTGATAGTATAAATTGGAAAGGATTAAGGTAACAACAACCTTTAAGGATCAGTGGAGAAATTTTTCAGAAGTATATAGACAATGATTCTGGTATTAGTAAATGGTATCTTGATATGCCCTGTGCCTAGGGTGTACCTGATGAAGGATTTAAGGATAACCTTAGAGGTTTTACAAGGAGAAAGGTAATATTCAAAGTTCTCAAGAATAGAAATTTTGATAAAGGAAATGTAACGTAATTATAATAATGCCAGGTGGGGCATATGTTGAACCATAAGAAAGTATAGATCGACCCAATGAAGGTCGAGATTGGTGAAAACGAGAAGGACCAAAGATAAGAGACTTCCTAAGTATGATCGAGAGTCAGTCATGACAATGTTCACATATATAGACTAAGGCAATTACTTATGGAAAAATGGTGATTTTTTTTTCTTCTCACCAGGATTTAAGAAAAGCATTTTCACATAAGTAGTGATTGAAATGAGGTAGAAAATTTAGTTGGAGGTGGTTAAAATGACATTGATTGTAAGGAAATTTTACTATCACGAAAGGCCAAAGAGGTGGCCGACACTTTAAATGTAAGAGGATAATTATTGGCGCTCGTCCAGAGGAATACAGTGATGATGGATGAAGCCGTGAAGGTTGTATTATGGTTTGGAAGATTGACATTCCTTCTGATGACTGTGCAATACCCAACCGTAATAGTAGTTTGGTAAAGATTTAATTCATGTAATCGCCGTGAGCGGGCTTTCTATCTTAGAAGGTCCTATCTTGAGATAAGCCAGGAGCATGTTACGAAAGGACTAAATGAACCTTTGAGCTTCATGTCTCCCAATAAAGACATATGATTAAGAATGGTATTAACCTGCTATCGTTGCCTTCATTGAAACTCTTCTGCAATTTTATCTGCTTCATGTTATATGTACGTCAAGTTCAGGAGTGTTCTTCATGAATCATGAACGGTGATCATGTTACCTCCTTAGAAGAATTTGATATGAGATGTATGGACTCCGTATGGTTAGCTATTAAGACTTCATGGAAAATGAATGACTACAGTAGGTCAACGGTGGACCCTAGTAGTGCAGGAATGATTCTGCGGGTAATGAGCCGATTAATTACAACCGTGAGAGTTGTATTAGAATGGATGTTGAGATTAAGTACCACTAATCGGGTTGTGGTGATGTATAAGTTATCATTGATAGACTAATTAAGTCGATTATCTACCTATTGAATACTTATTCCTTCTTATCAATAGAGAGTCGTATTACTATACGAGGAAGGTTGCAGTGCTAGCATAGAATTCTAGTAATGATGATGTCTAGAATGAAATCCCAGATTCATTTTTTGTTGTCGAGGGAGTTTCAACGGTGACTGTTTAGAAGCTCGAGCAAGAGCATGGGTCCATAGAATGATGGACGGAATAGTGAAAGATTCAGGAACATGAATTGCGATGGTATAATACTTGATGTTGAGATGTATACATATATATATATTTTTTGTTCTCCTATGATAAACCTCTATAGTTCAGAGGTAGATTTCAAGCCAGATATTTTGTGGCAGTATATATTTTAATATATATACAATTCTCTTCAATTCATTCTTTTCTCTCCTTTTTATTTTGTATAAGCTGAGAAGAACAACCCTTCCAGAAGGGGAGGTATTGCCGAATGACTATCTATCTATGTGATAGAAGCCTAGTAGGATACCATCTATTGTTTAATTGCTTGTCAAGTACTAAAGGCTGGCCACCTTCTGTACTAACTGTGCGATGTAACAAGTGTTCATGATCATAGTGATCTCTCAATAAAATCTTTTACTTCTATACGATAAATCAAGCTTTCAAAGATGGAAGCAGCTAAAGGAAGTAGTATCAGTACGGTGGTATTCAGAATCTAACGCGTTCATGATACTAAGGTTGACGCGGTTATTAAAAGGTTATAGAATACTAACGAGCAAAAGGGTAACTAGTATAGTATTATGTACGGAAGATAGTAATGCCTACGAACAAGAAAAGAAGGAGTATTGAGAAGCAAAAGCTATAGTGCTAGAAGCTATTATGAGAGTCTGTGCAATAGACTTGAAAGAATTTGGAATGATTATTTATCGCGGATTGAGTTTTCTTACGACAATAGATCATATGTCATTATCGAGTTGTAGAGCGCAAGATGCTCGGACCAGCAGTAGTCCAAAGGACCAAGGATATAATAGATCTATTCAGAGGATGGCTGGCAGTAGCCCAAAATGGACATAAGAAGTATCTGATTTGACAACGAAAGGACAAGGAGTATGAAGTAGGGGACCTAGTGTTGTGAAAGGTATCCCCTTGGAAAGCCTTGGAAAGGATTGATGAGGTTCGGAAAGAAAGGAAAGCTAAGTTCACGATTTGTTGGACCTTTGGAGATATTAAGACGTATTGGGAAGTTAGCATATGAGCTAGCCCTACCCCGAACCTGTAGCAAGTTCATAACGCGTTCCACGTATCAATATTAAGGAAGTATAATTCGGATGCCAGTCAAATAAGGGCATATGAGCGCATTGACATGCAACCCGATGTAACCTATATGGAGCAACCAGGAAAGGTTATAGGTTGAAAAGGAACAAGTACTTGGGAGAAGGGCTATCAAACTAGTCAGAGTTTGATGGTAGAACCACAATGTGGGAAAATTGACTTGAGAGTTAGAAAGTGCAATGCTAAGAGAGCATCCATATTCATTTTCTATCCGATTCCGGGACGGAATCCTTTTAAGGAGGGGAGACTGTAAATAACCCCAATTTTTGGAATTTTTGAAACCCTTATGAATAGTGATTTTGCCGATTATGCTGAATAAGAAAACTTTTCATACTACACTATGTAGGGGTTCTTTATTGATCTTCTGAGATATTATTAGTACTCTATGTGGTATATAAGTGTATGTAAAGATCGTCAGAATCCAAATCCGAACACTTTAATTTTTTCCGAAAATCCACCAGATACCGAAGGAATTGAGTATAAGGTAACATGGTTAAAGGGATTTAAATTCAAGGATTATAAGAGAGGATCATTAAAGGATTATAAGATATTGAGAAAGATTTAGGGGAACCCAAGTAATAAGATCCCGGATGTGATCCCTCAAACAACGAAAGAGAACAGAGTTAAGCGAACCGTAAAACAAATAAACGACCAAGGGACAAGCACATACAAGTAGAATGGGAAGGAAGCTTCCAAGAAAAGCTAAAACAAGTGGTTCAAAGAGAAGGTGACATCATCAAACCTTAAGGGAAAGACATGTGGCTTGGAGGTGAGGTCATCCAAGTGATGTCATCACTTTATCAAAGCAATCTCCACCAAGTATTCATTTCACAAACACCAAAATCAAAAGCAACCAAAACAAACTCATTTCTCTTCTTCCCCCATCTATTGCTCTCGGCTTTTCCATGAAAAGCAAAGGAAAAATTTCAAAAATCAAGCTACACACCTTCATAATTCAAGAGGTTTGTTTCTTTAGCTTCCATAATTCATAACTTAGATGAGCCATAAGTTTAAGCTCAAGATTCCATGTTTAACATAGCTAATCAATTCATCAAAGTTCTTAGTGAATAGTGTTTTTCAAGAACTTGAAATTTTGTTCTTGAGTTTTTGTTTATATTAAGCTTTGGTAAAGACTTTCAAGGGTGATTCCAAGCTCCTTAGTTACTTCTACTCACCAAGAAAGGTATAATCTCATACCCTAGCCCTACTTTTGTATATTTAGAGTTTTTGTGTTTGGAATGGTTCATGAGAAGCTTGATTATTGTGTATTTAGAGATGTGTTGGTTTTGTGATGTGTTTGGAGTTGTAAATCTTGTTGATTAGTTAAAGAACTTATGTAAGCTTTTAGTTCATGATTGAGAAGTAGTGTAAATTGGAAATATTGAGTTGTTGGGGCTGTTGTAGCATTGTATGTATGGAGTTTGGTTGTATGGTTGAATTGTGGTTGATTGGTGGTTGATTTGGAGTAGGATAAAAATTGGTAATCGCGTAAATATAGCCGTCGTAATGTCCGATTTACTTTAGACTGTTTTGTTCTTAACATCAGGACCCGAGAACTCACTGTTAGGTTTTGACCACTGCCATGATTAGATAGTTCATGTTACGAACTTCGTTTTGATATGTGGTTCGTTTGAATCCGATGTACGGTTTAGGAGAAACGACTGTTTTAAGTAACGGCGTTTCGCGAACGAACCATTACCCCTCGCCTTACTTTGAAACCTTGGTTAAGGACTTTAAATGGCTAATTGGGATATGAAACAATTATGTTGAGTGGATTAGGCAGTTGGTAAGGTACTCGCAAAATAATCGCCTTAAAACTCTTAATGGTAAATTTATTAAAAATGGTGGAGCCGAGGGTACTCGATGACTTAGGTCATTCGTTAAGCGTAGGAGTGACCATAAGCGAACGTTAAGGTTCAATTGGTTAAAGTCTAGTTTCTTAAGCGACCGGGGTTTAATTCCAACTTATGTTGTTGTTCATAGGTTATCGGACCCACTCTAAGCTTAAGTCTATCCGGGAGCACTCAGGCAAGTTTTCTACCTGTTATATTGTTGTGGTGATGTATATATGTATATGTATTATCTTTTGATAGATGCATGTTGGTTAATTAGCAAATTTTGTGATATATTGAAGCATGCTGAGATGGTATATATATGCATGTCTGTTCGTAATCTGGTTATCTATCTGTTGATTTCAATGCTTATAGTTGCATAATACCTATGCTAGAGATAAGCAGTAGTTGCGTATATCCTTAGTATAGGGGACCCAAAGGTGAACATTTTTCTAAACCGGGAGTCGATGTTCTCGAGTATAATATATATATATATTGATATAGTTTTCAAAACTATTAATCGAATAAGGTTTATTCGATAACTTTATTTTATTTATTTAATGAATATTATTTTGAATATTCATTCGAGGATTTATGACTCCGTTATTTTATTTAATGAATATTATTTTTGAATATTCATTCGAGGATTTATGACTCCGTTATTTTATTTAATGAATATTATTTTTGAATATTCATTTGAGGACTTATGACTCCGCTTATTTACTAAATATTATTCTTTATTTTATTAAAGAATA
This sequence comes from Apium graveolens, assembly GCF_009905375.1. Lineage (NCBI taxonomy): Eukaryota > Viridiplantae > Streptophyta > Magnoliopsida > Apiales > Apiaceae > Apium > Apium graveolens. The sequence continues at coordinate 43,660,543 of NC_133655.1, read as the reverse complement.
ATGTTTCAATAATCAAACTTATTTTCAATTATTCAAATAAAGATAGTACTTTCGTATAAGTATATCTTTGGTTATTTAATATTCATTTCAAGTATGAGTTTTAAAACTTCTACTTCAAATTGTTTATATAGAGATTATCCTTTTGAGAATATTATTTAAATAATAATATTCAGATATTTTCTAATATATCGGGACTGATTTATTTCATTAAATCAGCATTACTCCAAACATTCTTAAAAATGTTTTCGAGTCTTCAAAATGATTTTAAAAGTTAGAGCGGATCCCAAAACTCATTTTTATATTTAAGATCTTCCTTTCGAAGGGGATTTAAATATTCGCTCAAAACTTGAGGGATCCGGCTCAGTGGTGTATTTTACATTCGCAACGAGATTGCTGTTTTGATAAATGAATTGATTACTTACCCAACATTCGGGAAGTAAGTCCATCTATTGAGTCGGCATAAGCAACATGGGCTCAGTGGGCGTCCATGAAAGTGTAAGTGGCTCAGTGGGAGTCCATCAAATGCGTAAGTGGCTGAGTGGCAGTCCAGCATAAGGTCCTATTGCGGCCAGGGTGATGACCAGTGGGGAATTCGTCCATCTACTAGTAAAAAAGTTACTTATTGGTATCTTTGCCTGATCAGCAAGATATCAGGTTTATGCCAAGGTTTTCTCCTTTCCAAATTCATTGGATATTACAACTCTGTTTATAATTTTCATAACAGAGGTTTTCAAGGAGTGTATGAAATGTATATATATAGGTGTGTATATATATATCAGGACTTAATGAAGTATCTCGTAACTTCATTATTTATAATACTATTTCAAAGATTGAATCTATTCAAGTCTTATCTTGTAGTCTCATCAGTGTGATGAACTTTTGAAACTAATTATAACTTGAACGGTGGTAGTTCAAGTAGTATTCGAAAAAGATATAAGTATATTGGAGTACCTTGTAACTTCATCTTTTAAACTTATATCTAGTAAATGATTATCTTATGCATATCAAAGATTTTCAGAAAAATATTGAGACAAGGTTAGATATATGAGATCACCTTGCAACGATATTTTTATACAGTTATAAACTGGAACTCTGTGTATATTATACATGTCAGAGGATTTCAAAGATTGTGAAAAGTATATATGTATATATATACTGAATATTTTGCGACTTGGTCGCGTTAAGATATCAACTTAGTTCATTTCTTCTTAACCAAGACTTTCTTGAGTACTATGAGAATGCTCATATATTTTTAATTATTATACATATTATTTCGGTGGGCTTGTTGCTCACCCTTGCTTTCTTCTTTCATCACACAACAACAGATAGACAAGATGAACATGATCAAGCTCCCAATTCACGAGCGAATAGGAAACGTTCCGCAGTTTCCTGTAGGCGTTGATGCCACCGTAGCTGAGGTAGGAACTACCAATAGGCTAGGTTTTCAACTATTGATGTATCAGACTTATGTATATTATGAATTGTAATAATGGCAAAGAATATGTAAATTTATTCAGAAACCCTTTTGAGGTGTAATGACTTATAATTGTGGAATAAAATGACTTGTGTTATTTTTTGTATTCATCTCTGAGACTATAACTTGTGGTGTGTGTGTATATTGTGGGGTCAGAGTACGCAGTAGTTGGTTGACTGTTAAGATTAAGTATTGATAAAGGAAATGGAACTCGTGACAACCCGAATCCCCGACCCCGGATTTGGGGGTGTTACAGTTTACACTATAAGTGTTATCATAATCGAGAATAATATTCATTGTAACTCTAGCAACTCTCGTGATATTTTGTTCATCACTAAGAGAGTACAGTTCCACATTATAACAGAGTTTAATAAAGTTTGTTTTCTGTTACTTGTGTTCTTTGAATTCGATTTGATTGTGCTATACACTGTATTCAACCCCCCTTCTACAGTGTGTGTGACCTAACATCCAGAATTATCAGAACTTGGCCCATCAGAACTTGAAGAGCCTGTTGTAGGTTCTGATGCTTCTTGAGATGTGGTTGGATCTTCAGTATGCTCCCCCTGCACAGGTGCATTTTCCTTAGGCGTAGTCACCACAGTTTCAATAACATCAGAGTTTAATCCATCAGAGTTTGCAGTATGAGGATTTACAAAATCAGAATTTAAAACTTCATTCTCGAATCTCAGCTGATCATGATCATTAAAATCTTCAAGTCTAGTAATCTTCTTATCATCAAAAGAGACATTGATAGATTCCATGACAACCTTTGTTCTTAAATTGTAGACTCTGAAGGCTTTTGTAGAAAGTGGATATCCAACAAAAATTCCTTCATCAGCTTTTAGATCAAATTTGGATAGCTGTTCGGGATGAGTCTTAAGAACAAAACACTTGCATCCAAATACATGAAAATACTTCAGCTTTGGCTTCTTTTTCTTCACCATCTCATATGGTGTTTTTCCATGCTTGTTAATGAGTGTTGCATTCTGAGTAAAACAAGGAGTCTGCACAGCTTCAGCCCAAAAGTAGGTTGGCAACTTTGCTTCATCAAGCATAGTTCATGCAGCTTCAACAAGAGTTCTATTCTTTCTTTCCACAACTCCATTTTATTGTGGAGTTCCAGGAGCAGAAAATTCCTGCATTATTCCATGGTCTTTGCAGAACTCTTCCATGATCAAATTCTTGAACTCAGTGCCATTATCACTTCTTATGATCTTCATAGAATCTTTGACCAATTTATCCAGTTGTTTGACATGATCAATCAAGATAGATGCAGTTTCACTTTTTGTGTGCAAGAAATACACCCATGTATATCTGGTGAACTCATCCACTATGACCATAGCATATTTCTTCTTTGCAATAGACATGACATTAACTGGACCAAATAGATCAACATGTTGTAAGTGATAAGGCTCAAGAATTGATGATTCAGTCTTGCTCTTGAATGAAGATTTTCTTTGTTTTGCCTTCTGACATGAATCACAAAGGCCATCAGGAGCAAATACTGATTTTGGCAATCCTCTCACATGATCTTTCTTGACTAGTTCATTTATGTTGTTGAAATTTAAATGAGAGAGATTCTTGTGCCAATCCCAGCTTTCTTCAATTGATGCTCTACTCAACAGACAGATTGCAGAACCATCAGTACTTGTTGAAAGCTTGGCTTCATAAATGTTGCCATGCCTGTATCCTTTCAGAACAACCTTGCCTGTAAATTTGCTTACAACTTCACAGTGTTCTTCAAAGAAATCCACATGATAACCTCTGTCACAGATTTGACTCAAACTCAGCAGATTCTGTTTAAGTCCTGAGACCAGAGCTACTTTTTCAATGATGACATTCCCAAGATTGATATTGCCATATCCCAGAGTTTTTCCAATGTTGCCATCTTCATAAGAAACACCTGGGCCAGCTTTATCCACAAAGTCTGATAGCAGGGCTTTATTTCTAGTCATATGTCCTGAACATCCACTGTCCAGAACCAGGATGTTCTTCCTGTTGCCCTGCAATCACAAAGACCGCTAATGATTAGTTTTAAGGACCCAGACTTGCTTAGATCATTTGGCCTTTTTAAGTTTGTTAACATTTACAGCGGATTTAGCATCAGAGTTTATGTTAACAGTTTTCTTATCAGAATTCGCAATATCAGACTTTGCATCAGAACTTATACTAGAAGGAATAATGCTAACTTTCTTTATAAAAGGTTTTATTTGATAATAATCATAGTACAAACTATAATATTCCTTACAAGTATAAATGGAATGCCATGAACTACCACAATGAAAACAAGGATTTTTTGGCTTATATCTAACAGACTGACTCTTAACTCCTGATTTTAAAGGTAAGGAATTTATATTCTTATTCTTCCTGCAAAAAGAAGCCAGATGGTTAGAATTTCCACAGTTATGACATGTTTTTCTAGAAGCATTAGGAACAGGCTTATAATTGTTACTTTTGTTCACACCTTCCTTTCCATTCCTATTTTGCCTAGGTGACTTTACCTTGTTTACATTCTTAACATCTTTCAGCTTATGCTTAAGCTGCTTCTTTGTCATTAAGCCTATGTTAACTTCAGTTGGCTTATCCTGTTTAGGTTTGTCAGTAGTTACTTTCTCCTTAACTTCTGATTTATCAATATCAAACTTTGCAGTTACAAACTTAATAGGATTTACCTTTGGTTTTTGTTTAACAACTATAGGCTTAGTTTCTACAGTTCCCTTACTGTTCTTACCATCTCCATAACCTAAGCCCTCTTTCCAGTTTCCACTACTAAGAATATCCTGAGTTGCTTTACCAGAGTTAGTCCAAGTCCTGATAATCTCTCTTTCCTTTTCTAACTCAGTTTTTAGAGATTCATTCATTTTTAAGACTTCATCCCTAACATAAAAGGCATAATCTCTATCTTTCTGAGTTTGATGGAACATGACTAACTCTTTTTCTAAATAATAATTCCTCTTTTTATAAGCAAGATTTTCAGAAGTTAATCTTTCACATGTTAAAGTTTGATCTTTATAACTAATGAACATGGTTTTAAGATATCTTCTTAACTCAGTAATATCATCAGTATGAAAGGCATAAGTAGTTTGAGGTACCTTTAAGTCAACAGTATTAGAACTGCTATCAGCATTTGCCATCAAGGCATAGTTTTACACATTCTCAGAATCGGAAGCATCTGAACAACTTTTCTTCTTTGTGACAAGAGCCTTGCCTTTGTCACTTTTCCCTTTTCTGCAATCTGGAGATATATGGCCTTTCTCACCACAGTTGTAGCATTTAACATTTGAGTAATCTCCTCTGTCAGACTTTCCTCCTTTGCCTTCAGATTTTCTAAAACCTTTCTTTTCAGAACTTGATGGATTTTGGATCTTAAACGGTTTGTGTGTTAACAGAAGGCTCTGATACCACTTGTTAGGTCACACACACTGTAGAAGGGGGTTGAATACAGTGTTTAGCACAATCAAATCGAATATAAAAACTTAAGTAACAGAAAACATATTTTATTCAACACAATAAACTATGTTACAATATGGAACTGTCCTCTCTCAGTGATGAACAAATTATCACGAGAGCTGCTAGAGTTACAAAGAATAATAACTTTGATAATCGTAACACTTACAGTGTAAACTCTATGCCTGTGTTTATATACTACATAGTTACAAGATAATCTTCTAATTGATATGGAATATAATTCTGCTTCCTAAAATATATCAACTAGTTATCTTTTCTTCCAAGTATTCTATTCTTCATAGAATTCCTTCTTCATGCACAATTCTTTCTGTCTTAGTCTCGATCTTCTTTCCTTTCAATCAGCCGCCTGCCTTATCTGAAAGTCATCTTAAGTCCTGATATTATCTCCTGATAAATATCTTCAGAACCTTAAGTTCTGATAACTTAAGTTTTGAATCTTAAGTTCTGTCTTCAGTATAAGTGTTGATTTCCAGTTAAGTACTGATTTGTCCTGTTATGTAAGATCTGAAAACTAAACACAAATCATATTATACATGACATTATCAAATATATCTAACAGGAGATGCAGGTGCATCTTCACCTTCCAATGGTGATAGTTGTCTTTGTCGAGAAATTGAATTTTTACTCCAACATCTTTTCTGCTCATCTTGTTAGTTGTTGTGATCTTTAAACTCTTTGTTCTTCAAGAGCTTACTCTGATACCAATTGTTATTCCAAAATAATCTAACAAAGAATTACAGGGGGGTTGAATGTAATTCTGGCTCCTTTTTAAATTTTAAGAACTGGTCTACTATGAATGTATATCAGTGTTTGATTTGGCCAAAGTGTGGAATGTAAATATTGAAGAAATCAAACACAAAGTAATCAAATACAAGTATTTAAAAACTTTCTGGTGGATTGAATTTATCCACCAAAGAGATATATTAATTTGAGAACTCTGTGATGCAATGTCTTTGCACACAGCTGCTTACAAGTTAAACTCACAAGAACAGAGAAATTCATTACAGATATAGCTTTCTCTGTTTCTCTGGTAATTTCTTACTAACTTGGATATTGTTCTACTTGCTACACTTGATTTATATATCACCAAGTTACATGATAAAAAGACAAACAAATAAGACAAAATATTTCTAGTCTAATTTCATGCTCCTTCATTTCTCAATCCATCATCTTTGAATATCTTTAGTTTTGCATGGAAATGGAAATTCTTCTTTATTCTCAAAAACCTAGTAATAGGTTGCCACATTCCTTTTGCATATAAACAACGTATGTGACTGTCAAGACACCATCAACTGCTCTTTTGAATTTGTTTATCCGTTGCAACTCAGTGGGATCATCCGTTGAAGTTTTATTGGATCATCCATTGAGACATTAGTTGATTATCCATTGAAGCCTTGTGGAACATCCGTTGAGCTATCTTCATGGCATTTGACTCCATTTCATTTATACAAGATTACAAGGCATCTAATATTTACAATTTACCAACCTATCTTGTATATCAATCTAGTAGTCAATATGACTTAAAACATTATACAACATCTAGTTTTCTAAGGCATTACAATATGCAGAAATATGCTACTAAACTTATTAATGTACAACCTACCCTTTCAACGGATGTTGAAAGTGATCATCCGTTGAAGGCTACAAAATCACTGAATTAAATCTACTAAGTATTTTGTTTAACTTATCATCAAGTACACAACATATTCCTAACAACAGGCTATCTGACCCTTCTTGTCAATCACCATCATATGTTTATCTTATCTATGTATTTACTCGTCTCATGTATTTCATATAAACAAACTTTACTTTTAAATCACTCTGTCTATCTTTGAATGCCTCAAACTATGTGTATCTATCATAAAATATACCATTTCAATTATCTGACAATATATAATTATCTATTATACGGTTATCCTTATCGTCTAACCACCCGATAATAACTGATTATGATCAAATTTTAATCAGAAAATGTTTAAAAGGCACATGGACTCATAATTCACATAAACACATAAGGCATGTATCACATAATTCATGTAATATATGATTCAGTTCGTCTGCGTTTAAAATTGAAATCGATTCGAAATACGACTTTTCGATATTTACGTGACTCAGAAACGTTTACAAAATCAAGCGACCTTTCAAAACGAAAGTTTTTCTGTCACGAAAGTATTTTAATAGAAGCATAATATTTTTCTGAGTCTAGACGTGTTAGTTTCGTATTAAAAAGATGATCGGTCTATTTATTATGAATAAAATATGAATAAATCAATTAATAATGATATTAATTGATTTTTAAATAGCTAAATATATTTTTAAACACTCAAAATAATTTTTAGAAATCATCTGGCTTAATTATAAATAATTTTATTTTATTTAACTATTTATAAATAATATTAATTGATTAAATAAATTAATCAATTAATTAAATCATAAATAATTAATAATTTAATCAAATTTGGTTTTCGAAAATAATAAAAGTTTGGAATTTAAAATAATTCAGTTAATTATTAAAAAAATTATTTAACTAAAATATTTTTTTTAGAATTAAAGGAATTGAATTTTGAATTAATTTTTAAAAAAGAAAATGCAGAAACAGTTGGGCTATGATTCGATTAGGGCTAGAAGGATCAAATCCCTCTTTGCTCAAGAACATGTCCGGAGATCAAGAACATCACCGGAAAGTTTCAGATTTTGGTGACGATCAAGAATCCGGCCATGTCCCGATTGGCCTCCAAATCTACGGTTTGCTTTGTTTTATCAGTCAAACAAACAATACCACCCTCCCAGCAACTCACATCAGTTAACCAGAGCAATAACCGAGAAACAACTCAACGATTCCGGCCACAAACCGTTAACAAGTCCAGCGTTTCACCAACAAAAAATCGAGCCCAGTCAATTCATAACGAAAATCAACGAAATAAATGACAAAATGAAGCTTTGAGTACATATAATTTATTCGTGTCATCATCATCAACAAAAAAATCCCTAGATAGTCAAAAAAAATTGATTCAAAGTTCACAAAACAAACCCACTTCCGGTCATAGCAAAATCGAACATAAACAACTACAATAATTATACCAATCGACTGAAAATCATCATATAAAACTATTTACAACATCAAAACAATGAAACAATCATCAGAATTCAAAATCCCAAATTTGGCCAAGAACCCTAAATTACGAAATTAAAAGTTTACCCATCGTCCGAATGATTTGATGGTATAATCAGGTAAAGCATGAAAATCTTAGCATTTTGGTTACTCATACCTCAAAAACTGAGATCCCCATCATCTCCAAATTTGAATTTGATTCTCAAGAACACTCTAGAAAAATACAAAGAATTTTCTAATTTTTCTGAAAATAAACAAATAAATAAAAATAAATAAAATCTTAATTTTGGATAATTATAAAAAATACAACAAAAATTCAACTATTTATATTTTTGGAAAAATAAATACCCCAAAATCAATTAAGGGTGTTTTTATCCCTTAATTAAAATAATTAGGCCCAAAAATTATAGGCATGGGGAATAATTTTTAATCGAATAAATATAAAAATTATGTAAAAAATTACGAATAATTTAAAAATGCAAAAATGTTGAATATTCAAAAATCCCAGGATTGTGGGCTTTGACGTCCTGGTAGGGGCCTAGAAAAATTATTTTTCTCGAATCGAAATATTTTCTAAATTAACTAAATGTTCGGAAAATCAATATGGTATACGCCATATTATGCAAAATAAGGCCAATTGCCCTATACGAAATATCAGCTATTAAAACGAAACGTGGATAATATAACTTTTTATATAAATCTATTTAACACGTAATAAAATACTCGCAAATATCCCGAACCACACAGAATACATATAGCACATAACAGATAACATCTTCTAATCAACCATAATTTATAATATCATAGATCACATAATACTTTTTTAATATATACCACAAAACAGCCATAAATTCTCGGTTGTTACATCATTCCCCCCTAAAAGGATTCTGTCCTCAGAATCACGCTAAGGATCAGATAATAATACTTGTCAAGTATCTCACTTCTAATTTCTCAGGTTGACCTCTCAACCTTACAATTTCTTCATAAATCTTTAACTCACAATATTAATTATTTCTCGCCAGCCTCTCGCTGACATAATATTCTATCAGTTGTTCATACAACTTAATTTGAGTTCCCATTATATATATATATATATATAATGAAGCTAGACTACACTTCCTGAGTATAACATATAAACATACCATGAACATTCTATCCATGTGGCGGTAAGGCCCGCTCATTCACAATCTTCTCCTGATATTTTACTATCTGGAAAAGATTAACATAATACATACTAAACTTTCTTTTCATGTTAATTCTAATCAACCGTGTTCATGAAATACTTTCAATGTTACTAGTTATTTAACTTTATTTCTACGCTCTTCTTTGCTTAATCAGCTTAGCTCTTAATCACTTTCACACACATTCAGAGCTTTTTAATCGTTCGGTTACTCTTTTCATTCATTCGCAAACGGTATACCGAGTCCATGACGCGTCTGGTTTCTAAATATTCCTGAAATTACTCCAGAGTTAGGAATTAAGGAGAAAATCTTGACTGGATACGATTGACGCACAAACTTATTATCCTACCTTAATTTCCTTGAATCACAATCGAATATATTTATCGAGCGAAAATCTCTTACTATTTAGAAGAAAATATGCCAACCTGGAAACATCACACGCATACTCTAACTTGTATTATCATTTATTTTGGCTCTAGGGAGTCCTGATATAAAATTTATTGCAATCCTCTTCCCTGATGTTCAGCCACATACAACGTTTATTCTTGTATTCACGCCATAGTATCATAAAGTATTCTTCTACATCTATGTACTTTATCATATTCTCGGAACCACATAAATTTTACGAGTTATTTGTGTGTATCCGAATTTTTATCTTTATCTCTATCCCATTGGATACCCGTTCATCCATGGATGGTATACAATATTCTGATTCAACTTGATTTATCATATTCGTAATAATTCTACTAAATCTTAACTCAAGTAATAATATCGATCAATTAAAATCAATTCCTGAATCTGGTGATGTACCAAAATATCTTCAAGCAACAATGAACTCACTTATCGAATAAAGTATTCATTAATAAGAGAATAATTAGGTTTGGTTAACCTATCCATAATAATTCAGATAACGCTTCTTTCATTTTTGGTTCTCAAGTGATTCTACTATATCTCCCCTTAACGAGCTATATTTTATGTTCAACCTTTGATGCTAGCTTTGATTCTTCCGTAAATATAACATTCACTTACATGTTCTAGTATCTCCATTCTTATACCAAGTCAATCAATACATTCTTCTAACTTTCATTACTTGATTGTATTGTCAGAATGAATTATGTATCTTTAGTGGCAGACGTTTCATCAAATCCTTTAGCTCTATCATACATGACATCCATAACTTACTTATATCCTGGAAATCTTATAGAATCTTTTTATCATCCTTTTGATTCCACTTCCTTTCTTAGTTAAGTTCTCCATTCTCCTGGCTCATTATTTTTTCTTAGTATATGAGAATCCTTCTTCCCAATATTACTAATTTGTTCATCATTAGATAAACCAATTCAGCGGCTAACTCTGGAATGAAAGCTTTAAATTCATAACTATTTGAACTCTTTTACTATTCTTGATAATAAAACTACTCAATTTCATCTTTTTTTCGTTGAATTAACAATGACCACATTAGCCTGGCTCAAATAATTGCTAATCGTGAAACTATCATTTCTAACCAGCAACGACTATCCTCTATCTCATTTTTGACTTTCTAGAAATAAAGATATGTTTCAAATTATTGGGGTCTATGAAAGTGATATACCTTTTTCCCTACATAAAAAATACCTCCTCATCTTTAGTTCACATGCTAACATTGCCAACTTCCACTATACATCGGATACTTGTGTTTGCGAGTTTTCTAGTTTTCAGAGTATTTCCCATTACTTTGTCATTCTATATTGGGATACATTCAAGTCCTTTATGAAACATTATTGCAGATGATAAAATCTTTTAGATTGTTTAACCATATCTATATTGGTGGAATTTCTAGCCTCTTCTTTCTTCTTCTTTCCTTTTCCTGGCACTTGTATTTAACCTCTAGTTCTTTGATATGTTTTCTCACATGCGTATACGAATAACCCTTTTATTTCTATTTTCTTTTACAAAAAGGGCATATTCATTTAGATGAAGCCTCACACAGACTTGCAATAACATCACAATAATTCCACTAAACTTCTGAATTCTACTAATGTCCCTACTTCTTCCAAATTCCTAATTGCTTTGATTTCAGATCTGAAAATCACATCAAAATTTGATTTAATCTAATTAGAATCAATTTCCATCTAACTGACCATTAAATGATAAAATTCATCAATTAACTCTTTGTAATTGATCAATTGAACAAAATGATGACTAGCTAAATGAAATCAAAGACCTATTATATGAAGTTTGCTAGGTTGTAGAAACCTTTTTCCAAAAAACCGAAATCACAACCATTTGGAGTATCAACGGGAATATCAATAACACATGGAAGTGTATATATATATATATTATTTTAAAAAGCAGGGTATTTTCCGAAAATTTGGGCATCATCTTCTCTATATTTTTGACTATCAGCCGGACTCAAGCTGACACCAACAATCAACCAAACAACCAACAACCATATCAATCCACAACCATCAACCAAACTTCTCATTTCACCATACTTCAGAACATATCATGATGATAACCACATATACTACTAACTGACATAACATACATCTTTTAATCGAACTAAGGTCATAACAAACAATTAATTAATATTACTAAACCTTTCCTCAATTCTTTCAGAATATCACATAATATTACTAATGAATATAAAATTATTCTACTATTTCTCAAAAAATTTATTCATTTATTCCAGGCATCTTCAAGTTCATTTTTCAATTCAATCTCTCTAATTACATATTACTTACACCTGTTCATAAATCCGTTTTAAGGATATCTTTTAATCTAATTTTCTACCGCTGACACTTGTATAAAAAATACTTTTAAGAAATTATACTGCACCTTTGAACTGATGGAGCAACTCATTTATTCTTGACAATATGTATTTATTCTCATTAGTTAACTTGTTTAACTTCTGATAACCAACACATGGTCTCAACAAACATTATCACATTCTTGTGAAGATTCAATTGGTTTTAAAACATTATTTCTTTAAAATTTCGCCGTTGGATAACCATTTCTTCATCTCCGCTTATGTCTTTTCATACAGAACCCTCGTCGTTGGCTCAGTCTTGAGCGTCAAATTCGCCATAACTCACTTACTTGAGTCGGAAAGCCTAACAATTCCTTGAAGAACACACTCGAAATTTATTCGTAATTAGAATTTCTTCGACTCTCAAACCCTCATGACATGTATCTCTCACATGATTGAAGTATACTTCGCTTGTTTAATGTATTAATCACTTTTCTGGGTTATTATTAAGAATTTCCTTCATCTGCTTCTGCTGTCCAGCCAATCGGTTTCCTTGTCTGATGTATGCAACTTCAATTTCTTATTCTATGGTTCATTCACCTAATATGGTTCGCTAACTAATCCATTATATACCAAAATCTCAGTCTTGAATTATATCATGTCAACACAATATAACGATGTGTTAAAATTACCACAACAAAATAATCATGTATAACAAATATCCGTTTCTGATTTGATGTCTTTGTAACACCCACGTTATCTGCATAACGATTCTTCTTTGCGCGTAAATTTCCACTATTTATTGGCTTGCAATCATATCTATACTCAACATGTAATTCAAACTACTATATGGGATTATTTTATTTATTTCAAAATGCTCAAAGAATAGACCTTACACAGGAAGAGAATTTGTGTATATGATTTTGATTGGAAACTTTGTAAATAACAACAATGAAACGAAATAATTGGAAGGATCCATGAGTCAATATATCATAATTGAATAAGAAGGAATTAATGATGATTTAGATATAAATGAGACAGCCATATATGTACTCAAGATGACCGGTGTTTTATACTATATGACATACAACACATGATTAGGTGGCATCCCACCAGACTCTTCGTCATTCTGACAAAGCGTTACACCATAACACTTCTTGTCTCAATCAGAAAGCAATATTTTGAGAAGAGAAATGATTTGAAAGGGATACAATAAATTTCCTTTCCTTTTTGCCTCATATAACTTACTAATGAAAGAAGCTCATACGTATTCACGAATCAAGAAAAATATACGTTGTCGTATTAGAGAAAAGAATGACACCGTTGGTCGCCATCCACATTTCACTTATGTATACCTTCAGGGATCATTCAAGTAATCAATTCCAAATCCAAGTCATACAATAACTTCGTAAAGTCCTTTGAAAAATGCCTTTATAAATTGATCAATTATCCTACTTATTTAGTCTTGTATTTTTAGCGTCGTGCCTCCACGTTCGATACTTTAATAATTCGACCATAATCACGTTCTTACGGTATTTACAATTAAAGTTTCTAATTTCGTCTATGCTGCATAGAATATCCATCGATCATGCAACACCTCGACTCTGTTGATAGTAATAATATTCTTCTTCAAAAATTTGGAAATCTCTCAATTCTCTTCAACCATAATCTGGCTTCTTTTGAATCAACAAATCCTTTAAACTTTAATAATTTCATGAATTGGATAAATAATATTTCCGTATATTTATTCTATTATTCATACTATTAAAAAAGATTTGCACTCTTCTTTCGAGAAAATTTTAAATTTCTCAGTACTAGCGGGTCCACTTGGCCCTCTGAACTAACAATACTGAGTCTAGATCAACTATTCTTCCAGATAATCTAATGCTAATAACAAACAAGAAACTCAAGTAGTAATTTAACAACCAAATTTTAAAACTCATTTTGTTTAAAGATCTTTTAGAAATTTTGTTAAGAAAATCTTTTTCGAAAACTTGTTTTAAAATTTTGAAAATCACACACATGGTCGTCATTACTATATGAGTGGGTTGTTGTTCTTATAATCTATCAATAAGGTATTTAATTAAGGAAACGATGACATAAGGGTCCATCCACTTCGGTATATCTTCTACCCCTTCTTGGATTCATTTTGAATTCATTAGTCAATGAAAACTTCATTTACCGTTGCATAACTATCTCGTTCATAGTTCTATCTCTAATGCTGACATCTGGTACTACCTTGATACTCGTACCGTCATCTTTGATGCCATATTTACAACCAATCGGAACAATTCGATGTTATGTCGGTAGATAAGGTTGTATCTTAGTATTAACCTTAAGTATACCTAATAAGGTCGACATGTCGTTTCTTGCGCAGTGCCCGAGAAGTGATAAGAAACTTCTCACAACTATGGTGCCTTTGAAACTTGCAACATTAGCGCTCCATCAACTCCAATCAACTTGTTACCTCCAGCCTAGAGCTTGTCTTACTACGTAATTCTAAGTTGGATCATACTAAAACTCATCTTTCTCTCCTTTTACAAGATTCTCGAAAGGATTAATCTTAATTTTATATCAGGGTAATTTACCCAATATATGTTGAGTTGTCAACTCCTCGTAACTATGGCGTACTCAGTATATTTATAACATCAATACATTCACCTCGCACCTATCTGAACCATATCTTATCTTAATACTCAATATCATATCCGATAATCTTAACTCAAACTCAACATGAGTTTACTTCGGGTCTTCCCTATCTTATCTAACGTACCAATCTTTTCTTAACTTCTATCTATTCTTATTCCAGGGACCAATAACATGTGGCTTTGATACCAACTTGTAACATCCCCAAATCCGGAGTCAGGATTGGGTGTCACCAATCAACTTTAAATAATATAAACCTGTATATTGAAACAAATATACAGATAACCCCTCAATTCAGGATCGTTTACAGGTTATGGTATAAAACAAGAATCTAACATTCTCAAATTTATTACAACTAAATAAAATTTTATTACCTCTTTACTAACTTCCTCGTCTTATTCACTCTAACATCTTCAACTTCCTACAGCTGGGATCTCTCCAATTTTGCTGTCTATTAAGAGCTATTCACATTTATCCTCATTTGATACTGAAAGAACTAAAATTCACAAATCAAGAGTGAGATAAAAATTTCCCAACAAGCATCATAATTGGTTTCTAGGTATTATGATCAAAAGTAACTTCTGAAAATAATCTTTAAATAATTTTATAAACATCTTTATTTATTATAACAGTTGAGCGAATAAATTATCGGCCCTTATTAGCCTTAAATAATAGGTAAGGAAAATCAACAAATAGCTCCCTGATTCATTTCTTAAATCAATTTTTTGTTCAGTTGTGTAATCATAAAACCTTCCAAAAAGGAATGTCGTTAATGGCGATCAACAATAAATTAGACTGGGCAATAGAATCAACACAGTAATATAAATTGTTGATCAGTCAGGTATAGTACGGGCCTATGCCCAACCGCATAGACCCACGTCACAACAAGGTACCCAGGCATTATGGCCTCCATAATTAAAGGGTCCAGCCATCTCTGGCCCCAAGCCCATTCTGGCCTCATAAACAAAAGGTCCAGCCATCTCTGGTCATTATCGTAACCACCTAGTCCGTGAAGTATTTTGATGTCAAATCACTTTGATTTTAACACATTCCGATTTAGGATTCGCAAATAACCCGGAATAATAGTTATTTGCTCAAGAGATCAATCAATAATATAGGATCAATAATGAAGGGTATTTGCATAATTAAGAGTTATTACAGCGAAATGTAAAACATTCAACTAATCTGAATGTAGAATAGAGAAGAAATACTTGCAATATATCACAAGAAGGTTTGAGAATATTTACCTCAATTGATAACCCTCTGATCTTTAACTATCTGCCATATCACTCAGTTCTAGTATATCTGTGTTTTCATCGACAGGCTATCTGATCCTTCTATGTAATCACCATCCTATGTTTATGTTAAGTGGCATTTATGTCCACTTAGAATGCTCTATAAAGGCTTGAATTGATTTTTTGTACTCGAGTTATTTGTGTATTTGATGTTTATTTGTAGTGTTTTTGCATTTCAGGCATACATAAAAGAATCAGGAGATTTAGCATTGTTTTGGTGCAAAATTGGTGTTAGGATGGTGCTCAGGAAGATTTCTCGAGGATTTCCAACTCAAACCATCCAAGAAATCAAGAAAATAAAGATTTTCCAGAAGGTCAGGGCACCCGCGTTGTGGTAGCGCGCGGCCGCGCCGAAGATACAGAAGGACAGCGCACCCGTGCTGATGAAGCGCGCGGTCGCGCCGTGTCGGGATAATAAAATCCTGATTCTACGAAAATTCTGTTTCCTGGACTCCTGGATTAATTGGTCTGTTATATATTGATAACTTATGATCATTTTTCAATAACAAGACGTAACAGAGCTTAGGGAGAAGACGTAAGAAGACCGTATAGCACAATTCAACCAAGGTGAAGAGGATCTAGTTTATTCTTGTGATTCTTTGTTTAAGTTGTAATCTTAGATGCTAGTTTTCTCATTAGTTGAACCTATACTCTTGTTTAACGTAGTTGGTTTCTTATTTATTCAGTTTAAAGACTAAATTTATTATACCATGCTTTCATCAAGACCCACATTGATGATGAGTCTGATTATGGGCTAATCGTTATCGTGGGGTTCTAGCGGAGTTACTTATGGATTTATTTGGTTAATTTCTTTCGATACCTTAGTGTGTGGTGATTTTATGATATCCTAGTATTGGTTGTGCTTATTCGTCTTATGAGTGTCGCGAACTTATAAGATATTGTGTTAATCTCTAATGAAGTGAAACTGAATTAAGGGGTTTAGAACTTTCCATGCTAGCATAGGTTCATGTATTTAATTTGCATGATTCATAGGTAATTTTAATCATCTTACTTGCCCTATGTAATCACGATAGATAACTTGCATATTAAACCTTTATGTTGTCAAATTCTATAGACATATAGGGACTCAATATAATTGGTGTCTATTCAGATTCTATCTCTTCAGTGGATGTCTGGTAGTAGGGTATTCGTACAATGAAAGTTGACGTTTACTAGTTTCGTGTTATCTGATTAGTGTTATCACCATTGCATGCTAAGGTTAAGAAATAAAAGGCTATTGAATGAAGTAGTAATGAAGTTAGAATCTCATATTTGTGTTATATAAGTAAATCAACCTTTTTAATCTCTTAGTTAATATTCTTTAGTATAATCTCTTACTTAATCTTAGTTATAAACAATCTCAAATTGTGATCATCTTAGCATTGAATAATAACCATAACATTGTTGCATAAGTACATTGATTAAAGTTAACCTAAACCAGTCTCTGTGGGAACGAACTAGAATTAATTGTATATTACTTGCGATCGCGTATACTTGCGTGAATATCAGCGCGTGTTTTCATCCTAACAAGTTTTTGGCGCCGCTGCTGGGGACTCGGTGTTAATTTTTAGTTTATGTGCTTGACATCGGTGTTCGCTAAAGTTTATTGACTCGGATATAATACTTAATTTTTCGTTTGTTGCTTTTTCAGGTACTCTAGAGAGCGTGTATGCTAACGCGTTCTCAACTTTGAAAGAGAACACTGGAAAAAGCAGAGGAGAAAGTTGAAGAAGAAATCTTAGTTGAGAAAGAAGAAGAAGCTCTTGTTGCAATGGGTGAACCAGAAGCGAATACAAAGGCTTTGATGGGCTATTCTCAGCCGAAGATCAATGATATTCAGTCTAGCATTTTCCGACCAGTAATCACGGCTAACACTTTTGAAATCAAAGTTAGCACGATTCAGATGATACAGAATTCAGTTCAGTTTGGGGGTTCTCCAACGGAAGATCCCAACATGCATATTGGAGATTTCATCGAGATCTGTGACACTTTCAAATTCAACAATGTTACTGAAGATGCTATTAAGCTAAGGCTTTTTCTGTTTTCTTTGAGGGATAAAGTTAAGAGCTAGTTACATTCTCTACCACCAGGCTCTATCACCAAATGGGAAGAACTCGCTCAAAAATTCCTTACTAAGTTATTTCCTATGACGAAGACAGCTGCAATCAGGAATGCTCTTAATCAATTTGGGCAGCAGTCTAGAGAGTCTTTGTGTGAGGCTTGGGAGTGATATAAGGAGATGCTTAGGAAGTTCCCTCACTATGGGATGCCTGACTGGATGATGATTAACTGTTTCTATAATGGGTTGGGTGTTACTTCTAGACTCATGCTTGATGCAGCATCAGGTGGAGCCTTTTGGGCTAAAAGTTACGATGAAGCTTATGAATTGATTGAACTGATGGATGCTAATGAATACCAGAATCCTTCTCAGGGACTAACTCAAGGCAGGGTAGCAAGAATTCTGGAGGTAGATGCAGCTACTTCTATAGCTGATCAGCTTAAGGCTTTGACGATGAAGGTGGATTCTTTGGCTAATTATAGAGTTAATCAGATCACTCGTGTCTGTGAGCTTTGTGCAGGTGCCCATGAGACGGAGTAGTGTGCTATTTCTAGTAAATCAGCTCAGTTCGTGAGCAACTTTCAGAGGTCGCCGCAACCAGTTCCAGCCACCTATCATCCCAACAACCGCAATCATCCAAACTTCAGCCGGAGCAATACTCAGAATGCGGTTCAACAGCCTTATCAGCAGTATGCATCAAAGCAATACAACCTTCCTGGTTTTCAGCAACCACAATATGCACCTAAAAAACAACTCCAGCTGCAACAATCTAATGAAAAATCTGAATTGGAGGGGTTGAGGCTCATGTGTAAGAGCCAAGCGGTGTCTATCAAGACCTTGGAGAATCAAATTGGGCATATTGCTAATGCCTTGCTAAATCGTCAACCTGGTTCACTACCTAGTGACACAGAAGGTCCAAGAAAGAAGGAAGCTAAAGAGCAGGTTAAGGCAATCACATTGAGGTCTGGGAAGGTTACAAATCCTGAAAAATCTCAAGTTTCGGAAGATGAAGCTGTGAAAGGTATTCTCTCTCAGAATGTGAAGCTTGATGACTTAGAGACCGTTGCTCTCATGAAGGAGTGCAGTGTTGTGCTGCAACAGAAGTTGCCTCCGAAGCTTAAAGATCCTGGAAGCTTCACTATTCCTTGCACTATCGGAAACTTGTCATTTGACATGTGTTTATGTGATTTGGGAGCTAGCATCAATCTGATGCCCTTGTCTGTCTTCAAAAAGTTGGATTTACCTGATCCAAACCTACTTATATGTCGTTGCAGTTGGCCGATCGCTCTATTACATATCCATGAGGCATTGTGGAGGATGTCTTGGTCAAGGTGGATAACCTCATCTTTCCTGCAGAATTTGTAATTTTTGATTTCGAGGAGGATAATATGATCCCCATAATCTTGGGAAGACCATTCTTGGCTACTGGCCGAACCTAGATAAATGTGTAGAAGGGTGAGCTTACCATGCGAGTATTGGATCAGGATGTGACTTTTAATATATTTAATGCAATGAAATTCCCGACTGAAAACGAGGAGTGCTTAAAAGTGGAGTTGGTCGATTCTGTGGTTATTTCAGAACTTGATCAAATGATGAGGTCTGATGCCTTAGAAAAGGCCTTGTTGGGGAATTCAGATAGCGAAAATGACGAAGGTGATGAGCAGTTACAATATTTGAATGCTTCTCTTGGAAGAGAAGGCTGGATATGCCTTTTGAATCTCTTGGAATGTTAGAACTGAAAAATGCTGAAGGGCAACTCAAGCCATCTATTGAGGAGGCTCCTACACTTGAGCTTAAACCATTTCCTGAACACTTGAGGTATGTTTTTTTAGGGGATGCATCTACTTTGCCTGTTATTATTGCATCTGACATTTCAGGTAGTGATGAGGAAAAGCTCTTGAGAATTCTGAGAGAGTTCAAATCGGAAATTGGATGGACTACTGCAGATATCAAAGGAATCAGCCGTTCTTATTGTATGCACAAAATTCTGCCAGAGGAAGGTAGTAAGCCAACGGTTGAGAAACAGAGAAGGCTTAATCCAATAATGAAAGAAGTTGTGAAGAAGGAAATTCTCAAGTGGCTAGATGTAGGGATCATCTACCCATTTCTAACAGTTCTTGGGTGAGTACAGTTTAGTGTGTGCCAAAGAAAGGAGGTATCACAGTTGTTGTTAATGAGAAGAATGAGCTCATTCCTACTCGAACAATCACGGGGTGGAGAGTTTGCATGGATTATAGGAAGCTGAACAAAGCCACAAGGAAGGATCACTTCCCTCTTCCGTTCATTGATCAAATGCTTGACAGGTTGGATGGGCATAAGTACTACTGTCTTCTGGATGGCTATTTGGGTTATAATCAGATTTGCATCACTCTAGAAGATCAGGAAAAGACTACCTTCACTTGTCCATTTGGTACTTTTGCCTTCAAAAGGGTTTCTTTTGGGTTGTGTCGTGCACCTGCCATATTTCAAAGATGCATGATGGCTATCTTCTCTGACATAATTGGTCAGTATATGGAGGTGTTCATGGATGATTTCTCTGTGTTCGGTGATTCTTTTGACGAGTGCTTGCAGAATCTTGGCGCAGTTCTTAAAAGGTGTATTGAGACCAACCTGGTTCTCAACTGGGAGAAATGTCACTTTATGGTGCGACGGGGCATTATTCTTGAGCACAAGGTCTCTGGTAAAGGTCTTGAGGTGGATAAAGCCAAGGTGGGGGTCATTGAAAACCTTCCTCCACCAATTTCTGTTAAGGGAGTCCGCAGCTTTCTTGGTCATGCGGGTTTCTATAGGCGATTCATCAAGGACTTCTCCAAAATTTCTAAACCCTTGTGCAATCTTCTAGAGAAAGATGTCCTGTTCAAGTTTGAAGACGATTGTCTAGCTGCTTTTGAGTTCTTGAAGAAGAGTTTGATAACAGCACATGTCATAACTGCACCTAATTGGAATGAACCTTTTGAGATGATTTGCGATGCAAGTGACTATGCAGTTAGAGTAGTTCTTGGGAAGAGAAAGAACAACATATTGTATTTGGTCTACTATGCTAGTAGTACCCTCAATGGTGCTCAACTGAACTATACCACTACTGAGAAAGAACTCTTAGCCATTGTCTATGGTTTTGAGAAGTTTTGATCTTATTTGCTTGCGACGAAGGTGACAATTTTCACAGATCATGCTGCTATCCGATATCTCATCTCGAAGAAGGACTCGAAGCCTAGATTGATTATATGGGTTCTTTTACTTCAGGAAATTGAGTTAGAGATCAAGGATAGGAAAGGTACTGAGAATTAAGTCACTGATCATCTCTCTCGTTTGGAAGAGCCTAGTGAAACTTCACCAGATAAGATATTGATTAATGAGTCTTTTCCCGATGAGCAGTTATTTGAGGTACAAGAAGAAGAACCGTGGTTCGCAGACATTGTGAACTATCTTGTGAGCAATATTATGCCTCCAGACTTGTCTTCTTCTCAAAGGAAGAAGTTTCTTCATGATGTGGTACATGTGGGATGAGCCATTTTTATTTAGGCAAAGAGCTAACCAAATCATCAGGAGATGTATTCTGTACAGCAAAACGGGGGGAATCTTGCAAGAATGTCATTCGACTATTTATGGAGGCCACTATGGTGGAGAGAAGACAACAGCTCATATCCTTCAAGCGAGATTCTTCTGGCCTGCATCGTTTAAGGATGCGCATCAGTTTGTTTTGAAGTGTGATCGATGTCCGCGGGTTGGTAATTTGTCTAAAAGGGATGAGATGCCTCTTAATGTGCTTCTTGAGGTTGAGGTCTTCGATGTTTGGGGAATTGACTTCATGGGGCCATTTATCTCATCTTGCAACAATCAGTATATCATGTTGGCGGTTGATTTTATTTCAAAATGGGTGGAAGTCAAGGCTTTGCCGACAAATGATGCGAAGGTAGCTCTGAAATTTTTTCATAAGCAGATATTCACAAGGTTTGGGACTCCAAGAGTCATAATCAGTGACGAGGGATCATATTTTTGCAATCGTAAATTCACTTCTATGATGCAAAGATATATTGTAAATTATCACATTGCTACTACCTACCATCCGCAAAATAATGGTCAAGCTAAGGAATCTAATAGAGAGATCAAGCGTATTCTAGAGAAAGTTTTATGTCCGTCAAGGAAGGATTGGTCTTTGAAGCTAGATGAAGCTGTGTGGGTGTATCGAACAGCATATACGACTCCTCTAGGTATGTCACCATTTCAGTTAGTTTATGGTAAGAGGTGTTGTTAGGACGAAAACACGCGCTAATATTCATGCAAGTATACGCGATCGAAAGTAGTATAGAATTAATTATAGTTCATTCCCACAGAGACTAGTTAAGGTTAACTTTAATCAATTTACTTATGCAACAATGTTATGGTTATTATTCAATGCTAAGATGATCACAATTTGAGATTGTTTATAACTAAGATTAACAAAGAGATTATACTAAAGAATATTAACTAAGAGATTAAAAAGGTTGATTTATATATATAACACAAACATGGGATTCTAACTTCATTAATACTTCATTCAATAGCCTTTTGTTCTTAACATTAGCATGCAATGGTGATGACACTAATCAGAAACACGAAACTAGTAAACGCCAAATTTCGTTGTACGAATACCCTACTTCCAGATATCCACAAAAGAGATAGAAGCTGAATAGACACCAATTATATTGAGACCCTATATGTCTATAGAATTTGACAACATAAAGGTTTAATGTGCAAGTTATCTATCGTGATTACATAGGGCAAGTAAGATGGTTAAAATTACCTGCGAATCATGTATATCAAATACATGAACCTATGCTAGCATGGCAAGTTCTAAACCCCTAAATTCACTTTCACTTCATTAGAGATTAACACACTATCTTATAAGTTTGCGACGCTCATAAGACGAATAAGCACAACCAATACTAGGATATCATACAATCACCACACACTAAGGTATCGAAACAAATTAACTAAATAAATCCATGAGTAACTCCACTAGAACCCCACGACAACGATTAGCCCATAATCGGACTCATCATCAACGTGGGTTCCGATGAAAGCAAGGTATAATAAATATAGTCTTTAAACTGAATATTTAATAAACCAAGTACGTTAAACAAGAGTATAGGTTCAACTAATAAGAAAACTAGCATCCATTTTTACAACTTAAATAAAGAATCACAAGAATAAACTAGATCCTCTTCGCCTTGGTTGAATTGTGCTATACGGTAATCTTATCTCTTCTCCTTAAGCTCTGATACGTATTGTTATTGAAAAATGAACATAAGTTTATATAGCATAGCAATTAATCCAGGAGTCCAGGAAACATAATTGTAGTAGAATCAGGATTTTATTATCCTGACACAGCGCCACCGTGCGCTTCATCAGTGCGGGCGCGCTGTCCTTCTGTATCTTCGGTGCGGCCATGCGCTACCACAGCGCGGGCGCTGACCTTCTGGAAAATCTTTATTTTCTTGATTTCTTGGCTGGTTTGAGTTGGCAATCCTCGAGCAATCTTCCTGAGCACCATCCTAACACCAATTTAACACCAAAATAATGCTAATTCTCCTGATTTTTTATATATGTCTGAAATGCAAAAACACTACAAAAACACATCAAATACACAAATAACTCAAGTACAAAATATCAATTCAAGCCTTTATAGAGCATTCAAGCCTTCAGGAATTTGAGTTAGAGATCAAAAATAGAAAAGGTGCTTAGAATCAAGTCGTTGATCATCTCTCTCGTTTGTAAGATCCAAGTGCAACTTCACAGAATAAGACATCGATTAATGAGTCTTTTTCCGATGAGCAGTTGTTTGGGGTGCAAGAAGAAGAACCGTGGTTCGCAGACATTATGAACTATATTGTGAGCAATATTATGCCTTCAGACTTATCTTCTGCTCAAAGTAAGAAGTTTCTTCATGAGGTGAAGTGGTACATGTGGGATGAGCCATTTTTGTTTAGGCAATGAGCTGACCAAATCATCAGGAGATGTATTCCGTACAGTGAAACGGGGGGAATCTTGCGAGATTGTCATTCGACTATTTATGGAGGCCATTATGGTGGAGAGAAGGCAGCAGCTCGTATCCTTCAAGCGAGATTCTTCTGGCTTACATTGTTTAAGGATGCGTATCAGTTTATTTTGAAGTGTGATCGATGCAAGCGGGTTGGTAATATATCTAAGAAGGATGAGATGCCTCTTAATGTGCTTCTCGCGGTTGAGGTCTTTGATGTTTGGGGACCTCTTCGATCAGTTGGTAAAATATGTGAAGACCTCAACCTTGAGAAGCACATTAAGAGGCATCTCATCCCTTTTAGACATATTACCAAGCCGCTGGCATCGATCATACTTCAAAACAAACTGATGCGCATCCTTAAAAAATGTAGGACAGAAGAATCCCATTTGAAGGATACGAGCTTCTGTCTTCTCTCCATCATAGTGGCCTCCATAAACAGTTGAATGATAGTCTCGCAAGATTCCCCCCGTTTCGCTGTAGGGAATACATCTCCTGATGATTTGGTCAGCTCCTTGCCTAAACAAAAATGGCTCATCCCACATGTTGTACTTCACCTCATGAAGAAACTTCTTCCTTTGAGAAGAAGACAAGTCTTGAGGCATAATATTGCTCACAAGGTAGTTCACAATGTCTGCGAACCACGGTTCTTCTTCTTGTACCCCAAACAAATGCTCATCGGGAAAAGACTCATTAATCAATGTCTTATCCTGTGAAGTTGCACTTGGATCTTCCAAACGAGAGAGATGATCAGCGACTTGATTCTCAGTACCTTTCATGTCCATGATCTCTAAATCAAATTTTTGGAGTAAAAGAACCCATCTAATCAATCTAGGCTTCGAGTCCTTCTTCGATACGAGATAGCGAATAGCAGCATGATCAGTGAAAACTATCACCTTCGTCCCAAGCAAATAAGATCGAAACTTCTCAAAACCACCGACAATGGCTAAGAGTTCTTTGTCAGTAGTAGTATAGTTCAGTTGAGCACCATTGAGGGTCTTAATAGCATTGTAGACCACATGAAATATGTTGTTCTTTCTCTGCCCAAGAACTGCTCCAAGTGCATAGTCACTTGCATCACACATCATCTCAAAAGGTTAATTCCAATCAGGTGCAGTTATGACAGGTGCCGTTATCAAACTCTTCTTCAAGAACTCAAAAGCATCTAGGTCCTCGTCATCAAACTTGAATGGGATATCTTTCTCTAGAAGATTGCACAAGGGTTTAGAAAGTTTGGAGAAGTCCTTGATGAACCGCCTATAAAAATCCGCATTACCAAAGAAAGCTGCGGACTCCCTTAACAGAAATTGGTGGAGGAAGATTTTCAATGACCCCCACCTTGGCTTTATCCACCTCAAGACCCTTACTAGAGACCTTGTGCCCAAGAATAATGCGCTGTCGCACCATATAGTGACATTTTTCCCTGTTGAGAACCAGGTTGGTCTCAACACACCTTTTAAGAACTGCGCCAAGATTCTGCAAGCACTCGTCAAAAGAATCACCGAACACAGAGAAATCGTCCATGAACACCTCCACATTTTGACCAATCATGTTAGAGAAGATAGCCGTCATGCATCTCTGAAATGTGGCAGGTGCACCACACAACCCAAAAAACCCTTCTTAAGGCAAAAGTACCAAATGGACAAGTGAAGGTAGTTTTTTCCTGATCTTCTGGAGCGATACAAATCTGATTATAACCCGAATAGCCATCCATAAGATAGTAGTACTCATGCCCAGCTAATCTGTCAAGCATCTGATCAATGAATGGAAGAGGGAAGTGATCTTTCCTTGTGACTTTGTTTAGCTTCCTGTAATCCATGCAAACTCTCCACCCCGTGAGTATTCGTGTAGGAATAAGCTCATTCTTCTCATT
This sequence comes from Apium graveolens, assembly GCF_009905375.1. Lineage (NCBI taxonomy): Eukaryota > Viridiplantae > Streptophyta > Magnoliopsida > Apiales > Apiaceae > Apium > Apium graveolens. The sequence continues at coordinate 43,634,688 of NC_133655.1, read as the reverse complement.
AGCAACAACTGTGATACCTCCTTTCTTCGGCACACACTGAACTAGACTCACCCAAGAACTGTCAAATATAGGATAGATGATCCCTGCATCTAGCCATTTGAGAATTTCCTTCTTCACAACCTCTTTCATGATCGGATTAAGCCTTCTATGTTGGTCAACAGTAGGCTTGCTACCTTCCTCTAGATGAATTTTATGCATATAATAAGAAGGCCTGATTCCCTTAGTATCCATTATAGTCTATCCAATTGCCGATTTGAACTCTCTCATAATTCTCAGGAGCTTTTCCTCATCACTACCTGAAAGGTCAGATGCAATAATAACAGGCAAAGTAGATGCATCGCCTAAAAACGCATACCTTAAGTGTTCAGGAAATGGGTTAAGCTCGAGTGTAGGAGCCTCCTCAATAGAAGGCTTGAGTCGCCCCTCGGCATTTTTAATTCTGACATTCCAAGAGATTCAAAAGGCATATCCAGCCTTCTCTTTCAAGGAGAATTATTCAAATATTGCAACTGCTCATCACCTTCATCATCTTCGCTATCTGAATTGCCCAACAAGGCCTTCTCTAAGGCATCAGAGCTCAGCATTTGATCAAGTTCTGAAGTAACCACAGAATCAACCAACTTCACTTTTAAGCACTCCTCGTTTTTAGTCAGGAATTTCATGGCATTGAATATATTAAAAGTCACATCCTGATCCAATACTCGCATGGTAAGCTCACCCTTCTGCATATCTATCAAGGTTCGGCCAGTAGCCAAGAATGGTCTTTCGAAGATTATGGGGATCTTCTTATCCTCCTCGAACTCAAGAATTACAAAGTTTGCAGGAAAGAAAAGTTTATCCACATTGACCAAGACATCCTCCAAAATGCCTCGTGGATATGTAATAGAACGATTGGCCAACTATAAGGACATATAAGTAGGCTTTGGATCAGGTAAATCGAACTTTTTGAAGAAAGACAAGGGCATCAGATTGATGCTAGCTCCCAAATCACATAAACACTTATTGAATGACAAGTTTTCGATAGTGCAAGGAATAGTGAAGCTTCCAGGATCTTTAAGCTTCAGAGGCAACTTCTGTTGCAGCACTGCACTCCTCCTTGAGAGCAACGGTCTCTAAGTCATCAAGCTTCACTTTCCGAGAGAGAATACCTTTCATAATCTTCGCATAACTAGGCATATGTTCAAGAGCTTCAGCAAAAGGTATGTTGATATGAAGTTTCTTGAACACCTCCAGAAACTTCTCAAACTGCTTATCCAACTTTTTCTTCTGCAACCTCTTAGGAAAAGGAGGTGGAGGATAGATCTCTTTCTCCCCTGTATTACCCTCAGGAGGAGTGTGTTCCATAGTAGTCTTCCTTGGTTCCACTTCTACTTCCTTCTGCACTTCTTCCTCAGTCACAGCTTCATCTTCCGAAACTTGAGATTTTTCGGGATTTGCAACCTTCCCAGACCTCAATGTGATTGCCTTAACCTGCTCTTTAGCTTCCTTCTTGCCTGGAACTTCTGTGTTACTAGGTAGTGAGCCAGGTTGATGATTCTGCAAGGCATTGGCAATCTGCCCAATTTGATTCTCCGGGTTCTTGATAGACACCGCTTGGCTCTTGCACATGAGCCTCAACTCCTCCAATTCAGATTTTTTATTAGATTGTTGTAGCTGGAGTTGTTGTCTAGGTGCATATTCTAGTTGCTGAAAACCAGGAGGGTTGTATTGCTTTGATGCATACTGCTGATAAGGCTGTTGAACCGCATTTTGAGTGTTGCTCCAGCTGAAGTTAGGATGATTGCGGTTGTTGGGATGATAGGTGGATGGAACTGGTAGCTGCGACCTCTGAAAGTTGCTCACGAACTGAGTTGATTCACTAGAAATAGCACATTGCTCCGTCTCGTGGGCACCAGCACAAAGCTTACAGACATGAGTGATCTGATTAACTCCATAATTAGCCAAAGAATCCACCTTCATTGTCAAAGCCTTAAACTGAGCATCTATAGCAGTAGCTGCATCTGCCTCCAGAATTCCTACTACCTTGCCTTGAGTTATTCTTTGAGAAGGATTCTGGTATTCATTAGCATCCATCAGTTCAATCAATTTATAAGCTTCATCGTAACTTCTAGTCCAAAAGGCTCCACCTGATGCTGCATCAAGCATGGGTCTAGAAGTAGCATGTTAGGAACAAAGCATGCGCTAATAATTCACGCAAGTATACGCGTTCGCAAGTAATATAGAATGATTTCTAGTTCATTCCCACAGAGACTCAGACTAATTATATTTAATTAACACTTACTCACCAATATATGATTACTTCTCAATGTCAAGACAATAACACTTAAGGTTGATTAACTAATTATTAACTACGATTAACTACGAGAATAAAACACTTAAATTAACACTTGAATAAACAATATTAAACACAAATGAGATCCTAACTTCATTACTACTTCATTCAATAGTTATTGTTATTACCCTTAGCATGTAACGGTGATGATATTAATAGAACAACATGAAATTGATAAAAGCAAACTTTCGTTGCACAAGTACCATTCTACCAAGCGTCCACAATTAAGATAGAAGTTGAATAGGCATCAATTATGTTGAGACCCTATATATCTACAGAATTTGACAATATAATGATTTAAGGGTAAATTATTCATTATGATTACACAGGGCAAGTAAAATGGATAGAGTTACCCATTAATCATGCATACAATACATGAACCTATGCTAGCATGGCAAGTTCTAAATCTCAAGATTCACTGTTGCTTCACAAGAGATTAACGGACTATCTTATATGTTCGCGACACACATAAGGCGAATAAGCACAACCTATGATAGATATCATACAATCATCACATACCAAGGTAGTAAACAATTAACTAAAGAAATCCATAGTAAATCCACTACGACCCCATGATCACGATTAGCCCATGATAGAACTCATCGTCACCATAGGTTCATATGAAAACATGATAATAACACAACGATATAAACTAATAAAAATACTTATTAAAACTAGAGTACGTCATAAGAGTATTAAGGTTCAAAGTAAAGAAAACTAGCATCCACTATTACAACGAATAAAAGAATCACGAGATAACGTATGTTTCCTCTTCTTCATGGTGGTGTGCTAAAACGGTCTTCTTAATCTTCTCTCCTTACTCCTTACTTGTTACTTATCCCTCCTTGTTATGAAATGTCTCTCAAGATTACTTATATAGAAGTCCACAAGAAACAGCGCCATCAGAAGCCCAATAGAAGTCTAATTATAAAAATCCAGATTCTTAAAATACGACCCCAGGCGGGCGCCTGCATCTCCAGGCGGTCGCCCCACATCCCAGGCGGGCGCCTGCACTTCTTCTGGAAAAATCAACTTTTTGCTCCTGATTTTGCTGAATTCTTCGCACAACTCCCCGCAACTGGTTCCAAGTACTTCCCTAGGCTTAATATGATGAAATCTCCCTAATTGCGCAAGTTATACCCTAAAATGCAAAGATACTAGAAAAACGCATCAAATACACAAAATACTTGATTTTAAGACATCAATTCAAGCCATTATAAGACGTTCTAAGTGGTATAAAATGCCACTTATCACACCCCCAAACTTAAGTCGATGCTTGTCCTCAAGCGTCACAGACTCAAAAAAAAAACAAGCATGAATGCAAACTACATGAAATGCAGCGATCCCCATCGCAATGACCAAACCAACCAACACATGACATCTCAACAAATGCAATTAGGCGACTAAAGATCAATCAAATCACGCAAGCTACATACAACTAGAAACGTGGTGTGTGCGAATGCTTAACAGATATGCTTCGAAACTAGATCAATTATCATAACTCAATTATCCTCAAGGAAATCACAAGATTATATGAAGAATATATTCTAGACACAAAATGACTTATAACACTTCAAGATCACTGGAGCTTATTACGGAATCATGCTTGTATTCAACACAATAAACAAATACTTATTTGATCGTGCAATGAGTGAGGTCCACAAAAGACTTATGCAATGACATCCATTTAACGAGCGTTAGGTTAGCAGATCCCAGACTATAAAAGCCTTAGGTCACTAGGCACAAATTCCCCTAAGAACTTAATAACTTGAATACCAAAGAGCTCACTCGTGATCAATTATGCATTAAACCATATTTCTTTTTCTTTTTCTTTTTTTCTTTCTTCTTTTCTTTCTTCTTTTTTTTCTATTTCTGAGCAAGTGCGTTTCGCTCCATCTTGCTCAACCCTAGACTACTCGCATACAATACGAGCCGGCTACTAGCCATTTGACGCCTAGCCACGACTAGCAATGAATTCCAATTTTTACTCCAATTTTATCTTTTCATGCCTTTTATCATTAAGAGCCTATCATACATTCTAAGCATAAGCAATAAATTAACCTCAAAAATCATCAAACCATGACAACAATCTAGTCCTTAAGCATACCTCATGACTTAGTGAAATTACAAGTGTTTCTAGCATGCATGTCAACCTAACAAGATTCAACATCACTCTAACGCTATCACTACACTCGCATCAATATCACATATCAATTGGTAAAGCAACACAAAAGAGATCATGGTATATGCATGAGCTATATGACATGATAAATAAAGCTATAAAATAAAAAAAACTATATGGCAAAAAATATGCAACTATATGAACTAAACTAACATGAATATGCAACTACATGACACACACAGAAATATTTTCCTTAACTACCACCCCCAAACTAAAAATCTTCACTGTCCCCAGTGAAGGTAATAGAAAGGAACACAGGGTATACCTACTCAGAGAAATCATCATCATCACCCTCAGAGGGTGGAGTGTCAGGAGGCGGATAAGCAGAGTCCTTACCAAAGACGGGCCACTGGATGTCAGCTCCAAGGCCTCTAAAAGCAGTCCCAAGTGCTAGGGTGAGCTCCTGCGCAACCTACTCTGCGACTCATACATCGCATTCATCCTCCTGGAAAGCCTCCTGTACTGGACATCAGCCATCCCTGAACCATCACCTCCTTGGGCTCTAGAAAAACCTGCCTCGCCATGAGCCTGACTGGGCCTAGCCATCGTAGCACCAGCTGCTGGACGTCCTCTTGGAAGACGATATCTCAAACCATGCTCCTTGGGCTCTCCACCCGTCCACTCCTGCATCGCATTCAGCGTCGATAAATCAATAGGTGTGACTGGCATCTGCAGCTGCTCATAAGAAGGCCAGTGGACTCCAACTACCTTATATAGCTTCATGACAACAGAGGCATACGAGATGTTGTTAAGCGTCCTCCCCCTCAAAAACTTCAAAATCCCTTGGTAGATGAACTCACCAAGGTCCACATAATACTACTCATTCAGAATCCCTCACAATAACCTGGCTCTCTCAACTGTAACCTCATGTGCATGCGAAGAAGGCAAAATATTAGCATAAATAAAGGTATTCCATGCACGGGCATACCTGTTCATCACAACAGCCGGAAAAGAACGATACTCGTTAGATCCCGTCTTAAACTTTCACACTGTGCCCGGCTGACAGAGAGTAACAATAATCAAATCCGAGTCAAAATCCTCGGGGGTCTTCTCATTTCAATTCTCCTCCTGGGGCTTCCTTTGTCGCTGCCGAATAACACGGCGAATCGCCTCGGGCTGATAATCAACAGTAAGCCCACGAATAATAGAATACCCATTCTTGTCGGCCTTGGCGTTCACATAGAACTTGCGAACAACACTCATCAGGACCGCCTCAGGAGACTTGTAAAAAGTAATCCAACCCCTCTCTGCAATCAACGGCAATAACTCACCATCCCTCCCTAATAGAAAAAAATCCCCTCTCCTTCAGAATCGGCTTAGTCAGAAGCCTAGCATACCCCTCCTCAGCAGCCCTATCCACCAATCGGGGCCTCACATCAGTACCCCTTGAAGAATCAGCAGTAGGAATGGTGTTGCTGCTATCCACAGTTCGAGATCTCTTTGGGGCCATTGAAACTAAGAATAAGAGTTGTAGAGTTGTGTTTTGTGTGTAGGAAAGGGTTTGTAAGTTGAAAGTATATGAGAGTGTATATAGAGAGGTTGTGTATATATAGGGTAGGATTAGGGTTGGAATTAGAGTAGGATTGGGGTTTGTGGGTGATTGGGAGATGGAAATCGTGGGTAATGGGGTTTGTAATGCTGTGGTATTTTGTTTTTGTGTTTTTTTTCTATTTTTTTGGTTTTTTATAAGGCTGAAACAATTATTCAAACAGTCGATCTCCAGGTGGTCGCCTGGAACCAGCAGGCGGGCGCCTGCCAGCAAGCGGCCGCCTGGAACTAGCAGGGGGGCGCCTGCAGGGTTCCTGGAAGAAATTTTTTCTGCCTTCAATTTTCTGATTTTTTTTTTGGGTTTTTGGATAGAATACTAAATTCTAAGGATTCTTATGGTCTCATATCTTAGGTTGCCTCCCAAGAAGCGCTTCTTTTACGTCATTAGCTTGACATAGAGTAGTTCGATCAAGTTGACAATAAAACGGTACTAACCACTTCCCGGTTTTCCGTATCCCCATAATAGTGCTTCAATCTCTGACCATTAACCTTGAATGCTTGGCCCGGTTCGTTCTCAAAAATCTCCACCGCTCCATGTGGAAACACAGTTTTGACGATAAATGGTCCAGACCACCTTGATTTTAACTTTCCAGTAAAAAGTCGGAGATGAGAATTGAATAAAAGAACGTGTTGCCCCGGCACAAATGACTTAGGAGATAACTTCCTGTCGTGCCACCTTTTTACTTTTTCCTTGTACATTTTGTTGTTCTCGTACGCTTGAAGTCGAAATTCATCAAGTTCATTTAACTGAAGCATTCGCTTCTTCCCAGCTGCATCTAGATCAAGGTTTAACTTCTTCAATGCCAAATAAGCCTTATGCTCAAGCTCCGCAGGTAAATGACATCCTTTACCATAGACAAGTTGAAACGGAGACATCCCAAGTGGAGTCTTGTATGCAGTTCTATAAGCCCAAACAGCTTCATCGAGCTTCAAAGACCAATCTTTCCTTGACGGACAAACACCTTTCTCTATAATGCACTTGATCTCTCTATTAGAAACTTCAGCTTGACCATTAGTTTGCGGATGATTGGCAGTAGCAATACGATGATTCACATTGTAGCGCTGCATCATAGAAGTAAACTTACGATTGCAGAAATGCGACCCCTCATCACTTATGATAACTTGTGGCATTCCAAACCTTGTGAATATCTGCTTATGAAGAAAACTCAACACTACCTTTGCATCATTCGTCGTTAGAGCCTTGAATTCTACCCATTTTGAGACATAATCGACTACCAGCAAGATGTACTAATTATTGCAGGACGAGATAAATGGTCCCATGAAATCGATTCCCCAAACATCGAAGACCTCAACTTCAAGCATCACATTTAAAGGCATTTCATCCTTTCTAGTAAGATTCCCAACTCTTTGGCAATGATCACACCTTAAAATGAACTGATGTGCATCCTTAAACAACGTAGGCCAGAAAAAACCTGCTTGAAGAATACAAGCTGTTGTCTTTTCACCACCATAATATCCACCATAGACTGTGGAATGACAGTCTCATAATATCCCCTCTGTCTCACAGAATGTAATGCATCTCCTGATGATCTAGTTAGCTCCTTGTCTAAACAAATATGGTTCATCCCACATATATCACTTCACCTCATGCAAAAACTTCTTCTTTTGAGCCGCGTTCATATTAGGAGGCATTATATTGCTCACAAGATAGATCACAATATCTGCGAACCATGGCTCTTCCTCTTGAACTGCGAACAACTGTTCATCCGGAAAAGATTCGTTGATCAATGTCTTATCATGTGAAGTAGAATCGGGATTCTCCAGTCTAGAGAGATGGTCAGCTACTTGATTTTCAGTATCTTTTCGATCCTTGATCTCTAACTCAAATTCCTGTAACAAGAGCACCCAACGAATAAGTCTAGGCTTCGAATCCTTCTTTGAGACCAGATAGCAAATGGCAGCGTGATCAGTGAATACTGTCACCTTTGTCCCAAGTAGATAAGATCGAAATTTTTCGAAACCAAAAACTATAGCCAAGAGCTCCTTCTCAGTAGTGGTGTAGTTCATTTGAGCTCCATTTAGCGTCTTACTAGCATAGTAGACCACATGAAAGATATTATTCTTGTGATGCCCAAGAACTGCTCCCACTGCATAATCACTTGCATCGCACATCATCTCAAAAGGTTCTGTCCAATCAGGTGCCGTAATAACTGGTGCAGTTATTAAACTCTTCTTGAGAGTCTCCAATGCTGCCAAGCATTCATCATCAAATTTGAAAGGCACATCTTTCTCGAGCAAGTTGCACAACGGCTTAGATATTTTTGAGAAGTCCTTGATGAAACGTCGATAAAAACCCGCATGACCAAGAAAACTACGGATTCCTTTCACAGAAATAGGAGGCGAAAGATTTTTAATGACCCCTACCTTGGCTTTATCCACCTCAAGGCCTTTGCTAGAGACTTTATGTCCAAGAATGATGCCCTGTTGCACCATAAAGTGACATTTTTCCCAATTGAGCACCAAATTAATTTCCACACACCTTTTGAGCACCGAAAGGAGATTATTCAAACATTCATCAAACGAATGTCCAAAAATGGAGAAGTCGTCCATGAACACTTCGACATTACTTCCAATCATATCAGAGAATATAGCCATCATGCATATCTGAAAAGTGGCAGGTGCACCACATAAGCCAAAAGAAACTCTGCAAAAAGCAAACGTGCCAAATGGACAAGTGAAAGTAGTCTTTTCTTGATCTTCTGGTGCAATGCAAATCTGATTGTAACCCGAATAGCCATCCAGAAGACAATAATACTCATGACCAGCCAACCTATCAAGCATCTGATCAATAAATGGAAGAGGGAAGTGATCCTTCCTTGTGGCTTTATTCAACTTTCTGTAGTCCATGCATACCCTCCATCCTGTGACTGTTCGCGTGGGGATGAGCTCGTTCTTCTCATTTGCTACCACAGTAATACCTCCTTTCTTAGGTACACATTGCACAGGGCTCACCCAAAAACTGTCAGAAATAGGATAAATGATTCTAGCATCCAGCCACTTTAGAATTTCTTTCTTCACCACTTCTTTCATGATAGGATTAAGTCTTCATTGTTGCTCAACAGTCGGCTTGCTACCTTCCTCTAGCAGAATTTTATGCATGCAATACGAAGGGCTGATCCCTTTTATATCTGCTATAGTTCATCCAATGGCCGATTTGAATTCTCTCAAGATCCTCAAGAGTTTATCCTCATCACTACCTGAAAGGTCAGATGTAATAATAACAGGTAAAGTAGATGCATCACCTAAAAAAGCATACCTCAAGTGTTCAGGCAATGGTTTAAGCTCCAAAGTCGGTGCTTCCTCAATAGATGGTTTTAGATTTCCCTCAGCATTCTTGAGATCAGTATTACCAAAAGATTCAAATGGCATGTCTAGCTTTCGCTTCCAAGGAGAAGCATTTAGATATTGTAGTTGCTCATTGCCTTCCTCATCTTCACTGTCAAATTCCCCCACTAAGGCTTTTTCTAAGGCATCAGACCTTAGCACATGATCAAGTTCTAAAGTTACTGCAGAATCAATCAAATCCACCTTGAAACACTCCTCATCTTCTATAGGGAATTTCATCGCATTGAATACATTGAATGTCACATCCTGATCTTGCACCCGCATAGTAAGTTCACCTTTTTGCACATCTATCAAGGTACGGCCTGTAGCCAAGAAAGGTCTTCCCAAGATTATGTGAATCTTCTTATCTCCCTCGAAATCCAGAATGACAAAGTCTGCAGGAAAGATGAGCTTATCCACCTTTACTAACATGTCCTCCACGATGCCTCGTGGGTATGTAATAGAATGATCAGCCAATTGTAGAGACATGTAGGTGGGCTTTGGATCAGGCAAATTCAGCTTTTTGAAGATAGAAAATGGCATCAGATTGATGCTTGCTCCCAAATCGCAAAGGCACTTGTCGAATGACAACTTGCCAATGGTGCAAGGAATGGTGAAGCTACCTGGATCCTTAAGCTTTAGAGGTAACTTTTGCTGCAGCACGGCACTACACTCTTCCATTAGAGCAATGGTATTAAGATCATCCAATTTCAGCTTCTCTGATAGAATACCTTTCACGAATTTCACATAACTAGGCATTTGCTCCAAAGCCTCAGCGAAAGGTATGTTGATGTGAAGTTTCTTGAACACCTCCAGAAACTTACCTAATTGCTTATCCAGCTTTTGTTTTTGTAATCGCTTAGGAAAAGGTGGTGGAGGATAGAGTTGTTTCTCCCTTGTATTACCCTCAGGCAGAGTGTATTCAACAGTAGTCTTCCTTGGTTCCCCATCTTTCTCCTTTTGCTTCTCTTCTTCATCTACAACTTCAGCTTCTCCATCTTTTGCTTTTTCAGCTTCAACAACTTTTCCAGACCTTAAGGTAATATCTTTGACTTGCTCTTTAGCTTCCTTCCTGCCTGGCACTTCAGTATCGCTGGAAAGTGTGCCAGGTTGACGATTGAGCACGGCATTGACTATTTGACCGATTTGATTCTCCAAGGTCTTGATAGAAACAGCATGACTTTTGCACAACAGTTTTAGCTCCTCAAAATCAGCACTAGAAGGTTGATCAGCACCTCCTTGTTGAGGATATGATTGCATTTGAGCATATTGTTGAGGTTGTTGGAATCCAGGTGGATTAAACTGTTTATTACAGCTTGCTGATATGGTTGCTGAACAGCATTCTGATTGTTACTCCAGCTGAAATTGGGATGATTTCTGTTATTAGGATGATAAGTAGCTGGCACAGGCTGTTGCGGTCGCTGATAATTATTCACATACTGAACAAATTCATTAAAAAGAGAAAACTGATCCGTAGCATGAGAACCTGCACAAAGCTCACAGACAGTAGCTATCTGATTGACTCCATAGTTGGCTAAAGAATCGACCTTCATAGACAGCGCTTGGAGCTGCGCTGCAATAGCTGTAGCAGCATCAACATCCAGAATACCTGCTACCTTCCCAGGCATCATCCTTTGAGTTGGGTTTTGATGCTCATTTGCAGCCATAGTTTCAATGAGATTATAGGCCTGAGTATAGCTTTTGGCCCACAAGGCGCCTCCAGCAGCTGTATCGAGCATGGGCCGAGATTGGGCCCCCAAACCATTGTAGAACCCAGTGATCACCATTCAGTCAGTCATATCATGATGTGGACACTTTCTCAACATCTCCTTATAGCGCTCCCAAGCTTCGCACATAGATTTTGTTGGTTGCTGCGCAAACTGAATAAGAGCACTCCTCATAGCTGCAGTCTTGGCCATTGGATAGAACTTCACCGGCAACTTTTGCGCAAAATCTTCCCAAGTAGTGATGGACCCAGCTAGTAAAGAATGTAACCAGTCCTTAGCTTTATCCCTCAGAGAGAATGGGAAAAGCCTCAGCTTGATAGCCTCATCAATAACACCATTATATTTGAAAGTACTGCAGATCTCGACAAAATTCCTGATGTGCATGTTGGGATCTTCAGTCGCAGCACCTCCGAAAGACACAGAATTATGCACCATCTGAATAGTGCCCGGCTTGATTTCAAAAGTATTGGCCTGAATAGCCGGATGAATGATGCTTGACTGAATGTCATCAATTTTAGGCCGATAAAAGTCCATAAGAGCTGGATCTGCTGGAACTATACGATCATCCATGATTACCGATTCTTTCTTTTCACTCTCTTTATCCGAATCTTCAAAATCTATCTCCTCCGGAATATCAAGAACTGAATCTGTCTCCTCAGCCGTATCTAGAGTCCTCTTGCGAGGGTGAGAACGTGTTTGCATAAACGCTCGTTAGAGTACCTGAAACACAACCTGAAACAATAAGTAACAAGTCTTAATCAATGAGTCCTATGACCACTTATGGTAAGTATATAAACTAAACAAATTAACACCGAATCCCCGGCAGCGGCGCCAAAAACTTGTTAGGCACAAAGCATGCGCTAATAATTCACGCAAGTATACTCGTGCACAAGTAATATAGAATGATTTCTAGTTCATTCCCACCGAGACTCAGACTAATTATATTTAATTAACACTTACTCACCAATGTATGATAACTTTTCAATGTCAAGACAATAACACTTAAGGTTGATTAACTAATTATTAACTACGATTAACTACGAGAATAAAACACTTAAATTAACACTTGAATTAACAATATTAAACACACATGAGATCCTAACTTCATTACTACTTCATTCAATAGTTATTGTTATTACCCTTAGCATGTAACGGTGATGATATTAATCGAACAACACGAAACTGATAAAAGCAAACTTTCGTTGCACAAGTACCATTCTACCAAGCATCCACAATTAAGATAGAAGTTGAATAGGGATCAATTATGTTGAGACCCTATATGTCTACAAAATTTGACAACATAACGATTTAAGTGTAAGTTATTCATTATGATTACACAAGGCAAGTAAAACGGTTAGAGTTACCCACTAATCATGTATACAATATATGAACCTATGCTAGCATGGCAAGTTCTAAATATCAAGATACACTGTCATTTCATAAGAGATTAACGGACTATCTTATATGTTCACAACGCACATAAGATGAATAAGCACAACCTATGCTAGATATCATACAATCATCACATACCAAGGTATTAAACAATTAACTAAAGAAATCCATAGTAAATCCGCTACGACCCCATGATCACGATTAGCCCATGATAGAACTCATCATCACCAGGGGTTAATATGAAAACATGATAATAACACAATGATATAAACTAATAAAAATACTTATTAAAACCAGAGTACGTCATAAGAGTATTAAGGTTCAAAGTAAATAAAACTAGCATCCACTGTTACAACGAATAAAAGAATCACAAGATAACGTATGCTTCCTCTTCTTCATTGTGGTGTGCTAAAATGGTCTTCTTAATCTTCTCTCCTTGCTCCTTGCTTGTTACTTCTCCCTCCTTGTTATAAAACGTCTCTCAAGATTACTTATATAGAAGTCCACAAGAAACAGCACCGTCAGAAGCCCAATAGAAGTCTAATTATAAAAATCCAGATTCTAAAAATACGACCCCAGGCGGCCACCTCAGTTCCCAGGCGGCCGCCTGCATCTGTAATAACCCCAATTTTTGGGAAATTTTGAAACCCTTATGAATAGTGTTTTTGCTGAATGAGAAAACTTTTCATGTCACACTATGTAGGGGTTCTGATATGGATATTCTGAGATTTTATTAGTACTTTATATGGGATATAAGTGTATGTAAAGATCGTCAGAATCGAAATCCGAACACTTTGATTTTTCCCGGAAATCCAATAGATACGGAAAGAATTGAGTATAAGGTAGCAGGATAAAAGGATTTAAATTAAAGGATTATAATAGAGGATCATAAAAAGGAATATAATGTATTGAGAAAGGTTAAGGGAACCTAAGTAATAAGATCCCGGGTATGATCCCTCAAACGATAAACGAAAACGAAAGTTAAGCGAACAGTATAACAGATCAGCGGTCATTAGGCAAACAATTAGGAAGTTAATCAAAGGGATTAGAGAGGATGATGTCACCCAACCAATGAGAAGAGGACAAGGAGGGGAGGATGACATCATGAGGATGACACAAGCATGACATGGGAAGGAAGGAGATGTGGTGGCTTTTTAACCACACAAAATCAAGGGCAACTAGGTAATTTACTAAAACAAACACAAAAATCAAACCAACCAAGCCAAGCAAATCATTTTTCATCAAAATCAAAAAGAAACCAAGGCATTGTTCTTCATGCTCTCGGCCAAAACAGAACCAGCACACTAAAACTGATGTATCTCCTTCATTTCTCACTCAAATATTGTGTTCTATAGCTCATTGGAAAGGTATTGAGATGACCTACAACTCTTGTTCACAAGTCTTGTCCAAATAATCATGGTAAGACCCTCATTTTTACATTTCTTTAAATCGGACTTTTAGAAACTTTAAAGCCTAACTTTGTGTTCTTGATTTCTTTGGAAAGATCAAGCTTGTAGGAGGCTCCCTAAGGCTTCCTAGCAACTTAACACCTCCCAAGGAAGGTATAAACTTCAAACCCTAGCCTTTACTTCATTTTTTAGTAAGTTTAATGGTTGGTTTTGTGAAATGAGAAGCATGGATTGTGATTATTAGTAGTTTGGTTTGATTTGGAAGTGTTTTGGTAATTGAAGCTTGATTATAGTTCATAGGTCTTGATTGTGGTTGTTTGAGTTGAAAACCTTGGAGATTATGGACTGATGTGGTATGGTTTCGGTGAAGTTTTGTTGTATTGATGGTTATGAGTTGGTTGGTGGTTAATTGGAGTAGTTTAAACATTGGTAATCGCGTAAACATAGTCGTCGTAATGTCCGATTTACTTTAGACTGCTTTTGTTCATAACATTTGGACCCGAGAACTCCCTGCTAGATTATGACCATTGCCATGTTTAGATAGTTCATGTTACGAGCTTCATTTTGATATGTAGTTCGTTTGATTCCGATGTACGGTTTAGGAGAAACGACTGTTTCAAGTAACGGCATTTCGCGAACGAATCATTTCCCCTCGCCTTACTTTGAAACATAGGTTAAAGACCAAAAAGGGTTAATTAATGTATGAAACAATTATGGTAAGAGTGTTAGGCAGTTGGTAAGATACTCGCGAAGGAATCGCTTTAAAACTCGTAAAGGTTAAATTATTAAAAATGGTGGAGCCGAGGGTACCCGAGTGACTTAAGCGAATCAGTGAGCGCAAAACAAGCGTTAGAGTCTAAGTTAGTTAAAGTATAGATTTACAAGTGACTTTGGTTTAATTTCAACTTACTTGTTGTTTATAGGTTACCAGACTCGTCCCGAGCCTTTTATCACCCCAAGTCGCTCAGGCAAGTTTTCTACCCGTTATACTGTTGTTGTGATGTATATATGTATATGCATTATCTTGTGATAGATGCATGTTGGTTAATTAGCAAATGTTGCGATATATTGAAGCATGCTGATATGGTATATATATGCATGCCTGTTTCGTATTCTTGCCATATATATCTGTTGGTTCAGTTGATAATACCTATGCTAGAGAATAGCAGTAATTTGCATATACCCATAGTAGAGGGACCCAAAGGTGAAAACATTTTCTAAAACCGGGAGTCGAGGATCCCGAGTAGATTTTATATATATATATATTTATATATATGTATGGTTATAGTTTTCAAAACTATTAATCGAATAAAGTTTATTCGATAACTTTATTTTATTAATGAATATTATCTTGAATATTCATTCGAGGACTTATGACTCCTTTATATTATTTATTGAATATTATTTGAATATTCAATTGAGGATGTATGACTCCTTTTATTTTATTATCTGAATATTATTTGAATATTCATTCGAGGGCTTATGACTCAGTTTATATTATTTAATGAATATTTTTGAATATTCATTTGAGGATCTATGACTCCGATTATTTGCTGAGATATATTCTTTATTTTATTAAAGAATAAGGTGTAAATAATCAAACTTATTTTCGATTATTCAAATAAAGATAGTACTTTCATATAAGTATATCTTTGGTTATTTAATATTCATTTCAAGTATAAGTTTTAAAACTTCTACTTCAATTATTTTTATAAAGATTATTCTTTATGGGAATATTATTTAAATAATAATATTCACTCATTTTCTAAATATTCTGGGGACTGATTTACTTCATTAAATCAGCTTTACTCCAAACACTCTATAAAGTGTTTTCGAGTCTTCAAAATGATTTTTAAAAGTTAGAGCGGATCCCAAAACTCATTTTTATATTTAAGATCTTCCTTTTTAAGGGGATTTAAATACTCGCTCAAAACCTGAGGGATCCGGCTCTGTGGTGTATTTTATATTCGCAACAAGGTTGCTGTTTTGATAAATGAATTGATTACTTATCCAACACTCGGGAAGTAAAATTCTTGGAACAAGTTAATCCATTAACAGGCATCGTCTGGGAAATATCGGTGAGTTTTCCTTTCCAACTAGATACGACTTCTTGGTGGAGCCGTATCAACAAGTTTCTACTTGGGGAAAGTGGGGACGAGCTTTACGTTTCAGAGTCATGGATTTCATCTGAACTAGGAGTGGCGTAAGTGGCCGAGTAGCGCTGGCCCAACCTTATTATATTGGCCCAAATGGCCTGGAAGTTCCGCTAAGGCGGTCCATTCCTTAGGAGTTCAGTGTTCGGTTGACAAGTAAATCCGACAGGTTCTCCTCTACATGTAGAAAATGGTGGGGTTGTACTACTACGACTGATCATTGTAAGTGGTCTTCCTGGCGCGGCAAACTCCCGTAATGAGTTCATCATCCAATTGGATAATTTCTGCAACACTACCCAGAGCACTTCGATAGAAAGGCTACGGTTGGGCGATTGTTGAGTGTTGGCAGGGTCAAGTTTTCAAAATGATGTTTACATCAAATGAAGTATCTCATAACTTCATTTTATTTTGATGATATTTTAAAGGTTGAATCTATTCAAGTATTATCTTGTAGTCTCATCTATGTGATGAACTTTTGAACTAATTATAACTTGAACGGTGGTAGTTCAAGTAGTATTTGGAAAAGATATAAGTATATTGGAGTATCTTGTAACTTCATCTTTTAAACTTATATCTAGTAAATGATTATCTTATGCATGACAAAGATTTTCAGAAAAACGTTGAGACAAGGTTAGATATATGAGATCACCTTGCAACGATATTTTTATACAGTTATACACTGGAACTCTGTGTGTATTATGCATGGAAGAGGACTTCCCATATTTTGAAAAGTATATATGTATATATATACTGAATATTTTGCGACTTCATCGCATTAAGATATCAACTTGGTTCATTTCTTTTGACCAAGACTTTCATGAGTACTATGAGAAGGCTCATATATTGTTAATCATTATACATATTATTTTGGTGGGCTTGCTGCTCACCCTTGCTTTCTTCTTTCATCACACAACATCAGATAGACAAGATGAACAGGACCAAGCTCCCAATTCGCGAGCGGATAGGAAACGTTCCGCAGTTTCCTATAGGCGTTGATGTCGCTGTAGCTGAGGTAGGAACTACCAATAGGCTAGGCTTTCAACTTTTGATGTATCAGATTATGTATATTTATGAATTGTAATAATGGCAAAGAAATGTAAATTTATTCAGAAACTTGTTTAAGGTGTATTGGCATATAATTGTGGAATAAAACGACTTGTGATTATTTTTGGATATTCATCTCTGAGGCTATAACTTGTGGTGTGTGTGTTTAATGGTGGGGTCACAGTACAGAGTAGTTGATTATTTATTAAGATTGGGTGTTTTTAAGGGAAATGGAACTCGTGACAACCCGGATCTCCGACCCCGGATTTGGGGGTGTTACAGAAGTGGTATCAGAGCGAAGCGTTATAAACCTTAGAGATGATGTGACGTTAAGATAATAAGTTCACTAAGATAATAAGAACTCTTGCCAAGTTCATAGTCGGGCTACCTAACATAGTACTGATAGTTAAAACCCTTATGGGAACCCTTATAAATATCGTGATAGAAGCGTAGTTCGTTATCGTAGATGGTAGCGGGACTCCGAACCCTGAGGTTGAGGAGCAACAACGCGATGATGTTTATTACTAATTGGAGATCGGATTGTGGATCCGATAGAGTGTCTTAATGCAGGACCGGATGATGTTGATATTGAGAATGTAGCGGTTGAGGATGTTATCCTAGAAGGGATAGTTGCTGAGGAGGATCCCATGGAGGATCCTGAAAAGATTGGATAAAGGACCACTGATGAATTGATGACCATGGTTAGGTCGACTACCAGAGGTAGGATTGGCCGGTCACTACCGGAGGTTCGTTCAAGTTTGTAAAGATAGTAGCCCTTTAACGCAGCTTACTCGTAAGACTGAATAGTTTGAATGGACAGAGAAATGCGAGAAAAGCTTTCAAGAACTGAAGCAAAGATTGGTGATGGCCCCTATGTTGGCATTGCCGGATGGAAAAAGGAGATTTTGTGAATTGTATTGACGCTTCGCATAAGGAATTAGGGTGCTCTTATACAGCACAACAAGGTACTCGCGTACGCGTCAAGACAATTAAGGGAATATAAAATTCGATATCCCCACCCATGAGCTTGGGCTCGTGGCAATAGTTTTGCCCTAAAGATTGGAGGCACTACTTGTATGGAGAGAAGTGCGAGATTTACCTAAGCCATAAGTGCTCTAGTACATTTTCACGCAGAAAGAGCTCAACATGCGCCAAATGAGGTAGTTAGAGCTAATCAAGAATTATGATTGGGAGATTCTTTATCATTCGGGGAAAGCCAATGTGGTGGCTGATGCCCTTAGTAAAAAGGAGAGACTCAAGATGATAATGTCTTTGGGAGAGTTTATAAGAGATTTTGAGAAAATGGAAATAAAAGTGAAGGTAACCAGAGCCGGTACCGAAAAGCTGTTTGAGATTGCAATACAGTTCGAATTATCGGAAAAGAACATATTGTGCAAGAAAAAGTGATGAATGAAGGCAGAGAGCCAACAATTAGATAAAAGATTAATACCGAGAAAGATGATAAGGGAATAATGAGGTATTCCTACAAAATTTGGGTTCCAAATGTTCAAGAGCTTAAAGATGAGATCTTAGATGAAAGCTAGTTTGAGGAATAAGAATTAGAGCAAACCCTGAACGTGATAGTTAGGGAGGTCGACATCAAGATAGAAGGAACCCATAACATAATGAAGTGGAAAACAAGGATTTTTAACGTATAAGATAACCCCGATTATGGGAGAAGATTGGAACATTTCATATTGAGAAAACAGAAGTTGAACAAGATAGGGAGAATCAGGATGGTACTCCTATTGGGCAATATTTATGGACCTTTTTAGACAGAACTTAGACTATTATCCCCAACCACCATCCTGAGGAAACAATGCGGTGAGAAATTCTTTCAGGACCTTTAAGTCGCTAAGCTCTTAGAGTTCCAAGGAACAAGCTGACCCAGTCGAGGCAAGAGCTTGGCTAAAGGAAATATAGGAATCACTTGAGATTCTAAATGATGGACGAATCACAAAAGACTGTTTTTATCACTTACCCTCCTAAGAGAGGGGCCACCCGCTGGTGAAAGACCAAGAAAGGCACGGAGCCAGAGGTTAGAATAAACTGATTAAAGTTCAGTCAATTGTTTTCGGGAAAGTAATTCCCAAGGTTATGGAGATAGTATAAAAGCTTTAGAGCCAGAACAAAGGCGGATGAGTATGATGAATTATGAATCTAAGTTGTAAAGGTTATCAAGATTCGTTCTGAGGACACGAATCCAGAATGACGGGATATTTGAAATCAATGCTTATGTTGTGTTGGTTCATGAAATAATGATAAGAGAAAGGAAAATAAAAAGAAACTGAAGTGGAAAGGAATATAAAGGCAATAGAGTTTGAGGAATGATAAGGAAGTTGGGTATGAGGAAACCCTAAAGACTCGTAGCAATAGAAATAGAAAAGTATGTAATCATTGGTATGAGGGTGATTCACCATGAGTTAAATTTGATGGTTGAAGGCATACGAGTTATGTACATTTTATCCCCTTTAAGTTGGGAGGATTCAAGGAAACCTTTAGATAGTTCGAAGGATAAATAATAAGACGCGGATAGACTAAAGAGACAAGAAGGTAAGAAAGTAGGAAAATTGGATGGAGGAAGTGACCTTCAAGAATGTGAAGTGTAAGACCGGTGGCTTGATACCCAGAAAGGGAGACGCCGGGTATGAAAGATATCCCAATATTGAGGTGACTGTTGAGATAAACAACAAAAGTAAATAAGGAATTATTAAGAAGAAGTTCACATTGAACATGACCAATATCTTCCAGAACATCCATGTTATCATTACCAAATCAGGAAAGAAAAGCGGATGACCATTGTTATCTTTTGGAGGCCATATGGATTGACCTCAATTTGAATAAGGATGCTATTATGAAGTTAGGTATAGACTATCGAGGTGGGAATGATGAATAAGATAATCTATCAAGGATATATGACTTGATTTATCCATGGAAGGATGCAGGTACCTTTTAAAGGTGGAATTAAGGATAGAACAGCGATAACTTAAAATGAATCCTAGGGGAATGCATAAAGGTTGGCATTTCACCCTTAATAGGGACAGTATGAGTTTTGACAGTATGATTTGGAAAGGGTTAAGGTAACAACAACCTTTAAGAATCAGTGGAGAAATTTTTCAGAAGTATATAGACAATGGTTTTAGTATTAGTAAATGGTATTTTGATATGTCCTGTATCTAGGGAATACAGGAGGAACGAATCAAGGATAACCTTAGAGGTTTTACAAGGAGAAAGGTAATATTCAAAATTCTCAAGAATAGAAATGTTGATAAAGGAAATATGACGTAATTATAATGTTGCCAAGTGGGGCACGTGTTAAACCACGAGAAAGTATGGATCGAACCAGTAATGCTCGAAATTGTTCAGGGCAATTAGGACTTAAGATAAAAGATGTTCTAATTATGATTGAGAGTCAGTCATGATAGTGATTAACCGCTAAAGACTGAGGCAATAACTTATGGAAAAATGATAAAAAAAAAAAAATTACTCATCAGATTTTAAGGAAAACATCTTCACATAAGCTGTGATTGAAATAAGTTAGAAAATTTATTTGGAGGTGGTTAAAATGACATTGACTGTAAGGAAATTTTACTATCAGGAAAGGCCAAAGAGGTGGCCGACACTTTAAAGGTAAGAGGATAATTATAGGCGCTTGTGCCAAAGGAATACAGTGATGATGGTTAAAGCTATGCAGGTTGTATTATGGTTTGGAAGATTGACATTCCTTCTGATGACTGTGCAATACCCAACTGTAATAGTAGTTGGTAAAGGTTTAATTCGTGTAATCGCCATGAGCGGGCTATCTATCTCAGAAGATACTATCTTGAGATAAGCCAGGACCATGTTTCAAAAAGGACTAGACGAACCTTTGAGTAAGTCTTCTATTTAAGGCATATGGTTTAGAATGGTATTAACCTGCTACCGTTGCTTTGATTGAAACTCTTCTGCAATTTTATCTGCTTCATGTCATGTATGTATGTCAGGATCAGGAGTGTTCTTCATGAATCAGGAATGGTGATTATGTTACCTCCTTAAAATGAATCGATACGATATGTATGGACTCCGTATGGTTAGATATTAAGATTTCATGGAAAGTGAATGATGACAGTGGGCCAGTGGTGGACCATAGTAATGCAGTAATGATTCTGCGAGTAATGAGCTGATTACAACCGTGAGAGTTGTACTTGAATGGGTGTTGAGATTGAGTACCACTAATCGGGTAGTGGTAGTGTATAAGTTATCATTGATAGACTAATTAAGTAGAGTATCTACCTATTGAATATTTATTCCCTCTTATCAATAGAGAGTCGTATTACTATACGAGGAAGGTTGCGGTGCAAGCACAGAATTCTAGTATCGATGATGTATAAAATGAGATTCCAGATTCGATTTTCGATGTCGAGGGAGTTTCAAAGGTGATTGAGTATAAGCTCGAGGAAGAGCATGGGTCCATAGAATGATGGACGGAATAGCAAAAATATTTAGGCACGTGAAATGCGATGCTATAATACTTGATGTTGATATAAATACATATATGTTTTGTTCTTCTATGACAAACCTCTATAGTTCAGAGGTAGGTTCCAAGCCAGATATTTTGTGGCAGTATATTTTTTTTTCATATATACAATTCTCTTCAATTCGTTCATTTTTCTTCTTTTCATTTTGTATAAGCTGAGAAGAACAACCCTTCCAGAAGGGGAGGTATTGCCGAATGACTATCTATCTGTGTGATAGAAGCCTAGTAGGATACCACCTATTGTTTAATTGCTTGTCAAGTACTAAAGGCTGGCCACCTTCTGTACTAACTATGCGATATAACAAGTGTTCATGATCATAGTGATCTCTCAATAAATTCTTTTACTTCTATATGAAGGATTAAGCTTTCGATAATAGAAACAGCTGAAAAAGGAGTAGTAAAATTTTGGTGGTATTCGGAATGGAAACACATTCGTGATACTAAGGTTGACGTGGTTATTAAAAGGTCATAGAACGCTAACGAGCAAAAGTATAACCAGTATAATATTAGGAACGGAAGGTAGTAGCGATTACGAACTGGAAAAGAATGGGTATTGAGAAGCAAAAGCTCTAATGCTAAAAGCTATAATGAGAGTCTGTGCAATAGACTTGAAAGAAATTGGAATGATCACTTAACACGGATTGAGTTTTCTTACGACAATAGATCATATGTCAGTATTGAGATATCGCCTTATGAGGTCCTTGAGGGAAGACAATGTCGATCTCTCTTATGTTAGGATGAAGTTGTAGAGCGCAAGATGCTCGGACCAGCAGTGGTCCAAAGGGCCAAGGATATGATAGATCTAATCAGAGGACAGCTGGTAGTAGCCCAAGATGGACATGATAAGTATGTTGATTTGACACGAAAGGAAAAAGAGTATGAAATAGGGGGCCTAGTGTTGTTATAGGTATTTCCTTGGAAAGGAAGGATGAGGTTCGGAAAGAAATGAAAGCTAAGTCCACGAATTGTTGGACCCTTGGATATATTAAGACGTATTGGGAGGATAGCATAGGAGCTAGCCCTAACCCCGAACATGTAGCATGTCGTAACGTGTCTCACGTATCAGTGTTAAGGAAGTGTAATTCAGATGCCAGATAAATAGGGGCATATGAGCGCATAGATATGTAACCCGACGTAACCTATATGGAGCAACCAGGAAGGGTTGTAGAGTGAAAAGGGAACAAGTGCTTAGGAGAAGGCTTATCAAACTATTCAGAGTTTGATGGAAGAACCACAATGTGGGAAAATTTATTTGAGAGTTAGAAAGTGTAATGCTAAGAAAGTATCCCAATTCATTTTCTATCTGATTCCGGGACGGAATCCTTTTAAGGAGGGGAGACTGTAATAACCCCAATTTTTGGGAAATTTTGAAACCCTTATGAATAGTGTTTTTGCTGAATGAGAAAACTTTTCATGCCACACTATGTAGGGGTTCTGATATGGATATTCTGAGATCTTATTAGTACTTTATATGGGATATAAGTGTATGTAAAGATCGTCAGAATCCAAATCCGAACCATTTGATTTTTCCCGGAAATCCAATAGATACGGAAAGAATTGAGTATAAGGTAGCAGGATAAAAGGATTTAAATTAAAGGATTATAATAGAGGATCATAAAAAGGAATATAATGTATTGAGAAAGGTTAAGGGAACCTAAGTAATAAGATCCCGGGTATGATCCCTCAAACGATAAACGAAAACGAAAGTTAAGCGAACAGTATAACAGATCAGCGGTCATTAGGCAAACAATTAGGAAGTTAATCAAAGGGATTAGAGAGGATGATGTCACCCAACCAATGAGAAGAGGACAAGGAGGGGAGGATGACATCATGAGGATGACACAAGCATGACATGGGAAGGAAGGAGATGTGGTGGCTTTTTAACCACACAAAATCAAGGGCAACTAGGTAATTTACTAAAACAAACACAAAAATCAAACCAACCAAGCCAAGCAAATCATTTTTCATCAAAATCAAAAAGAAACCAAGGCATTGTTCTTCATGCTCTCGGCCAAAACAGAACCAGCACACTAAAACTGATGTATCTCCTTCATTTCTCACTCAACTATTGTGTTCTATAGCTCATTGGAAAGGTATTGAGATGACCTACAACTCTTGTTCACAAGTCTTGTCCAAATAATCATGGTAAGACCCTCATTTTTACAGTTCTTTAAATCGGACTTTTAGAAACTTCAAAGCCTAACTTTGTGTTCTTGATTTCTTTGGAAAGATCAAGCTTGTAGGAGGCTCCCTAAGGCTTCCTAGCAACTTAACACCTCCCAAGGAAGGTTTAAACTTCAAACCCTAGCCTTTAATTTATTTGTTAGTAAGTTTAATGGTTGGTTTTGTGAAATGAGAAGCATGGATTGTGATTATTAGTAGTTTGGTTTGATTTGGAAGTGTTTTGGTAATTGAAGCTTGATTATAGTTCATAGGTCTTGATTGTGGTTGTTTGAGTTGAAAACCTTGGAGATTATGGACTGATGTGGTATGGTTTCGGTGAAGTTTTGTTGTATTGATGGTTATGAGTTGGTTGGTGGTTAATTGGAGTAGTTTAAACATTGGTAATCGCGTAAACATAGCCGTCGTAATGTCCGATTTACTTTAGACTCCTTTTGTTCATAACATTTGGACCCGAGAACTCTCTGCTAGATTATGACCATTACCATGTTTAGATAGTTCATGTTACGAGCTTCATTTTGATATGTAGTTCGTTTGATTCCGATGTACGGTTTAGGAGAAACGACCGTTTCAAGTAACGGCATTTCGCGAACGAATCATTTCCCCTCGCCTTACTTTGAAACATAGGTTAAAGACCAAAAAGGGTTAATTAATGTATGAAACAATTATGGTAAGAGTGTTAGGCAGTTGGTAAGATACTCGCGAAGGAATCGCTTTAAAACTCGTAAAGGTTAAATTATTAAAAATGGTGGAGCCGAGGGTACCCGAGTGACTTAAGCGAATCAGTGAGCGCAAAACAAGCGTTAGAGTCTAAGTTAGTTAAAGTATAGATTTACAAGTGACTTTGGTTTAATTCCAACTTACTTGTTGTTTATAGGTTACCAGACTCGTCCCGAGCCTTTTATCACCCCAAGTCGCTCAGGCAAGTTTTCTACCCGTTATACTGTTGTTGTGATGTATATATGTATATGCATTATCTTGTGATAGATGCATGTTGGTTAATTAGCAAATGTTGCGATATATTGAAGCATGCTGATATGGTATATATATGCATGCCTGTTTCATATTCTTGCCATATATATCTGTTGGTTCAGTTGATAATACCTATGCTAGAGAATAGCAGTAATTTGCATATACCCATAGTAGAGGGACCCAAAGGTGAAAACATTTTCTAAAACCGGGAGTCGAGGATCCCGAGTAGATTTTATATATATATATTTATATATATGTATGGTTATAGTTTTCAAAACTATTAATCGAATAAAGTTTATTCGATAACTTTATTTTATTAATGAATATTATCTTGAATATTCATTCGAGGACTTATGACTCCTTTATATTATTTATTGAATATTATTTGAATATTCAATTGAGGATGTATGACTCCTTTTATTTTATTATCTGAATATTATTTGAATATTCATTCGAGGGCTTATGACTCAGTTTATATTATTTAATGAATATTTTTGAATATTCATTTGAGGATCTATGACTCTGATTATTTGCTGAGATATATTCTTTATTTTATTAAAGAATAAGGTGTAAATAATCAAACTTATTTTCGATTATTCAAATAAAGATAGTACTTTCATATAAGTATATCTTTGGTTATTTAATATTCGTTTCAAGTATAAGTTTTAAAACTTCTACTTCAATTATTTTTATAAAGATTATTCTTTATGGGAATATTATTTAAATAATAATATTCAGTCATTTTCTAAATATTCTGGGGACTGATTTACTTCATTAAATCAGCTTTACTCCAAACACTCTATAAAGTGTTTTCGAGTCTTCAAAATGATTTTTAAAAGTTAGAGCGGATCCCAAAACTCATTTTTATATTTAAGATCTTCCTTTTTAAGGGGATTTAAATACTCGCTCAAAACCTGAGGGATCCGGCTCTGTGGTGTATTTTATATTCGCAACAAGGTTGCTGTTTTGATAAATGAATTGATTACTTACCCAACACTCGGGAAGTAAAATTCTTGGAACAAGTTAATCCATTAACAGGCATCGCCTGGGAAATATCGGTGAGTTTTCCTTTCCAACTAGATACGACTTCTTGGTGGAGCCGTATCAACAAGTTTCTACTTGGGGAAAGTGGGGACGAGCTTTACGTTTCAGAGTCATGGATTTCATCTGAACTAGGAGTGGCGTAAGTGGCCGAGTAGCGCCGGCCCAACCTTATTATATTGGCCCAAATGGCCTGGAAGTTCCGCTAAGGCGGTCCATTCCTTAGGAGTTCAGTGTTCGGTTGACAAGTAAATCCGACAGGTTCTCCTCTACATGTAGAAAATGGTGGGGTTGTACTACTACGACTGATCATCGTAAGTGGTCTTCCTGGCGCGGCAAACTCCCGTAATGAGTTCATCATCCAATTGGATAATTTCTGCAACACTACCCAGAGCACTTCGATAGAAAGGCTACGGTTGGGCGATTGTTGAGTGTTGGCAGGGTCAAGTTTTCAAAATGATGTTTACATCAAATGAAGTATCTCATAACTTCATTTTATTTTGATGATATTTTAAAGGTTGAATCTATTCAAGTATTATCTTGTAGTCTCATCTATGTGATGAACTTTTGAACTAATTATAACTTGAACGGTGGTAGTTCAAGTAGTATTTGGAAAAGATATAAGTATATTGGAGTATCTTGTAACTTCATCTTTTAAACTTATATCTAGTAAATGATTATCTTATGCATGACAAAGATTTTCAGAAAAACGTTGAGACAAGGTTAGATATATGAGATCACCTTGCAACGATATTTTTATACAGTTATACACTGGAACTCTGTGTGTATTATGCATGGAAGAGGACTTCCCATATTTTGAAAAGTATATATATATATATATATACTGAATATTTTGCGACTTCATCGCATTAAGATATCAACTTGGTTCATTTCTTTTGACCAAGACTTTCATGAGTACTATGAGAAGGCTCATATATTGTTAATCATTATACATATTATTTTGGTGGGCTTGCTGCTCACCCTTGCTTTCTTCTTTCATCACACAACATCAGATAGACAAGATGAACAGGACCAAGCTCCCAATTCGCGAGCGGATAGGAAACGTTCCGCAGTTTCCTATAGGCGTTGATGTCGCTGTAGCTGAGGTAGGAACTACCAATAGGCTAGGCTTTCAACTTTTGATGTATCAGATTATGTATATTTATGAATTGTAATAATGGCAAAGAAATGTAAATTTATTCAGAAACTTGTTTAAGGTGTATTGGCATATAATTGTGGAATAAAACGACTTGTGATTATTTTTGGATATTCATCTCTGAGGCTATAACTTGTGGTGTGTGTGTTTAATGGTGGGGTCACAGTACAGAGTAGTTGATTATTTATTAAGATTGGGTGTTTTTAAGGGAAATGGAACTCGTGACAACCCGGATCTCCGACCCCGGATTTGGGGGTGTTACAGCATCTCCAGGCGGTCGCCCCACATCCCAGGCGGGCGCCTGCACTGCTTCTGGAAAAATCAACTTTTTGCTCCTAATTTTGCTGAATTCCTCGCACAACTCCCCGCAACTGGTTCCAAGTACTTCCCTAGGCTTATTATGATGAAATCTCCCTAATTAAGTTATACCCTGAAATGCAAAGACACTAGAAAAATGCATCAAATACACAAAATATTTGATTTCAAGACATCAATTCAAGCCATTATAAGATGTTCTAAGTGGTATAAAATGCCACTTATCATAGCACCCAACCCATTATAGAAACAGTTAATGATAATCTAGTCAGGCATCCCATAGTGAGGGCACTTCCTAAGCATCTCCTTATATCACTCCCAAGCCTCACACAAAGAGTCTCCAGACTGCTACGCAAATTGAGTAAGAGCATTCCTGATTGCAGCTGTCTTCGCCATAGGAAAGAACTTAGTAAGGAATTTTTGAGCGAGTTCTTCCCATTTGGTGATAGAGCCTGGTGGTAGAGAATGTAACTAGCTCTTAGCTTTATCCCTCAGAAAAAATGGGAAAAGCCTTATCTTAATAGCATCTTCAGTAATATTGTTGAATTTGAAAGTATCGCAGATCTCGATAAAATCTCTAATATGCATGTTGGGATCTTTCGTTGGAGAACCCCCAAACTGAACTGAATTATGTATCATCTGAATCGTGCTAACTTTGATTTCAAAAGTGTTAGCCGTGATCACTGGTCGGACAATGCTAGACAGAATATCATTGATCTTCGGCTAAGAATAGTCCATCAAAGCCTTTGTGTTCGCTTCTGGTTCACCTATTGCTACAAGAGCTTCTTTTTCTTTCTCAACTAAGATTTCTTCTTCAACTTTCTCCTCTGCCTTTTCCAGTGTTCTCTTTCGAAGTTGAGAACGCGTTAGCATACACGCTCTCTAGAGTACCTGAAAAACAACAAACGAAAAATTTAGTATTATATCCGAGTCACTAAACTTTAATGAACACTGATATCAAGCACATAAACTAAAAATTAACACTGAGTCCCCAGCAGCGGCGCCAAAAACTTGTTAGGATGAAAACACGCGCTAATATTCATGCAAGTATAGCGATCGCAAGTAATATAGAATTAATTCTAGTTCATTCCCACAGAGACTGGTTTAGGTTAACTTTAATCAATGTACTTATGTAACAATGTTATGGTTATTATTCAATGCTAAGATGATCACAATTGGAGATTGTTTATAACTAAGATTAACTAAGAGATTATAATGAAGAATATTAACTAAGAGATTAAAAAGGTTGATTTACTTATATAACACAAACATGGGATTCTAACTTCATTACTACTTTATTTAATAGCTTTTTTGTTCTTAACTTTAGCATCCAATGGTGATGACACTAATCAGATAAGATGAAACTAGTAAACGCCAACTTTCGTTGTACGAATACCCTACTACCAGACATCCACAAAAGAGATAGAAGCTGAATAGACACCAACTATATTGAGACCCTATATGTCTATAGAATTTGATAACATAAAGGTTTAATGCGCAAGTTACCTACCATGATTACATAGGGAAAGTAAGATGGTTAAAATTACCTACGAATCATGCATATCAAATACATAAACCTATGCTATCATGGAAGTTCTTAACCCCTAAATTCATTTTCGCTTCATTAGAGATTAACATGCTATCTTATAAGTTCGCGACACTCATAAGACGAATAAGCACAACCAATACTAGGATATCAAACAATCACCACACACTAAGGTATTAAAAAAATTAACAAAAGAAATCCATAAGTAAATCCGTTAGAACCCCACGATAATGATTAGCCCATAATCGGACTCATTATCAACGTGGGTTCCGATGAAAGCATGGTATAATAAATTTAGTCTTTATACTGAATAAATAATAAACCAAGTACGTTAAACAAGAGTATAGGTTCAACTAATATGAAAACTAGCATCCAAGATTACAACTTAAATAAAGAATCACAAGAATAAACTAGATCCTTTTCGCCTTGCTTACTGAAAAACGATCATAAGTTATCAATATATAGAAGACCAATTAATCCAGGAGTCCAGGAAATAGAATTGTAGTAGAATCAGGATTTTATTATCCCGACATGGCGCGGCCGCGCGCTTCATCAGCACGGGCGCTTTGTCCTTCTGTATCTTCAGCGCGGCCACGCGCTACCACAGCGCAGGCGCGCTGACTTTCTAGAAAATCTTTATTTTCTTGATTTCTTGGCTGGTTTGAGTTGGAAATCCTCGAGCAATCTTCCTGAGCACCATCCTAACACCAATTTAGCACCAAAACAATGTTAAATCTCCTGATTCTTTTATATATGCCTGAAATGCAAAAACACTACAAAAACACATCAAATACATAAATAACTCGAGTACAAAACATCAATTCAAGCCTTTATAAAGCATTTGTTAGGAATATGTTGTGAACTTGCTGATAAGTTAAACAAAACACCTTAGTAGATTTAATTTAGTGAAATTTGTAGCTCTCGAAGGATAATCTAATATAGTCCCGACGGATGAACTTTATAGTCCCGGCGGATGACAATTTGATTATCCATCGAGAGTGTAGCTTATGTAACAAATAAGTACTGTAGCTTATTTATGCAAATAACATGTTTTAGTCCAGTAGATTGTATAGGGTTATCTAAGTCATGTTGACTACTAGATTGATATGCAAAATAGGTTGACTAATTGTAAATATGAGATGTCTTGTAATTATGTATAAGTGAAATAAAGTCAAGTGGAAAATAGACTCCCGATGGATGATCTACAAGACTCCCGATGAATGATCAACAAAGTTCCCGACGGATGACAAATATAGTCCTGACGGATGATAAAATTCAAAATAGTTGTTGATAGTGACAACACAGTCACATGCGTTGGTTGTTTGCAAAAGGAATGTGGTAGCTTGTTAAGTAGGATTTTGAGAACAAAGAAGCATTACCATTTCCATGCAAATGTGAAGATATGTAAAGATGCTGGAATAGAGTAGTGAAGAAGCATGGAGTTAGACTAGATATGTTTTGTTTTATTATCTTGTCTTACTATCTTGTAAACTTGGTGATATATAAACCAAATGTAGCAAGTAGAATAATTAACTAAGCAAATACATTTTCCAGAGAAACATATCAAGTTGTATTCTGTAAGTATTTCTCTGTGGTTTGTTTGTTCAACTTGTAATAGTAGCTGTGAGCCATTCAAAGCTTCACAGAGTTCTCAAACTGATATATATATATGGTGGATACTTTCTAATCCTCCAGAAAGTTTTAAAGCTTGTGTTTTATTACTTAGTATTTTGATTTCCATTATCTTTCTATTCCGCAATAAAGCAAATCAAACACTGTTATATGTATTGAGTTAGAACTATTTTAAAATCTTGAAAAGAAGCCAGAATTACATTCAACCCCCCTTGTAATTCTTTGTATTGTTAGGGAATAACAATTGGTATCAGAGCAAGCTCTTGAAGTACAAAGAGTGTAAAGATCACAACAAATAACAAGATGAACAAAAAGGATGTTGGAGTTAAAATTCCATTTCTGAACAAAGATAATTATCACCACTGGAAGGTGAAGATGCACCTACATCTTCTTTCCCAAGATAAGGCCTATGTGGACTGCATAGAGAGAGGTCCTCATGTACCAATGAGAGCTGCAACTGGAAATGAGCCATCTGTTCCAAAACCTAGGCATGAATGGTCAGACCCTGATATTGAGCAAGTCAGGAAGGATAAGAAGGCCATGAATATATTATTCAATGGAGTTGATGGTGATATGTTTGATAACATCATTAATTGTAAAACAACCAAAGAGGTTTGGGACACAATACAAATTATCTGTGATGGTACTGAGCAATTAAGGGAGAACAAGATGCAGCTACTGATTCAGCAATATGAGCATTTCCACTGTGAAGAAAGTGAGTCTATCACTGATATATTTAGTAGATTTCAAAAGCTACTAAATGCATTTTCTAGAAACTCTCCATATTCTAGATATACAGATATGCCATTTGAATTTCACGTAGTGTATCCCTCAAAAGGGTTTATAAGTCTAGTTCCTATACACCTAGCTTCCTTGGGGTTTTTGACTGACCTTAGCATTTATCGGTTTTCCACCTAAATTAGGGCATTACTACCATGTATGATTCATGTAGGCCTACTTTAACCCGGGTTTCATCAACTTGGCTTTCCCATACCATATGTAAACGCTTGCTTTGTGGGATCCATATATATTTTGATCCAATCCAATATGAAATTTAAATTAAAGTTATTTAATTTTCAAGTACTCACTCTAAGGCAAATATCTAGTTTTAAATTTACTTTTAAATTATAACCTTTTTAAGGCATCGCCTTGGGGTAGACATTCATAAATACGTAACTACCCCCGTGTTCTTTAGTCTAAATTAACTTTCAGTGAAGAACTAAGCTTAAAATATTCAAATCATGGGATTCATACCCTTGGGTATCCAACCCTAGGATGCCTAAATCCAGGGTGCTCGCATCCCAACCAGATATCAAAGCATAATTGAACATAAATAAAGAATACAAGTCATAAATTGTGTAACAACTAACAAGTAGTTATATAAAAAGAGAGAAACATGCATGATTTCATCAAGACAAATTGTTATAACATGTTTCTCCTGGAGGCGTACATACACTACCCCCTCCCTCCACGGAGCATCTAGTGAAACAGATTGAACATATAAAAAATAAATCCTAAAATTGCAACATCCCCAACTAATAGGCCACCTTTGTAATATCCCATATTTTAGATATTATTATTATTATTATTATTATTATTATTTGGAATTATTTATGTGACCTTATGTGAATTTTAGTGAATTATATGATAATTAAAATTGATGTTGGGATGTTTATATGTGATATTATTTGAGTATTTTAATTTTTATATGCCCAGAATAAAATATAGATAATTGTGATATTTTTCTGGTAATTTTTGGATTGTTACATGATTTTATAATGATCTATAGATTTAATAATTATTTTCTGAATAATCACCAAAATTATTTTATAAAGCCGGGAATCGTCCAACTTCATCTGTTTTTACGTTATTACAACCCGAAACTCTTCCGAAAACTCCTTCATAACCTAACCTGGTAATTCTGGACATTTTTTGTGTTTTAACTTTTTCAATCCGGGTTACGGTTTGACCCGTACGCATCCCTGCGTACAATTTTCGATACGATAACCATTTCGATAAATCAACAAAACCCGTATTCTCGAGAGACGGGATATTTTTACATTATTTTCGTATATGGTGTTTTATAAGAAGCTCAGTTTTGATAATAATCCAAATTTGGTATTAAATTGTATCATTTTTATAGTTACTTAGCGGCTAAGTAATCTACTTTTGGATCGTTTTGCAGTTACTTAGCGGCTCAGCAACTAATTTATCGATCCAAAATGATCCAACACTTTCCAATATTCCATAAATATATATAGCTTTTTTCTTATTTCATTTTATTCGTTAAAATCATATCAGTATGTAATAATATAGAATTTACAGAGAAATCATATTTTTTCATTACGTTCTTGAAAATTAATCGCACAAACGAAAGCGTTATCGAACTCCAATTCGGGCGTGCAATATATCAAAATGAAGCTCTCGAAAAGTACTTTTTGATTCAATCAACCATTTCACTGCAGAAATCAAGGTGATTTTGTTATTTATTTATTTTAATTCGAATTATTTGATAATTAAAAATATGAATTTTTGTTCTTGATATTGTTGATGTGATTTGATGCTAGAATCTTGTAGATAATTTTTTCCTGATCAGTTTGGTATATTATATGACTAATTTGGGATTCAATAACATATAGAAAATTGAGTTTGATTCTCGAATTCAAAATTAGGGTTTATATGTTTGAATATTCTTGATTGGAAATTGGGCGTTTCTTTATTTGGGGTTATTAGTTGATTCTGAGGATTGGGTTATGCTCCTTATTTGATTTACAATTGATTTATGTATTCGCTGATAACAAACGATACCTGGATCAGTTTAATTGAACATCGCCGGAAAATACAACGGGACGGCGGCGGGAACTTCGATCTGATTTTCTGGCTTGTTCAGGGATTGTTTATGATTGGTGTTTGTACGATGGTATTCCTGGGAGTTAGAGCTTTAATCCCTGTTAATTTCAGTCGATTCTGGGTAAGGTTTCAGGTGGCCGGAAAGCTCGGGGTCGCCGTTAATGGCGACCGCCGGTGAACGTCGGGGAAGGTGGCAAAATTGCTACTTTGCCCATGTAGTTTTGTAAACGTTACAAATTAGTCCTTCCTGTTTTCAAACTTATAAAAATTGGATTTCTGTTTATAAAAACTTAAAAACTGATATTCTGTTTATTTTTATTTTTAGAAAATTGTTTTAATTATTTTAAATTACAAAAATCAATATTTTAAATTCTGAAATTTGTTATTTTTTATTTGAAAAATAAATCTTAATTATTTAGTTAATTAATTTTAGTTGATAATTAATTATTTAATTAGTCAATTAATTTAAATATTAATTGATTAATTAATTTAATTAGCTATTAATTAATTTTAATTATTATTTAATTAGATTTAATTATTTATTTGGATTTAAAATTCTGAAAAATAGTTTTGAGCTTTAAAATATTATTTTAAAATTATTTTCAAGGCTCGATAATTATTATAAAATTATTTTAAAGTCATATTCGGTTATTCAAACTCTATTATTTAATTTAAAATGATTCGGAGACCCGTTTTAATTCCGAGAAATGTTCAAAAATTCACAATTAAATAAACCGTTCGTCCGTTTAATACGAAAGGAACACGTACAGATTCAGAACTTTTGACCTGATTTGAGTTTTGAACGTACCAAGTCAAAGTTTTTACCGAACCGAGGCGTGTGTTATATGAATTATGTGATACGTGAGTTATGTATTTACGTGCTATGTGAATTATGTGCATATGTGGATCAAGAATCCTGTGTTTGTCTGTTATTTTTATGTGTGGGCAATCATATGGGTAGACAATAGGGTTTTGATGCGCAGTTCGTCGAGTGATTATCGATTAGACGATTAAAGTTCTATATTTTAATTATAGATGCGGATCTCTCGAGTTGATCGGGACAAGACGTTGGATAAAGAATAAGATGGAATGGTATTGGGTAGCTGGCTTCTAGCAATTGCAGGAGCAGCATATCAGTAAAGTGATGAAAAGAAAGACGGTGATATTTTGAGACAGAATGTCGGAATAGATGCGTCTTTGCGAGTGTGACTAACTACTAAATCTCAAAGGCAAGTATCCCTATCATCACTTATTGTTCAAGTGATAATTATTTTAAATCTTCTTATGCAAGTATTACTTTCCCTATTCTCAGTTCGGAATAGATAAATATTTTAAATATCGCTGAATTAAATGATTCTGTTTATGCAAGTACTTTTCTGCTATTCTACATTCAGAATAGCTAAGTGATTTTACTTATCAAATTACTAGATTTACAAATGTTTTGGATTTTGAGAAAAGTGATTTGGTTGCGAATATTCCTTTCTAAGTGAATAGGGGAATAAAATTATTTCGGGTGTCGATTATTAGGATTCCATTTCAATAAAAGGTTTTAAGATTGGATCATAATTGCGTAAGTGACCGGGACGGACGTTCCAGCGGAGGGCTATTTTTAAGTATCATATAGAATATTATGACATAATTTTTGCCACAGGCAGGTATATTGTCTTTTTGTTTGAGTACTCGTGTTTTTGGGGTCATGTTTCTACGAATCATGACTCAGTGCTATCACACGGGCTGATCAGCATGTGATAGTACGTCCGTCGGAGAATGATCCCAATCTAAATTATTATATCATTTTTGAAATTCATAGAATAAATGATTTATCAACTGTTTCTGTTTTGGAATAATGGTAAAATGCAGTTTTGATTCAGATTCTGATTTATGCCGATACTTACGTTGTTGTTAAATATCAAATGTGGTATTAGTATAGATGATTAATGTTGCTTCAGTATGGGATTTTGTGAGCATCAAAGTTCGTATTGATATCTAATTTGATATGACAGCAAAATAAGTATTAATTTCTAGAGTTCGGTTTTGAGTAAAGTTTATGATTCAATCCATAATCATTGTTTCTTGTTATTGTTGTTTAGGATATTTCCGTAAACACTGTTTTACGAGTTTGATTCTCGTCAAGATTCAAAGTATTGCTGAAGCATTTCACTTGAAAATATAAAAAGGGTTTTGAATACAATTAAGGAATCAATTCTGGGGTTCCTCAACTAAAATTTTCTGTTTTAGCAATTATAATTTCAAAATGTTCTGCGCTATTGCAGATGTCGGTTTTATATCAAAATGACCCGATATTTACTATAATGAACTTGCTGAGCATTTATTCTGCTCATACTTGCCTGTTTTTAAATTTAACCTCCAGTGAGGATTAGCTTGTGCTGTTTAACTGCGTAATTCGAGGAAGCAAAGAAAAAGCTTTTGGATGGTGATTATTCCAGGGTTTGTGGGCTAATGTAAGTTCTATTGTATAAAGTTGTTTATATTATATTATATTGTAATTATATTATTTTATAGTTGGGCCTAGTATGCTTCTTTTCGAAGTTATACTAGGGGGTTTAACTTTGAGTTTGGAATTTGTTGAAAAGAGTTTTAAAAGAAAGTGAAAATTTATTTGTGGAATTTGGATTTCTTGTTTCTAGAACTGTAACCTTAAAAGATCTTGGATTAGTTTGGGGTCATAGATGATAAATATCTTCCGCTGGCATTTATTTATTGATTTAACAGGTTATTTTGGATTGAGGTTTCATAGTGACGACCAAATCCCTTGACCCCGGATTTGGGGGCGTTACAGGTTGGTATCAGAGCTGGGGTTATAGTAAACTAGAAACGAGAGTGTGTAGGGGTGTGTATAGCTATGTGAGGATGTTTGAGCTCATATCGAGGTCCTGTTGGACTATTGGATATAGTACCAACGAGTAAGTTAAGATAGGCGCATTCGTTTGAGATGATTGTACTGAGGTGGATGGAACTCCATGAAGCTGCAAACTTATATTGTGGAATCTTCTTTGACTATGATTCGACAACGATGAAGATTATCGATATCCTTGGAACATGAAGAAGCGTCTAGAATCAGATGGCGCGTCAACTGGAGAGTTCAAATTGGAGATAAATATTAAGACTTTGGCAATACCTTCTTTTTCTATAAATTCTTTTGACTTCTCTCAAAAAGAAATATCAGTTAGAAGACATAATCCCTGACACCCGTTTATTCATTTTGTGCCAGAATTTTTATTCTCTGGACTTCATTTCCTTCAGAAATATCAGCTTTGAAATCTTTCCAGTTTTATTCATTTGATTTTGGATTCTTTTGATATTCTTTTATTCTAACTGAGATGAACAACCCTAACTATAGGGGACACAAGGTATACATGTCTGTGTGATAAGAGTTGGATGGGACGCCATCACTTGTGTGTGTTGTGAATACAAGAAGGTTAACAACCTTTAGTAGTGTCTTAATTTGGGCACGCAATACCAAGTTCATTTGATCATATTGATCTCTCAGTTATTCTTTTATTTCAACAATACTTTTTTCACAAATTCAGATTTTGGTCCCGCTATGACATGAAATTCTCTTCTCTTTGAAATTCCATGATTGTATCATCTGAAATATTCAAAGGTATGCCAATCAAGTTGGGCTGAGCTATCTTGAACAAGGAGTAGTAGGGTTATGTGATGGGATTACTAAGGACAACTGTGGATTGCAATGTGATTAGAATATCAGTGGCGTATAACGAAGTAAGTCTATTTCTTTATTTCTCTCTATATTTAACTCTATCTCTCTTTCTTTTTCTTTCTCTCCATCTTTCTTTCTATTCTTCTTTCTCGCAATCAGTAAAAGCGATTCTATTAAGGAATTGGTCAAAAGGATGTGGATGGAACACTGGTGCAAAACGAAGCTCGTGTAAAAGTTTTATTATACAAGGAATACAAGATTTATTTGAGATTTTGGAAAATTGAGGTTATTTGGGAAATGGAAAGTTGGTAAGAAGATCCATAGTGCTCTCTTCTGCTGATTCCGAGGACGGAATCCTTATAAGAGGGTAGATTGTAATATCCCATATTTTTAGATATTATTATTATAATTATTTGGAATTATTTATGTGACTTTATGTGAATTTTAGTGAATTATATGATAATTGGAATTGATTTTGGGATGTTTATATGTGATATTATTTGAGTATTTTAATTTTTATATGCTCAGAATAAAATATAGATTATTGTGATATTTTTCTGGTAATTTTTGGATTGTTACATGATTTTATAATGATCTATAGATTTAATAATTATTTTCTGAATAATCACCAAAATTATTTTATAAAGCCGGGAATCGTCCAACTTCATCCGTTTTTACATTTTGACAACCCGAAACTCTTCCGAAAACTCCTTCCTAACCTAATCTGGTAATTCCGGACATTTTCCGTGTTTTAACTTTTTCAATACGGGTTACGATTTGACCCGTACGCATCCCGGCGTACAATTTTCGATACAATAACCATATTGATAAATCAACAAAACCCGTATTCTCGAGAGACGGGATATTTTTAAATTATTTTCGTATATGGTGTTTTATAAGAAGCTCGGTTTTGATAATTATCCAAATTTGGTATTAAATTGTATCGTTTTTATAATTACTTAGCGGCTAAGTAATCTATTTTTGGATCGTTTTGCAGTTACTTAGCGGCTAAGCAACTAATTTATCGATCCAAAATGATCCAACACGATCCAATATTCCATAAATATATATAGCATTTTTCTTATTTTATTTTATTCATTAAAATCATATTAGTCTGTAATAATATAGAATTTACAGAGAAATCATATTTTTTCATTACGTTCTTGAAAATCAATCGCACAAACGAAGGCATTATCGAACTCCGATTCGGGCGTGTAATATATCAAAATGAAGCTCTCGAAAAGTACTTTTTGATTCAATCAACCATTTCACTGCAGAAATCAAGGTGATTTTGTTATTTATTTATTTTAATTCGAATTATTTGATAATTAAAATATGAATTTTTGTTCTTGATGTTGTTGATGTGATTTGATGCTAGAATCTTGTAGATAATTTATTCCTGGTCATTTTGGTATATTATATGACTAATTTGGGATTCAATAACATATAGAAAATTGAGTTTGATTCTCGAATTCAAAATTAGGGTTTATATGTTTGAATATTCTTGATTGGAAATTGGGCGTTTCTTTATTTGGGGTTATTAGTTGATTCTGAGGATTGGGTTATGCTCCTTATTTGATTTACAATCGATTTATGTATTCGCTGATAAAAAACGATACCTGGATCAGTTTAATTGAACATCGCCGGAAAATACAACGGGACGGCGACGGGAACTTCGATCTGATTTTTCGGCTTGTTCAGGGATTGTTTATGATTGGTGTTTGTACGATGGTATTCCTGGGAGTTAGAGCTTTAATCCCTGTTAATTTCAGTCGATTTTGTGTATGGTTTCAGGTGACCGGAAAGCTCGGGGTCGCCGTTAATGGTGACTGCCGGTGAACGTCGGGGAAGGTGGCAAAATTGCTACTTTGCCCCTTTAGTTTTGTAAACGTTACAAATTAGTTCTTCCTGTTTTCAAACTTATAAAAATTGGATTTCTGTTTATAAAAACTTTAAAACTGATATTCTCTTTATTTTTATTTTTAGAAAATTGTTTTAATTATTTTAAATTACAAAAATCAATATTTTAAATTCTGAAAATTATTATTTTTTATTTGAAAAATAAATCTTAATTATTTAGTTAATTAATTGTAGTGGATAATTAATTATTTAATTAGTCATTTAATTTAAATGTTAATTGATTAATTAATTTAATTATTTATTAATTAATTTTAATTGATTATTTAATTAAATTTAATTATTTATTTGGATTTAAAATTCTGAAATATAGTTTCAAGCTTTAAAATATTATTTTAAAATTATTTTCAAGGCTTGATAATTATTATAAAATTATTTTAAAGTCATATTCGGGTATTCAAACTCTATTATTTAATTATAAAATGATTCGGAGACCCGTTTTAATTCTGAAAAATGTTCGAAAATTCACCATAAATAAACCATTCGTCCGTTTAATACGAAACGAACACGTATAGACTCAGAAAAATATTCTGCTTTTAATAAAAATACTTTCGAGACCCAAATCCTTTTGTTTCGAAAGGTCGCTTATTTTACGAATCATTCTGAGTCAAGTTTTTTTATCGATAAATCATATTTTTGACCTGATTTGAGTTTTGAACGTACCAAGTCGAACCCTTTGACGAACCGAGGCGTGCGTTATATGAATTATGTGATACGTGAGTTATGTGTTTACGTGCTATGTGAATTATGTGCATATGTGGATCAAGAGTCCTGTGTTTGTCTGTTATTTTTATGTGTGGGCTATCGTATGGGTAGACAATAGGGTTTTGACGCGCAGTTCATCGAGTGATTATCGATTAGACGATTAAAGTTCTATATTTTAATTATAGATGTGGATCTCTCGAGTTGATCGGGACAAGACGTTGGATAAAGAATAAGATGGAATGGTATTGGGTAGCTGACTTCTAGCAATCGCAGGAGCAACATATCAATAAAGTGTTGAAAAGAAAGACGGTGATATTTTGAGACAGAATGTCGGAATAGATGCGTCTTTGCGAGTGTGACTAACTACTAAATCTCAAAGGCAAGTATCCCTATCATCACTTATTATTCAAGTGATATTATTTTAAATCTTCTTATGCAAGTATTGTTTTCCCTATTCTCAGTTCGGAATAGATAAATGTTTTACATATCGCTGAATTAAATGATTCTGTTTATGCCAGTACTCTTCTACTATTCTACATTCAGAATAGCTAAGTGATTTTACTTATCAAATTACTGGATTTACAAATGTTTTGGATTTTGAGAAAAGTGATTTGGTTGCGAATATTCCTGCCTAAGTGAATGAGGGAATAAAATTATTTCGGGTGTCGATTATTAGAACCCCATTTCAATAAAAGGTTTTAAGATTGGATCATAATTGCGTAAGTGACCGGGACGGACGGTCCAGCGGAGGGCTATTTTTAAGTGTCATATGGAATATTATGACACAATTTTTGCCACTGGCAGGTATATTGCCTTTTTGTTTGAGTACTCGTATTTTTGGGGTCATGTTTCTACGAATCATGACTCAGTGCTATCATACGGGCTGATCAGCATGTGATAGTACGTCCGTCAGAGAATTATCCCAATCTAAATTATCATATCAATTTTGATATTCATAGAATAAATGATTTATCAACTGTTTCTGTTTTGGAATAATGGTAAAATGCAGTTTTGATTCAGATTCTGATTTATGCTGATACTTACGTTGTTAAATATACAAGGTGGTATTAGTATATATGATTGATGTTGACTTCAGTATGGAATGTTGTGAGCATCAAAGTTCGTATTGATATCTAATTTGATATGATAGCAAAATAAGTATTAATTTCTAGAGTTCGGTTTTGAGTAAAGTTTATGATTCAATCCATAATCATTGTTTCTTGTTATTGTTGTTTACGATATTTCCTTAAATACTGTTTTACGAGTTTGATTCTTGTCAAGATTTAAAGTATTGCCGAAGAATTTCGCTTGAAAATATAAAAAGAGTTTTGAATCCAATTAAGGAATCAATTCTGGGGTTCCTCAACTAAAATTTTCTGTTTTAGCGATTATGATTTCAAAATATTATGCGCTATTGCAGATGTCGGTTTTATATCAAAATGACCCGATATTTACTATAATGAACTTGCTGAGCATTTCTTCCGCTCATACTTGCTTGTTTTTAAATTTAACCTCTAGTGAGGATTAGCTTGCGCTGTTTAACTGCGTAATTCGAGTAAGCAAAGAAGAAGCTTTTGGATGGTGATTATTCCAAGGTTTGTGGGCTAGTGTAAGTTCTATTGTATAAAGTTGTTTATATTATATTATATTATAATTGTATTATTTTATAGTTGGGCCTAGTATACTTCTTTTCGAAGTTATACTAGGGGGTTTAACTTTGAGTTTGGAATTTGTTGAAAAGAGTTTTAAAAGAAAGTGAAAATTTATTTGTGGAATTTGGATTTCTTGTTTCTAGAACTGTAACCTTAAAAGATCTTGGATTAGTTTGGGGTCATAGATGATAAATATCTTCCGCTGGCATTTATTTATTGATTTAACAGGTTATTTTGGATTGAGGTTTCATAGTGACGACCAAATGCCTTGACCCCGGATTTGGGGGCGTTACAACCTTTATTAATCTTATAGCCTGACAGAGGACTACAAGAATAGTACCTTGAATGGTTTATTGGTAATATTTCTTCAAAAGTTCGGCGTTCCACGCCCGCAGGTGTAACTTTCCACTCCAAATGAAATGTGCATTCCCATAAAACAATTTTTATCACGTACGGACATCCCAATTCACCCCGAAGGCCCCATATCCTAGAATAACTGACGAGTTGATGAGAATTCAGGCCTAAATCGAGCCTTATAGTAGTCTTAAGGCAGGCTTCAACTGCCAAAACCGAATGGTAAAATGTGATAATGTTTGAACTGAATTTAGAGGTTATATGAGCAATGGTGACTGAATATTTCATAATTAGTCGTTGAGGTGCTCAATCAAGTACTCCAGAATAGGGTTGTTCACGAATCGAGCCTACCGAGTTTTGGCGTAAATTCTTCGAGTTTTCATTTTTTTCTCTGATGAGCCGAGCTTACTTATCAAACGAAGAAACTTGTTCGAACTCGAGATCGTTAACTAACGAGCAAAACTCGAGCTTGTTTGCGAACAAATATGAGTTGTGTCGTACTGGAGCCTCAAACGAGAAACTCGTTAACAACTAATTATATTTTACAAATAAAAATGATTACCTTTTTGTGGCCCAACCCAACATCCAATCCCAACCCAACTTTCTCTCTTTTCTCCTAAATCTCTAGATAATGAAGGAGTCCAAGATGAAGAATTTAAGAAAAGGAAATCCAGAGCGACATACACGAACAAGATAAACCTAACTCAACTAACGCTGATGAAGATGAACAACAAAGAAGGTGTGTCCTCTTTCTAATATATATATCGTGTGTTTATATATTTACGATTAATTGGGGTTATATATTATTGCTTTAATTTGGAATATGAAGTTGAATATTGTTTTTAATTTTTAGGAGATTAAATTTCTTCATAAAAAGAGGGAGAAGAATTATGGTATCCCGGCTTTGCTTCACTTCACACAGCTGGTCAAGAGAGTTTTGTGGTCTTCACATTGCTTATTTTAAAGGTTCAGTGGGAACTCTTTTTATTTTGTTGTATTGATCGAAAGTTATGAACAAAGAGATATACAAGTATATTGCTGAAGAATGGTAAGTAGTTAAATTATGGTACAAATATTAAAGATATGTCGCATATTTTTCGAGTTTATGAATGAGCCAAGCCGAGCGAGCTCTTAACTAGCCAAGCTCGAACAGCTCGATTCTTGAATAACCATACTCTCAAACCTCTCTATTCGATATTTTGTAAAGAAAAAGATTGCTTAACCCCCATAAATTGCTTACATATCCTATATTTATAGAAATTAAATCCTTATGTACTTCTTTAGCTTTGGGACTCCTTCAACTGTGATAATCCACAAATTAGTTAAGCTTGTCTTCTTTCACACCATTTATGGTATAGCGGTTGAACCATGCCCTATTTCTACTATTATAGTTTAGTATGGAAAATCATTAAAACAAAATATATTATTCAAACAAATGCATCTTACTTAACAATTAACTTTTTCTAGGTTTTAAACTATTTTTGAACTTATTTAAAACATTTTTAAATTTAAATATCACTTCAAACTTTGAAGTTAGGCAAATTCGCTCTCAGATCTATGCAGGCATTATGTATGCACTATATCCAATCAGATTTTGGCCTTCTCATGAGAATCCCACTGATAGAAGGACACTGTAATTCCTATTTATTCGAGATTAATTGCCATCTTTATCCAGTTAAATGATATATGTATATATCTCATGCATATACATCATAGTCGTTTAAATTTTTTTCCTTTTCGTACTAATATAATATGTGTACAACTTCTTTCCCTTATTCATTAAGATTATCCATTAATAACCAGTCTTCTAGAATAACTCTACCTCCCAGAGACGTACATAATTGCAACCCTTGTTGGAAATGTTAAAAAATTGAAAGTTTGGAGCTTTAATATGGTAGGTTCTTTATATAATTTTCGGAAATTTTGGATATGAGTTTAAGTAATTTTCTTAATGTAATACGTAGATAAATAATCACAAAGATGTTTTTTTGTATGGAGTACATGTGTTCTGTATTGTCTAAGACAGGATCAAGGGCTTGAAATTTTGCCTCAAGGTCTTGATACAAACGGAAGCATTCTAAAGTCCTTGACCGTCAGAATCAAGGCCTTGACAGGAACGCTCTAAAGGTCTTGAGTGACAGAGTCAAGGCCTTGACCTGAATAGACACACACACACACACACATATATATATATATGTATTTATAGGATTATTATGTAAATAATAATAGATGGCTCTATATATATATGTGTGTGTATATA
This sequence comes from Apium graveolens, assembly GCF_009905375.1. Classification (NCBI taxonomy): domain Eukaryota; kingdom Viridiplantae; phylum Streptophyta; class Magnoliopsida; order Apiales; family Apiaceae; genus Apium; species Apium graveolens. Next base: position 43,590,777 of record NC_133655.1, on the reverse strand, counting down.
TAGAGAGAGGAGGAGGGGGAATCTATGGATACCACATTTTTATCGGAGACCTCGAAGACCACTTACGTTCTGCAATCAAAACACTAAAAAATATATTATTTTGTGAAGGATGTTCAACGAATATTGTTAGTCGCTAAACACGCGCTAAAATTCACGCAAGTATACGCGTTCGCAAGTAGTATAAGATATAAATCAGATTCGTTCCCACAGAGACTGGTTTAGGTTAACTTTATAATTTATGCACTTATGCAACAATGATATGGCTATTATTCAATGCTTAGACGAATAACAAATTGAAGTTGTTTTATAACTAAGATTTAAACTAACAATTATAACTAAGATAATAAGAATGGTTGGATTAATATATATAACAAACATGGGATTCTAACTTCATTTAATACTTCATTCTATAGTCTTTTCGTTCTTAACCTTAGCATGTAATGGCGATGATTCTAATCAGATAACACGAAACTGATAAATGCCAACTTTCGTTGAACGAATACCATACTACCAGACATCCACAAAATAGATAGAAGTTCAATAGACACCAATTATATTGAGACCCTATATGTCTATAGAATTTGACAACATAACGGTTTAACGCACAAGTTATCTATCATCATTACATAGGGCAAGTAAGATGGTTAAAATTACCTCCAAATCATGCATAACAATAACACATGAACCTATGCTAGCATGGCAAGTTCTAAACCCTTAAATTCACTTTCACTTCATTAAGAATTAACAAGCTATCTTATAACTTCACGACGCTCATAAGATGAATAAGCACAACCACTACTAGGTTATCATACAATCACCACACACTAGGGTATCGAAACAAATTAACTAAAGAAATTCATAAATAAATCCGCTAGAACCCCACGATAACGATTAGCCCATAATCGGACTCATCATCAACGTAAGTTCCGATGAAAGCATGGTATAATAAATGTAGTCTTTATAAACGAATAATAAACAAAGTATGACACAAGAGTATAGGCTCAAGAATAAGAAAACTAGCATCCAACGTTACAACTTAAACAAAGAATCACAAGTCAAAACTAGGTCTTTTTTGCCTTGAATTAATTGTGCTAAAACGGCCTTCTTTTCTCATTTTCCTTGTTATTTGATGTGTCTCCCTTGAAAAACGAACTTAATTATGTATATATAGCAGCCCTATGCAGAGTAGAAGTCTTCTGGATCAAAACAGAGTAGAAACGGGATTCTTTAAATTCGACATGGCGCGGCCGCGCGCTTGACCATCGCGGGCGCGCTGAGTTTCTGGACTTTGGGCGCGGCCGCGCGCTATCACAGCGCGCGTGCGCTGACTCCCTGGATCAACTTCTGATTTCTTCACTTTCTTGCTGATTTGAGCCAGCTTTCCAAGGGCTTTTATTCCAACACCACCTTAACACCAAATTAGCACCAAAATAATGCTAATTTACCTGATTACCTAGATAATGCCTGAAAATGAAAAAACACTAAAAAACACATTAAAATACCAACAACTTGCGTACATTTACATCAATTCAAAGTTTTACGGAGCGTAATAAAGTGTCATAAATGCCACTTAACAAATATCACTAATTCATTAAAATTGCTGAAAATTATTTAAGTGAAATAAGTATAATGTGTTTGTTCTGCAATTTGAATAAATGTTCTGCAAACTAAACATGTTTCGTAGAATAAAATATTTTGTAATGTTCTACATGCAGTACATGTATGATGTTCAAGATTTTGAATAAAATATTGATCTTTGTAGAATATTATTCAAAAAATAATACATTTTGTAATATTTTTATACAAGATTTTAGTTTAGAACATATGTGGTCTCCGTGATTTTTAACGAAAATGCGGCATCCATAAAATTTGACTCTCTCTTTATATAATATACTCTGGATAGAAAAAAGAAAGGGAAGAAAAGAAAGACAACAATCGTACCAAGCCTCTTTTTTTCTCTCTCCCAAATATATGTACATATACGTGGATTTTTTGAGCGAATTGAGGTATGGTTGTTGAGCTTTACTGACTTATGACGGATTGCTCTATTTTTTTTTATACTGAAAGTGAATTCGCGGCATACCAACACAGCATAGCTGGGTGAATATGTCTTTGTCTTTTACGAGATTCGACGACTCATCTGTTATGCAATATTAAAGTACCAATATAGATAAGCTTTAATTCTCATTATTGTTTAATATTATTGATTCCTATTATCAAATTCGTTTGAATTTCGTAATTTGTTCTGTTAATTAATTTTAATTGCATATTCTTGAGTTCTGAATTGAATTGAATATAATTATCCTATACCCATGACCATAACAGCAAGTCAGCGACCCGTGATGCAACCCCCTTGGAAAATCCCATGGCAGAAGGCCTATAATACAAACTCGGAGGGGACCCCTTTAATCCATCATTCTACCGACCTCGGATGACCCATAGAAGGCCTCTGCCCCTTTTTGAATATGCTTTCAGACCCAAAATACTTAAAAAGCGGTTCAAGTCACAGTAAAATAACCAAAACTGAAGACCCACATGATGATTGATATACCAAATTATAGCATCAAAAATAAATCGACGTGTTACCTTATTATTTAGTATACTTAGGTAAACCCTATTAAAAAACATGCTCAGATGCAGATTTCCTGCGTGCTCCAATTTACATAAACAGCAAAGAATCGGGCATTCTGAAGTGATGTTTATTGTAAGTGTTAGAGGCCGCTAAATAGTGAGACCAAATTATCCACAAACTTTTTTAAATTTTGCAATTTTTTTTTATATCTGGATTTAGCAACAGTTCCTCCCCGCAAGCAAAAAAATTAATGTCAGACTCTATTTCAAAGTCAGCTCATTGTATTACTAACAAAATCAAACTCTATATACTTCATTTGTCTAGTTTATCAACATAAATTGTTTTTCCCCATCTACGTATAATATACCAATTCTAGGCTAACAGCCGTCTATAAATTAAGTTAAAGTAGAAAATATACAGTTATAGTAAAAGCTTTGTAAAACTAAGAAGTAGAATGCTGCCTCATCCATTTTGTAGCTGACCACTTTTCACCTGCAAGTACCTCACAGCCACCATGTATGCTATTTGGATCCGATTGACCATCTAGTCCCTGAAACAATTAGGACAAGTCAATTTCAGTGCAGGCCAAGCTCAAGTAAAATGAATCTTCCTAGAAAAATGTACATTTTTCCATTTTTTTATCTTCAAACAAGAGGGAATTAAGTATGTAAAGAATGATGTTAGAGGTATAGGAAATGTCTCTCAACAGACAATCTAATATGCACACATGATCAGTATCATCATTGTTAATCCATATAATATTATACTGAGCCATGCATATCCTAGTTTTATAAGATACACCAAAATGTAGAATCTTCTAATGCCACAAACACACTTGATTACTAGTTTTTAGAATGCAAGTTCCTTGACTTGGTCTACTGGAGTAACCAAACACTGTGTTACAATTAAAATAAGTACTATCATTAACTAAGAGCTTGTTTGGTTGACCATTAAGTATTTAGTATTTTACTTCCATTGGAAGTTATAATTCGTAGCTTTGTATTTCCTATAAGTCCCACTTTCATGTACATGTCAGTTTGACACCTCCATAAAATATTACTTCCGCGGTACTTAAAATTCCCTGGGTAGGTAAATGCTAACCAAACAAGCACCAAGTATTGGATTTAATGTCAAACGTTGATTACAAATTAGTTAATGTTAGAGATTTACTTGATTTCGTTTGATTTGGTCAGCTGGAGTTTTGGCTGGAGTTTAGGATAATGGAATAAATTAGTAGTCATCAAGAATAATTAGGAGATTGCATTCGGTTTTACAGCTTTCTGTTTTTACCCACTTTCTTCATATATATTGTATTGCCTGGTGCATAATAAAAGATGTCTTTGGACAATCACGTATATTCTTCTCCTCTCAGTTTATACAAATAGTTAGTGTTATATTGTGCTCTAATATTTGGTATCAGAGCGGAAAGAACTTGGGAATTGTTAGAGACATCAACGATGGACATGAACAAAGGAAAGGGAGGATCTATAGGCTTCAGTTACCCAATGCTTGCAAGAAGTAATTATACTGCTTGGGCACTCAAGATGAAAGTCTTCACGCAAGCACAAGGAGTCTGGAGCAATTTGGAAATCTAGATACAATGTGTATTGAAAAAGCTAGAGGATCTCTTAAGGCCCATGAGGAGTGAATAAAAGAAAAATAGAGGTGAATGAGAATCAATTATTGCTCACAGAGGAAGAGTGGGAAAACGTGAAACAGACAATGGCAAATTGTTACCCGTGAAGAGTGGTTTAAACGAGGTGATAAAGGATCAAACTACAGGGGAAGAAACAATCGTGACAAGAGTAGGATAAAATGCTACAATTGCAACATATATGGTCATATCGCTGCAGAATGTAGGAGACCAAGGAAGAGTAGAGAACAAAAACCGGAGTCGAATATGATCGTGACGGAAGATGATGAACCAGCAAGGCTGGAAAAACACGTAAAGGAAAATTCATGTTTAACACTGAATGGGAACAAAACGATCATGTCGTTACTGTCAAAAAATGAAGAAAAGGTGAGTGAGTCTAATCTATGGTATCTAGACAATGGTGCAATGGTATCTAGACAATGGTGCAAGCAATCATATGACGGGATTCAAGACAAAATTCACAGAATTGGATGAAAGTGTGAAAGGTCAAGTGCGTTTCGGAGATGGATCCACTGTTAGGATTGAAGGAAAAGGAACTGTTATGCTAATGTGTAAGAATGGAGAAGAAAAGGCTTTGAAAAAAGTATAATATATCCCAAACCTACGCAACAATATAATCAGCTTAGGGAAAATGTCCGAGCATATATAAGTCTGTATATATATGTGTTAATATATTAGTTGGGCCTTTTATTTGGGCCTGGGTATGTCAACTATTTGACTGGTCCACTAAGGCAAGGGGTGGCAAAATCATACATGACCCGAAACCCGACACGAACCCCACCCGCAAAAGTACGAATTAGGGTTGAGGATTTTGACTTTCGGGTCGGGTTCGGGTTGGGTAAAAATTTACCCGAAAAAATCGGGTCATTTTCGGGTTGACCCGAAATACCCGAACCCGGCCTGTTTATTTAAATAATTAATATATATATATGTATATAAATGGTAGGTTATATTTTATAAATCATTTATAATATTGTGTTTTATTATATTTCTATTTTTTTTATTAATTTGGCATAACATTTTAGTTTCGTAATGATGTAAATTATTTTTTTTAATTTTAATTTTATTATTTTTTTCTAATTTTTGAATTATTTCGGGTCAAACAGGTCAATTTCGGGTTACTCGGGTACCTACCAGGTCAGGTTCGTGTCATAAATTTTGAACCCGTTTCTGGTCGGGTCGAGTTCGGGTCTGACTAAAAAAAATCAGGTACATCGAACCCGACACGAACCCGACCCAAAACCCGAAATTGCCACCCCTAAAGGCACAAACTTAAATCTCTATCACATGCTACACTCAGCCTTATTGTTACTTTGCTGTCATTTTTTATAATTATGTTTGTAAAAAATTGTTTAATAAATATATATATGTTGTAAAATACTCGTTATATTATAACCACTAACTACGCAGATAGAGAGCAGAGAGATAAATGTGAAGCAACAAAGAAAGATAGCTGCTTGAGGTGTGTTTTGCTTCATTCCGAAGAAGGCTATTTGTAGCCAAAACAAGGAATAAGAGAATTTAATGCAATGTAAAATTTCCAAGTCTAAACCTAACCTTACTATTTAATGTTTGACAATAACGATCAATTTACAACACTCCCTTTGATTGTTATTTTGAAATGGATCATAAACTGCCTCGTTAAAACTCTGTCAAAGAAAAACCTAATAAGATAAAAAATTTGGAGAAGGAAAAAGAGTACAATCTCCCCTTGGAAAAACTAATCATTCTCCGAAGTTTTGTTTAACAAATCCTTGAGTCGACACATTTCAATGTTACGTCGTAACTTCCCAAATGTTGAATTCGGTAATGATTTCGTGAATAAATCAGCAAGGTTGTCACATGACCGAATTTGTTGTATATCAATTTCACCATTCTTTTGAAACTCATGAGTGTAGAAGAATTTTGGTGAAATGTGCTTCGTCCACCTAAATACCCTTTCCACGTACATTCTGCTGGAATGACATGTTATTTACTTCAGGGAATGGGGCAGATCCTGTTGGACGGAATTAATGATTCTTAATCACCAATTCATGATTTTGTTCAGCAACGAGGAGAGTTGATAGAATATCCCCGAACTTAGTAAATTTGCTCCCCATCTCTGCTAAGTTGATATTGTTGGGTTGAAAAGTTGATAGTGTTTTATCGATTTTTCTTTCCTCCGTAACTTTTTCACCACACATAAAAGCCTAGAACGTATTTTGAACAAAGCAGAGCTATATGCTCGGACACTCTTAAAATCCTGAAATCTTAAATTAGCCCAATCATTTTCAACTGCAGGTAGATAAACTAGTTTCTGGTGATCGAACCTATCCTTTAGATTTTCCCATAAAATAAAGGGATCTTCGATTTCTAAGTACTCAGATTTTAAATCTTTGTGCATATGGTGTCAGAGAAAAATTATAGAGGTAAAGTTTTTTTTCAGCCGTGGTTTTATTTTCTGCCTTTATTATGTTGCTTAATTTCTTTGAACCCAAGTGCAACTTAACATCTTGTACCAATGATAAATAATTATCTCCAGAAATATCCAAGGCAACGAACGATAAGCTTGTAATATTTGTCATACTAAATCTGAATTAACACGAAAATTAATCTTTAATTCATCAATATAAATATTACATAAAATCCTACTTAATCGGGTGCGTTAACAAGTATGCAATAATCAATATATATATATATATTATCATTGATATTATAAACAGATCTATATATAAAATGACAAATGAATTTTCATCCGCCATACGGACGTCTGCATATGCAGGTTATCTCCGTCCAATAATAAATTAAAGTGGACAATCCTGCCTAAGTTAGTTAGGGGCAAAAAGTTATTATCCGATAGTTATGCAATTTATAAATTAAGGTTGCCACTATACTTCGATATTATCCAAAATTAAATAGTACCGTAAAATAATTTTAATAGGTTATGCTCTGGCCATATATATTAATATTATTAGCAGAGTGTGTAACCACGTCTACTTCAGTCATATATATATTTAAATTATATGTAGAGGGTGTAACCACGTTTACTCGTATATATGTATATTTAAATTAAAATTATACTTTCTCAGTTTCGGCAGGGCTTCGTGCTGATAACGTGTTGTAAAATACTTGCTATATTATAAACACTAACTATGGAGATAAAGAGTAGAGAGATAATTGCGAAGCAGTAAAGAAAGATAGCTGCTTGAGGTGTGTTTTGCTTTATTCCGAAGAAGGCTATTTATAGCCAAAACAAGGAACAAGAGAATTTAATGTAATGTAAAATTTCCAAGTCTAAGCCTAGCCTTACTATTTAATGTGTGACAATAACAATCAATTTACAACAATATATTATTTTTTTAATATTTAAAATTATCCGTATCCCCCTGCACCTGAATCCTAATTTTTTAAAATTTACCGAATTTCCGTATCCCCGCACCATGCACTCACGCACCCGCACCCGTGCTTCACAGGTTTCCGTGGATATTTGACAAGCAAGAACGATTACTTATAAAGGTGAAACGTTCTCCAAACAGGTTGTACGAAATCCTCGTTGATACAAGTAAATAGGTGTGATTGTTGATGAAGACAAATGAAATATCACGGTTATGGCACACCAGACTTGGGCATGTCAATTACCAAGCTATGACCTTGATGACCAAACACAAAATGGTGATTGGAATGCCAGAAATTGTTCAGCCAAGGATGTTGTGTGATGGATGTCTATTGTCAAAGCAAACCAAAAAACAAATCCCGAACAAGGCCCCTTATAGTGCAAGCAAGATACTTGATCTGGTGCATGGTGACTTATGTGGGCCAATCTATCCGGCAACAATGCCTGGGTTCAGGTATTTATTTTTACTTGTGGATGATTACAGTCGCTACATGTAGGTTTACTTTCTTAAAAACAAGGACGAAGCACTTGATAACTTCAAGATTTTTCGAGCTCTAATTGAAAAAGGAACTGGTCGGAAGGTGAGAACTTTCAGGACAGATTGGGGAGGTGAATTCACCTCGAATGATTTTAAGGAATATTGTGAAGGCGCGGGGATAGAAAGACACTTTACCACACCATATACGCCGCAACAAAATGGTGTAGTGGAACGACGAAATCGAACAGTGGTAGAAATGAAAATAAGCAGCTTGAAGGAGATGAAACTTCCGAATGAATTTCGGGGTGAAGCAGTGAGAAACTCGGTCTATATTTTGAATAGACTTCCAACACATGCTCTGACAGGACAAACCCCCTATGAAGTTTGGAATGAAAGAAAGCCTGATATCAGCCACATTAGAGTATTCGGATGTCTGGCGCACATGAAAATGCACGGTACACAAATAAAAAAACTAGAAGATCGAATTAAAAGGGTAGTTAATCTCGGACGAGAACCAGGAACAAAGGGCTACCGCCTATATGATCCTGATGGTGATCGCATTTTTGTGAGCCGTGATGTGATCTTTGGAGAAACAAAGATATGGCCTTGGACAGGTAATGGAGATGACAAGTACATTCCCATTCAATTCTCTAATCTGGAAGTGAGTCAATTGAATGAAGAAAATATGGCCGACATCGAGACTGGTCACCAGAGGGATGATGTTGATACTATTGAGAATAATACGAAAGTCACACCACCCGCACACTCTTTAACATCAAGAATCAGTCGTGAGAATTATGATGACAACACAGAACCTAAAAGGTTCAGAAAACTTGAAAAGATGTACAACGAAACTGAAGCGATTGAATTAGATGAGGAATTGTATCTTATGGGGATTGAAGAGCCTGTAAATTGTAAGCAAGCAGCACAGGGTAGCAACTTGAAATTGGTCATGAAACAAGAGATGGACTCCATTGGAGTTAACAATACTCGAAAGTTGACTGATTTACCACCCGGACAGAAAGTAGTTGGATTGAAGTGGATTTACAAGTTGAAAAAGGATGCAAATGGAAAAATCATAAAAAAAAGGCATGGCTTGTCGCTAAGGGATACGTCCAAGAACAGGGTGTGGATTTTGATGATGCATATGCTCTTGTTACTCGACTTGAAACAGTGAGACTCTTACTGGCGTTGGCTGCTAAAAACAACTAGCGGGTGCACCTCTACGTGAAAACGGCGTTCCTAAATGGGGACATAAAGGAGGATGTCTATGTAGCACAACTAGAAGGATTCGAGGGGGCTGGACAAGAGCATCGAGTGTAAAAATTATTGAAAGCACTGTGGAATGCGTCAAGCGCCACGAGCGTGGTATGCAAAACTGAACTCATGTCTGGTAAGCCTTTTAGTCGTCCTTATAAACAGGCAGTCTACACTAAACTAGAAGGGGATGAGAGCTTGATCGTAGCTGTGTACGTAGACGATCTACTCATCACTGGCTCTGGTGTTAAGGGAATTGAAGAATTGAAGAAGCAGATGAGCTCAATCTTTGAGATGAGCGACGTGGGTAAATTATGCTACTACCTGGGCATAGAGGTGGAACAAGGGGATGGTTATATTAAACTGATGCAAGCTGGATATGCACGAAAGATACTCGAAAAGGTTGGTTTAGCTAACTGCAACCCCACGAAGTACCCAATGGACCCGAAGGAGCAAATCAGTCGTGATGATGGAGGAAAAACAGTTGATGCAACTCAATATAAGAGTATGGTGGGAGGGTTACAGTACTTGGTGCATACACGACCGGATATCGCTTATTCGGTTGGAATAGTTAGTAGACACATGGAAAGGCCTACAAAATTGCACCTGGATGGTGTAAAGAAAATTATGAAATATGTACGGGGAACGGTTTACTTTGGTATAATATACTCAAAAACCACTGGTAACAATGTATTGACTGGATTCTCTGACAGTGACTTGGCAGGAAAGTTAGATGATAGAAAGAGTACAAGCGCCATGGTATTTTATTTGAATGAAAGCATGGTAACTTGGGTATCTCAAAAGCAGAAGTGTGTGGCTTTATCATCGTGTGAGGCTGGATTTATGGCCGCCACCGCTGCTGCTTGCCAAGGTAGCTGGCTTCGCAATATTCTAAGTCAAATTTCAGGTGAATCTGTTGGTCCAGTGACTCTGTGCATAGATAATAAATCAGCCATTGATTTGGCTAAGAATCCCATGTTCCACGGAAGAAGCAAACATATAGATATACGGTACCATTTTATCAGAGAATGTGTTGAAAGAGGAGAAGTTGTTTTGAAACATGTCAGCAGCAGCGAACAACGCGCGGACATCATTGACTAAGGCCTTGGCCACAGTAAGGGGTGAATATTGGATTTAATCTCAAACGTTGATTCCAAATTAGTTAATCTTAGAGATTTACTTAATTTAGTTTGATTTGGTCAGCTGGAGTTTTGGCTGGAGTTTAGGATAATGGAATAAATTAGTAGTCGTCAAGAATAATTAGGAGATTGCATTCTGTTTTACAGCTTTTTGTTTTTTGCCCACTTTCTTCATATATATTGTATTGCTCGGTGCATAATAAAAGACATGTCTTTGGACAATCACGTTTATTCTTCTCCTCTCAGTTTATACAAATAGTTAGTGTTATATTGTGCTCTAATACTAAGTTCTTGTTTTATGTCATTTTTCAAATAATAAAATCATTTAAAAGCCTTGTTGCATCAGCGTACTATAACTTCAGTCATAGTAGATACCGCTAATAGAATAGAGTTAAATCAAGTTTGCATCCCTAACTTCTGAATAAATGAGTTTTATATGCACACTTTCAAAAGATATTTTTTGCATCCCCAAGTTTGAAAAAGCAGGTCATACTGCAACCTAGGCTTGTCAACGGGTCGGATTTGGATCCGATTTAAGTAAATCCATATCCAAATTCATTTAATTTTGCCGGATCGGATTCGGATCGGATGGTGTGTCGGATAAATTATAGCTCAATCCATATCCATCCCATTAGGATTTTCGGATTTCGGATCGGAGCTCCAATCCATTTAGGTCTAAATATATACAATTTCTTAAATTAAATTATTCTTGCTACATGCTTGCTGATTTCTAAAAATTAAAATGAAAAATATTTGGAAATTAAAGCTCTTTAATATTGCAAATATGCAATGACATAGTCACCAGACCCATCAATTACGTAATATAATTGGTAATTGGTAGGAGTTAGAACTCTAAGACTCAATTATTATTTAGAGTTTAGAAGGGTTAGTTGGATTATAGAATAATTATGATATAAAATATTTATTTTATTTATTAATTATGCAATTTAATTGCACAATAATTTTGTAAGTTTTTTTAAAATTACCAAAAGTTATGAAAAGTAACTTTAAGAAAATTAAAATACTTGTAAAATTAAGAGTATAATGTGCGTAAAATTAATTTATCATCTAATGGAAAAAAATGGAACAAAATGGAATAAGCTAACTATTCAACTTATCACACGAGCAACATTGAAAATGAACGAACAAATAAAAATATTTGTAAAATAAAATGTATACAGCTAAAAATGTTAGGAAAAAACCTGATATCATCTTTAATGTCGGGAGAATAACATTAAAAAAAACGAACGAAGAAAAATATGAAATGATACGATACGTGTTTAGATAAATGTGCAAGCCATTCAAAGACTTGTGTCATCGGATTTCAATTTATTTATTTTTGTATTTGGAAACGAGTCCATCGAAAAATATGAATTTTAAAATATAGCACCGATATGGTTACATCACAAAAATTTGCACATAGATTCAGTTTTGAGTATTCATGTAGCGAAATTAAACTATTAGTAAATTGATTACCTAAAATTTCACTTTGCTACGGCTAAATATAGATATATTCCAGCTTGTTATAAAAAATTCCAAAAAATATATGAATACATTTGAATATTTTGTGTATCAGGTTCAATATATGGAATTTAAATTTAATGAAAATTTTGTACTTAAAAACTTAAAATATTTAAATATATAGATTTTATTACATATATATATAATATAATATAAGCCGGATCGGGTTTTTAACAGATCGGATCCCGTAAAATCCATATCCGCTTCTTACTGGATTGGATCGGATTCTTATCGGATCGGATTTTTAGAGGATCGAACATTTTTTTATACAATCCATATCCATTTATCAAGCTCCGGATCGAATCGGATCGGACCGGATCCCCGCTCCATTGACAAACCTACTGCAACCCATCACATTTTTCCTGTTCAGGTGCATCACATTTTTCCTGTTAAGGTGCATAGTTAACATCAAATAGTAAAACATGGGGAAAATGATTTCTTTAAATTGAAAAGTGTGGTGGGTTAAGGATACGTCGTCAATGGAAAGTGTGATGGGTTGCAGTATGACCCGCTTTTTCAAACTTGGGGATGCAAAATGATTTTTTGGAAATTTGTGTATCAAAACTAATTTGTTGAGAGGATGCAAACTCGATTTCCTTAATAGAATATTAATCACAGCAATACTATATAACTTGACTATTCAATGACAATATTCATTAATAACAGTCAAATAAATCGAAATAATATGTTTAGCGATCAAGTTGTTTGTCAGGAAAAAATACCATGCTCCAGAAAAGCACTGCATCTCCTTTATTAGGTTTAACACACATTCCTTTAACCATTCTCCCTCCACAGCTACACTCTCCCGATCCAGCCTGCAATCACCAAAAAATATAATAAATAAAAAGGTATAATATACTTTATGCACACAACTAAACAAATCAAAGCCTAATATATAAAATGATTTGTTTAGCTATAGTTCCTTATTCATAAAGCAGATGCTTTGTAAGACTCAGTAAAGAATCCCAGAAATATTATATCCGCATTTTCGTCTACACAGAGGTTAAAATTTTCCTGACCATTCGAGGGTGGGCTATCTCATACGAACAATTATGGCTCAGATTCAGATTTATTACAAAAGTAAACTAAATTCGTTTAGGCAAAAAACCATGAACATCTCTAGAGAGCATCGGCACCTTCTCTGTCGGCAATTCAACTAAGAACCCTGTGCTTATGTGGCTTTAAAAACAGTAGAGTAATAGGTTTATGAGCCACAAGAAAATGGACTTCCTTCTCCATCATGGGTTAACATTGTTGTTACATCAAAGTTTCATTTGGACAAGAACAAGGTTCGATAACACATCAATTAAAAACTCCTCAACGTTTTCCTAAATGAGAAATGTAAAGCTTATTATTCCCTTGAGATGTATGACTCCAAATAAGCTACTGCATACAGTCATTGTGATATAAGAAAGCATAACCATAGTCACTCTTAATATACAAAAATAAGTAACATATCACAAAACAAGAGAAGAAGCGTAAAAAACTAAAAAAGTCAGCGACACATGTATCCGAATAACATATTATAACCTTCTAATTTCATTAGGTATATATGTTGTTTATTAAACAGCAGAAATAGTATATTAATTGATAAATGAATTTACCCACTTACTAGTCCAGAGACATCATTGACAGTCATATGGTAAATAGTAGTCGTCTCCTTTCCTGAAATAACTATCCTTCGTCTTCTCACAATTAACACTAGCTTTTCCAATTACTAAAACCGTTCTCCTCCTTAACTTGTCTCTAGTTCTAAGAATCTCTCATCTGCAACATCACCTTTCACTCTCCCCAGGATATAAATTCATCCACCGATTCGTCACTATGAGTGATTAGGATGCAATCAACAATCTGGGACACGACTTGCAAACGATTTCCGTGTTCCAGAATGGATGATATAAATCCTAGTAAAAAGGGTAACTTTAGTGAAGGGAATTTTTTTTTTAAAACGACACTGATTTTTTTAAAAGTGTCAAGCAATTTAACCCCCCCCCCCCCCACTTTCTCCTTCTACTTAGTTACTCCATTATTCAGGCGGTTTGGTTCTAATTAAATTATTAGATATACAACGATATTTTGATTAAACATCTATCAACTTATTATTAATAATATAACTAATATATTTTAATATATATAAATTACTAATTGACAAATTACTAGTTGAGTAAATTAAATATTATTATATCACTGGGGTCTGCGTTCCTTGTTACTTTGGCCTATATAGATATTAAAAAAAATGTGCTCTCCACAAATGTTCTGTCACACACACACTGCAATATCACCTCTGTATTAATAATTTAACATGTTTGCCTTGGAGATGCATGGGAGGAAGTATCAATACCAAGCCCTACACATCTTCAGATCTAGTCAAGAGAGTTAATATACTTGTTTCCAAGTCATGGAAAAATTCTTTAGCATTTGTCTACTAGTAAAAAAACATAAATGTAAAGTACTTTACTTTGATGCAACAAAAAGGTTGGGATTATTGGTTTTAAATGCATTTACCATCGGAAAAAATGTCTCTCCACCTTCAACATTATCAGTTAAATACATAAGCATCGTTGCGACTCTTTGACCTCCGCGCTTTAAGTTAAACTGCAAGTAAAACATAGATCAAGTCAGAGCAAACATAAAAATGAATATGTTAATATACATAGCTTACGTTATAGAAAATATTCATGAGGTGTCAGAGAACTAACCGTATCAGAGAAGTAGTCATGATGTGGTTTGTAGAACTGATTTTTTTCATACCTGTGCTTCTGCTGATGTTAGTATTGCGGTACCGAAAAACATTAGTCTTCCCTTTAAAAAGAAGCATTGAATAAATAAACTACTCAGACGACTACCTTAACACTTGAATGAGCTCTCCATTCTCAATTGGTATTTGAGAGTAGACAGAAATTCGTTTTTCGATTTCCTAGACCATGCAAAAAGAAATAAATAGCAAAGGAAGAGGTCTTAAATTTTTATGACATACAACAATAAGCAGAATCTTTAGCTTCCAGTTCCGGATAAAGAGAAACATGAAGAATAAATTGCTAGTGGGTGGGGGGCAGGGGATGTCAGCATTCAGCTATGAGGCTTGTGCAAACACGCACAGAACATCATATTAATAATTAGAACAATAGCAACAAAATATTAGAGGAACACTTGTAAGTACTACCTGTATCATTGGATACTTTTTCTCCTTGGAGTTCAAAAACATACCAGAGCTTGTCCTCACATCACTCTTGATTCCCTACAAATTGGGATTCAAAACACAAAATTGTTACAATTCAGAATTTGTATAAGTATCCAATTTAGATATGTAGCAATTTTTATATGGAACATTATATCCTATATATAATCAGCAAAGTACTACCAATGTCCAATAGTCTAGGGTAAAACTCATGCCAACAACGTATTCAAATATTATCTTAAAGATAAGAGGATGCCACCAAGAGATAATGCAACCTCTGTGCCAATAAAATATTGCAAGGGACCATAATCCTCTACAACTATCATCAGGAATAATTATAAAATGTCATCAGATCAGGATGAGGAATAGCAATTCCTTAATTGAAATCTTGGTATGTGGTAACTGGCTAAGTGTGGTGGTGTGCCTACTACAAATTTCTCTTAACACTTTTGCATCTTCAATCCAAGTAACCTGGAGGCTTCAATTCTTGTATTGGACTCCGCTATGTCGAAGTTTTGAGAACTCATGATTTTCAGTGTCTGTAAAAACCAGCTTCATGGTTTGCACTTCAAGAGTTAATTGTGGACCAGCACTAGTAGCATGTAGAAACATACATGCCTATCATAACTAATATTTGATAATACATTTACACATACATAATTTTATCTAGAGTTAATTGCACTTTGCAACCCCCACCTTTTAATTAAAATCAAAATAGTATATCTACTTTGTAAAACACAGTTTGCAACCCTTAACTTCCAATATTAACTTCAACATGCATCCCTTCTGGTTATAAAATTGAAATTGAGATGTTAATATTAATAATTTAAATTTCAAATCAATAAAAATATTTATTTTAATGCATATTTTACATGAAAAAAAATTATACCCCACCCGTTCTTTACTTTGGTGACAGAAAATCGGCACGAATTTTAAAATTTCCGTAAAGTATGCACAATTAGATAATTTTAATTATTTTTTCTTTTAAATAAAAATATAATGTTTCAATTTTTTTATAAAAAAAAAATTAAAAATAAATTATAAAATATATTTTATAGTAGCCTTAATGCGTGCCAAGCACGGGAAAAAGTAAGTTAAAAATCAGGGAGTAGCTATTTTCCATTAGTAATGCTCTAAATTAATCATAATGTTAAATACTTAAAATATATTTATCAAGCAAAATATATATTTTTAAATATAATCATAAAGTTTTTAATATATTTATATTTTAAAATTTTAAAAATTATACTGAGTAAAATATAAAATAATTGATATTAATATTAATTTGAAATTCTAACTTTTAGTTTAATTTAAAAAAATAAAATTATAATTTAAATATTTTATTAAATTTCAATTTTACTCTTCAAAATATAATTTTTTTTAACAAAATGGTTAAAAGGATGCATATTGTATTTGATGTTGAAAGTTAGGGGTTGCAAACTGTATTTTTGAAAGTAAGTATATAATTTTGTTATTGAATGAAAGGTAGGGGTTGCAAAATGCAATTAACTCTTTTATCTAAACACTTAATATGCATTACATTTAATATATTAAGATGGATACAAGTAAACATTCGCATAGCATTCTTTTATAATAGTAAAAAATTTATGATTCTAACAACTTCAAAGTAAATATTACATATAAATGAAATAAAATTGTTGGGACATAGAAGGTATGGATTTGTTTTAAATTAATACGTACAATGGTACAAATGACATTCCAGAAAAAGAAAAACCTAAGATTCTACTAAGCAATAATGTTACACCAAATTCTTGCACCTAAATAGTAGAAGTTATAGACTCTGGTCAGAAAAATCATTTTACACTAAAAAGGTTCCAAACCGCCGTCACGTTGCATTGGAGTACCCCTTCAAGAAACTATTTGGATCTTATTTTAGTTATTCAATTATAAACAGTAGCCATCCGACAATCATTTAAGTCAAAAAACCACATATAATTACGAACATGACCAGAGTCGTGTAGTGATGGAAGCAGCATTTATGTATAGTTCATATCCTAAAGAAATAAAATTTCCTACCAAGACCATAAAGGCTATTATATCGAACTTTCTCAATCCCAAGAATGGCCAAAGGGTTCTATGGATATCTCACATAATAGATAACAACAATAAGCCATTAATTTTCTGAAATAAATAGTGATAATTCTACTGATGAAACTAATGGAAAATAACAAACCATTAACTAGCTAAATAGTGATATTGAGTAACAACTGAATCTACCTTTCCTGTTTTGGCATCTACAACAGTTGAAACTTGAAGTCGGGGCTTTGCAAGTGCTCTAAGGTAATCACATTCCTGTACAAAGAGTTATCTTTTAGAACACGATAGCGTCATATGCATCTATATATTTTTACTGAGCAATTAAATTCAAGAAAATTTGTTCAGCAAAAAAAAATCAAGAAAAATTACTGATAAGGTTATCAATGTAGAGTCATTTTGACATTTCTTGATTGTTTTCAGTGTGGGGTATAGACAGTGCAAGTTATTCCAATATTTACTGCTTGAGGGGCAGCAGCTCTACATACCCCTGTTTACATGTTAAAAATGAAGCTGGAAATGATCTGATTAATGATTTCCTCTAACATCACTTGACAAGATCCTTTATTCTATTAGATGCCTTGAATTTTTACAATTTTTCTCTTTAAAGGTCTACCTAGTCTCTGGATTAATAACTAAAATCCTAAATCTAGGCAAAACATCAGAAAAAAAGAATTTTACATCATTGAGATATCACTAACTAAATCGTAGTATGATCTTGGCTAACCTTCAGGCAAAAATGATACAATCAGAGGATAAAGATAAATAAATTAATCCCCAAACTAAAGATGCAAAGATTTTACTTCAATGTCGCCCTAAGTGAACTCTCATGCCAGAGGAGTTCACTACAAGGCAAGCCTCTACTGAAGTGAAAATACAAACTTTATGCAATGATATTTACAGCTAGCATTAAAACCAAACTATGGAAAACCACGTCATTATAGTCAAAAATTTCAAAATAGCTGACAGCATGCTCCAAGAACAAACTATGATTTTGTTATGGATAAAAACTAGGGTCTAGGGTTTGAGAGCTCAAGACTCTATTTGACTGCTCTCGTGTTTCGTGACTCAATCTGTCTTCACAAGATGTCTACTTGCTGTATGCCAAGGATCGAGTCAAAAACGTAGTTCTGATTTGTGCGGTGAGACCCTTATATAGGCATGGGAAACCGTGAGTTAAATTAGGGTTAGGAGACTTGGTGGGCAAGTCTCAAACTTAGAATGGACTTTGAAGTCCTAGAAAGTAGGGATTTGCTTACTTATGAAATAGTGTGGCTTGAGAATGACTCTTTTAAGAGTTTAAATCTGATTTGAACTTGTTTTCTCAACTACAATATGGGCTGATTTATGACCTATGAATTTCGTAGAATCTGATTTGAACTTGTTTTCCCTATAATTTGCCCCCCAACTTCTAGGAAAGCGTATAGAATTTCGTAGAAGTTAAGTTTCTATATGTTCTTGCAGGGTACCGTTTTCAGCGTAAAATTTGCAGCTTTTCTCGAGGCTACTTATGTTTTCCCAACTCGAATCACACTCTCTTCTAAGAATGTCAAGATTCTTGAGAGAGGGTTTCTTGTCGCTTTTAACGGAACAGATTTGAGCTTCGCGACCTATTTAGCTCCCCGGATATAATTATTCTTTAGGTTTCAGTTACCATTGCAGATAACTAGAGAACATTTCCTTGGCTTACTATGATTCAAGAAATATGTTTCTGGAATATTTTTGCCATTTCTCCCAATTTTTCTGATTTTTTCTTAATTTTTCTGCTATTTTTCGACCAGGATCCGCGACCTGTATTTCGACAAGAATCCTGGTCGAAATTTCGCCAGCTGTTACATCCTAGTCGAAATTTTTCGACCAAGATTCACGACCTAGATTTCCACTAGGATCCTGGTCAAAATTTTGGTCACTTCTTACATCTTAGTCGAAATTTTTTTACCATGATTCATGACCTGGATTTCGACTAGGATCCCGGTCGAAATTTCGCCAGCTGTTACATCCTAATCAAAAATTTTCGACCAAGATTCACGACCTAGATTTCGACTAGGATACTGGTCGAAATTTTGGTCACTTCTTACATCCTAGTCGAAATTTTTTGACCATGATTCATGACCTGGATTTCAAACTACGGCCTAGATTTTGACTAGGTTTCTAGTTCAAATTATGGTCATTTTACAGGTCTCTAGTCGATTAATTTCGACTTCAAACAATGACCTGGATTTCGACTAGGTTTAATGGTCATTTTACAAGTCTCTAGTCGTTTGATTTCGACTACAAACCACGAACTGGATTTCGACTAGGTTTCTAGTCAAATTTATGGTCATTTGTGTGATTTATTTTTATTGGGCTTCGCCCCCATTTCCAAATCCAGCTTAATTCGGGCTTGGCCTATTTCCAAATCCTAATTTGATTTGGGCTTGGTCCATTTTCATATTCTAATTTGATTTGGTCTTGACCCATTTCCAAATTCTAATTTGATTTGGGCTTTCTTTATTCTTTCGATTTCTTTTGAGAATTTTGAGATTTTTCCTGAATTCTTAGAGAATGTTCAAGACAATGGGCTTTTTTACCTTGGGCCTCAACTTTAAAACGGTTCCTCTCCCATAATCAGCCTATATAATAGGGTGTTTAGGATTAATCTTTTCTCATTTCACATTTCGTAAGTTTTTCTCTCAAATTTCTCGAAGAGTTTAGGCGATTTGCGACAATTCCCCGATTAGGGTTATGCGGTAAGGCGATTTTCCGCAACCAAATTCTCCAATTTTCGGTTAAAGACCTTCAAATCTTCAAACTTTTTCAGGTATATTCATCGTTTTCTTCATATTTTTCCAGATTTTCGCCTAATTTCTTGGATTTAGCTTTATAGTTTCTGCATAATCTTCATGTTTTCTGCACTTTTACACGCATGCTTTCATATTTTCTGCACTTTCTGTATGCATTTCTTTGAATGTGTACATGACTTTCTGGGTTTAATCTTTATACATATTCATAATTTCCATATAACATCCATAATTTCTGGGTTTTTCAGATGGCCGATAAAAAGCTCTGCGTTTAGCAAAGATGAGCGTGGCCAAGAAATCCAACGAATTTCCCATTCTTTCGAGGTACTCCCTGATCGACATAATCAATACTAGGGAGATGAGTACCCGTCTGAAGCTCATTTGGATGTGTTTGACCATGTCAACACTTTTTATGACTTGAAGGAGTTGGAGAAGATGAATCTTATTTACAAGGTTGAGAAGCCTTACAAATTGGTCTTAGCTAGTGCTGCATACAGGGTGTGTCACTGGAAAAAGTGCCACTCTAAGAAGGACGCGCTTTGCGTCTTTAGGGACACGATCAGGGCTGGTGTTAGGTTCCCCTTTCACCCTTTCATCCCTATTTTACTAGTTGATGCTCAAATTAGTCCATGCCAGCTTCCTCTCAACGCTTGGAGGTTAATTGTTTGTTTTTTATTGCAATGTGCTAAAAACAACTTGTCTCCATCAGTAGCTCTTTTTAGATCAAATTTTCAATTCAAAAATAATCTTGACAAGAATCCAAGTTGGGTTTCTCTGAACCAACGCCCCATTATCCCCCATATTGTCAAATGGGAAGTCCATTCCAGACAAATTAAAATGGAAGAAAGAATTTGTATACTTGGTCAGGGAGGGAGGAGATGGGAGCACCCTGTTCTGCTCGTCTTTGGCCAAGTGGTCTATGGGAGCCCTAATGACGTTTCTTTGTCCGCGGAGGAGACGGCGGATTTCGACATCCTTACCGAGGACAACGGGACGTCCCACTCTTGGGACCTCATAAAAGAAACTGTCCTTGTTGAGCGCGGACTTTCTCCGATTTCAATGAAAGGTAATTTTCAACCTTAATTCATTATTAAGTTCTTTAGTGTAACTGCCGTTTTTGGATTTAATTGTTCTTTACTTTTTCTGCGCAGTGGCTGAAAAATCGTGGAAGTGACAAAGCCCAAGGACCTGGAGTCCAAAAGAATGCAGATGGCTGTAAATGTTTTCAAGATCCTCGTCAGGGAGATCGTTTTCCTAAGTTCCTAGCTCAAATGGGCGCATAAGGAGATGAAGAAGGCCCCAGCCAGCCTTTGAGGGCTAAGCAGAAGCCAGGGTCTTTTTTCCAACCCGCTTGGGGCATAAGAGGAAAAGACCCTATTCTTGAAGACACTAAGCTGGCCAAGGACTGGTCGGCGCTCGGGCCCTAGCCACGGTGCTTTCTTACTTTAAAACTTCTTAGTACGTAACTCAATTTTCCATTTTCTGAACTCATTTGTTACCCCTTCCCCTTTATTTTTAGGAAAACGTCCATTTTCAAGGGTCGCTCCACCAAGCGAAGGCTTGGAAGGTGGGTTACGAGGACACGGTTAAGAAGCTTGAGGAGGCCAACGAAACAATCGCAAATCTCCAGGCCCAGCTTGCCTCCTCAACTTCTAACTTGGAAATCGCTCGAACCAGAATCGTTATTTTAAACGATGATAAAGAGAAAGGTTTTGATGCTTGGATGGATATCCCGAGTTTAAAAGCTTAATGGAAGATCATGACGCCCTTACCCATTCAATGAGCTATAAAGAAGGCTGGGACGCTGCGGTCAAGACTATTCAAAACGAGTATCCTGAGATGCTCAAAGCCGAATCATTCCCCTATCCCTTTAAAATCCCTAACCTCGGAGGTGTAACGTAAAAGGTCGTTGATCTTAGCAGAGAAGAAGACCACCCAACAAATTCTTCTGATGTATGGGCTTCTAGATCTAGAGCGCTTGCGCGGGATAAAGGCAAGAAGAGGAAAGAAGCTGAATCGAGCTCTAGTGAAGAAGTATCTTTATTAGAGGAAGAAATTGAGCCTGTCGGCCAAAAGGCAAGGACCAACGATTCTTCGAAGAAATCCTCACAAGAGGTGTCTGAGGAGACATCTAATGGGCCAACCAAGGAGACTTCCGAGGAAACCTCGAAGGACAGTTCTAAGAGCAGATCTGACGGAAGCTCCGAGAGCAGTCCAGAAGGAGAGCCTGAGCCTTCTAAGGCAAATGTTTAGACTCTTTATTCTTTATATTTCTTTCTTTGTTATGTAAAGTACTTGAAACGTTTATTAATGACTCCTAGTCTTTTGTTTTGGATTTCATTCGCTGATTTTCGCTATCTTTACCTTCGTTATAAATAAATATGTTTAAGTTTACAAAAAAAACTTAACTTTGCAAACACAACTTGGTCTTTCAAAACCTCATATAACGGGTCCAACCCTTACAATCTGAATCAAAGATTCTTATAAACTAGAATGTAAATCCTAAGATATTGGAAAGCAAATCCCAAGGAGCCAAAGGCTCATGGTTTCAACGAACCTTATTATAGTCCTAATAACTTAATATTATATGTAATAAGTCTTTAAGTTCTGTGCATGCCAAGTCCTTGGCACTTCTTCCCCATCCATTGTCTCTAACTTACAGAATCCTCGTCTTTAAATGCTTTCGACTCAGTACGGCCCTTCCCAATTTGGGGCTAGCTTTCCTTTTTGTACCACTCCAGATGCTTCAACTTTCCTTAAAACTAAGTCTTCTTACTTGAAGAATTTTTCTCTCACCCTTAAGTTATAATAAAAAGAAGCATTTTTCTGATATTCGACAATTTTAGCATGAGTTTGGATCCCGAACTTCGTCGATTAAATCTAAAGCTAACCCCTGCACTTCCTGATTCTCTACAACATTGTAAGTTTGAATCCTTGGAGATGAATGCGATATCTCCACAGGGACAACTGCTTCAGCTCCATATGCTAACATAAATGGCGTTGCTCCCGTCGTGACTTTGCACGTGGTTCTATATGCCCAAAGTATTGGGGTACTTCGTCTACCCAATTATTCTTGGACTTTCAATCATCTTCAATCACTCTAGAATAATCCGGTTTGCTACTTCTACTTTCCCGTTGGCTTGAGGGTGGGCGACAGAAGTGTACCGCAATTCGATTTCATTTTCCTTACAATACTTCTTGAATTCCTCAATGTTGAACTGTATTCCATTATCGGTTACCAGGATACGAGGAATTCCATATCTACACATGATATTTTCCCACAAGAATTGAGAAACTTGTTTGGTTGTAATCCTGACCAAAGGCTTGGCTTCAATCCACTTAGTAATATAATCCATAGCTCCGATTAAAAACTTTCTTTGTGCAGTGGCCATCGGGAAAGGTCCAAGAATATCCATCCCCCACATAGCAAAGGGGATGGAAGAGTTTAAAAAGGTAAGCATTTCAGGTGGCTGCCTGACAACTGGCGTGTGCTTGTGGCAACGACTCACACCTTTTTACGAAGGATCTCTTGTACAGAATCCCATCGATCAGGGAATACCTCTACGCTTGCACAGACAACTTTCGTGCCTCCATTACATCACTAGGGAGCCACCAGGTTTGAAGGTGAGCCTTGATGGGGTCAAATCCAAGACTCCCTAAGCCCTATTGGGGCGACCAGTTTAACAGCAATGCTCCGTTTTCTTAAGACATGGAAATACACACTTCTACAACTATTCTCAATCTCTAAAGAGACAAACTTGGACAATACATCTGCCTTGGAATTTTCCTCCCTTGGGATGTACTCAACGTGACATTCGTCAAACTAAGTCATTACAGCTCTTACAAGTCGTACGTATTTGGCCATGGTTTCATCTCTGGCCTCAAACGCTCCATTGACCTGGGACACCACAAGTTTCGAGTCTCCACAAACTTTCAAGTTTTTAAATCTCAGTATTCCAGCTAGGCCCATCCCAGCTTTCAGGTTTTCATATTTTGCCTCGTTATTTTTGGTCGGAAAGTCCAACTTCATAGCGTATTCAATAAGAAATTCATCGGGGCTTTGTAAAACCAGGCCAGCTCCACTTGAATTTGCTTTTGATACCCCATCAAAATAGAGCACCCAGAACTCTTTATCCTCAATCTTCTTCTCTCCATCCATGCCTTAGGACGTATCTTCCTGGCCCCCACGACTTCTTAGTTGTCGATGGTACATTCAACCACGAAATCAGCCAAAGCCGGAACTTTGATCGATGTTCTAGGCTTATACTTAACATCAAATTCCCCGAGCTCAATGGCCCATTTGATTAGCCTTTCACTGGCTATAGAACTGTGAATGATATTTCTCGGAGGCTGATCTGTCAATACCTCAATCTTATGAGCTTGAAAATAAGGACGCTACTTCCGTGAGGCCATAACTAGGGCTAAAGCAAAATATTCTATGGCGGAATAGTTTAACTCAGCCCCATGCAGAATCTTGCTGACATAGTATATGGGTTTTTGGACTTTAAGTTCCTCCTTTACCAACACGGCACTCAAGGCGCTTTCGGAAACGGCCAGGTAAAAGTACAAAGTTTCATTCAAGACTGTTTTTCCAACAAAGGGGCTTGAACCATGTAATTATTCAATTCCTCAAACGCCATTTGACTTTCATCAGTCCAGGAATTTTTTTTTACTTTCTTTAAAGCCTTGAAGAATGGCAGGCACTAGTCTCCGGATTTGAAAATAAACCGCCCCAAAGCAGCAATCCTTCCAGTGAATTTTTGAACATCTTTTACAGAGCGTGGGGGTTCCATGTCTAGAATGACCTTTATCTTGTCTGGGTTGGCCTCAATCCCGCTCTTGAAGACCATTAATCCTAAAACCGTTCTGAATCCTACACCAAAAGCACACTTGGCAGGATTCAGCATCATTTTATGACATCTTAGGACTTCAAACGCTTCCCTCAAATGGGATATGTGATCAGCCTTTACAAGGCTCCTGGCTAACATGTCATCTACATAGACTTCTATGATCTTTCCAATAAGATCCTTACAAATCTTATTTATCAATCTTTGGTAGGTGGCTTCTGCATTCTTGAGACCAAATGTCATAAGAAGATAACAAAAAACACCAGAGTCAGTGATGAAGGATACGTTTGAAATGTCATCTTTATGCATCTTGATCTGATTGTAGCCGCTGAATCCATTTATGAAACTCAGTATCTCATGGCGTATCTCATGCCATGAGGTACCGTCTATCAAAGTGTCAATCCTTGGTAGAGGAAAACAATCCTTCAGGCATGTATCATTCAGATCAGTGAAGTCGGTACATATTCTCCACTTTCCATTAGCCTTCTTCACCATTACGGGATTCGCCAACCATTCCGGAAATTGTATCTCTTCAATAAAACCAGCCTCTAAGAGCTTCTCAACTTCTTGTTTGTTGGCTTCCTGCCTTTCGGGAGCAAAACTCCTTTTCTTTTGCTTTACGGTCTTCCGATTATGATCCACATTCAACTTGTGTGTGATCAACTCAAGATCAATGTCGGGCATATCTGTTGTCGACCATACAAACATATCACTATTTTCTTGCAGGAACCTTATTAACTTCTTTTTAAGGGGCTCCTCCAGCGACGCTCCAATGAAAGTTACCTTCTCAAGATCATCGGGAATCAAAAGAATCGCGATCAAGTCCTCTGTCGGCTTTCCTCGTTTTTCATCATTCTCACGGATATCCATATCTTCAATGGGTAAAACGTGCCCCCGGCACCATCTACCCTCAGTGCGGCTACATACCAGCTTTTTGTCATCTTCTGATCTCCCCTTTCTTCACCTATCCCGTTCCTGGTTGGAAATTTAATTGCCGAACGATAAGATGAGGAGACTGTCTTAAAGGCATGTATACCCGTACTCCCCATGATTGCATTATATGTCAATCAGATTTGTATCATGAATTGAAGTAGACACTTAATTTCCTTTTTCACATCCATAATATCTACCTAGTAAAATTAATAAAAAAAAGTGAAATGGCATAAACTTATTCAAAGAAAAATTTTGAATGTGGGTCACCCGGTCAGCATAAAATTGAATTTGTAGCGGGATATTTGCTGCGGATCAAACAAATAGGTAGAGAAGTCAACTTCTTTTGCGTCTTTATCCCTCCTATCCGGAAGAAATAATGTTTTCTGATCCTTTATGGCGAGGTATTTACTCCGGACCAAATCTAACTTTAAATTTTTTAACTCTTCATTTCCAAAAATATTTCTTCACTATCAATTTATGAAACTCATCTTTTTTCTACAATTCAAATATGCAACTTAATGCTACCTGCTTTCATTGATTATGGACGACTTTACAAGAGAGGTGTGTGCTTGCCAAACTCTACCATCAGTGAGTCTATGCTCCAGTTATAACTTATCCCCGTATACCTTCACTAAGTCTATGCTTCGTCTAATTACACGTCCCCCCACCCTAAGCTTATATTCTCTGGTGAATGGAATCAGGAAAATATAATATAAAAATTATTTTAAGCTACGATTTGCCCTTCTACAATGTTGCACTGGGATTGTTCACTGCTTTTTCCACTAAAAAAAATTACTTAAACAACAAATTTAAATGATCCTGTTAATCACCAGGGACATGCGGAATCACTAAAATGGATTATGTAATGGGCAACCAGTGTTGCAGCAACAAATATTACCTAGATAAGCAGAAAAGAAAATATAATAATTACATAATGCTTCCCGTACCTCCATACTTAAAAAATTATGTAATACAATGATTCGAGGCGACCAGCTTATAATTTCTGGTTTGACCTGCATAGAAAAATTAACAAAACTTTCAGCTACAGGCAGAAAATACATAAAACAAAACCATATTTGAAAAGAAATCACAAAAAAAAATGACAGTAAATTGTCTTCATAATTAGCAAAAGACAAAAAATTATGAATCGATGATGATGACATGTACTGCTAGACTACTTCCCTGTTCTACTTGTATGATTTAAGTATACGAATTTTAGTCAAGGGCTTGTAGTTCGTTAATTAATTTATCAAGTCCAGATCATCCCCGACAGGAGGAAAACTTAGTTCTATGGTAAGCTCAAAATGTATTGATTTGAACCTCCTCTTTAATCTTTCTTTTTAGTCCACGTGTCTAATAAATGAGCAAATGTCTTTTTTAATTGCAATTCCCAAACCAGTGAACGGAAGAGTCATGAAAATACAAATCATAGTGACAAAGCACCGGCAGCCACGCTACAAACAGTGCTTGTTAAAACTGACTTCATATATATATTGAAGCATGCACGTATGCTTTAATATTGATAGCAATTACAAAGTGAAAACCAATAGGAGAAGCCGAGAAGGGGATCATTTCTTTGACAAGAAACTGATGTCTAGTAATTACTGCAGTAATTTGGTGTTGAAATCTTAAAATCAAATCTATATTATACGATGTGATGCTATGTAATTCACTACTATGACATTCAACCCGTGGTGTGTTGTTCAAGCTCAAACTCCTTTAGCTTGCATGATTACAAATAAACTAGCCATAGATTATATGGAATTACTCTAGTCTATTACGATACTTACTCAGAATACGACTAATGGAACTAATAGAAGAACACAACAGTTTTGTGAATGTAAATTACAATGATGGACTTTCGAGAGGTCCTCTCTCTCCCAACCTAATTAGAATAAGACCAACTCAATTATCAAATTCCATACCCTAATTTCTCCCCTCTTCCGCTTCTTATTCCTTCCTTCATTCTTTGTCAACATTGTCATTTTTGCCCCTTACTTTTCTGTGAACTTACTTCTTTACCCTTATATGTCCTTGCCAGGTGTAGTGTTCACTCTTTGTAGTATTCATTACAATACCAGGGGCCCAAAGTTTCACCTTGTCCTCAAGGTGGAAATTTCGGATGCTTGTATTTCCTCCAATGTCCAGCCCTTGGTTTCTGGAACCAACTTTGCCACAAAAACCATTGTTAATCCGCATACAACAGAAAACATGAAAAGATAAAATCCCTTCCCAGCTCCATTTCATTAGAAAATTAAAAGCGTATGAAATCACCAAAGTTCTAAACCAGTTGACTACCGTCACAAGACTACCAGCTGGACTCTTACTGATCATCGGAAATATCTCTGACATTACAATCCATGGAATTCCCCCATGCCTACTGGACTGATCTCCTTCAACAGTTGAAGGTCCTGCAATAAAAATGGGAAACGTCTGAAGAAGCAGCCCAAGCCTGTTCTTGTCGCTGAAATCATCAATAGTGATCTTTCGCCAGATTTATCCATCAAAAGTATGCCTAACTACGTCATGGGAACCTGAACAAGTACTATGCCTATGGTGCCAAATATACTTGAAAAACCAGCTGATATGAAAATAGCACTTGCATTATACATAATCTCAGTCACCCCTCCTAATTGCTGCAATACCATTAGACCAACTCCAACAAATAGCAAGTGAGCAAATTTCCTCTGGAATAAGTCAAAGAAGCTATTACAATTTACTTGAACTTGTGGTTGTGGTGGTAAACTGATCAAAGACTTTATGTTTACGTACTTCTCTTTTATGCTACGGTAGTCCAAACAATCTGATGCACCGACATTATCAAATTCTTTGAACATTGATGATTGTAAGTTAAAAGGAAGGCTATTATTGTCAAAATTGCATATGGCTGCAGTATCATCAATTGTTTGTGAAGACAAATATGGGTAGCTTGTAGCCATTTGGAAGTAACACTTGTAATTTGAGTAATTAGAAGTAGAAAAGCTAGTCATATTAGATGGACCTGGCTTAAGTGAACTTTTTGTAGTATCTGAGCTGAACTGAGCACCGTTGACAAGCGGATAATTTATCGTTTCAGAAGAAATCATGATTTCGTGCAAGTCCGAAGAGATCCAAGAATGAGAAAGAGCTCTATGTGCATTCGAGTAGGCTTTCTTAAAGATTCTACATATTTCATATGCATCATTGAGAGGAATGATATTTTTTTCCTTGGAGGGGACTGAGTTAGCGAGTGAAAGCAAGCAAAACTCATGCATCAGCAAGTCAGTTTTCATGCATTTGGCAGCTCTACCCGTGTATTTTATAATTTCAACATATTCTGACGATCTTTCTTGATTCTTTCCCCTAAGGCGCTTTAAAGCAGACTCAATGTCTTTCTCTCTACAAATCTTTGTCAGCCATATAGGGGCCTCTGGAACGAAGGGCAACCCCAGAAGATGTAGCAGACACTGAACAATTCCTAGTCTAGTCAGGAGACATACAAAGATATTTCCAACTAAAAACGGTACCAATATGCCACAACATATCATAAACTGATTAACCGTTATAAATTCTCCTCGAAGATTCTTTGGTGTTAATTTTGCTACGTATACAGGTACCACATATGAAAGAAGCCCAACGTTGTAACCCATTGACAGTGTTCCACAATCAAGCCACTAAGGACCCTTTAATAAAAATATTCCTGCCCAACCTAGGAAGCAGAATATCTCCGAAAATTCCATAGCACCTCTCCGACCAAATAGATCTGCTAGTTTTCCACTCATAAAAGCTCCTAGCATTGTTCCAATTGTCATTATCGAACCAAAAAGTGAATTATGTGCTAAAGAGAGACCAAGGTCATCCATAATCCCAGACTGTGCAGGTGATGAAAAGCCAATCTTGTCCTCAAAATATTTTTTCTCCAGTGCTATAATCTTCAATACACAAACAGGCTCCAAAAGGCAGAGTTTCACATCTTTAACCGGTAATTCATCAAACATTTGTGTTGTGTTAATGATATTCTTATGATAATTATATGATTTTGCTTGTAGTTTACCATACTCATTTTCATGAATCCTATAGGACATAATTGAATCAGCTCCGTTAATTTCACCGGTAGAATAGGTTTTCAAAATATTCTCAATCAATTCATCCGAGACAATAATGGAGATTATAGCCCGCTTAGTAAGTCGCGGGGTTTTAACACACACACTATTTCACCACTGTCCTCAAACATTCGAGGGCTTGACTTGGCAAGTTTTGACACTTGTAATTGGGTTAAATTCTCAATTGCAATATTAATTTTTTTATCAACTCTACCTAATTTATGCAGTTGATCAACAGCTAAAGTATTAGTAGGAGTATCAGAAGATTGCGTTACTTGATTTGAGCGCAACTCCCTTGATTGGAATTCTTCTTCACCAGCTTTATCAACCTTCATAACCATCTCCGAAAGCGCACGATGCATCGCTTCCACTCCTCTATCTACTACCTTAGACACTATCGCCGAAATCGACTTCTCCAGATCTGTGAACTTCTCTTCAAGTTGTTCCTCCCTTTGAGTCACCGTCGGCGGCCCCATTTCCGATCAACGCTCTGATACCACTTGTAATAAACTAGCCATAGATTATATGGAATTACCCTAGTCTATTACGATACTTACTCAGAATACGACTAATGGAACTAATAGAAGAACACAACAGTTTTGTGAATGTAAATTACAATGATGGACTTTCGAGAGGTCCTCTCTCTCCCAACCTAATTAGAATAAGACTAACTCAATTATCAAATTCCATACCCTAATTTCTCCCCTCTTCCGCTTCTTATTCCTTCCTTCATTCTTTGTCAACATTGTCATTTTTGCCCCTTACTTGAACTTACTTCTTTACCCTTATATGTCCTTGCCAGGTGTAGTGTTCACTCTTTGTAGTATTCATTACACTCAAACTTTCGGAAAAATGTATTTTCTAGCTGTTATCACATGAATCAACAAGACATGGTATAGCCAGGTGTAGTGTTCACTCTTTGTAGTATTCATTACACTCAAACTTTCGGAAAAATGTATTTTCTAGCTGTTTTCACATGAATCAACAAGACATGGTATAGTCATGGACTGATTTTTAACCTGCGACACTTGTATAGAGATATGGATTAGACCTGGATATACTCAATTTATTCCCAGAGGTAGTGCCAAATCCTTCTATTTCTTTTATTAGAGGAGAACTCCTAGAGCCTGTACATATATCTTCTCTAAGGTTTTGAATTTTAATAAATGACTGGCAACAAAGTAAAAAAAAACAGCCCCTATTGAAGAGTTATAGAAACAACCAGGTCCATGATGTAGATAGACTTAATAAAGAAGTAAATATGTAATTAAAAGCAATAAGAAGATAGCTTGGGTGGATTAACCGCAGGAAACCCATAGGAGATTGAACTGCAGAACAATCTCTACCCCAATAGATTTCTAACAGCAGAAGGAAGAACCTCAATAAGATAAACAATCTCAGTTGTATATATTTTCAAGCATAATTATACAAGGGACCAAAACACATATAAATAACCTAACAGCTGGGCTACAATAAGTGAAACTAACAACCAACCAACTACTACTAGGTAACAAATTAACTAGTTGGACTATATTCAACTGTCAACTACATAGTACATATAGTCAAATAATAGTAAAGAGGCACACTGATCCCTATGAACTCCATTTGATAACATATGTAAAAATTCTCCTTGATGTTCACTTTAGTTCCTCAAAGTTTTCCCCTTGTTGAAGAAGACAAGAACTAGGATTCACCCTCTTGTATATAATGTAACAGCAACCACCACTTATCATTCTCAAAATTGTTCTCCGATTTCTATTTCCTTTCTCTTTTACTCTCTCCTCTGATTTCCTTCTTGCTTCTCTTTTTTCTTAATCTAGTCATCTAGTCTGGTCTGTCTATTTAAATTTCTAAGCAGCAGTGTTTAGGAGACTGTAAAGACGGTGTGCAGGTCTTGTGACTGGGTTATGAAGATTATTTATGACGGTTTTGAGTAGGTAAGAAGGGTGGACAGCCACAGAAAATCTGGGTACTGATTGTAACAACTAGGGTTTCTGTTTGACAGTCATATTGGCTCAGAAATTTGATTAGTTCGATGAACAGTAGATCAAACTTTTAGGATAGAAATTCCAGGTTTCTCTGATGCCAACTGATGTAGGACAGGCTTGATAAAGAACTACCAATGGAATTGAAATTAATAAGAAGCCTTTGTGGATCAACCGCAGAAACTTCACTACCCAATTAATAACTTCGGGAGATTGAGCAGCAGAACAATCTCTACCCCAATAAATTTTTAACCGCAGAAGGAAGAAGCTCAATAAGATACATAATGTCAGTTTTATATATTGTCAAGCCTGATTTTACAAGGGTTATTGCAACAGCTGGAGTAACAAAAGTGTAACTAACAACTAGCCAACTACTACTAGATAACAAATAACATTTAACTAGTTGGACTGTTTCTAACTGCCGACTACATGTTACATATAGTCAAATAATATTGAAGAGGCATTACATTGTACATATAAAGTCCAGTTGACAACATAGGTAAAAGTTCTCCTTAATGTTCACTTTTGTTCCTAATCAGTCCATTAGTCCATGTTAAGTGGATGAAAATATTATTCCAGCAACAGGGTTAGACATGAATATAACTTCATATCTAGATAAGGTCAGGCATAAGCAATGAACTAAAAAGTACATTTCTGATAGAAGTGTGAATTGTTTAACTCACCTAACCACTTTCTGAGATAGTTTTCACAAATACACAGTAACAATAGTTATGTCATAAAAATCTAAAGGAAGAGATGCAATCACAACAATAGAATAATTTGCAAGTAAAAACTAATGTAAGCTACTCGCAACTAGCTACTTGGATCATCAGAAAGCGAAATTGATATAACATAATACATACTTTAATTAGAGTTATTAGACTTTAAATAAGTGTTCGCTGGCTAAAAGACTAAAAAATCAGGAAAATATAGATGCATATGTAACTGGGGTCTATAGATGTGATAACAGGACACAGGAGAGGAAGAGAGAAGATTATTGATTCAAATAGATAGTTATTGACGAATTTAACATTGATTAAGCAGATATTTCATGATTGTAAAGCCTAAAACAGATGCCTAATTCTTGCACAGCAAACAATTATGCACCAAGTAATGACAAATCAACTTCCATTTCATGTGTAAGAGTAGGCTGCGAACATACATATCCAACACGTAAAGTTATTGCCTCTTTGTCATTTGCCCAAGGAGAAAATCCTGAAAACAAGGAAGAAGAATAATAATTTAAAAGTTAGCTAGACTCATCTGAACAGCCATATTCCCTCATATGGGAATCTGAAGTCATACCTTTTCTATTTATCTTGGAATAATAGAGTTAAAATGACATGTCTTAAGTCAGAATAATATAGGGTCAGTAACATGAGAACATGAAACTATATAGAATAGAGCTGAAACTTCTTAGTGGATCCCAACCATGGTTGTCACGTCGATAAGTCGAGTCGAGTCGATGGAGGTCCAGCTTGTCTAGTCGAATAGTCGTGGACTAGTGTCACTAGTCGCTGACTAGTTGACAAATTAATAATAGTTAATTAAATAATATACAATAATATTTATCTTTTATACGTGGCTTTCCACAACAGAAGTCTAACATTCTCGTACTCATATGTATATCAATCAAAAAATAGAAATATTAAACACAAACATATCTATTTTCCCTTTTATATACTCACATTATTAATCTGACTATAAAAATATATTAACTGATTATACTACATAAATATTCAGTTTTAATCAATTATACATACATAAACACACCTACATAAAGATATATAAGTTGAAATTAGCATGTTGCTGATGCTTAGTTGGTTTTTAGACTTATTTTTATTTTTATCGTTTTAAAGTTTGATTAGATTTTGCACTTGCGGTCGACCAAGTCGACCGAATAGTCGACAATTTGCAAGTCGAGCTCTCCAGTCGACTTTCTCAAACCAACTAGTCGACCTCCATGACAACAATGATCCCAACACAAGATTAAATTATAACTCTGGGAGGCATATAACTAATAAGTCACACACATGCAAACTGAAAATTATTGAGAAGTTGATTTATAAAAACCATAGGAAACACAAACAACCTCGTGGCAGTTTAAAATTTCCATAATTGCCGCTTACATGTTTTCTCCCGAATGAAGGAAATTCAGACACTGTAACAACAAAATTATAGTTAATTGCAACAGATGAACAAGATTTCAGCAAACAATGAAGATGAAAAATAAGAATTTGTTCAGGAAGCAAGAAAATTAAGGCCCTAACTGAAGAGCAGTTTTTGGCTCTAAATTTGTACTGTAATTATGTTTTCGAATATGTTGTACAAACTGATGTCTGAATATTGTACCAACTGCTGTCTGCTGATACAAAAATAAAGTCGTGCAAATATATCTATAAAAAAGGTGGCCGACTTACTAAAACATCTCCTCCAAATACGTCACAGCAATAATAGCTAATCAATTACCATTTTTAACTAAAACCTGTTAACTTTTCTATATATTTCAGCTAAAACATCTCTTTCTCTAAAAAAAATCACAGGTCTATTTAATAAAATAGAATATTCATATTATAATTATTAATAACTAACTAAATATATTCTCTAACTAAAGCACATTCTATTTTTTTCTAACCAAATCCCCTAACCCTTTTTTTCCAAAAGTAACATATATTAAAATAAAATAAAAATGTTATAATTATTACTAACCAATCAATTACCATTTTCAACTAAAGCACATGAGCAACAAAGTAAGAGAAATGAACATATAACACATAATTTAGAGGTGGTAAACCCAGTCAAGAAAGGTTAACATCACAAATTCAGCTGATATGAAGAATGTAATAATACAAAGCAACACAAAAAAACACAAAAAATATCAACCTGTGATATCTTCCAGCCTTCGAATGAATGCTAATTGAACCAAAGCACCTGCAGAAACATATATATATATATATATATATATATATATATATTACCAATTAGAAATTGTGTAGTACAAAAATACGTTCCCATTTAATATATTTCAATTATAGAATTACAAAACAAATAAATTATGTAATTTATAAATGAAAACAAATTATTATAGTTGACAAAGACTAAAATAGAGGGAACTAATATAAATAATTTTGATTTACAGATTATACATTTTAATTTGTTTTGTAATTCTATGTACCCGAATATGTTCTGGGATGAGAAAAATATGAATAAAAAAGTAATGCAACTATATATACCCCGAATATGTTTGATATTTTGATAATAAGAAATAAAACATAGATGAAGATTGGCTGGGGGTACCCAAGATGATGCAGAGAGTAACAAGTGTAAGCAATCCAAACACCATTTTCATCGAAGGACGACCAACAACAAAACCCATTTCAATTCAATTCTTAGCTATGGATGCGGAACTGATTTCTGATGTGTCCCCCCTGTTCCTGTGTATTTATATATTATATCCTGCCTGTATCCTATGTATGTATATGCGCAAATCTCAACTGGATTCACCCCTTTTTTTTCTTTTCTTTTCTTTTTATGTACCCCGCGGCGCCCCCAGATTTTGCGGGATTCATTCCTTTTAATGGGCTCGACTCGCTTTATTTAGTTAATTGAGTTGAGTTTAGATATATGTTTTAATTCGTTTAATTAAATGAGTCGGTTCAGCTCCATTCATGAACTTAGATATTTGTTTAGACTCGATTAAGTGTAAATTTAAACGAATTGGTTCCCACGATTGGTTAAAACCGTCTCGTTTAGCTAAACTAGCATCTCCGGCTTGTAAAATTATGAGTCCACGGGCAGAGGTTCGAATAGTTAATCGAGTTGGTTTGGCTCCAGTCGATTAAACTCGACTCAAATTACGTTTCGCTCAAAACTTGTCTCGCTCGACCCGAATTACAGCCCTGTAATGTATATATGTCTTATCGATTTAATAAATTACTTTTAAACGTATGGTTTACATACAGAAAAAAATGTAATAAATTAATTATAGTTAAGACGGTAAATAACCTGAACCGAA
The DNA here is from genome assembly GCF_009905375.1 of Apium graveolens. NCBI lineage: Eukaryota > Viridiplantae > Streptophyta > Magnoliopsida > Apiales > Apiaceae > Apium > Apium graveolens. The sequence continues at coordinate 43,554,908 of NC_133655.1, read as the reverse complement.
CTTGTTAGATATTGAATATAACACACAGGGGGTGAATGTGTTTTGGATATTTTTAACTTTTTTTACAACTATTTGGAATGGTGCACAAAGTTGTCTTATTTGTAGAGATATTGTGTTTAACATAATAAACAAAGCATTCACAATAAACACAGTATTTTCAAAATTCACTTAACTTTGTATTCAAATTAAGTATGTCTTGCTACAATCCTGGGTTCTTTGTAGGTAAAGAACTTAGCTTCTATCTTGAGAGAGTTACAAGAAAAATTAGATCTGTTTGTTACAAACTAAAACAAAGGACCGGTGTTTACTTTATAGATTAGTAAACACAGGTTTACACAGCATGCAATAAGATGTACTAAACACTACTTTAAGTTATCCCTAAAGCTTTTCATTTTGTGGCTTAGTAAATCTTTGCAAATCGTGTAGGTCTGTGACTTTCCTTTGTCGGTGAATCTTGGCTTTTGATCTTGCATTCTTCAAGCGCTTTTGATCTTGCATTCCTCAAGCGGCTTTTGTAGACTTTTCAATCTAAGTGATTAGATCGTTTGTTGATTGATAATCTTGAATATTTAACTTGTCTGTATTCTGTACTTGAGGTTCATATCGAAATCTCCAGTTTGTTGTATAGAGAACTGACATCTCGATAAATATAATGGCTTATCGAGATCTCTAAGTTCTCTATAAGTGTCTTGACTTGTCAAGGTCTCTGAGTTCTCTATAAGTAATTTGGCTTGTCGATGTCTCCAAATTTCTACATGTAAAAATACCTTGTCAATATCTCTAAGATCTCTATATGCATTTTGCATTGTCGATATCTCTAAGATCTCTAATGAGAAATTGACTTGTCGATATCTCCAATCTTCATATCTTCATTTGTCTTATCGATATCTCTTAGTTCTCTATATGCTAAAATAACTTGTCGATATCTCCAATATTCATATCTTCATTTGACTTGTCGATATCTGTGAGACTTCTCTATAAGCTATTTTGGACTTCTCGATAAGTCATTTTGGAGTTCTCGAATGACTTCCCTGTATGACTTGATCTGTGACTTGTCGATAACTTGACTTAGAACATTTTTCTTAAAACAAATTTATCCAACTCCTAGCTTCTTCACCTTTTCTATGAGGCATGATCTTTTGATCTTCTTCCAGAGTTTATTCTTAGGCTTGAGACTGTTTATAGAAAAATACTCCAGTCTGATCTTTAACATTTTTACAAATTTGATGAGGATCAATGAATGAATATGTTAATTTGGATTTGGTTATGTGTGCTCGTGGTGATGTTCAATTGGAGAGAACGCAAACATGGGTTATGCAGTTTACTTGGACAACAAGGAATAAAGGAGTGATGCATGAAGTTGGACAAGTAGCTGATTATTATATAATTATTAATTAAAATTTTGCTTACAAGTTTTTACCTTTCACTTGAAAGGGTTTTTCTTGTTTTAAGCACTTAAGATTTTATTTTCCTATTTGGATTTGGTTTTTGTTTTTTTTCTATTCAGATTTGGTTTTTGAATTTGTTTCCTGGAAGGATTCAGATATTGGCTAATTCAAGCTGATATTGAATTTCTCTTGGAATCCTGTTGGGTTTGAGTTATTGTCTAAGCCTATAAATACCCTGTTGTGAATATGTTGTGTACTTGATGATCACTTAAACAAAATGTCTAAGTAGATTTTACTTAGTGAAATAATGTAGCACTCGACAGATAAGAGTTTTAGTCTCGACGGATAACTCATTAAGTCCCGACGGATGATTAACTTATTATCCATCGAGTGAGTAGCTTATGTAATAATAAGTTTGTAGCACAGTGATGTATGCACCTTTGTATAGAATCTGTAGTAGCATATAACTCATGTTGACTTTAACTAGATATGCAGAATAGGTTGATTAACTGTACATAAGCAATGTCTTGTAATTCTGTATAAGTGAAATGAAGTCAAGTGCCAAAATAGCTACCGACGGATGATTAACAAAGCTTCGACGGATGATCAAATGACTATCAACGGATGTTTAACATAGCAGTCGACGGATGATCAATTAAGTCATCGACGGATGATCTGAAAGTCGACGGATGATCATATCAAGATTCAAACATCAGTTGAACAGTGAAAGCTGACACACAGCCGTCGAGTTGGATACAAACACACTGTGGAAGCCCATTAACTGGGTAATAGAGGATGAAAAGCAGCAAAGATCATGACTGTTAGATTTTATATTTGTTCAGTTCTTTTGACTTTGTAATCTTGGTAATATATAAACCAAGAGAGTAGCAAATAGAAAAATAACTGAGATAGCTGAGAAACATAAAAACAGAGAAATCTTTGTAAGCATAATCTTTAGCATTTCCTGTATTCTCATCAGTTCTATTTTGTAAGCAGCTGTGAGCATCTCTGCACACAGAGTCCTCTCGATATATTATATATATCTCTGGTGGAATTGTTTAAATCCACCAGAAAGTTTTTAAAGACTCTTGTTTTTAATTACTTATGTTTTGATTCATTCAAGTTTACATTCCGCATTGTGCTAATCAAAACAAATATATCCATAATCGAGTTGAACATTTTTATTTCAAGAAAAAGGTTCAAGAATTCCATTCAACCCCCCTTCTGTAATTCTTGCTATATTGTTAAGGGACTAACAATTGGTATCAGAGCAAACTCTTAATCTACAAAGAGTTTAAAGATCAAAACAATTCAGCAAGATGAACAAGAAAGATGTTGGAGTCAAGATTCCTTTTCTTGATAAAGATAATTACCATCATTGGAAGGTAAAGATGCATCTTCATATGCTTTCTCAAGATGAGGCCTATGTGGACTGCATAGAAAGAGGCCCTCATGTTCCAATGAGAGCTGCAACAGGAAATGAACCATCTGTTCCAAAGCCAAGGCATGAATGGTCTGATCCTGATATTGAACAAGTCAGGAAAGATAAAAAGGCCATGAACATTCTGTTCAGTGGTGTTGATGCAGACATGTTTGATAACATTATAAACTGCAAGACTATCAAGGAAGTTTGGGACACAATACAGATAATTTGTGATGGTACTGAGCAAGTAAGAGAAAATAAAATGCAGCTCTTGATTCAACAATATGAGCATTTTCACAATGAAGAAAGTGAGTCACTCACTGACATTTTTAGTAGATTCCAAAAGCTACTAAATGCTCTTAAATTGCATGGAAGAGTCTATCAGACTAAGGACTCCAATCTGAAATTTCTCAGATCTCTTCCAAAGGAATGGAAACCAATGACAGTCTCATTGAGAAACTCACAAGATTATAAGGAGTTTACTTTGGAGAGACTGTATGGCATTCTGAAGACCTATGAGCTCGAAATAGAGCAGGATGAAAGAATGGAGAGAGGAAAGAAGAAAGGAGGATCCATTGCACTAGTTGCTGATCTGGAAAAGGAGAAGGAAGTGAAGATGGAAGCTGTGGAATCAACTTCAAAGGCCTGTGAAAGCAAGGGTAAAGGGCTAGCTGCAGAAAATGAAGATTCATTGAGCCAAGATGACATGGAGGACATTGATGAGCACCTAGCATTCCTTTCAAGAAGATTTGCCAAGCTCAAGTTCAAGAAGAACTTTGGAGCTGCCAAGCCAAATAGAAACATGGTGGATAAATCAAAATTCAAGTATTTCAAATGTGGCTTGGCAGGGCATTTTGCAAATGAGTGTAAAAAGTCAGATTTCAGCAAGAAAAGATTTGAGTTTGTAGATTACAAGCAAAAATACTTTGATCTACTCAAACAAAAGGAAAGGGCTTTTATCACACAAGAGAATGACTGGGCAGCTGATGGCTTGGATGAAGATGAAGATGTCAGCTATGTCAATCTAGCCCTTATGGCCAAGTCTGATGAAATAGAGACAAGTTCCTCAAGCAATCAGGTAATCACTACAAACCTTGCACATTTATCTAAAGCTGAGTGTAATGATGCAATAAATGACATGTCTACAAAATTGTATCATTTGCGTGTTACACTTAAGTCCCTCACTAAAGAAAATGCTAAAATCAAAGAAAACAACTTGTTTTTGAGTGAGAGGAATAATGTGCTTGAGTCTCAGTTTGTTGAGTTTGAGAAACTAAAAATTGAGTGTAGAATTGCCAAGGAGAAATTAACCGAGTCCTTGAAAAAGGAAGAAATTTTAAAGAAGCAGCTCGATTGTGAACAAGAGGTGATTAAAGCATGGAAAACATCCAGAGATGTTCATGCTCAAATCACCAAGGTTCAAGGAATCGAGTCTTTTTGTGATGAAGCCTGGAAAAAGAATAAGGAGAAACTAGAACCTATTTTGGTAGATGGGTTGCTGACAGATGTAGACTCGACGGATGATGAGGACTATCCGTCGGATAACAAAAAGTGTTATCCGTCGAATGATAAAAATCCTCATCTGTCGGCTGTAAGCAAACCCATTAGCAAAGCCAAATTAACCAAGCTAAATGATAAGTATGGGTCTGTTTCCAAGAACTTTGTTTCAGGAGAGTCAAGTCAAGCCAAGAAAGGGAAGAAGGCCAATGTTGGTCAGATGACTGTCAAACAGTTAAGTGACAGACTTGAGAAGATAGAGGTAAAAACAGAGACTAAAAAGAAAAACAATAGGAATGGTAAAGTAGGGATTAACAAACACAATAACTACACACCTGACAAATATGCTCCTAGAAAAATCTGTGTCAAGTGTGGTAGTGTAAATCATTTGTCTGTTAATTGCAAATCTGCCATGCCTACTCCCATATCTGTTCAGCCTCAATTCTCTAACATGAATGCCATGCCTCCCATGCCTGTTAATGCTATGCCTACACAGAACATGAATGCACAATTTGCTAATATGACATTTGCACCTAATCCATATTATGCTGCATACAATATGCCTCAAATGCCATTTAGCATGCCTTACTGGAATAACATGTGTGCACCAAGCATGCCATTTCCTGTTAGCCATAACATGCATGATAATTCTGTTGCATTCAGTGGTTTCAAAGGCCCAACCCAAATGACTAAGGAAGAATCTGAAATTCCTAAGTCAAATGAGTTAAGACCTAAGAAACAGAAGAAGAAAGCTAACAAGGCAGGACCCAAGGAAACTTGGGTACCAAAATCAACTTGATTTGATTTTGATGTGTGCAGGGAAACAGAAGGAATCTTTGGTACTTGGATAGTGGTTGTTCAAGACACATGACTGGTGATTCTACCCTGGTCACAGAGTTTGAAGAGAGAGCTGGCCCAAGTATCACTTTTGGAGATGACAGGAAAGGTTATACTGTGGGATATGGCTTGATTTCAAAGGACAATGTCATCATTGAAGAGGTTGCCTTAGTGGATGGTCCCAAACACAATCTGTTGAGTATCAGCCAGCTTTGTGACAAAGGCAACTCAGTAGCCTTCAACAAAGAAACCTATGTTGTGATTAATAATCAAAACAACAAAGTGGTTCTCATGGTGTGAGAATAGGAAATATGTACCTAGCTGACTTCAACTCAACTAAAGCAGAATCTGTAACTTGTCTTCTGAGTAAATCAAGTCAAGATGAAAGTTGGCTATGGCACAAGAAACTATCCCATTTGAACTTCAAGACCATGAATGAGCTGGTAAAGAAAGAGCTAGTTAGAGGCATTCCTCTGGTGGAGTTTACAAAGGATGGACTGTGTGATGCCTGCCAAAAAGGGAAGCAGATTAAAGCATCATTCAGGAAGAAACTTGATTCAGCAATTGAAGAGCCTCTGCAACTGCGTCACATGGATTTGTTTGGACCAGTCAATGTATTGTCAATTTCAAAGAAAAGATTTTGCCTAGTAATTGTAGATGATTTCTCAAAGTTCTCTTGGACCTATTTCCTAAAGTCCAAAAATGAGGCTAGTGAAATCATCATCAATCACATAAGGCAAGTTAACAATCATCCTGATTTCAAAGTTAGAAGAATCAGGAGTGACAATGGAACTGAGTTCAAGAACTATGTCATGAGAGTATTTTGTGAGGAAAATGGGATCTTGCATGAGTTTTCAGCAGCAAGGACTCCACAACCAGATGGAGTAGTAGAAAGAAAGAATAGATCTCTTATTGAAGCTGCAAGGACAATGCTTGAAGAATCAAAATTACCAACTTATTTCTGGGCTGAAGCTGTAAACACTGCATGCTACACTCAGAACATCTCTCTGATTAATCAAGCAAGATGCATGACACATTATCAATTGTTCAAGAACAAGAAGCCAACTCTAAACTTTCTTCATGTCTTTGGCTGTAAATGCTATATTCTGAGAAATCAAACTGATCAAAATGGGAAGTTTGATGCTAAAGCAGATGAAGGAATTTTTGTTGGATATGCTGTTGGTAAAGCATATAGAGTCTACAATCTAAGAACCAACATTGTTGTTGAATCTATACATGTTGTGTTTGATGATAAAAAGATTGAAGGACTAAAAGATGGAGATTACCATGAAATCCTCAAATTCGACAATGTTGAGATGGTCAGTGATGAAAGTGATGATGAGAGTGATCAAGAGACAGTGTCTAAGGATAATGCAGACAAATCTACCACAAATGAAGCACAAAACTCAACATCCGTCGAGTTACATAATGCTTCATCCGTCGGAAGGCAATCTGCATTATCCGTCGGAAGGCAACCTGCCTCATCCGTCGGTACTCAAAATTCACCATCCGTCGGGTTATCAAAAGGAGCAGGAAGTCAAGGCAGATCACCCATAGAAAGTACCCCTATCTCAAATCAAAGATCCACAAACTCAGGGGGAGTTTCTAGCAATCAAAACTCAATCACACATCAAGACAACATTGAGGTCTCTTCATCTAGGGCTAATCTACCTCAACCAAGAAAATGGACAAAAGATCACCCCTTTGAACTGATTATTGGTGATCTTTCTTCCAGAGTTCAAACCAGGAGAGCAACTCAAGAAGAATGTCTATACAGCAGCTTCCTGTCTAAGGAAGAACCAAAAAAGGTAGAAGAAGCCTTGTTAGATCCTGATTGGATTTTAGCTATGCAGGAGGAGCTAAACCAATTTGAAAGGAATAAAGTATGGAAGCTGGTACCCAAGCCTACAGGAAAGAATCCAATAGACACCAAATGGGTATTCAGAAACAAGATGGATGAAAATGGCATAGTAGTAAGGAACAAAGCAAGATGGTTGCTAAAGGCTATTGTTAGCAGGAAGGGATAGATTTTGATGAAACATTTGCTCTTGTTGCAAGACTTGAAGCCATCAGAATCTTCTTAGCCTATGAAGCCCATGCCAATTTCAAGGTATATCAAATGGATGTCAAAAGTGCCTTTCTGAATGGAGATTTGGAGGAAGAAGTGTATGTAAGTCAACCTCCTGGCTTTGAAGATTCAAATTTCCCAGAGTATGTCTATTATCTACTGAAAGCACTTTATGGACTGAAGCAAGCACCTAGAGCCTGGTATGACACTTTATCAAAGTTCCTTTTGGAAAATCACTTCACAAGAGGTACTGTAGATAAAACTTTATTTTTCAGAATTGTTAATGGCTCTAGCATACTTGTTCAAATTTATGTAGATGATATTATATTTGGCTCTACAGATGAGAAACTTTGTAAAAAGTTTGCCAAACTGATGCAAAGTAAGTATGAAATGAGTATGATGGGAGAACTAACTTACTTTCTTGGTTTACAAGTTAAGCAAGTTAGTGATGGAATATTCATTAGTCAAACTAAATATATTTTTGATCTTTTAATGAAGTTTGATCTAATGGATTGCACATCTGCAAAAACTCCCATGGCCACTGCAACTAAGCTTGAACTAAACACTACTGAAAAGTCTGTGGATATTTCAAGTTATAGAGGCATGGTTGGCTCACTTCTGTACTTAACAGCTAGTAGGCCAGATATAATGTTTGCTACATGTTTATGTGCTAGATTTCAGGCTGATCCTAGAGAGTCTCACTTGATAGCTATTAAGAGAATTTTCAGATATCTCAAAGGAACACCAAAACTTGGCATTTGGTATCCTAGAGATTCTGGTTTTGATCTAACTGGTTATTCAGATGCAGATTATGCAGGTTGCAGAATTGATAGAAAAAGCACAATAGGAACCTGTCAATTTTTAGGAGACAAGCTTGTGTCCTGGTTCAGTAAAAAGCAAAATTCAGTTTCTACTTCTACAGCTGAAGCTGAATATATTGCTGCTGGCAGTTGCTGTGCACAGATTTTATGGATGAAAAATCAATTGCTAGACTATGGTTTGTAAGTTGAAAGGATTCCTATTTTCTGTGACAACACAAGTGTAATTGCCATCACTGAAAATCCAGTGCAACATTCAAGGACAAAGCATATAGATATCAAGTACCATTTCATAAGGGAACATGTAATGAATGGTACTGTAGAGTTACATTTTGTTCCAAGTGAGAAGCAACTTGCAGATATTTTTACCAAGCCACTGGATGAATCCACCTTTTTTAGGTTGGTAAGTGAGTTAGGTATGCTTAATTACTCTTGAATTTATCTGAATTACTTTGCAAGTTGAAAAGTAGCCAGAAATTTAGTTGATTTTTAGTCTTGGATGAAATTTTGGCTAAGTCAAAATTTGCATCTCGACGGATGACCATTATCCATCGGGTTGAGTCATCCGTCGATATACAAATTATAAATAAAAATCAATTACTTTTCTAGAATATTTTAAAGCTCGACGGATAACAGTTTATCCTCATCCGTCGAAGTGTCTAAATCTTAACCGTTAATTCCCTGAACATTATCCATCGAGTATACTACAGTTTGTAAGCATTATACGACGGATAATGGGTGGAATTTTTACAGTTTATTTTAAAATGGCTATTTTAGGCAATTTCTATTGGGTAATTTACTTCTCTTTATTATTTTTATCCGTTGATTTTGAGTAAAGTATAAAAGCTTATTTCATTCTAATCATTTTCTTTTATCATTCTCAAATTCAACTGTGTTATTTCATTCTCTCTCAAGCAAAAATCCTCTTTCTCTTCAAGCTTTTCTTCTCTAACAATGGCACCCGTAGTGAAGATCATGTCACAGACTGGGTTCATATATGAGAAGAATAACTTCACTGCTTTGGTCAATAAGGGTATTCAGCAATCAGAAGACTATCATAAGATGATGGACTTCGTGAAGAACTGCAAGTTAAGTTTTGCCATGCTGGAATCACCCACAATTTATTGTGAAGTTGTTGAAGAGATGTGGACAACAGCAATCTACAACTCTACTGACAAAACCATCACTCTGACCATCAAAGGTAATGAATTCTGTATCAATAGTGATGTAATAAAAGCATGTTTCAAGATTCCTGATGATAATGTAACTGCACCACACACTGACAATGATATTGTCAATATGCTCAATTTCATTCATTATGCACTTCCTACTACAAAACTAAGTGAAATTAGAAGACTAGGTCTTAGGAAGGAATGGAGTTATTTGTGTGATGTTGTAACTAAAGTCTTTTCTGGAAAAATCAGTAATTTTGATTCTGTGAACATTTTCATGCTTAACATGCTATACATGCTAGTTACAGACAAATATTACAATTTCAGTGACCTTGTTGTGTATGAGTTAGGTTTTAAACTAGGTGACTTAGCCAAAAGAGGAAAGAATATTTACTATGCTAGATTTTATATGCTTTTGGCTAACCATCTTTGTCAACAGATTGTGCTTGAGAACCCAAACAACAAATTAGCTTGTTGGGTTCAAGAGAGAAGAATCATTGCAGACTTGAACAGAGCCAACCATCACAGGGATGTGCCAATGTTCTATTTCCCTGCAATGCTGACACCTCAGGTAAGTGAGGTAATTTCATCCATACCCTCAACTATTCCAATTTCTTCTATTTTTTTGACTTCAGGCATAGCTATGGCAACTGTGACAATGACCAAACAGTTGTCTACCAAAGCTGCCAAAACAACTGCAATTTCTAAATCCAAATCAAAGAAAGCCCCCTCTGGTATCTCTCAAAAGGTACCAGTTGAAAAATCTACCAAAGCCAAAGAGGGGAGTGTGAAGGAGGGTAAGATAGGTGAGGGAAGGGGTGAACATCAAAGAAACCCCAAGGATAAGGTTGGAGAGTTGAGTGAATCCCAGCCTAGCCACACTGCAGTTTCCCAACAAACTGCAGTGCTTAAAAAGGACAAAAGCTCACTTCTAGCTGCATCCTCCCAAAAGGATGTGGCTATTGAACAAAGCTCTCATCCAAGAGCACATGCCAAGAGGGTTAGGGACACAAGCTCACCCCAAACTTACACTAGAAAGAAGAAATCCAAAACAACTGGGGATGCACAGGGCACACACTTAGTGCAAACTGGTGCTAAAGACACAGTCCCTGCACCTTCTTAAATTCAGATTGATGTGGCTCCAATCAATATGGAGTCGCAGCCAAAATCTCTCATTATAGAAGCCACTGAAACACAATACTCACCAACTAACTCACTGGAAGTGGACATGATAAACACTTCAATTCCTGATTCCCCTTCTTTAACTCTGTTGGGGAAGCCAAAATCTAGTGCAAGTGAGCATCATCTTTTAGATGATTTGTTGGCTCACTTGCCAATTCTTTCAGATTCTATTGTGACATCTGTGCCTCAAATAACTTCAATCAACACAGAGTCAACAATAGTTTCTCTTCCCACCTCATTCATTTCTACTCTCTCGATGGATATTGCTCATCCGTCGAGTAGTGATTGTATCCCGACGGATAAGCTTAACAGCAGTTATCCGTCAGATAGCTTTACCACTCACCCGACGGATATCACTTATCCGTCGAGTGTCTCTGCACAACTTCAAACTTCAATAATTTCAAGTGCAGAAGATTTGGTGGTAATACAATCACTCTTAGGACTGAGAGAGGAGAGTGCATTGAGTGAGAGGCTGGGTTGCTCCCAGGAAAAAGGAGAGGAAAAGAGTGAATCTCAGCAATCCATTCATTCAGGATTGGCAAAAGTGAGTGAGAGGAGTCCCACCTTAGTAGGTGAAGGTGAGGGTGTGAGGGTGGGGAGCCAGGGTGAGACCCTGATGCAACAAAAGAGAGAATATGAGAGAAAGGCAGGTATTGGAGAAATAAGGATGGAACCAGCCATTGCTAGTGAGTCAATGATTGTGGATGATGCTGAAAAGGAAAGACAATTTCAGCAACATTATAAAGCTGTAATTGATAACATTTCCTTGGATGCTGACACTTTTACTCACCCTGTTTCAGCCTATCAATTGTTGGCTGCTCAGGGCAATGTGGAGGCAGAGCAGACTTTGAATTTAGTGCACACCACAGAATCTCTTCAAAGAGATAAAGCTGCTGTGAACAGAATGCCTTCTCAAGCTGGAGAGCCATCTGAAGAATTTGGAGTAAATTCTGATGATGATGACTCTGGCTCTTTGGATGGAAGCATGAACTTAGGGGGAGCTGAAGGCCCAAGTTCTGCTTTAAGTTTACCTGAATGGGCATGGGCAAAGGATTCTACACCAGGACAATTTGAGGTGTCTTTGGTCAAACAAGTAATAGCTATTCAACAGGCCCTTCAGGAAATTTCAGATGCTGGTACCAAGGTTGTTCTTCAAGCTCACATGGACTCTCTACATCTAATGAAGATCCAGCACTTAAGACAGAATCTCAGTGTGGATGAATTGAAAAGGGATATAGCTGACTTGAAGACCAATAACTCTGAGAAGCTGGATTCAGTAATGCCATATGGTACCATGCAAGATCTATTACTGAGATTAAGGAGAGAATCAGATTCTGACAAGAAGATAGCCAAGCTAGAGAACAGAGTTCAAGTTATTGAGAATTCAGTGGCTCTACTTCTTCAAAATCAACAGACTCAGACAAATCTTCTTATACAACTGGCTAAAGCACAAGGCCTAACTCCTCCACTTGATGATAACAAAAAGGGGGAGAGAGAATCAAGTAAGGGGGAGAAAGGACCAACTGAGGGGGAGAAACTTCTAGTTCAAATCAGCAAAGTAATTATACCTTCAATTACTATCTCCAAGCCACCAGTTGCAGATGGTATAGATCTTATCAATGCAGCAGCAGAAAATTTGAAAGATGCTGATAAAGGAAAGTTGACTCTGATCAACTGGAAAAAGATTGATGAGGACATACAGAAAAAGTTTGAATTAGTCAAGGAACCAGTTCAGTCAGCCATCCATCACTCTCATGTCAAGCCAATCAGTGTGAATGAGATGAGCATGAACTATCTGGAGAAAGGACAATCTTCCAGCATCAAGACTACAAAGGCTGAGATAATTCTAAAACCAAGGGCAAACTATCCAAAGTCATCTTTGAAGAACCCTATGGATACTGTGTATAAGACACCCAGAAATCTATTGTCAAGATTCTGTCAAGATCTATTGTCTTCTACAAAGATCCAGTTGATTCAGCCTCAAGAAAAAGAATTGCAAAGATATTCAGAAATGGGAAGAAAATTTGTGTGGTAGCTGGACATCCACAATTTGCTCATGCAAAGAAAGAAGAAAAAGCCAGATTGAAGCAGGAAAAGAGGCAAGCTGCTCTAGATGCAAAGAAGTCTAAACAAAAGAAAGAACAATTTGCTATCTTGGCCAAGCTACAGGCTGTGAATTCTTCTCAACAAATTCCCTCTCAACCATCTCAAGCTACTGAATCAAAGAAGAAGATTGAAGAACAGAAGAAATCCCCAAGAAAGAAAGAACTGGCTAAAAGAACAAAAAGGAAATTGGATGTTGTTGACAAGGAATTGGAAGATCAATTTCCTAAGGAATCCACTCAAGCTAAAACTCAATCATCAAAGCCCTCTGTGGTATTTGAAAATATAAGGGTGGTGGACCCCTACAGGAACATACATGGAGAGCCTATTGTGCCAAAAGATGAGCCAATAGAGTGGGATAAATTACCAATTCCTGACTTCAACTTGCCAATTCTTACTAAGCCAAGAAGGACAAAGTCAAGGGCAGTCAAGAAAGTGAAGTTGTCACCTCTCAAATCCAAGTCAGTAGTCAAAGCTCAACCCAAGGTCAACAGGGGAGATGTAACACCCCCAAATCCGGGGTCGGGGATCCGGGTTGTCACGAGTTCCATTTCCCTTAATAACACCCAATCTTAATAAATAATCAACTACTCTGTACTGTGACCCCACAATAAACACACACACCACAAGTTATAGTCTCAGAGATGAACACTCAAAAATAACACAAGTCCTTATGTTCCACAATTATAAACCGTTACACCTTAAAAAGGTTCTGAATAAATTTACATATTCCTTGCCATTATTACAATTCATATTATACATAAATCTGGTACATCAAAAGTTGAAAGCCTAGCCTATTGGTAGCTCCTACCTCAGCTACAACGACATCAACGCCTATAGGAAACTGCGGAATGTTTCCTATCCGCTCGCGAATTGGGAGCTTGGTCCTGTTCATCTTGTCTATCTGATGTTGTGTGATGAAAGAAGAAAGCAAGGGTGAGCAGCAAGCCCACCAAAATAATATGTATAATGATTAACAATATATATGAGCCTACTCATAATACTCATGAAAGTCTTGGTCAAAAGAAATGAACCAAGTTTGATATCTTAATGCGATGAAGTCGCAAAATATTCAGTATATATACATATATACTTTTCAAAATATGGGAAGTCCTCTTCCCTGCATAATACACACAGAGTTCCAGTGTATAACTGTATAAAAATATCGTTGCAAGGTGATCTCATATATCTAACCTTGTCTCAACGTTTTTCTGAAAATCTTTGATATGCATAAGATAATCATTAACTAGATATAAGTTGAAAATATAAAGTTACAAGATACCCCAATATACTTATATCTTTTCCAAATATTAATTGAACTACCACCGTTCAAGTTATAATCAGTTCAAAAGTTCATCACATAGATGAGACTACAAGACAAGATTTGAATAGATTCAATCTTTGAATATCATTATAAATAATGAAGTTACGAGATACTTCATTAAATCCCGATATATATATACACCTATATATATATATTTCATACACTCCTTGAAAACCTCTGTTATGAAAATTATAAACAGAGTTGCAATATCCAATGAATTTGGAAAGGAGAAAACCTTGGCATAAATCTGATATCTTGCTGATCAGGCAAAGATACCAATAAGTAACCTTTTCTACTAGTAGATGGACGAATTCCCCACTGGTCATCACCCTGGTCGCAATAGGACCTTATGCTGGACTGCCACTCAGCCACTTATGCATTTGATGGACTCCCACTGAGCCACTTACACTATCATGGATGCCCACTGAGCCCATGTTGCTTATGCCGACTCGATAGATGGACTTACTTCCCGAACGTTGGGTAAGTAATCAATTCATTTACCAAAACTGCAACCTTGTTGCGAATATAAAATACACCATAGAGCCGGATCCCTCAGGTTTTGAGCGAGTATTTAAATCCCCTTTAAAAGGAAGATCTTAATTATAAAAATGAGTTTTGGGATCCGCTCTAACTTTTAAAAATCATTTTGAAGACTCGAAAACACTTTAAAGAGTGTTTGGAGTAATGCTGATTTAATGAAGTAAATCAGCCCAATATATTAGAAAATATCTGAATATTATTATTTAAATAATATTCCCATAATGATAATACTTATAAAAATAATTGAAGTAGAAGTTGTAAAACTTTATACTTGAAACGAGTATTAAATAACCAAAGATATACTTATTCGAAAGTACTATCTTTATTTGAATAATCAAAAATAAGTTTGATTATCGACACCTTATTCTTTAATAAAATAAAGAATATATCTCAGCAAATAATCGGAGTCATAGATCCTCAAATGAATATTCAAAATAATATTCAATAAATAAAATAAAAGGAGTCATAAGTCCTCAGATGAATATTCAAGTAATATTCATTAAATAGTATAAAGGAGTCATAAGTCCTCGAATGAATATTCAAGTAATATTCATTAAATAAAATAAAGTGAGTCATAAGTCCTCGAATGAATATTCAAGTAATATTCATTAAATAAAATAAAGTGAGTCATACATCCTCAATTGAATATTCAAATAATATTCATTAAATAATATAACTGAGTCATAAGCTCTCGAATGAATATTCAAAATAATATTCATTAAATAAATATTCATTAAAGAGAATAAAGTTAAAGTTATCGAATAAACCTTATTCGATTAATAGTTTTGAAAACTATAACCATATATATATATAAAAATATATATATATATATATATTATACTCGGGAACATCGACTCCCGGTTTAGAAATATGTTCACCTTTTGATCCCCTATACTAAGGGTAAACTCGAATACCGCTTATCTCTAGCATAGGTATTATGCAACTATAAGCATTTTAACCAACAGATATATAATTCAAGAATATGAAACAGGCATGCATATATACCATATCACATGCTACAATATATCGCAAGAATTTGCTAATAACAAATATGCATTTATCGCAAGATCATGCATATACATATATACATCACAACAACAGTATAACGGGTAGAAAACTTGCCTGAGCGACTGGGGGTTACAATGGCTCGGGACGAGTCTGGTAACCTATAAACAACAAGTTGGAATTAAACCAAAGTCACTTGTAAATCTATATTTTAACCGAATTAGACTCTAACGCTCGTTTTGCGCTTACTGATTCTCTTAAGTCGCTCGAGTACCCTCGGCTCCACCTTTTTTATTAAATTAACTATTACGAGTTTTAAGGTGATTCTTTCGCGAGTGTCTTACCAAATACCTAATCCACTTATTATAAATGTTTCATACTCCAATTAGTCATTTAAGGTCCTTTACCAAGGTTTCAAAGTAAGGCGAGGGGTAAGGGTTCATTCGTGAAACGTCGTTACTTAAAACGGCCGTTTCTCCTAAACCGTTCATCGGAATCCAACGAACCACATATCAAAACGAAGCTCGTAACATGAACTATCTAATCATGGCAATGGTCAAAACCTAGCAGTGAGTTCAAGGGTTCTGATGTTAAGAACAAAAGCAGTCTAAGGTAAATCGGGCATTACGACGGCTATGTTTACGCGATTACCAATATTTATACCACTCCAATTCCTTACCAATTCACTACAAACCACCCAACCATCAACAATACATCAAACACAATTTAGATCAAGGCAAAGTCAGTCCATAATCTCAAGGTTTTCCAACTCATTCAACCACAAACATGATCTACTAACCATAACTTAAGATTCATTAACCATTAACCAAGATTCATATCCAAAATCACCACAAATCCAACCAAACTATCTAATATACATGGATCTTGCTATACATACATGGATATTTCTATATATACATTAATCCATCCATAAACTCATCAAAACTCAAAGTTCAAACTATAAGTTAAAGGTGAAAGTTGTTTATACCTCCTTGAAGCTTCCTAACACAACCCAAGAGCTTTGAATGCCTAAAAGAACCTTGATCCTTGCTTGTATAACCTTAACATTTCATAAAAATGAAGAAAACTAACATTAGTTCTTGAAAGTTACTATTCATCATCACTTTTGATGATTTTTTTGCCTAGGTTAAGAATGGAATTTGGCTTCCAAACTTCTACCATGCATTCACTAGTAGGTAAGGAAGCTATGGTAATTACCTTGTGATTTTAGAGCAAGAGAAGCTAAGATTTGGTTTTTGAAGAAAACCAACCGAGAGTTTAGGTGGGGAGAAGAAGAAAGCTTGCTTGATTCTTGAATTCTAAAGTTTGTGAAATGATTTGCTTGGCTAGGATTAATCCTTGGTAAATATCTTCCTTTAACTTTAATAAAGTGATGACATCACCTCCATTACATCATCACAAGGACACTTGTCCAAACCTTATGGTTGGATGATGTCACAACCCACTAATCCCATCTGATTAGTGCTTAATTACTTGGCTAATGGTCGTTATCTATTTTACGGTTCGCTTAGCTTTCGTTCTCGTTTATCGTTTGAGAGATCATACCCGGGATCTTATTACTTGGGTTCCCCTAAACCTTTCTCAATATTTTATATTCCTTTTATGATCCTCTCTTATAATCCTTAAATTATAATCCTTTTAATCATGTTACCTTATACTCAATTATTTCAGTATCTGGTGGATTTTCGAGAAAAATCAAAGTGTTCGGATTTGGATTCTGACAATCTTTACATACACTTATATACCACATAGAGTACTAATAATATTTCAGAAGATCAATAAAAGAACCCCTACATAGTGTGATATGAAAAGTTTTCTTATTCAGCATAATCAGCAAAATCACTATTCATAAGGGTTTAAAAAAATTCCAAAAATTGGGGTTATGACAGGAGACTACTTGTACTTATGTGACATCAAAGAATTCTCAGATCTAAACCTTTATCTGGAGGAGCTGGATGAGGTAAGGGCAATTGATGCATACAGAAACCTACCTGAAAGGTTGGTGTTCAAGTACAAAGGAGGAAGGGAGATTCAGTGGCCTCTTCACAGGATACTTCAAGAAAGTCAAGCTGTGTTGATCAAAGTCTATTCATCCTTCAAGAAAAACTTTGGGTTCAATGTAACTGCAAGAAGATTAGTATTGAAGAAGATTGAAGAGCTAAGGAGTGTTAGAGCCAAAGATGCACTTCCCAAGACTCTTATCATCCCATACACAGGGAGAAGAGTGCATCTAAGGCCCTACTGGGTGATGGAATTCATGGATGACAAGGGTGTGAGAAGATTCTTCAGATTAGAAGACCAATTGAGTATCTCTAGTAATGAGACTCTCTTGGAGATGCAAGAAATGTTAGATCTCTCAGAATCTGATGAATTAGAATTCCACAGGCAGCTCCAGAATCAAATTGAAGAAAACAACAGAAAGCTTGGAAGAAGATCCAGACCTTCAAGAAACTAGAAAAATCTGTTCAGGCTAGAGGAGCATCTTGAACTGACTGTGAGCCAAACCTTGTACATTTTGTTTAAATTGAAGCACTTTCAGTTTTATCTACTTATCTTTAAAGATATATGTTAAGGATGTTTTGTAATCATCAAGTGTCTCTTAATTTATGGCTACAATTCCAGTAGACATAAATTGGGGGAGATTGTTGTGAATATGTTGTGTACTTGATGATCACTTAAACAAAATGTGTAAGTAGATTTTACTTAGTGAAATAATGTAGCACTCGACAGATAAGAGTTTTAGTCTCGACGGATAACTCATTATAGTCCCGACGGATGATTAACTTATTATCCATCGAGTGAGTAGCTTATGTAATAATAAGTTTGTAGCACAGTGATGTATGCACCTTTGTATAGAATCTGTAGTAGCATATAAGTCATGTTGACTTTAACTAGATATGCAGAATAGGTTGATTAACTGTATATAAGCAATATCTTGTAATTCTGTATAAGTGAAATGAAGTCAAGTGCCAAAATAGCTACCGACGGATGATTAACAAAGCTTCGACGGATGATCAAATGACTATCAACGGATGTTTAACATAGCAGTCGACGGATGATCAATTAAGTCATCGACAGATGATCTGAAAGTCGACGGATGATCATATCAAGATTCAAACATCAGTTAAACAGTGAAAGCTGACACACAGCCGTCGAGTTGGATACAAACACACTGTGGAAGCCCATTAACTGGGTAATAGAGGACGAAAAGCAGCAAAGATCAAGACTGTTAGATTTTATATTTGTTCAGTTCTTTTGACTTTGTAATCTTGGTAATATATAAACCAAGAGAGTAGCAAATAGAAAAATAACTGAGATAGCTGAGAAACATAAAAACAGAGAAATCTTTGTAAGCATAATCTTTAGCATTTCCTGTATTCTCAGCAGTTCTATTTTGTAAGCAGCTGTGAGCATCTCTGCACACAGAGTCCTCTCGATATATTATATATATCTCTGGTGGAATTGTTTAAATCCACCAGAAAGTTTTTAAAGACTCTTGTTTTTAATTACTTATGTTTTGATTCATTCAAGTTTACATTCCACATTGTGCTAATCAAAACAAATATATCCATAATCGAGTTGAACATTTTTATTTCAAGAAAAAGGTTCAAGAATTCCATTCAACCCCCTTCTGTAATTCTTGCTATATTGTTAAGGGACTAACATACCCTTCTCATGTAATCTTTTAAGGGAGACAATGGATGATATAAAACTTGTGTTTTGAGATAAACTATGAGTAGTTTTTCTTTCTCTAAATTTCAATTACTGGATTGTTTTGAAGATTAGATTCGAATTAATTAGTTTCTAGATTGATCTAAGCAATTTGAGATTCAAAGTTCACGTTTCTGGATTGATCGTGTTCTTTTGAAATATCATTTTCTTTTCTTATCCCTTTTCTTTCTTATTTTTGTTTCTTTGTGGTGCGATCCACATCAATTTGGTATCAGAGCCAAGGTTTTTTCTCCAATTGGAGATCTAGGTTTCAAAAAAAAAAACTATTCACGGGGTTATTGTTCACGAGTACTGTTCATCGGCATTGTTCACGAGTTACTGTTCATGGGCACTGTTCACGAGTACTATTCATCAAAAAAATATTCAGATTTTTCTTATGGCTACGAATGAATTCCTCAGAAAATTACTTGGAAAATTGGATGAGATTGATAAACGTACTCAAAAGCTTGCTAATTCAACGGAATCGAGGTTTGATGAATTGGATAAAATTTTAGTTAAGGTGAAAGATAGTGATGAAGTCTATGATCCTGGTAAAGAGCTTGGTTATTTTACAGGTTTGGGTAGCATAGATGATTTTGTTGAATGGGTTACACAAGTCGACAAGATTTCTGTTTATACAGGTTGGACTGAGATGAGAATATTCAAGATTGCAGCGCTTAAACTTACAAAGAAAGCAGGCTTATGGTTTGATAATCTAAACACAAAAAGAGTTAGATCTGGAAAAGAAAATATTATGACTTGGACATCTCTGAAGAAGAAACTTCGTGCAAAATATATTCCTTTGCATTATAAATTTGAATGTATAATGAAGATGACATCCCTCTCTCAAGGTACTATGAGTCTTTCTGAGTATACTTCTGAATATTATAGATTGCGCCTTATTTGTGACTTGGAGGAGACAGAAATAATGAAAATTGGAAGATTTATTCGTGGACTGAACTTGCCTATTTATCGAAAGGTTAAATCAAGTCCATATATCTCGTTTAATGATGTTGTTATTCCTAGTGGACTAACAATGAGATTTATAGAAGGGGGGTTGAATGTAAATCTCAAAACTTTTTCAAGTTTTGAGCAGTTTTAAAGGCTTTGTGTTCAAGATAAACAAGTGTGTGAATTGCTTTAAGCTAATACAGACAAATATATATTTAAGCACTAATGTAAAGAACCCAACAGACCTTAAAAACTTTTCTGG
Source organism: Apium graveolens (assembly GCF_009905375.1). Taxonomy (NCBI): domain Eukaryota; kingdom Viridiplantae; phylum Streptophyta; class Magnoliopsida; order Apiales; family Apiaceae; genus Apium; species Apium graveolens. The sequence continues at coordinate 43,534,606 of NC_133655.1, read as the reverse complement.
TGGATTGTTGTTCCACCAGAGATGGTATTTCAGAAAATCTGTGATTCTAGATGTTGATCACAGCTGCATCCTAGTACAAACTAGATAATTTTTCTCTCAATATTTTTCTAAACAGCACTGGAAAAATTCTTATCTAATTACTAGCTGCTACTTGGTTTATATATCACCAAGTGTACAAGTGAAGACAAAGATAAAAATACAATAATAAAATAAGTTCTCCACTTGTTTCTTCTCCATATCACTCAAGTACTTTGTTGACTATTGCCTCTTTGTACTAGAGTAGAACGGCTGCTTTTTCTGATGTTCCTGAAATTAGGCTTCCACATTTCAGTTATCTCTGTCAACCCATGTGCCTCTGTCTGCTGTTACAACTACCACTTATCAACTGCTATATAACAGAACATCCGTTGAAGCCTTCATCCGTTGATGGCTTTATCCGTTGATGTGTTAGCAGTTGAAGCTCTATCCGTTGAAGCTTTAGAGACATCCGTTGAAGCTTTGTTTCTCATCCGTTGAAGGTCTTTAAGATATCCGTTGATACCACTTCATTTATACAAAATTACAAGGCATAAAATATTTACAATTGGCCTTCCTATTTGCATATCTTCTAGTAGTCAACATGACTTATATTTTCTCTCAACTTCTAAGAATTATATCTTAAATACAGAGACTGAAATGTGCTACAACACTATACTTATTTCTAAGTAAAGCTGCACCATCAACGGATAGCCAATGTGGTCTTATCCGTTGAGGCTACAAACACTAAACTTCTACTTAAGTGTTTTGTTAAACATATCATCAAACTAATGCACATATATTCCTAACAATATCCCCCTATTTATGTCTATAAGAATTGTAGACATAAATTCAGGGTTAACTTGATGATAACAAAACACTTAACAAATATATGAATTGAAACTAAGTAGAAATTTAAGAGTGCTGCAAAAGTGTATGTACTAGGAGGTAATTGAAGATTTACAGAATTTCCAAGGGTGCTCCTTTAGTCTGAGCAAATCATCTTTTTCTTCTTTGTTCCCTTGTTTTCTTTCCTAGCCCTTTGTCATTTTCCTCAATTTGGAGTTGGAGTTGTCTGTAGAATTCAACTTCATCTTCATCACTGATATCCAACTTAGATTGCATTTCTTTGAGAGTTTCATTGCTGGCAATCTTGAGTTGGTCTTCAAGTCTGAAAAATCTTCTGACTCCTTTATCATCTCTAAATTCCATCAACCAATGAGGTGATTTGTGGATTGTAATTCCCCTTTCTTGAATAAGTAAAGTTCTGGGCAAAGCATTGGGCTCCCTCCAAGTTTTCCTTATGTTGGCAATCTTGTTGAGAATTTCAGTCTTGGCAGTCCTGGTAAAGCCAGAATCCTTTTGTATGGCTGAAAAGACTCTGATCAAGGTAGAGTAGCCTTCATTCAGAATCCTGTAGAGAGGCCATGTTCTTTCCCCAGCTCCTTTGTATCTGAACACCAATCTCTCTGGTAGCTGTCTATAGGCAGCTATTCCCCTTACATCCTCCAGCTCATCCAGATAGAGTTCAATGTCTGAAATTTCTTTTATGTCACAGATGTGAACATAATCATCTTTAGAAATGGGTGGCTTAGGCTTAGGTTTTTGTTTTTGAGTGAATTTCTTAGAGGTTAGGGGAGGTATAGATTTGGATTTTCTTTTCTGTTTCTTTGGTAGTGGAAGAGTGGTTAAAAAGGTAGGCAATTTGATGGTGTCCCAATCAATAGGTTCCTCTTTTGGGATGATTAGTTCACCATGGATGTTTATAGTGGGATCAGCAACACAAGGTTCAGGTATGGAAGGTAGTGGTTTACATATTGATTTAGTTTCTTCAGTGTTATCTTCACTCCTTCTATGTGCCTTGGCCTTTCTTCTGTTTCCCTTCTGCCATTCCTCTCTTTCCTCCATACTCTCACCAAATATACTCCCAAAAACCTCATCTAGGTTTGCAATCTTGTCTTCACCCCTGACTTCAATTCCTTTCTCTCCTTCAACTTGACTTGACTTTAGCTGTTGTTCAAGCTTTGCTTGTGCTCTTTTGTCAGCCTTGAGTTTTTCAGCTTCTTTCTTTAACCTTTTGGTTTCTTCCCTCTTGGCCTTTGGAAATTTGGGATGTCCTTGCATCACACAGATACTCTTTCCCTCTCTAAAGATAATGGCCATTTTCATTCTTTCAACTATGTTCTTGGTCTCCTTGTACTTTATGATGTTAGCACCCAAAACTTTGTCTTCATCAGGCTTTGGAAGAGGAAAGTCCACTTCTTTCATCTGAGCAAAGTCTAGGGGGTTCTTTGTGGAGTCCTTGCTGGATCTAGTGTTGGGCTTGAGAACTATAGGTTTTAGATTCTTGAAAGAAGTCTCTCCAACCTTATTCCTCCTTTCTGGCTTGTGCTCCATAATGATTGGTTCAACCTTTGTGCTATGTTTCACAGATATTGATTTATCTTGTGTTGAGCCAAACAATTGTTGCACCCTTTCATCAATTCTCCTCCTTTGCTCTTTCACTTGAATTTCAGCTGCTGCTAGCTGGATTAGGTCAATTCCATCAGGCTTTCCTTTGATTTGCATAATTGGAGAAGTAGTGATGGCAGGAACTAGCACTTTAGATATCTGGATTTTTGTAGATGGCTCTCCTTCCCCTTCCCTTTTTCTCTCCCCCTTTTTGTTATCATCAAGGAGAGGGGTCAAGCCTTGTGCCTTTGCCAGCTGCATAAGTAGATTTGTTTGAGATTGTTGGTTGTGAAGAATGCTGGCCACGGAATTTTCAATAACTTGGACTCTGTCTTCTAACTTAGCCAGCCTCTTTTCAGTATTTGAATCCTTTTTCAATCTCAACAATAAGTCCTTCATTGTACCATAGGGCATGACTGAATCCAATTTTTCAGAATTGTAGGATTTCAAGTCAGCAATATCCTTCTTGAGTTCATCCACACTCTGATTCTGGCTTACTTGCTGCAACTTCATGAGATGCAGTGAGTCCAGGTGAGCTGTAAGGATTGCCTTGGTACCAGCATGTGAAGTTTTCTGAATGGCCTGTTGGATAGTACTGATTTGTTTGACTAAGGAGACATTGAATTGCCCTGGTGTAGACTCCTTTGTCAAGGCCCATTCAGGTAAATTTGGAATAGAACTAGGGCTTTCATCTCCCCCTAAGTTCATGCTTCCATCAAAAGAAACAGAGTCATCATCATCAGAATTTACTCCAAATTCCTCAGATGACTCACCAGCTGTAGAAGGCATCTTGTTAATAGCAGCTTTATCCCTTTGAAGAGATTCTGTTATATGTACTAGATGTAGTGTCTTTTCTGCCTCCTCATTGCCCTGAGCAGCCAACAACTGATAGGCTGACACAGGATGAGTAAAAGTGTCAGCATCCAAGGAAATGTTATCAATTACAGCTTTGTAATGTTGCTGAAATTGTCTTTCCTTTTCAGCATCATCCACAATCATTGACTCACTAGCAATGGCTGGATCCACCCTTATATCTGCTGTACCTGCCTTTCTCTCTTTTTCTCTATATTCTTGCATCAGGGGCTCCCCCTGGCTCACACTCCTCACACCCTCACCTTCACCTACTAAGGTGGTACTCCTCTCACTTACTTTTGCCATGCTGGAAGAAATAGCATGCTTATTTGAGCTCTCAATCTCTCCTTTTGCCTGGGAGCAACCCAGCCTCTCACTCAAATTGTCACTCCCTTCCCTCAGTCCTAAAAGTGATTGTACAGTAATCATGTCTTCTACACTTGGAATTGTTTCAGTTGAGTGTGTAGAGACTATCAACGGATATGGAATAGCCGTTGAAGGTGACACTGATGGTATCAACGGATAACTGCTGTTAAGCTTATCCGTTGAAGAACAACCACTTGTCAACGGATGAGTGATATCCGTTGAAGAAGGAAAAGAAGTAGAAATTGAAAGTGATATAACTGTTGAATCTGTGTGGATTGATTTGAGTTTTGATGACACAGATCCTTCAATTACATTTGAAAGAATTTGCGGGTGATCCAACAAATCATCTAAAAGATGATGATCACCTGTATTTGAGTGGGGCTCCTCCCTGAGTTGTAAAGAGGGAGAATCAGGAATTGATGGGAATAACATATCCACATCCAGAGATGGTGATGAAGTGTGTGGTGATTGATGTGTGTGAATTGTGAGAGAATGGGGCTGTGACTCCACATTTGTTGGAGCCACATCAAACTGAGTTTGAGAAGGCATAGATACAGATGGATGTATCTGTGCAGTGTGTGCACCCTGTGTAGAAGATTGGGTTCTAGCCCTCTTTCTTCTAATAAAAGCTTTTGTTGGCGAGTGTTTGGCTTTAGTGTCCCTCCCTTGTTTGTTCTGTGTTCCTGGTTGGGAACTATTTTCAATAGTTACATCCTTTTGGGAGGATGCAGCTAGGGATATGCTAGAGACCTTTTCAACCACCACAGCTTTTTGAGAAACTGTGGCTTGGCTAGCTTGGGAAGCACTTATCTCTCCTTCCTTATCCTGGGGGTTTCTTTGATGTTCACCCCTCCCCTCACCACTCACACCCTGTTCACTCCCCTCAGGGTTAAGGGTAGGTGTTACAACTATTGTCTTTTGAGAAACAACAGAGGTGGTTTTCTTTGTCTTTGATTTTGAAAGTTTAGTTTTGGTGACCTTGGTAGGAATCTGTTGGGGCATTGTCACAGATTCCATGGGCACACTAGAAGATAAAGAAATAGAGGGGTTGGAAGAAGTAGGAGTTGTAGAAACAATTACCTCATTTACCTGAGGTGCATCCATGATTGGTAAATATACCAATGGTACACTGCTGTTGAGATCCATTCTCAATAAATCTGCAAGAACTCTTTTCTCTTGTGCCCAGCACTTGAGTTTATTATTCTCATTGGTTATGACCAAACCTTCAGCAACATGGTTAGCCAATAACATAAAGAATCTAGCATAATAGATGTTATTAGGTCTATTAGCTTTGTTACCTAATCTAGTACCCAATTCTAGCATAACATAATTGCTAAAGTTAAAATACCTATCAGAAACAAGCATATAGAGCATATTAACAAGAGATGAAGTTATGGCATCAAAATTACTAATTTTCCCAGAGAAAACCTTGATAAAGGCATCCCCAAGAAAACTCCATTCTTTCCTAAGGCCTTTTCTTTTAATACTCCCTAAACTAGCAGAGTTAAGAGAATAACCTATGGAATCTAACATGTTGGATACATCATTATCAGTGTGTGGTGTCATGGCATTGTTCTCAGGCAATTTAAAACATGCTAGTAAATCATCACAGTTAATACAGTGATTTTTACCTTTGAGGGTGAAAGAGATGGTCATATCTATGGAGTTGAACTCAGCAGTTGTCCAAATCTCCTCAACTACTTCACAGTAAATCGTTGGGGCTTCCAGCATTGCATAGCTAAGTTTACAGTTTTTGATGAAGTCCATCATTTTGTGATAATCTGAGTGGGCTTCATTCTTTGCAACCAAAGCTATGAAATTGTTCTTCTCATAGATGAACCCAGATTGAGACATAATTTTTACTACTGGTGCCATTGTTGTAAGTAGAAGTTGCAGAGAATAACTTGAAGGATTTGCAGAGAGAAAATGGTAAAAGCTTTGAAATTTCAAGAAAGCGTAAAGTAAAAATGAAAAATCAGAAGGGCTTTTATACTTTCTCAAATTAAAAAGCATAAATAAAAGATTAAACAATAAATATATGTTAATGAATTTCAGCCGTTTAAGAATAAACTGTAAGTATTCTAAAAACTACCTTTAAAACAAATACATACAGCTGTATGTATGAGTATCAACGGTTAAGAAAATAGAATCAACGGCTGTGAAACACCTGAATCGACTGATGTGACATTTCAACGGATAAAGTAAACTGTCATCCGTTGAAAGGTACTTCAGTTTTATCCGTTGACGGATAAAAAATTCCAGAAATGTATATGTCTTTCAACGGATAATGAACATCCGTTGACAGAACAATTTTGACTTTCAACGGATAGGAAATATCCGTTGATGGAATAATCTTTGTTAAGAAGTCAAATTTGTTCTAGCAACTAATACATTTCAGGCTTCAATTCAAATTGCAATAAGGACATAAATTTTATGAGTAATTAAGCATACCTAGCTCACTTACCAATCTTGTGAATGTTGATTCATCAAGTGGCTTGATAAATATGTCTGCAATTTGTTGTTCACTTGGAACAAAATGTAGTTCCACTGTACCATTCATGACATGCTCCCTGATGAAGTGGTACTTGATATCAATGTGCTTGGTCCTTGAGTGCTGTACAGGATTCTCTGTTATGGCTATGGCACTTGTGTTGTCACAAAAGATAGGAATTTTGTCAACATGAAGTCCATAATCAAGAAGTTGATTCCTCATCCATAACACTTGAGAGCAGCAACTTCCAGCAGCAATGTATTCAGCCTCAACTGTAGAAGTAGAGACTGAATTTTGCTTTTCGCTAAACCATGATACAAGCTTGTTTCCCAGGAATTGGCAGGAGCCTGTTGTACTTTTCCTGTCTATTTTGCAACCTGCATAGTCTGCATCTGAATAACCAATTAGATCAAAGCCAGATTCTCTAGGATACCAAATACCTAAATTTGGTGTACCCTTGAGATATCTGAAAATCCTCTTGATAGCAATTAAGTGAGACTCCCTAGGATCAGCTTGAAATCTAGCACACAGACATGTAGCAAACATTATATCTGGTCTGCTAGCAGTTAAATATAAAAGTGAACCCCAGCCTCTATAACTTGTAATGTCCACAGACCTTTCAGTCTTATTTAATTCAAGTTTGGTGGCAGTGGCCATGGGAGTTTATGCAGATGAACATTCCATTAAGTCAAACCTTTTTAGAAGATCATGAATATATTTAGTTTGACTAATGAAAATTCCATCACTAACTTGTTTAACTTATAAACCAAGAAAATAGGTTAGTTCTCCCATCAGGCTCATTTCATACTTACTTTGCATTAGCTTAGCAAACTTTTTGCAAAGTTTATTATCTTTAGAACCAAATATTATGTCATCTACATAAATTTGAACAAGTATACTAGAGCCATTAACATTCCTAAAGAAGAGAGTTTTATCAACAGTACCTCTAGTGAAGTGATTCTCCAAAAGGAATTTTGATAGGGTTTCATACCAGGCTCTAGGTGCTTGCTTCAGTCCATAGAGTGCTTTCAACAGATAATACACATAGTCTGGAAAATTTGAATCTTCAAACCCTGGAGGTTGACTTACATAGACTTCTTCCTCCAATTTTCCATTTAGAAATGCACTCTTGACATCCATTTGATAGACTTTGAAATTGGCATGGGCTGCATAGGCTAGAAAAATTATGATGGCTTCAAGTCTTGCAACAGGAGCATATGTTTCATCAAAATCTATTCCCTCTTGTTGAGAATAGCCTTTAGCAACCAATCTGGCTTTATTCCTTATGACAATGCCATTTTCATCCATCTTGTTTCTAAATACCCATTTTGTGTCAATAGGACTCTTGTTCTTTGGTTTGGGTACCAGCTTCCAAACTTTGTTTCTCTCAAATTGGTTCAGCTCTTCCTGCATAGCTAATATCCAATCTGGATCCAATAAAGCTTCTTCCACTTTCTTAGGTTCCTCCTGAGATAGAAAACTACTATACAGACATTCATCTTGAGTAGCTTTTCTTGTTTGCACTTTAGATGATGCATCACCAATGATCAGTTCAAAGGGATGATTCTTGGTCCATTTCCTTTGAGGTGGAAGATGTGCTCTAGATGAGGTGGCCTCAGTATTTTCATGATGTGAGACAGAGTGTTGATTAGTTGAAACTCCCCCTGAGTTGTTGGTTCTTTGCAGGGAATTTGGAGTTCTATCAACTGATGATGTAAATCGATTATCTGTTGATGAACTATGATCAACGGATGCTTCATTTTGTACTTCAACGGATGATGCACTATGTCTTTCAACGGATACTGCATTGCCTCTATCAACAGGTGCAAAATTTTGTGCATTATCCAAGGGCATATTTTGAATCCCTTTTGAAGTGTCTTCTCCATCAATCTCTTCTTCACTATCATCACAATATATCTCAATGTTGTCAAATTTGAGTCTCTCATTGTGTCCCTCATCTGTTAGTCCATCAATCTTTTTATCATCAAACACAACATGCACAGATTCCATAACAATATTGGTTGTTAGATTGTAGACCCTATAAGATTTTCCAGCTGAGTAACCAACAAATATCCCTTCATCAACCTTTGCATCAAACTTCCCTTTATGGTCAGATTGATTCCTCAGTATAAAGCATTTACATCCAAAGACATGAAGAAAGTTTAGAGTTGGTTTTCTTCTCTTGAACAACTGATAAGGAGTCATGCCTTTAGCTTGATTGATCAAAGAAATATTCTGAGTGTAGCAGACACAATTAACAGCTTCAGCCCAGAAATATGTTGGTAACTTAGATTCTTCAAGCATTGTTCTGGCAGCCTCAATCAAAGATCTGTTCTTCCTTTCAACTACCCCATTTTGCTGAGGTGTTCTTGGAGCTGAGAACTCATGCATGATTCCATTTTCTTCACAGAACAGCCTTATTGACAAATTCTTGAACTCAGTTCCATTGTCACTCCTGATATTCTTAACCTTCAAGTCAGGATGATTATTGACTTGCCTGATGTGATTGATAATGATTTCACTTGCTTCATCCTTTGATCCAAGAAAATAGACCCATGAAAACTTTGAGAAATCATCTACAATCACTAAGCAATATCTTTTTCTTGCAATTGACAATACATTGACTGGTCCAAACAAATCCATATGCAGCAGCTGTAATGGTTCATCAATTATTGTTTCAAGCTTCTTTTTGAATGATGTTTTCCTTTGTTTGCCTTTCTGACAAGCATCACACAAACCATCCCTTGAGAATTCAACTAGAGGAATTCCTCTAACTAAGTCCTTTTTGACTAGATCATTCATTATCTTGAAATTCAAATGGGATAGCTTTTTGTGCCATAGCCAACTCTCAACTGAACTTGCTTTGCTGAAGAGACAAGTAATAGATTCTGCATCTGTAGAGTTGAAGTCAGCTAAGTACACATTCCCTTTTCTAACTCCAGTTAGAACCACTTTGTTGTCTTTCTTGCTGGTGACAACACAGGCTTCTGAATTGAAGGAAATTGTATTCCCTCTATCACATAGTTGACTGATACTCAGTAAGTTGTGCTTGAGACCATCAACTAATGCAACTTCATCAATGATGACATTCCTTGTTGAAATCAAGCCATATCCCATAGTAAACCCTTTGCTGTCATCTCCAAAGGTTATGCTAGGGCCAGCTCTCTCCTTAAACTCAGTGAGTAGGGAGAAATCTCCTGTCATGTGTCTTGAACAGCCACTGTCCAAGTACCATGGATTTCTTCTTTTTCCCTGCACACCATAAAATCAATCAAGTTGATTTTGGTACCCAAGTTTCCTTGGGTCCATTCCTGTTAGCCTTTCTCCTAGACTTCATTCCTCCTGCATCTTTAGACTTAGGTAACTTTGAGTCAACCTTGATCTTAGATGTAGTTGGTTGAGGTGTAGGGTTAGTCACAGAATCATTTAGCACATTTGGAATTTGATAAGGCATGGATTGTGCAAGCATGTTATTCCACATTGGCATATTGTATGGCATTTGAGGCATACTAAATGCAGCAAGATAAGGATTGTTAAAATATGGCATGTTTGTAAAATGTGCATAAGGATTCTGTTGAGACATAACAGGCATAGCATGTAGAGGTGATGCAGACATATTAGGCATGAAAGAGGGCACAGGTATGGGAGTTTTCTTAATAGATTTACAATTAGCAGATAGATGATTAACACTACTACAATGCACACAGCTTTTTCTAGGAGCATACTTATCAGGTGTGTAATTGTTATGTTTGTTAACCCCTACCTTCCCATTTCTATTAGATTTCCTTTTAGTTTCCTTTTTATCCTCAACCACTTTGAGCCTATTCTTTAACTGTTCTAAGGTCATGTGTCCTATATTCACCTTACTGAAATCTTTGGATGTGCTTGCTTCTTCTTTGACAAAGTTCTTGGAAGTTGAACCAAACTTTTTGTTGAGTTTCTTTAGATTTTCACTTTTAGAAACATCTGCCTGTTTCAATTGAGGAACCTTCAACGGATGCTCCTTTTCTTCCTTCAACGGATAACTTTCATCATCCGTTGATTCCACATCCGTTGACAGCCCATCAATTAATTCCAGTTTCTTTTTGTTTTTATCCCAGGCAGTCTCACAGAATGATTCAATTCCTTGGACCTTGGAAATTTGAGCACTAACATCCCTAGATGTCTTCCTGGCTTTAATCACCTCTTGCTCTCTCTCTAATTGATTGGAAAGTATTTCTACTTTCTTAACAGATTCAGCTAGTTCATTTTCAACAGATATACAATGTAGCTTAGTTTTCTCTAAGTTAATCAACTTATCTTATAACACAGCATTTCTATTACTTAAAAACAGATTGTTCTCTTTAATCCTACTATTTTCTTTAGCAAGTGATTTAAGAGACACACGCAAATGATACAATTCAGTAGACATGTCATTAAAAGCATCATTGCACTCTTCTTTAGTAAGCTGTGTTAAATCAGTAGTGATTACCTGGTTGCTTGATGAACTAACTTCATTTTCCTCAGAATCAGCCATGAGAGCCAAGTTGACATATTCCACATCTTCATCCTCTTCTTCTCCATCAGCTGCCCAGTCTTTTTCTTGAGTAATGAAAGCCCTCTCCTTTTGCTTGAGCAGATCAAAATATTTCTTTTTGTAATCTACTTGGTCAAATTTCTTCTTTTCAGAAGTTGGCTTTCTGTACTCACTTGCAAAGTGTCCACTTATACCACAATTGAAACACTTGAACTTGGATTTGTCCACCATGTTCTTATGAGGTTTAGTGGCTCTAGTGTTTTTCCTAAATTTCATCTTTGCAAATCTCCTGGACAGAAATGCAAGATGCTCATCAATACCATCAGAGTCATCTTGGCTGGAGTTGTCTTCATTCTCAGCAACTTGCTCCTTACCCTTGCTTGATTCTGATTTGCTTGTGCCATCTTTGGAGTTTGATGTTGATCTCACAGTTTCTTGTCTGCATTCTTTCTCATTTTCAGCTACCAAGGCAACTGAACCTCCTTTCTTTCTTCCCTTCTCCAATACCTCATCCTGTTCCAGCTCTAGTTCATAAGTCTTCAAGATTCCATATAATCTTTCAAGAGTGAAGTCCTTATAATCTTGAGAGTTTCTCAAGGAGACAGTCATGGGTTTCCATTCCTTTGGCAAGGATCTTAAAAATTTAAGATTTGAATCCTTCACCTGGTACACTCTACCATACAGCTTCAGTCCATTCAACAGCTTTTGGAATCTATTGAATGTGTCATTTAGAGATTCATTTTCTTCAAAATGAAAATACTCATACTGTTGAATGAGAAGTCGCATTTTGTTTTCTTTTACTTGTTCTGTACCTTCAGACAGTAGCTGAACTGTGTCCCAAACCTCTTTGGTAGTTGTGCAATTTATCACATTATCAAACATATCCTTGTCAAGACCATTAAACAAAATCTTTATAGCCTTCTTATCCTTATGGACTTCTTCTGTGTCTTCCATTGTCCATTCTGCTCTAGGTTTTGGAATGGATTGACCAACAGCAATTGTGGCCGTAGCAACTGTGGCTACTTTGTGGGGAATGTGAGGACCATTCTCAATGCAGTTTACATAACCTTCATCTTGGGAGAGTAGATGAAGGTGCATTTTCACCTTCCAATGGTGATAACTGTCTTTGTAAATAACTGGGATTTTTACTCCAATATCCTTCTTACTCATCTTTGTTAGTTTCCAAGATCTTTAAACTCTTTGTGTGTCAAGAGCTTGCTCTGATACCAATTGTTATTCCTAGTGGACTAACAATGAGATTTACAGAAGGGGGGTTGAATGTAAATCTCAAAACTTTTTCAAGTTTTGAGCAGTTTTAAAGGCTTTGTGTTCAAGATAAACAAGTGTGTGAATTGCTTTAAGCTAATACAGACAGATATATATTCAAGCACTAATGTAAAGAACACAACAGACCTTAAAAACTTTTCTGGTGGATTGTTGTTCCACCAGAGATGGCATTTCAGAAAATCTGTGATTCTAGATGTTGATCACAGCTGCATCCTAGTACAAACTAGATAATTTTTCTCTCAAGATTTTTCTAAACAGCACTGGAAAAATTCTTATTTAATTACTAGCTGCTACTTGGTTTATATATCACCAAGTGTACAAGTGAAGACAAAGATAAAAATACAATAATAAAATAAGTTCTCCACTTGTTTCTTCTCCATATCACTCAAGTACTTTGTTGACTATTGCCTCTTTGTACTAGAGTAGAATGGCTGCTTTTTCTGATGTTCCTGAAATTAGGCTTCCACATTTCAGTTATCTCTGTCAACCCATGTGCCTCTGTCTGCTGTTATAACTACCACTTATCAACTGCTATATAACAGAACATCCGTTGAAGCCTTCATCCGTTGATGGCTTTATCCGTTGATGTGTTAGCAGTTGAAGCTCTATCCGTTGAAGCTTTAGAGACATCCGTTGAAGCTTTGTTTCTCATCCGTTGAAGGTCTTTAAAATATCCGTTGATACCACTTCATTTATACAAAATTACAAGGCATGAAATATTTACAATTGGCCTTCCTATTTGCATATCTTCTAGTAGTCAACATGACTTATATTTTCTCTCAACTTCTAAGAATTATATCTTAAATACAGAGACTGAAATGTGCTACAACACTGGATTTATTTCTAAGTAAAGCTGCACCATCAACAGATAGCCAATGTGGTCTTATCCGTTGAGGCTACAAACACTAAACTTCTACTTAAGTGTTTTGTTAAACATATCATCAAACTAATGCACATATATTCCTAACAGATGTATACAATCTTGCTTTGGAATTTGAATCTTTTCAACAAGATGAGAAATTGAAGTCTTCCCTTCATGAGTTTACTCTTTCAGAAGAAACTAAAGAAGAAGACTTTGTCAGTCTGGAGAATGTTGCGGATCTTGTTGTTGATTACCAGGTCTTACGTGTGGCGACCATAGTGGGAGTCGAACCCACGACCTTCTAAAGTTGGACAACAAGGAATAAAGGAGCGATGCATGAAGTTGGACAAGTAGATGATTATTATATAATTATTAATTAGAATTTTGCTTACAAGTTTTTACCTTTCACTTGAAAGGGTTTTTCTTGATTTAAGCACTTAGGATTTTATTTTCCTATTTGGATTTGGTTTTTGTCTTTTTTCTATTCGGATTTGGTTTTTAAATTTGTTTCCTGGAAGGATTCAGATATTGGCTAATTCAAGCTGATATTGAATTTCTCTTGGAATCCTATTGGGTTTGGGTTATTGTCTAAGCCTATAAATACCCTTCTCATGTAATCTTTTAAGGGAGACAATAGATGATATACAACTTTTGTTTTGAGATAAACTATGAGTAGTTTTTTTTCTCTAAACTTCAATTACTGGATTGTTTTGAAGATTTGATTCAAATTACTTTGTTTCTGGATTGATGTAAGCAATTTGAGATTCAAAGTTCACGTTTCCGGATTGATCATGTTCTTTTGAAATATCCTTTTCTTCTCTTATCCCTTTTCTTTCTTATTTTTGTTTCTTTGTGGTGCGATCTGTTGGATTTTAATCGCAGCGGAGGCATGTAAAAGCACTTTTACACATAAAATCCAAATAAAAGCATATAAATCGTGGTAAAAACATATGAATCGAATACTAACCTTTAATAGCGATCCAAAAGCAACGATCGGAGATCCTTAGCAGCTGCTCCTCAAACGTGAAGCACTCCACCGGTATCCACCAAGAAAACGACGTTAAGGAGGAGGAGGAGGTGGAGAGAATTAGGTTTTATAAAATTTTGGGGTTAGAATAAAAATAGGGTTTATAATAGTATATTTATAGGCAAAATTTTCAGCTGAAATTTTCCCATAAAATATTATTATTATTAACCCATTTATTATTCTTATTAATAATTAAAACACCTTTTAATTATTAATCCTTTTTCTAAACACTTTAGAAATAATTCTCTCTCTCGATTTAATTTCCAAAAATTAAATCCTTTAATTAATAATATTAAGAACTTTTCTTAATTAATTTATAATCAATTAAATCTCATTTAATCAATTATTAAATTTGCCAATTAATTATTTATTTCATAAATAAATAATTATTAGCCATTATTAATTAATTCCTCCACCATTAAATCATTCTCTTTTTATGGTGTGACGCTGTAGGTTCAATATTAAGACGGTAGTAGAAATAAATAATAACAAAACTATTTTATCATTATTTATATAAATTCTCTAATTTATTAAATATGATTAATTAATTAATCACATTTATTCTACATCGTGAGGGATACTTCTCAGCATATCGCGACTATCCGGATAATACGAATTCACTGCTTTGAAAACCAAGAACCTATTCAGTGAATAGTTACCGTACAATAAACTCCTTCTACCCTACAATGTCCCGATTAAATACAAGGCATGGATATCGTGTCAAGCCTATCTAATTTAATCACTTGCTTAACATTCACTATGCTTAGTTCTATGCAAATTAGAAACTCCTTTCTAATTTCATTCACTCTGGCCAGAGATTCCTGAACTAGCATAAGTGGATCAGCCTTGAACATTCGCTTCCTTCACTGGAAGGGGTAGATCCTTTATTGATCATACACTATCTTCGTGTACAAATTCCTATACCCAGTAGAGCCCTAATAATTGTCCCTGGAGATTAAGAACTAAACCAAAGCATAGTTCAGTGTACACAAGATGACTATGATGACCTCAAGTCTAAGGATACTTGTACAACTATCACTATGTGAACAACTGCTGACACGTGAGTGAACTCCATCAGTTGTTCAGCTGGGCGAGTCATGTTCAGTGAACTTATTCTATAATAAGTACCTACATACTAGCTATAGTGTCACCACACAAATGTCTATGAGAACAGACATCCTTCATAATGAAGCAAGCATAGTATGTACCGATCTCTACGGATTATTAATTACCAGTTAGTAATCCTACGACCAGGAACTATTTAAATTTAGAGTTATCATCTTTTAGGTCTCACTATTATGATCTCATCATAATCCATAAAAAGCTTTACTCTAAACTATGGTATATCTTATTTAAACACTTAAATAGATAGAGCCCGTAATAAAAACAAAACAAGTCTTTTATTAATATCAATGAAATCAAAACAGATTACATAAAAAGTTATTCCTAAATCCTAATACATGATTGGACTTAAGACATATTCCTTTCAATCTCCCACTTGCACTAAAGCCAATCACTCCGGTATCTAATACCCATCTTGTCTTTATGACGATCAAAGTGACTCTGAGAATGTGGCTTTGTGAGTGGGTCTGCTACGTTGTTATGTGTGTCAACTCTCTCGACGTTGACATCTCCTCTTTCAACAATCTCCCTAATCAGATGAAAGTGCCGCAGGACATGTTTGGAATATTTATGAGACCTAGGTTCCTTGGTTTGTGCTATTGCTGCGTTGTTATCACAATACAACACAATAGGCTCTTTGACGCTAGGAACAACTCCTAACTCAGAAACAAATTTCCTCATCCAAACAGCTTCTTTTGCAGCCTCACATGCAGCTATATATTCTGCTTCCGCTGTGGAGTCAGCCGTTGTCGACTGTTTGGAACTCTTCCAACTTATCGCACCACCGTTTAGAGTAAACACGTACCCTGACATGGATTTGCTATCACTCTCTGATTGAAAACTAGAGTCAGTATAACCCTCTATTTTCAAATCAGATTCACCGCCAAAAACAAGAAAAATGTCCTGAGTCCTTCGCAAGTACTTAAGGATGTTTTTCACCGCTTTCCAGTGGTCTTCACCTAGATTGGACTGATATCTGCTCGTCACACTAATTGAATAAGCAACATCAGGCCTTGTACACAACATCGCGTACATGATAGATCCTATTGCTGAAGCATAAGGAATCTTACTCATACGCTCTCTTTCCTCAGGTGTCTTAGGAGACATTTTTTCGGAAAGGGACACTCCATGACTCATCGGTATGAGACCTCTTTTGGAGTTTTCCATGCTAAACCTTTTAAGCACTTTCTGGATGTATGTACCCTGGGTAAGACCTATCATTCTTCTAGATCTATCTCTATAGATCTTCATACCGAGAATGTAGGATGCTTCTCCCAAGTCCTTCATGGTGAAGTTCTTTGATAGCCATACTTTGACTGATTGCAGCATCGGTATATCATTTCCTATAAGAAGTATGTCATCCACATACAATACAAGAAATGTTACCGCGCTCCCACTAACCTTCTTGTAGACACATGGTTCATCCATATTTTTTGATAAAATTAAACTCTTTGATTGTCTCATCAAAACGATTGTTCCATCTACGAAAAGCTTGCCTTAAACCATATATGGTTTGCAGCAGCTTACACACTAGGTGTTCATTTCCCTTGGAAAGAAAACCTTCCGGCTGTGTCATATACACTTCCTCTGAAAGTTCCCCATTGAGGAAGGCCGTTTTCACGTCCATTTGCCAGATCTCATAGTCGTAGTAAGCAGCAATCGCAAGCAAAATCCGAATTGATTTTAACAGGGCTACAGGCGAATAGGTTTCATCAAAGTCAATCCCTTGTCTTTGATTAAATCCTTTTGCCACTAGCCTAGCCTTATAGGTCTCCACCTGGCTATCTGCTCCAATCTTTCTCTTATATACCCACTTGCACCCAATAGGCTTAACACCTTCAGGCGCTACAACCAGAGTCCATACTTGGTTGGTATACATAGATTCCATTTCGGATTTCATGGTACTATGCCATTTCTCTGAGTCAACACTACTCATAGCCTCATTATAGGTCTTAGGGTCGTCTTCATCAATGATTGACAACTCATTGTCATTCTCAATGACAAGGCCATAATACCTCTCAGGTTGGCGAGACACTCTCTCTGACCTACGAATGGGTTGTTCCACAGAAGGTTGTTCAGTCTGAACAGGTGTTTCCACTTGAACCGTAGTAGTTTGTGCTTCTTGAACTTCATCAAGTTCAATTTTGCTCCCACTGTTTCCTTCAAGGATAAACTCCTTTTCCAAGAAGGTAGCATGTCTGGAGACAAACACCCGATGATCGGTGTAAAAGTAATACCCTAAAGTCTCTTTAGGATATCCCACAAAACTACATTTTACGGATCGAGATTCCAGCTTATCTGGGTCAACTTTCTTGACATAAGCTGGACATCCCCAAATCTTAACGTGTTTAAGACTCGGTTTCCTTTCTTTCCATATCTCATACAGAGTTTGAGGAACAGATTTGGAAGGCACCTTATTCAGTAAATATGTTGAGGTTTCCAATGCATAACCCCATAGGAATACTGGAAGATTTGCATAGCTCATCATGGACCGAACCATGTCT
Source organism: Apium graveolens (assembly GCF_009905375.1). NCBI lineage: Eukaryota > Viridiplantae > Streptophyta > Magnoliopsida > Apiales > Apiaceae > Apium > Apium graveolens. The sequence continues at coordinate 43,517,113 of NC_133655.1, read as the reverse complement.
AACAGAGTTCGATTTCTCCTTTCAGATACCAATCTGGAGGCGTCCACTGGGAGACTATACCATTTACTTTGAGATAATCCAGAAACTCTCCATTCAAGTATTCACCACCTCGATCTAATCGAAGAATTATAATACTATGTTTGGTTTGTTTCTCCACTTCATGTTTATATTCCTTGAACTTTTCAAAGGCTTCAGACTTGTGTTTCATCAAATACACATATCCGAATCTAGATCTATCATCTATGAAAGTAATGAAGTACGAAAATCCTCCCATGGCTTGCGTAGACATTGGTCCACATACATCTGTGTGTACCAATCCTAGCAAATCTGCAGCCCTCTCTCCATGTCCACTAAATGGAGATTTGGTCATTTTACCCAATAGACAAGACTCGCATGTAGGATATGATTCAAAATCAAAGGGGTCTAGTAACCCTTCCTTATGCAATGTCCGAAGTCTATTTTCACTAATATGACCTAGCCTACAGTGCCATAAATAGGTCAGATTTTCATCATCTCGTTTTCTTTTATTAGTTTGTTCAATCTGAAGTAAATCATGCTCTACGTCACATACATACATACCATTGTTTAAAATTCCACGTCCATAAAGGACATTATCTCTAAGGATAGAACATTCATTATTCTTAATAATAAATGAAAAGCCATCCAAATCCAACATAGAGATAGAAACAATATTCCTCACAATAGAGGGAACGTAATAACAATTATTCAAAATAATAGTCTTGCCCGTAGGCATATGTAAACTAAATGATCCTACAACTATGGCCGCAACCCTTGCTCCATTGCCCATACGTAGAATCACCTCATCTTTTTCAAGATTCCTACTTCCCTTTAGTCCTCGCAACGAATTGCAAATATGAGAACCACAGGCGGTATCTAATACCCAAGTAGAAATTTGACCTAGTGACATATTAACTTCTATCATGAACATGCCTGAATCAGAAGCGGTAGTCTTACTACCCTTCCTCTTCTTCAATTCTGCAAGGTAAACCTTGCAGTTTCTCTTCCAGTGCCCTAACTTGTTACAGTGAAAGCATACAGCTAAATTTGGATCAGTCAACTTGTAAGCATCTAGTATGCTCCTGAGTGATAGTGCAGTAGACATAATATAGTAAATCTGTAAATGATAAACACATAACAACACTTAGCAAATATTCAATTTCATTTTAAAACACTATATGAATCAGGTCTTTATTCATAAGTGGCTCCCACTAGTTTATCTAATTTATTCAACCCCCTACGTGAAAAATTAAGCATTCATAATGCTAGTGGGAATAGGGATCCTACATTCCATCATACAACCTCGGCTGTGGCATGAACCGCCATGTAATGTTCAATAGGCAGACAACTCTTGTGAATTACATCTTATGTTATTCCCTAATCAAACTTTAGCCTCTTGAATAATTGAGTCACGGCTGTGGCACGACAAACTCAATATTCTAAGTCAAGTCTAACCCAACATTCCGTACAATTGAATCAGTCCCCAAAGGCCCACGAATGTGGCACGTACCGACCTTTAGATTCTAATTCAATGTACACATCTCTATGTAATAGACAAGTATTTCTTATTTCGAAATCAAAGCCCTCGGCTGTAGCACGAACCGACAATGATTCAAAAATAAGAACTACTTTTCTATCATGTTGGAAGGCTATGACCGACACAAGCCCGTTGTGTCATTGGCCAATTACTACCGGATATTATTTAATTTTAGAGGGATTATATTATGTTACAATCATAATCATATTATAAAGAGATTCTTCCTTTTAAATTAAATATTTTAAATCAATAATCAATAATCAGATGATTCCCAGATCGGGTGGAGCATTGTCAAGAGGCGTCACTTAATAACCCTTTCTTACAGATAGAAATCTGTTGTTGACAGAATCATCCTTTCTCTCATATCAAAAATTTATATTCAATTACGTGTGTCATAAACACAAGAATCTCATGATTGTATTCATAATATTACTATTAAGGTTATGAAACAATTTCACTATACTAGGTTGTCTAACAAACGCCTTATGTTCATTTAAGTTCACCTAAATCTATCATCGCATGATAAACTAAGCATATATCACATATATAAACATGAATAAACATCAAGGTAGGCATGTTATATAATCTAGCACATTATTCTAAGCATTATACATCTCTATGTATCACATGAAGCATTTAAAAGCAATTAAAACAGTTAAAAATAGCTTAAAAACACTTCTGTTAGCTATAAACAGTTCAAAACTTTTATATAAACTAAAATTTGATCACTCCATTAGATCCGTCTCGGAAAAACGAATCCAACGATATATTGCACGCCTAAAACGGAGTTACGAAACTCCCAGAAATCAAATTTAAAATAACAGATGGGCTGTAACGCATTACAGGAACGCGTTACAAGCTCTGTAACGCATTCCGGTGATGCGTTACAACCCTTTTAAGCCATTAAAAGGTGTAACGCATTCTGCGAATGTGTCACAGGGTGTAACGCATTCCCGAAATGCGCGACACCCCCCGCGCGCGCATGCGCCACACGTGCCTGCAGCAGCCGCCGTCATCTCTCTCGATCGCCGCGCCTGACAACTGTTCATCACTGTGCTTCCGTGCTTTTCTTGTTTCAACAGATGACAGCAGACAAGTAGATGTACATATATATATATACATACTTACAATTCATATATATATATATATATATCTTTATTTAATTACGAATTTAATTAAAACAACTTCAAAAATTCATAATAAAAAATCTATACATTATAAAATTATGAAAAAAATACCCAGACGATCTACAACACTTGTAGAACCCAGAACAACATTCAAAATTATTCTGAGAAACGACTTCTCATCAGACAAAATTAATCCAAGATATAACTTGTAAAAATCATAATTAATTCATACAAGCACATAAAATTCTGAAATTTTTACCACAGATCTATATGCATACAGCCTATGCTCTGATACCATTGTTGGATTTTAATCGCAACGGAGGCATGTAAAAGCACTTTTACACATAAAATCCAAATAAAAGCATATAAATCGTGGTAAAAACATATGAATCGAATACTAACCTTTAATAGCGATCCAAAAGCAACGATCGGAGATCCTTAGCAGCTGCTCCTCAAACGTGAAGCACTCCACCAGTATCCACCAAGAAAACGACGTTAAAGAGGAGGAGGTGGAGAGAATTAGGTTTTATAAAATTTTGGGGTTAGAATAAAAATAGGGTTTATAATAGTATATTTATAGGCAAAATTTTCAGCTGAAATTTTCCCATAAAATATTATTATTATTAACCCATTTATTATTCTTATTAATAATTAAAACACCTTTTAATTATTAATCCTTTTTCTAAACACTTTAGAAATAATTCTCTCTCTCGATTTAATTTCTAAAAATTAAATCCTTTAATTAATAATATTAAGAACTTTTCTTAATTAATTTATAATCAATTAAATCTCATTTAATCAATTATTAAATTTGCCAATTAATTATTTATTTCATAAATAAATAATTATTAGCCATTATTAATTAATTCCTCCACCATTAAATCATTCTCTTTTTATGGTGTGACCCTGTAGGTTCAATGTTAAGCCGGTAGTAGAAATAAATAATAATAAAACTATTTTATCATTATTTATATAAATTCTCTAATTTATTAAATATGTTTAATTAATTAATCACATTTATTCTACATCGTGAGGGATACTTCTCAGCATATCGCGACTATCCGGATAATACGAATTCACTGCTTAGAATACCAAGAACCTATTCAGTGAATAGTTAACGTACAATAAACTCCTTCTACCCTACAATATCCCGATTAAATACAAGGCATGGATCTCGTGTCAAGCCTATCTAATTTAATCACTTGCTTACCATTCACTATGCTTAGTTCTATGCAAATTAGAAACTCCTTTCTAATTTCATTCACTCTGGCCAGAGATTCCTGAACTAGCATAAGTGGATCAGCCTTGAACATTCGCTTCCTTCACTGGAAGGGGTAGATCCTTTATTGATCATACACTATCTTCGTGTACAAATTCCTATACCCAGTAGAGCCCTAATAATTGTCCCTGGAGACTAAGAACTAAACCAAAACATAGTTCAGTGTATACAAGATGACTATGATGACCTCAAGTCTAAGGATACTTGTACAACTATCACTATATGAACAACTGCTGACACGTGAGTGAACTCCATCAGTTGTTCAGCTGGGCGAGTCATGTTCAGTGAACTTATTCTATAATAAGCACCTACATACTAGCTATAGTGTCACCATACAAATGTCTATGAGAATAGACATCCTTCATAATGAAGCAAGCATAGTATACCGATCTCTGCGGATTATTAATTACCAGTTAGTAATCCTACGACCAGGAACTATTTAAATTTAGAGTTATCATCTTTTAGGTCTCACTATTATGATCTCATCATAATCCATAAAAAGCTTTACTCTAAACTATGGTATATCTTATTTAAACACTTAAATAGATAGAGCCCGTAATAAAAACAAAACAAGTCTTTTATTAATATTAATGAAATCAAAACAGATTACATAAAAAGTTATTCCTAAATCCTAATACATGATTGGACTTAGGACATATTCCTTTCACGATCCACATCAAGACTCAAGTAATATAATATAAAATATAAATTTAGATTATCAAACAACTAAATCTTAGGATTTTCAATGGACTTAGTCTTGTTATAGTACAGACATGTCTTGTACAACAATCTCCCTTAATTTTTGAGAAGATTGATTATCACAAATTCATTCCTGATAACAAGACTAAACCCAAGTTATAATAAGACAATAAAATGTATAAAGATTGACATATTTGATAATTTTCAACATTTATATAATGAGAAATTACATTGGTTCAATAGAACAAAACTAGGTGAAATCCTCATATCCTGGTTCCTTCCTGATGAGATCTTTGAGATTTATAAGTAAATTGAGCTCTTCAATAATTTGAGTCCCTCTCAAGGCTTCTACCAGTTTGAGCCAATCATCCAGTTTGTATCCATTGAGGTAATTAACTCTGAATCTTGAGTAACTTCCAATCTTGATATTCAGAAAATGTCCATCCTTAAAAATTTTACTCATCCCCTTTGCCTTGAGCTCATTTGACCTTTGTTCAAACATGACAATTTCTTCTACATACTTTCTATCTTTTTCTTCCTTTTCAGCCTTTGCTTTTGCATTTCTTTCATCCCTTTCTCTCACCCATACACACAACACATCCTTCCAAGCCCTTGTAATTGTGTCCTTGTCCTTCATCAAGTTAATCACTCTTTTGAATTCTGTAATTGAAAGTGTATTCATTAAGTTAGTGTCAAGTAGAGTAAAGGTACCATCCTGATAGTATATTCTGACTTTGTATAAGATACAACCCAGACTTTGACTATTTCTTCAGGTAATTGTTGAAAGTAGTCATCATATGTAATGCACCAGTTTAATGATAGAAAATCAGTCTGATCAAAGCAATTCTAGATAACCCTTTCTTCAACTTGTAGTTTCTTTGGTTTTCTCCCAACAGTCTTGTAATGAGTTTTGATTGGTGGCTTAAATGAAGGTAGGTTTGATATTTTCTTTAGAGTAGTTTGGCTAGAAGTGATTGGTATTTTGAGTAGGGTGTTTGCAGTTTGCTTATACCGAAGCTTAGGCTTAGAGGTCAAAGATAGTTGAATGTTTGAGCTTGTAGGTTTAGTGGGTTGAGAAAGTTGGATTTGAATTGATTGGACATTTTTCTTTGATCCTGCACCATCTTCCTTCTTTTTTCTTCTCTCATCACCCTTCTTCTTGTCTTCTCTCTTCTTATCTTCTGTCTTGCTGCTAGTTGCTTTTGAAGGTTGACTTGGATTTGAGCTAGATTGTTTTTGATCATCTTTCTTCTGCTCATCATCATCCGAGTCACCATTAGTATTGATTTGATTTTTGGGAAAATTGGTTTCAGCATTTTTCAGATATCTCCCCCAGCAACTTGATCATGTCTTCATCTTCAACAATCTTATACTGCTTTGTCTTCAAGTCTGTCTCCAAAGTCATAATCGACTTCTTATTTTCTATGACACCTTGCTTAGGAATATGGAAATATTTGCAATGTTTGGCGGTTGGACAGATGTATACCACTCCCTTGCTTGGATGTAAATATGCTCCTGGAAAGCGGCTACTTAAGCCTTTTTCAATTCATTGAGCAAGAGAGTGTCTTCATGAATCACTCTGTTGACTTTGTTTGTAAGATCCCAAATTTTTGACATCGGTAACAGACCTTTATGAATAGTAACCTTGCGGTTTAATAAAAACGTTTGTGACCACACCATATACGAGTTTTTAATTTAAGATTTCGAGTTGATATTGTGATTATACGTACCAAATGAGTGTATGTAAGCGCTATTAGTTTTCGAAGAAAACGAACTTTGAAAAAAAACGACCGTATCTATGAACCATCAAGGATTACGAGAATCACAATATAATTATAAATTTAAAATCCTACAAATTCAAATTCAAGTACGATACTTCAAAACATAAAGAACGTATAAGAAAGGATTTACACCGTGAACCGTTTACAAGAATTTATTACGAAAACAAATAAGCGACCGAGCGAACGCGTAAACGAATAAATAAACGTATCAAACCAAGCTAACTATACAATCTAACTAGAGAAAGAACTAACCATGGTCAAGTAACCAAATAGTAACCTAGCTAGATAGGAAATGATAACCTAAAGGCTAGTAATAGTAAACCTAAATCTAAATTAAGTAGAATAGCTTGCAAACCTAGGATGCTAGCCCTAAGATATTCATGGATTTAGTAGTACTAGGATATATACTACTCCCTCCGTCCCAACCAATTCTTTACGTTTGGTTTGAGCACGGAGGTTAAGAAATGTGTATAAAGTAGTAAAAAAGAGAAAGAAAAGTGGGTAAAATGGTGGGACCCATTCATTTTTAATATATAAAAGGGAGATAGTGGAGTAAAAGTAGTGTGAAAAGGGAGGAAAATGGAGAAAATGGTGGGACCCATTGACTAATTTTGGTAAGTTTTAAAATGTAAAGAATTGTATGGGACATCCCAAAAAGAAAAGTGTAAAGAAATGGTTGGGACAGAGGGAGTAAATCATATCTCACAAATCTTCCAAGAGAAGTATTTCCAAGAAATAACAAAACTCTCTCTCTCTCTCTTCAAAACACAATGCTGATTTCAAGAACACCATCGAAAGAAAAATTCATATCTCATGTTCTACTCATTCAAAAATTACCAAATTTTAACCAAAGATTTCTCATATCATGTACAAGGTACGTTCAAAATTTCATAGCCATTGGATTAGTATAGCATAGTCAAATCCTTGCTCAAAATTGGTGGTGAATAGTAACTCCGAAAATCTCTTTTTGTTTCCTTGATTTTCATGGCATGCTTTAGGATCCTTAAGCACAACCAATCCCTCCCAAGGTTCAACCATAAATAATATAACCTCCCAAGCTACCAATAAAGGTATAAACCTTCATCCAAACTTTGTTTAAGTTTTAATTTTTAAGAAAAGTAAGGATCTTGGATATAAGTATGGTTTTGATGATTAATTTGATATTATCTTGATGTTTAGTTAATTAGTTTTAAGATTGATGATTCTTGCCTCAAGAACATGATATTCTTGAGAGGATTTAGTGTTGAGATAAAGATTTTATGGTGGTTGATGGTGGTATAATGTTTTAAGACGTAAACGAAACTCGGATCGTAATCGTAACCTCGTAAAAATGAACAAAACTCAACATAAGTTTCTGCAGAAGTTCCCAAATATATAAACTGTAAGTTCTTGAAAAGTGAGACTTGATTATGATAAAAAAAATTTATGAGGATCGTTTAGGTGCTTGAATCTCTTGATTTCAATTTACGGATCAAGAGTTATGACCATTTTAGTAAAAGTGATTTACGCGACAAAAACTGCTACAAATTACGAACTTTGTAAATAGAAATGATCGACTTAAAAATATTTAAAAATCATAAATTTTTTTAAAGAGAGTAAGAAATAGAGTTTATTAACTTCCATAAAAATTTCAAGTAAAAATAATAATTTTTCAATTTTATAAAAATGTCGGAGGCAAGGTCGCGCGAAGTACGAACATAAAAAACAACCCCCTGTTGGAAACTGCTTCTTCGGGATTTTAACCCTCTTCCCACAAAACCATTTTCAAATTATGTGTTCTAAATTTTGTCTAGATCGGCGTATCAATTGAATTAACGGTTTGAGAGAAATCAACGTTTTAGTGAAAGCGGTATGAATAGTAAAACTCTATAGTTGACCGGACTTTTAAAAATACTTTTCACCTAATTAAATTCATTTTATCAAAATTAAATTTTAATGATAAATATTAAAAGCACTTAAGAAACTCCTCGAGGTGGTTTCATATTAAAATATTAATTTTAAAATTAAAAAAAATGTTAGAGTGCGAGTCGCGTAATAGTAACATTCGGTAAAGTCAACTCTAGAACACCACTTTGACCGTCCGTTTCGACCAAAGATTGATACTTATATCGAGTCGGTTGGATATTGAAAATTATGAAGTATTATACTTATTAGAAATATAAGTTGGTGATGAGATTAGGAATACTGATTAATAATATAATATTTGTTGATTAGAAAACCCGGAACGAGAGGAAATTGGGAAATGTATCTTGGACTTCAGGCAAGTCTTCAAACCCTGCCTTTTAAAACTGTTGTGTTGTGTTTATTTTCAAATAAATGATATATATACATGTTGTTGTATTACGATATTTTACAAATTATAATATATAATATCATACTATATGTTACTGATTTTGGTATATGAATATTACTGAAATTCAATCGATAATGCTAGAGAGTAGCGTTGTATATATGAGGAGTATATTTTAGACCGAGGATCGGTCAGTATAATTTGATGAAAACTCGGAAGTATTCCGGAGGTGTTTTATTTAAAAATATTAATACTATAGTATAACGTGATGTATAAGTTGTAAGACCGAGAGTCGGTCAGTTTTTATAAAGTATAAACCCGAGAATCATCTCGGAGATGTTTTGGATGATTAAAAATCCGTAATTATCTTATCCCAAGGGACTCGATGTCCACTTGCGAAGTATTAAATACCTCGAATTTATTTAAAACGATTTCTAAAGATCATATTCCCTCAACTATATTTAATCACTCGAACAATAGATGTTATTTCGGATATTCATTTTAAACAGGAGAAGTATTCTCTAACAATTATTTATTACAAAGTCGACTACTTATATCTATTTAAGATTACTTTAATTATTTAAACATAAATAAGTTGAGAAATATTATTTCAAATATTCTTTTAAAATATAATTATTCGAGGTTTAATTATTTAATAATTATTATTTAATTATTAAATATTTTTAAATGATTTAATATGATTTAAAAATCATAAAACCTATTATAAATTACTTTCTGAGTTTCAGAAAGTCATTCGAATACTTTCATATCGTCGAAAAATATTATCTCGACGTATTTTAACTATTTTGAATATAATTTCAAAAGAAACTCTCCCTCATTTATTTTTTCTGTTGACAACGGTCAACTCACATTATCTTAGTACTTCCTCCGAAAATTCTCGGAATTACATATATATATTGGCAATATGAGTTGTGCCTATCAATAAGCTAAACGCTTTGGGAACTCGAGGAGTACGAGTTCTTGGGATATGATAGGATTTCTTAAAGGACAAGGGAGGGGTAGATATCCAGTACTTCGTATATTGGGGAGACTGCCAGTACCGTGGGAGACGGTACTATGTGTACCTAAGGACCTGCGAAGTGTGTATACCCAAAATGGGACACAAAGCCCGTATGCGGCCAGGGTGATAAGAAGGAGTTTGGAAGTCATCCTCCTACTTGTAGAAAAGGCTACTATTTTCCGTATTATGACTGATCATCGTATGCGGTGGCTCCAGTGAATGTCCTATTCTTCTAATTGGAATTGAGATGCAATACCGTAACCCAAGCCTATGCGCTAGGTTTACCATTAAGGTATTTGCAGGATAATAAGTCAATCAAAGAATTGTTTTGAAAAGAGGTGTGTGTCACCAAGAAAACTACTTTGAATAAATACATATCCTTATACGGATTAATATAATTTCTTTAAAAGTCTTTTCATACTGTTGATTATTATGGCTGAGCATTATTGCTCACTCTTGCTTTCTTTTAAATGTCACAACACAATAGGTTACCAGTATTCCAGTGTGGGACTCAGTCACTTAAAATCATGGGGAGAATCCCTTACAGTCTTGTCTCAGGTGGACCAAAGTATCCAGATAAGTATAAGATGTTAGTAACAATTATTATAACTTTATATAGAGGTTACGGATAATTATTTAATATCCTGTAAAGTACATTTGAGTGTAATAAAAGAAGATTACATTTTGTACATCATTTCTAAGGCTATAACTAGTGTATGTGTGTGTGCGTGAGATTGGGGTCTGTTGGATTATTGAATCAATACAGGTTACACATGAGTGAAGGATGGCATGATGACCTAGATTCCTGACCCCGGATTTGGGGGCATTACATTGTTGATCAGAATGTCCAATTTAGATGTCCTTCTTGTTATGAGATAATTAAGGGACACATGTATACACTTATCCACACCAGAGTCATTTATATTGATAACAATCCTTTTCTCCTGAAAGTTGTCCCTTATCACCAAGATCACTCTTATGAAATTTATTGTCTTGTCTAAGGCCTTTTTGTATGTGAAGAAGTTGTTTTTTAGAGAAGCCCTGAGAACATTTAGAAATTCATCAAATTCTCTGCTTAGACTAGGTCCCTCAGCTGCTTTTATTAGGCTCTTCATTCCAACATCAACTTGCTGTTCAGTTTCCTTGGATTTTCCTTTTTGAGCCTGGACAGATGATCTTAGTAACATAGCCTCTATCTCCCCCTTAGTCTTGTTAGCAGGCAAGATGAGAGGTGTAGTGATTTTAGGCCTAACAACTTCTAGAAGTGTAGGAAATGGAATATTGAGTGCACCCATGATATCTCCCAATGAGATCGAATTCTGCATTTGTAGATGCTTATAGGAGTCCACCAAGGTTTGGATATCAGCCTGTTGACTTTGGACCATAGTTGTGAGTTCTAATACGAGTTGTCAATGACTCATTGGTTGATTGCAAAGTGGAGACTTGAGATTAGAGAGTTGAATTTGCAAGTTGGTGGATGTTGACAGTGGTTGTTGAGATGCTGGGGATATAGAAGTGCCAAATGTAGCTAGTACAACTTCCCCAATTCCTTCCATCAATAGATCAGATGGTTCATATCTAGCCTAATGGAGTTGATCCATTTTGACCCTGATATCATTATTACTAGTGATTTGCTGCTGGACAACTTCATGTAAGGCTATGAAAGATTCCCTCAGATTCGTGATGCTCTTGTCCACAGATGATAAATCAAACTTATCCATTTGATCTGTAAATTTAGAGACTTTTTGCTTGATTTCCACCCGAGAAGGAATGATCTCATCTAGCTTGTCCTTGACCAGTTTCCTTGTCTTGTCTTGATGATCAATCAGAGTCAATTTTAGAGCTTTACCAATAAGGTGAAAGGCTTTAAGTTGAGCTTTATAGACATCTGTTATTGCATCATAAACTTCTTGTGGACTTAGAGTTTGGGCATTACTCCCAAGGATGGTGATGTACTCTTCTCTAAATCTAGCCAAAACCTCATCCATCTCAATATGAAAGTTTTTATCCAACCAGACATCACAGTTGCCATCCTGTTCAGCTACATTTATAATCTTGGTTCTTGAACATCTATCTTATAGGAGAGCATGATAGCTTGATAATCTTGGTTAGACATATCTGATGTAAGAAGCTGTTGAGAAATTTGAGCAAGTCCAGACAACTGATCAACCAATAGATCATTCATTATTGTTGGTTGAGCTTCTGCTTCCTGCAACCACTGAGAGATCAAATGAGGTTGTGGTTGACTAAGGTTAGAGGTAGATGGTTGGTCAGTTGGATTTAAGGTGGATGGTAGAGAATCAATAGAATCACATGTGACAGATGCCACAGTTTGACTTACAGGTTGAACTGTGGTTATGACAGTGTGTTGTCCTCCACTTGTGATGGGAACCTCCATTGGAATTGGAGAGAATTTGACCAGTTTACTGTCATGTACCATGGCCTCAAACCCTTGTTCTTCTTTCAAAGCACTGTCACTTGAATGTGATGTACTTGCCTCCCCCATAGCAGGATTATTGGCAATTAAACTCCTAGCTTCAATTGTGAGTGCAATTTCAGCTAGGGTTTTGAGGGGAGTTGTTCCTTCAAGAGGAACCTCCAATTGAATTGGAGAGGATTTAGATAGCTCCCCCTCAAGAGTACTACCCTCAAACCTTACAACCCGTGAAGGTTGATTTGCACATGAAGGTACATTTAAAACCACCACAGGGTCTTCAGTAAAAACTGATGAAACCCCTATGGTTTTGTTGGTGTCATAAGGTTCTACCCCAACATGTAGCCTCTCACCAACTAAATTTGGGTCCTGGGTGGTGAGCACAGTCTTTTGAACCATGTCACATGATGTTGGAAACACTTGAAAATTAGATTCAAGTGTTTGATTGAATGAAGAAGAAATTTTAGAAATTAGATTTTGAATTTCAGAGTTGAGTGTTGACAGCTCCCCCTGAGTAGAAGAGGGAGCTTGAAAAGACATGTTATCTGTGTGTGTGCCATCCTTATTCCTCCTTTCATACACTTGAATTTGTTCAAGTGTTGGTGCATGTTATTCCCGAACAATCTAACAGAATTACAGAAGGGGGGTTGAATTGAATTCTATTTTTTTTGAAAATTTAAAACTTCTTACGAATATATATATATATATGTATATCAGTGTTTGAATAAGCTAGTTGCGGATAAGAAATATTCAAGTATTCAAACAAAAAGATAAAATAAACAAGGATGTTTAAAAACTTTTTGGTTAATTGATTTTTCTACCAGAGATATATATAAATGTAGAATATCTCTGTGATGCAAAGGCACACAGCTGCTTACAAGAATTCTTACAAACAGAACTAGAGAGTGCTAAAAATACAGCTTATAAATGCTCTCTTGTTCTTGCTTGTATTGATTGTGTCAATTAATTGATCGATATTTTTAACTCTTGATGCTCTTGGTTTATATATCACCAAGTTACATGTATGATAAGACATAATATACGTCTTTTATCTAGGTCTAATCACATGTTTCTCCATTTCTCTATCCCATGCAATCCAGATAGATACAGCATCTTTGAACGTCCCTATTTTGCATGAAAATGGAAATGCTTCTTGATCTTCATAATCCTGATTACAGGTTGCCACATTTCATTTATGTACAATCAACCCATGTGACTGTCAAGTCACTTTCAACTGTTATTCAGATCTGATTATTCTTTTAGACTTCAGCATTATTCGTTGAGTCTGTTATGAATCATCCGTTGAAGGTGGCTTGAGTCATCCGTTGAGAGCTTTGCTGATTATCCGTTGATAGTGTTTCCTTAGCACTTGATACTCTTTCACTTATGCAGAATTACAATGCATCATCTATTTACAATTAGCAAGCCTATTCTGTATGTCTTGCTAGTAGTCAACATGACTTGGAATTTCTAACAACTTATAAAATTTTAAGATATTGTAGTGTACAGGAATGTGCTACAAACTTATTTAAACATAAGCTACTCCATCACTTTGATGGTTACAAAATCATTTAACTTATCTACTTAGAGTGTTTATTGAGTTATCATCAAGCCTAGAGCATATTCTTAACAATCTCCCCCAATTTATGTCTAATGGAATTCTAGGCATAAATTCAAGTTAACTTGATGATAACAAAACACCCTAATTAAAAACTAAGATAGTAAGCAGTAGATAAGTTGAAAAATGCTTCAAATAAGATTTGAATAAAGAAAGTTGAGTATGGTTACATTTTATTTCAAGATGCTGCTTTAGCCTGAGCTGATCAATTCTTTCTCCTTGAAACTCTACACCTCTTCTCCAGCTTCTTATCATTCTCCTCAATTTGATGTTGGAGTTGTCTATAAAATTCAGCTTCATTACCATCATTGGGATCCATCATATCTTGCATTTTTCTGAGAGTTTCATTGCTAGATATTTGTAGCTGGTCTTCAAGTTTGAAAAATCTTCTGACTCCCCTTTCATATCTAAACTCCATCATCCAGTAAGGTCTTAAATGAACTGTATTACCAATATGTGGGATGGTTAAAACTCTAGACAGTGCATTTGGATCTCTTCGGCTTTGCCTAATTTAGTGATCTTGTTGAGAACTTCAGTTTTGATTGTTTTTGTGAAGCCAAAATCCTTCTTCATATCAGAGAACACCTTTATTATAACAATGTGGCTTTCATTGAGGATTCTGTATAGAGGCCAAATGATCTCTTTGCCTCCCTTATATCTTAATGTTAATCTTTCTGGTAACTTGGTGTTATCAACAATTCCCCTTACTTCATCAAGCTCATCCAGGTAGAGATTAAGGTCTGAGAATTCCTTGATGTCATATATGAATAGTTGATCATCTTTTTTGACTTTGGGCTTGGTCTTGGAGATCACTTTATGTTGAGGTGGATTTGACTTGACTCTCATAATCTTCCCCCTTCTTTTTTCCCTCTTTCTGGTGGGCATTGGAAGGTTCAAATCAGTTAAAGGTAGACTGTCCCAATCTATGTGTTCATCCTTGGTTATGATACGCTCACCATGAAATTTGATGCCCGGATGAACCTTGGCTTCAACAGGTTCCTTATTGGACACAACTGGTTGACTTGAGTTGTAGATTGAACTTGATCAGTTTCCCTTTCAGTAGGACTAGCTAGCCTTTTTGCATTAGCCTTGTTTTGCTGTATTATTCTTTGGATCATCAGCTAAAGCTTTCTCAGTTATATTTGAAGTAGCAGGCATCTCCAGTTTCTTTCTTCCTCCTTTAGTGGCCTGCTTCAATCTTCTTTTCTGAGCTTCCAGTCTTGCACTTTCTTCATCTTTAGCTTCACTAAACTGAGGGTGTCCAGACATCACATAAATCATCTTGCCATGTCTATAGATTCTTTCTATTCTTTCTGTCAAATTGGCATCCTTGGTGGTCTTGATGCTTTTAATTGAAGCACCCATCAGTTTTTCTTCATCTGGCCTAGGAGGAGAATAATCAACCAGCATTGGATGCTTTGCTAACATTATAGCATTTGCCTGTTTAGGTTTTAGAACCACAAAGTTGTTGAATTCATTCTTCATAGAGGGCTCACCTTTATCTCCTTTTCCTAGTTGCATATCTTTTATGGTGATTGGTTTCAACTGAGTGAAATGTTTCACTGAGCGGGCTTGAGTTACAGTTGAGCCAAAAACCTTCTCAATTCTATCATCAATCTTCTTTATTTGCTCTTTTATCCTAAGATCAGCTGTTGCTAGATTGATCAGATCAATACTGTCTACAGCTAGTGGCTTAGAGATAGTGATAGCTAGTACTACCTGTGGCGCCCTCCAAACCCGGGTTAGAAGTTTGGGGTCCACAACACATAAACACACACACCATATATAAACATGTTTATGACAATAATAAAGATAATAATAATAATAATAATAATAATAATAATAATAATAATAATAATAATAATAATAATAATAATAATAATAATAATAATAATAATAATATGCAGTGACCCTACTTACCTCCATCCACCGATTGCAACAGGTTAAAGTATGCACACAAGCCAAAACTTGCTTACTTATTTACAAACATTCCAAATCCCAACTATTTAAACTTACATCTGAACAGAAAACATTCTTACAAACTTTCAAACTCAATCTATTACAAAAGTCTTCAGCTAGCTTTTTCCGCTCAACCTGGAATCATAGCTCGCATACTTGATTGGGGATCCTCGCTACCAACTGGTTCCTTCTTAACTGGAAAATAACATAAATAGAATCGCACAAATAAGCTAACTAGCTCAGCAAGTCACAATGACAATACCGAGGTTAAATAATGATCAAATGAAATGATTTTAGGTTCTCAAGTTTCTTTATAAGCAATGATTAGAATTGGATATTCAAATTTTATTTAAAAACCAAGGTTAGGCTGCTGATCATTCACGCACTAACCCCGAGCAAGGCACATAGCTCTGCTCTGATTACTGGATCCAAGGCATGCATTGGCCTAACATGACCACCAATCTGGTCTATCCACGAATTTGGTCCACATTTATAAAATAATCCAATTCAATAATAATAACAGAGTAAACAATGTAAAACAATAAACAGAATCATAAACAACATTGGTTCTCAAGCATAAGGTGATTTGCAATTACCAACAAGTTATAACAGGGTAACTACAAAGATTGGCTATCAGCTGGTAAGAGAACCAGATGACAGAAGAATCAAGGTCTCGTGGTTATAAGAATTAGTCTTCTGATACATAAGGTATGAAGGTTTATTGTTAGTCGCTAAACACGCGCTAATAATTCATGCAAGTATACGCGTTCACAAGTAATATAAAATTATTTCTAGTGCATTCCCACAGAGACTGGTTTAGGTTAACTTTATGATTTGTGCACTTATGCAACAATGATATGGCTATTATTCAATGCTAAGATTAACAATTTGGGTTTTGATAGTACTACAATTAACTATTAAGAATTATGCTCGAGAACATTAACTAAGAGATTAAGAGAATTGAATAATATATAACACAAACATGGGATTCTACATCATTAAATACTTCATTCAATAGACTTTTCGTGCTTAACCTTAGCATGTAATGGTGATAATACTAATCAGATAACACGAAACTGATAAACGCCAACTTTCGTTGTACGTATACCATACTACCAGAAATCCACAAAAGAGATAGAAGCTGAATAGACACCAATTATATTGAGACCCTATATGTCTATATAATTTGACAACATAACGGTTTAATGCACAAGTTATCTATCGTGATTACATAGGGCAAGTAAAATGGTTAAAATTACCTACGAATCATGCATATCAAATACATGAACCTATGCTAGCATGGCAAGTTCTAAATCCTTAAATTCACTGTCACTTCATTAAAGATTAACACGCTATCTTATAAGTTTGCGACACTCATAAGATGAATAAGCACAACCAATACTAGGTTATCATACAATCACCACACACTAAGGCATCGAAATAAATTAACTAAAGAAATCCATAAATAAATCCGCTAGAACCCTACGATAATGATTAGCCCATAATCGGACTCATCATCAACGTGGGTTCCGATGAAAGCATGGTATAATAAACGTAGTCTTTATAAAACAAATAATAAACAAAGTACGTAATCCAAAGTATTAGGTTCAACAAAACAAGAAACGAGCATCCAAGATTACAACTTAGAACAAAGATTCACAAGTATAAAACTAGATCTTCTTCGCCTACGTTGAATTGTGATATAGGTCTTCTTGTCGTCTTCTCCTTAAGCTGCATTATGAAAAATGTCTTTTTGTTGTCTTTAAATAGCAAGCCTATTAATCCAAAAGCCCAGAAAAATAGTCTTATAATTGAAACAGGAATCTGGAATTCTGACCTGGCGCGGCCGCGTGGTTCACCAGCGCGGGCGCGCTTCACCAGCGCGGGCGCGCTGACATTCTGCTTCTCTGGCGCGGCCGCGCGCTAGCACAGTGCGGGCGCGCCGATCTTCTGGAAAAACTAAAATTTCCTTCTTTTCTTGCTGCAATGTGCTGGTCTTCACGAGCCTTTATTCCTTGGATACCATCCTAACACCATATTAGCATCAAATCAATGCTAATTCACCTGAATTCTGGATTAATGCCTGAAATGCAAAAATACTAGAAAACACATTAAAATTCCAACAACTTGAGTATAAATACACCAATTCAGAGCTTTACAGAGTGTTATAAAGTGTCATAAATTCCACTCAACATACCCCCAAACTTGAATCGATGCTTGTCCTCAAGCATAAATAGACTCAAAGAACAAGAAACAAAAATGCATGAATGCAACTATATGAATGCAACGATCCCCATAGTATAACTAAACCAATCAACAAGCAACATCTCAACAAATGCAGTTATTCGCATAAAGATTAATCAAACCCCATAAATCAACTTACAAACCAGAGACGTGCGTATGTGCAAATGCTACAGATATACTATCACAACTAGATCAATAATCATGACTCACTACTCATCACGCAAGGTTATAAATAAAATAAAAGCTAGAATCAAAATAATTTATAACACTTCAATTCTTATATTGGAGTTTTATACGGATTCACGCTTTTATTCATAACACATAACAACACAAATATGCTTATTTGACCGTGCAATGAGTGAGGTCCACACAAGACTTATAAAATAGCACCCTAGCGAGCGTTAGGTTAGCGGATCCCAGACTATAAAAAGCCTTAGGGCACTAGGCACAAAGTCCCCTAAGAACTTAATAACTCGAGTACTAAAGAGCCCACTCGTGATCAATTATACATAACACTTATTTTTTTTTCTCTTTTTTCTTTGTTTTTTTCTTTTTTAACAAATTTCTGAACGAGTGCATTTCGCTTCATCTCGCTTAACCCTAGACTACTCATATAAAATGAGCTGGCTAATATTCATTTGACACCTAGCCACAACAACTAGCAATGAAACCCAATTTTCTCCAATTTTTAAATATCCATGTTAATTTATTATTAAGAGAATATCCTAAATTCGAAATATAAACAAGCGATTAAACCTCGACACACACATAAACCATGACCATGATCTAGCCCTCAAGCAACCTATAAGACTTAGTGAAATACAATTGTCTCTAGTATGCAGATCAATTCGATAAGACTTAACATCACTAAATACGACATCACTACACTAGCATCAATATCACAAATCAATCGGAAAAATCATCTAAGGGATCATGTTATAATGCATAACAAACTATCATAAAACACTACAAAAATAAAAAAACATGGAAAATATGCAACTATATGCACTAAACTATCATGAATATGCAAACTATATGCGACTCACACAAAACATATTCCTTCAACTACTACCCCCAAACTTAAAATTTTCACTGTACTCAGTGAAGGTAATAGTAAGGAATCAGGCATACCTACTCAGAATCAGGATCATCGCCCTCAATAGTTGGAGTGTTAGGCATGTCAAGAGGTGGATACATGGAGTCCTCACCAAATACTGCCCACTGGAAGTCAACACCCGTGGCTTTGAAAGCAGTCTCTAGTGCCTGGGTGAGATCACGTGCAAACCGACTATGGATATCATGCATCACATCCATCCTCCTTACTAGACGCCTATAATGCGCCATGCTCATACCAGCACTGCCCTGTGCTTCCTTCTGCTACTGCTGCATTCCCGAAGGATCATCTTCCTCTCCCAACTGAGCTCTCCAAACTGCTATGCTCGCCTGCTGCATACCACCAGCATAAGTCTGATCCACTGGCCTTCCACTTGGCAGATGATCATATGAATAACCAAGCCCCTTAGGATCGGGATTCTCACCATACCACTCAGTCATGCTCAACAGCCTCGAACTGTCGATCATAGCACTAGGGAGTTGCAACTGCTCATGTACGGCCCAACGAACACCAACTGCAACACACAACTTCGACACAATGGACACATAGGGTATAGAACCCGTCGTACTCCCTCACAAAAATCTCAAAATACCTTGGTGTATAACCATACCAAGGTCCACATAGTCACCCTGCAGAATACCCCACAACAACAGAGCACGCTGTATAGTAATCTCATGCACATTAGAAGATGGCATGATGTTAGCATAAATAAAAGAATTCCATGCACGTGCAAACCTGTTCATACACGAAGCAGGGAACGTGGAATAATTAGTCGTGCCCCTCTTGAACTTCCAGTGAGTCTCAGGCACACACAGGGTAGCAACTATCAAATCCAAATCAAACTCCTCCGGAGTCTTCTCGTTCCAAATATCCTGCCGAGGCTTCCTCACGGGCTGCTCAATCACCCTCCTTATCGCCTCAGCATTGTATTCCACCGTCATCTCCCGAACCACAGTGAAACCATTCTTCTCCGCCTTTGCATTAGCATAAAACTCACGAACCACACTCATGGGCACAACCGCGGGTGCCTCGCAAAAAGCAACCCAACCCATCTCCAAGATCATCTCCAACAACTTACCATCTTTCCCTGATGGCAGAATACCACGCTCCTTGGCTATAGGCTTTGAGAGAAGCCTCGTATACTTCGCTTCAGCCTCGGGAGTTGAAAACCTTGACCTTATACCACCTGCACTCGAAGAATCAGTGGTGCTGCTGTTTACTTGAGTTTTTTGCCTTTTGGGCGCCATGGGGATTGAATAAGAGAGAATAAAAGATAAGTGTTTGAGAAATAATTGTGTTTGAGAATTTGAGAAGTGATGAAGAAGTTTGTGTATAAGTGTGTGTATATATAGGAGGTTGGGAGAGAATTAGATATGGAATAGAAGTGAGAATTGATTATGGGATTAGTGAGAATTATGGGTTTGATTTGGAGAGGGAAATTTGGAATGTGGAAGAGTAAAAATCGGGTAGAATTTGATTTTGTAGTAAAGTCCCCGATTTTCTCTTCTTTTTCTGATTTTTATTTTTTTGGATTCAGGGGGCAGCGCGGTTGCGCGCTAACACAATGTGGGCGCACCGTGCTTCTATCTTTTCAGCGCGGCCGCCCCCGCCAGGCAGCGCAGGCGCGCTCTATTTCTGGAAAAGTGGCGCGGCAGCCCAGCTTCCTCAGCGCGGGCGCACCGTGCTACTGTAGTTGACCCCGAAATTTTTTATTTTTTTTGATTTTTTTGTGCTTTTCTCCTTTCTTTCTTCTTCCTCTATCTACTAATGTACAACAAACTTGGGTTGCCTCCCAAGAAGTGCTTGGTTTACATCATTAGCTTGACGTAGAAATACGAGATCAAACGGATAATAAAACGACACTAACCACCTCATGGTTTGCCGTGTCACCATAGTAATGCTTCAACCTATGACCATTTACCTTGAATGCTTGGCCCGAATCATTCTCAAAAATCTCCACCGCTTCATGTGGAAACACAGTTTTGACAACAAACGGCCCTGACCACCTCGACTTCAACTTTCCAGTAAAAAGACGGAGACAAGAGTTAAACAAAAGAACTTGTTGCCCCTACATACATGATTTGAGCACTAGACCCCTATCGTGCCACCTCTTGACTTTCTCCTTATACATTCTGTTATTTTCATATGCTTGAAGTCTAAACTCGTTGAGTTCATTTAATTAAAGCATCCTCTTCTTTCCAGCTGCATCCAAATCAAGATTCAACTTCTTCAAAGCCCAATACGCTTTATGCTCGAGCTCCACTGGTAAATGACACCCCTTACCAAAAACCAAATGAAACGGCGACATACCCAACAGAGTCTTGTATGCTATTTTGTATGCCCAAACAGCTTCATCAAGATTCAAAGACCAATCTTTTCTCGATGGACATATACTTTCTCTAAAATGCGCTTGATCTCTCTGTTAGATACCTCAGCTTGACCATTCATCTGAGGATGATAAGCCGTAGCAATGTGATGATTCATATTATACCTTTGTATCATGGCAGTGAATTTGCGATTGCAAAAATGCAACCCCTCATCACTAATTATGACTCTTGGAGTTCCAAATCTTATGAATATCTACGTGTGAAAAAAATTAAGCACTACCTTCGCATCATTCATTGGCAACGCCTTGACTTCAACCCATTTCGAGACATAATCAACTGCCAATAAGATATACTGATTATTGCAAGATGAGACAAATGGCCCCATGAAGTCCATTCTCCACACATCGAAGACTTCAACCTCAAGAAGTACATTAAGAGGCATATAATCCCTTTTGGACATATTACCGACACGTTGACATCGATCACATTTCAAAACGAACTGATGAGCATCTTTAAACAAAGTCGGCCAAAAGAAACATGCTTGAAGAATACGAGCTGTTGTCTTTTCTCCACCATAATGTCCTCCATAAGCCATTGAGTGGCAATCTCGCAAGATCCCCCCCGTTTCGCCGTAAGGAATATATCTCCTGATGATTTGGTCAGCTCCTTGTCAAAAAAGAAACGGCTCATCCCATATATACCACTTCACTTCATGCAGAAAGTTCTTCCTTTGAGCGTACGACAAGTCGGGAGGCATGATATTACTCACAAGGTAGTTCACAATATCTGCAAACCACGGTTCTTCCTCTTGCACTCCAAACAGATGCTCATCGGGAAAAGACTCATTTATTAATGTCTTATTCAGTAAAGTTGCACTTGGATCCTCTAAATGAGAGAGATGATCAATGACTTGATTCTCAGTACCTTTTCTATCCTTGATCTCCAACTCAAATTCCTGAAGCAAAAGATCCCATCTAACATTCTAGCCTTCGAGTCCTTCTTCGAGACGAGATAGCAAATTGCAGCGTGATCAGTAAAAACTGTCACCTTCTTCATCCCAAGCAGATACGACCGAAACTTCTCAAAATGATAGACTATAGCCAAAAGTTTTTTCTCAGTAGTGGTATAGCTCAGTTGAGCACCATTAAGAGTCTTACTAGCATAATAGATTACATGAAATATGTTGTTCTTTCTTTGCCTAAGAACTGCTCCAACTGCATAATCACTTGCATCACACATCATTTCAAACGGTTCAGACCAATTAGGTGCAGTTATGACAGGTGCCGTAATCAAACTCTTCTTTAGCGTCTCAAACACAGCAAGGCACTCGTCATCAAACTTGAAAGGAACATCTTTCTCTAGCAAATTGCACAACGACTTCAAAATCTTAGAGAAGTCCTTGATGAAACGCATATAGAAACCCGCATGACCAAGAAAACTGCAAATTCCTTTAACAGAAATTGGTGGAGGAAGTTTTTCGATAACCTCCACCTTGGCTTTGTCCACCTCAATACCCTTACTAGAAACCTTGTGACCAAGAATGATGCCTTGGCGCATCATAAAATGATATTTCTCCCAATTGAGAACCAAATTGGTCTCAACGCACCTTTTCAGCACTAACCCAAGATTGTGCAAGCATTCATCATAATAAGTTCCAAAGACCGAGAAGTCGTCCATGAACACTTCTATATTATTACCATTCATATCATAGAAGATAGCCATCATGCATCTCTGAAAAGTGGCTGATGCACCCATATAGACCAAAAGAAACTCTCTGGAATGCAAAAGTACCAAAAGGACATGTGAATATAGTCTTCTCCTGATCTTCTGGAGTGATACAAATCTGATTATATCCCGAATAGCCATCCAGAAGACAATAGTACTCATGTCCATCCAATCTATCAAGCATCTGCTCAATGAAAGGAAGAGGAAAGTGATCTTTCCTGGTAGCTTTATTCAGCTTTCTATAATCCATGCAAACTCTCCATCCCATGACTGTTCATGTAGGAATAAGCTCATTCTTCTCATTTTGTACCACTGTGATACCACCTTTCTTTGGCACACACTAAACTGGGCTTATCCAAGAACTATCAGAAATATGATAGATGATCCCTGCATCTAGCCATTGAGGATTTCCTTCTTCACAACCTCTTTCATGATCGGATTTAGCCTTCTCTGTTGCTCAACAGTAGGCTTGCTTCCTTCCTCTAGCAGAATTTTGTGCATGCAATAAGAAGGGTTGATTCCCTTGATATCTGCTATAGTCCAACCAATTGTCGATTTGAATTCTCAAAAGCTTCTCCTTATCGCTACCTAAAAAGTCAGATGTAATAATAACAGGCAAAGTAGATGCATCATCTAAAAATGCATACCTCAAATGTTCAGGTAAAGGCTTAAGCTCAAGATTAGGAGCTTTCTCAATAGATGGCTTGAGGCGCAAGAACTTTTTAGCCCCTCCAACCTAAGAGATTCAAAAGGCATATCCATTTTTCGCTTCCAGGGAGAAGCATTCAAATATTGCAAGTGCTCATCACCTTCGTCATCTTCACTATCGGAATTCCCCAACAAGGCCTTTTCTAAGGCATCAAACCTTAGCAATTGATCAAGTTCTGCAGTAACCACATAATCGACCATCTCCGCCTTAAAACACTCCTCATTTTCTGTAGGGAACTTCATTGCATTGAATACATTAAAAGTTACATCCTGATCCATCACTCGCATGGTGAGCTCACCCTTCTGCACATCTACCAAGGTTCGGCCAGTAGCTAAGAACGGTCTTCCCAAGATTATGGGAATCTTCTTATCCTCCTCAAAATCAAGAATTACAAAATCAGCAAGGAAGATGAGTTTATCCACCTTGAACAAGACATCCTCCATAATACCGCGCAGATATGTAATAGAATGGTCTGCCAACTGCAAAAGTCCAACTACAAAGTCCCAAGTCACATAAGCATTTGTCGAATGACACCTTTCCAATGGTGCAAGGTGATAGGAATAAATAAATTATGATTAAATACTGCAAGGTGTGGGCTGCTAGGCCCAATAAAAAGATATATGATACTCAGACCGGAAAGGTTAAGCCTGAAAGACCAGGTCAGGACTGATGGAATAAAGAAGGCCCAAATGCCCTGATTATTAATTAATTTCGTAATTAATTAATAAGGTAAAAATCAGCTATTGAGAAGAGTCCCGATAAGGATATAAATCCTTATAGATTATCCTCAAGGGGATCTAAAAGGATAAGGAATCAGTTTCCTACTATTTAGGACTCCTAAGTCCATTCTAATTATGAGACTTGCTCACCAAGTCTCCTATACCAAGTCCAATTCAAGGACTCCCAACATCTATATAAGGGGCCTCACCCCACAGATCAGAACTACATTTTTTGGCTTGATTCTCTAATTCACAGAGATACATAGGCATCTCGTAAAGGCAGATCGAGTCATGAAACACGAGAGCAGCCATTAAAGGCCTTGAGCTCCCGAATCTTAGTAATAAATACAGCAAATAATAACCTTAGTTTTTTATCCATAACATTTGGCGCCGTCTGTGGGAAAAGGAACAACAACCATGGCGAGAACACGAAGAACAACCAGCACTCTGGAGGAGGGAACACCATCAGGGACAACTCAGGTGATTTCGTCAACCGTGGAGATTCCTCCCCACTCAACTTATGCATCTACTCAAGCGGAGACCTAGATAAGGGCAACTCAATCTCAGCCACAAGGAACGACTCCCCCGACTATTCAAGGTACGAATCCTCGAGTTCAACAAGTACATATACCTGTGAATTCTCGACCCGTCGGGTATGAATATTCAACTGTTGTTACTACTAAACCCCCTTATGGGATGCCCCTTCACCCTGAGGTTGGAGGAAGCGGATATGCTGGGTGAAGCGAAGCACGAGGGCAGTCGCCCCCTATATACGAGGTCTGGGTCCTATCCCTGATGATCGGGAATTTTCTGGTCCTTACACTGAGAGAGACTCCGAATCTTCGAATGATGAAGTGGCCCCAAGAAGGAGGCGTCCTGGAAAAGAGCCAATGGCCAATGGAAGGCAACGCCCCCAAAGCACCCCAGGGGCGAATCCCCAAGAAGTGCAGGAAAGGATCAGGGCTCATGAGGCTGAAATCCAAAGGCTGAGGCATGATTTGGAGGCTCACCAGGCCACCAGACCCCAGATACCTCCTAGGGGGAGAAATCCTCCTCCTGTCATAGACCTGGATGGTCCGGTAAGAAGAAGGGCTGCTGTCCCAAGAACTGATCCAAGCAATCTCCTTCCCCTTGGAGATCCTGATGATCCAACTCCACCCTTCATAGAAGAGATAATGAATGCCCATATCTCAAGGAAATTCAAGATGCCCACTATCAAAGCCTATGATGGCACGGGAGACCCCGCTAATCATGTTAGGACATTCTCTAATGCACTGCTGCTGCAACCCGTGAATGATGCTATAAAGTGTCGGGCCTTCCCTCAAACCCTGTCGGGTATGGCTCAAAGATGGTACAGTCGCCAGCCCCCAAATTCTATTGGATCATTCAGAGAATTAAGCCAGGCTTTTATTAAGCAATTCATCAGTGGAAGAGTCCATGAAAAAAGTTCAGCATCTCTTATGAGTCTTGTGCAGGGAGCTAAGGAATCCTTGAGAGATTACCTGAATCGTTTTACAAAGGAGGCTTTAAAAGTCCCAGACCTTGATGATAAGGTAGCCATGATAGCACTGCAACAAGGAACCAGGGATGAGTTTTTCAAGATGTCCTTGGCCAAACGTCCCCCTGAAAACATGTTGCAACTCCAAGAGAGGGCAGGGAAGTATATCAAGGTTGAAGAAAGCATGAGGAAGACCGTAGTAAGTAATGAGCCCACTGGAGGCAAGAAGCAAAAAACTGATCTGGAGTATATCGCTAAGGACAAATATCCTAGAACCGAACAAAACCCTGATTCAACCCCCAAGAAGGGAGGACCTGGGCAAAAGTTCACTGAATACGCTAAGCTGAGTGCTCCTAGAAGTCAGATTTTGATGGAGATTGAGAAAGATAGAGATATTCGCTGGCCTAAGCCCTTGAAGGATGATCCCGCCAAGCTAGATAAGAGCAAATATTGCAGGTTTCACAAAGATGTTGGCCATGACACCGATGAGTGTAGACAATTGAAAGATGAAATTGAGTTTTTGATTCAAAAAGGAAGGTTGAACAAGTATACTGGAGATGGAGGGGACAGAAATAATAATGGAAGGAAGAACTTTGAAGATCGTAGGAGGGATCAAGATGATCAGGGGCGGAATCCCCAACCCAGAGGGCCGGTTATAAATGCAATTTTTGGAGGACCGCGACGCCCTCGAGGGCCAGTGATAAACACGATCTTTGGAGGTCCAACTGCTGCTGGATTGTCCAAAAATTCCAGAAAGGCATATACTAGGGAGGTTATGCATATTGTTGGAGAAGCCCCGAAGAGGGCCAGGACAGAAGTAACATTGGCTTTTGATGATTCCGACCTAGAGGGTGTGAAGTTTCCCCATGACGACCCGCTGGTCATAACACCAATAATAGGAAATAGCCCGGTTAAGAGGGTCCTTGTGGATAATGGTGCTTCTGTGGATATTTTGCTCCACGACACCTTTCTAAGAATGGGATATAATGACTCCCAGTTGACACCAACCGACATGCCGATATATGGATTTGCTGGAGTAGAATGTCCTGTGGAAGGGATAATCAAATTGCCAACCACCATAGGTACGGAACCAAGGCAAGCAACGCAGATGCTGGATTTCGTGGTGGTAAAGGCTAGTTCAACTTATAATGCTATCATGGGGAGAACAGGGATACATGCCTTCAAGGCAGTCCCCTCTTCCTACCATTCAGTCATGAAGTTTCCCACCCGAAACGGGATTGGAGAAGAGAGAGGAGATCAAAAAATGGCTAGAAGCTGTTATGTGGCCTCTTTGAGGGCAGATGGAGTCGGGGGGCAGGTTCTTCCAATTGAAGATATGGATGTTCGAGAAAATGATGAGAATAGAGGAAGGCCAGTAGAAGAATTGGTTTCGGTTCCTTTAGACCCCAAGAATCCTGAGAGGATGACTTTCATTGGAGCCACATTAGAGGATCCCCTTAGAGGGAAGTTAGTGAAATTTTTGCAAGAAAATAGTGATGTGTTTGCATGGTCAGCAGCTGATATGCCAGGCATAGACCCGGAGTTAATTACTCACAAGCTAAACGTGGATCCAAGCCGGAAGACAGTGAAACAAAAGAAAAGAAATTTTGCCCCGGAAAGACAAGAGGCTATAAAACAGGAAGTAGAAAAGCTCTTAGAGGCTGGTTTCATTGAGGAGATTCAATTTCCGGAGTGGTTAGCAAACCCTGTAATGGTGAAGAAGGCTAATGGAAAGTGAAGGATGTGTATAGACTTCACTGATCTGAATGATGCATGCCCC
This sequence comes from Apium graveolens, assembly GCF_009905375.1. Lineage (NCBI taxonomy): Eukaryota > Viridiplantae > Streptophyta > Magnoliopsida > Apiales > Apiaceae > Apium > Apium graveolens. Next base: position 43,489,234 of record NC_133655.1, on the reverse strand, counting down.
AAAGACTGTTTCCCGCTGCCTAGAATTGATACTTTGATTGATGCCACTGCTGGACATGAGATGCTGAGTTTCATGGATGGATTTAGCGGATACAATCAGATCAAAATGCATAAGGATGACATTCCAAAGGTATCATTTATCACTGACTTTGGTGTTTATTGTTATCTTGTTATGGCGTTTGGTCTCAAGAATGCAGGAGCCACCTATCAGAGATTGGTGAATAAAATTTTCAAGGATCTTATTGGGAAGACTATGGAAGTCTATGTTGATGACATGCTAGTCAAGAGTCTAGTAAATACTGATCATATAACCCATTTGAGGGAAGCTTTTGAGGTCCTAAGGTACCACAAGATGGTGTTGAATCCAACGAAGTGTGCTTTCGGAGTAGGATCTGAAAAATTCTTGGGATTGATGGTCTCAAAGAGGGGAATTGAGGCCAACCTCGATAAAATAAAGGCAATCCTGGATATGGAACCACCAAAAACTGTCAAGGATGTACAGAAGCTCACAGGAAGGGTTGCGGCACTAGGACGATTCATCTCCAAGTCAGGAGACAAGTGCTTGTCATTCTTCAAGTCATTAAAGAACATTAAAGACTTTGTATGGAGTGGGGAAAATCAGAAGGCATTTGAAGAGTTAAAGAAGTATATGGGCCAGGCCCCGTTGTTGGCCAAGCCAGTTCTGAGTGAAGTTTTATTCTTGTACTTGGCTGTTTCAGAGAGCGCCTTGAGCGCGGTGTTGGTTAAGGAGGAACTGAAAGTTCAGAAACCCGTATACTATGTCAGCAAAATCTTGCATGGCGCAGAGTTGAATTATTCAACTATTGAGAAATTCGCTTTAGCCTTGATAATGGTTTCAAGAAAGCTGCGTCCTTATTTTCAAGCTCACCAGATTGAAGTGCTAACAAATCAGCCACTGAGAAACATCATTCACAGTCCCAAGGCAAGTGGGAGACTGATTAAGTGGGCAATAGAGTTGGGAGAGTTCGATCTCAAGTATAAGCCACGTACGGCCATAAAAGCCCAGGCACTAGCTGACTTCGTGGTGGAATGTACCATACCCAGCCAAGAAGTCGAGGGGCAGGAAGATATCATACCTCAAGACAAGGGAGTCGACAATGGGGACAAAGAGAAGGATGATAAAGAATATTGGGTTCTCTATTTTGATGGGGCATCAAAAACAAACTCCAGTGGAGCAGGATTGGTTTTGCAAAGCCCTGATGGATTCTTAATTGAGTATGCTATGAAGCTAGACTTCCCAACCACAAACAATGAGGCAGAGTATGAAGCCCTGATTGCTGGCCTTGGTCTAGCTGGGACACTTAGAGTCAAAAACTTAAAGGTCCGTGGAGACTCGAAGCTGATCATATCCCAGGTAAAGGGAGAATTTGAGGCAAGGGATGATACGATGGCTAAATATGTTCGCCTAGTAAGGGCTGTGATGACCCAATTTAATGAATGCCATGTTGAACACATTCCAAGGGAAGAAAATGCTAAAGCAGATGCGCTATCAAAGTTTGCTTCATCTGAGATTGAAGAAAGTTCAGGAAGTGCGTACTTCCGTGTTTTGAAGACACGAAGCATAGATGTTAAGCTTGTGGCTCCCGTAGGCCTGGGGGCGTCATGGATCGATCCCATTAAGGCTCACATTCAAACTGGATGGTTGCCAAGCGATGCAACTGAAGCACGAAAATTAACTGTTCGAGCACTAAGGTACTCCTTGATAGATGGAATTCTGTATAAGAGATCTTTCGTGGTTCCTTACTTGAGGTGTCTCAGGCCCGACGAGGCACGCTTGGCTCTTGAGGAAGTGCATGAAGGTATTTGTGGGCAGCACTTGGGGGGCCGGGCCTTGGCTCATAAGATAACCCGTTTAGGCTTCTATTGGCCAGAAATGATGGCTGATGCCAAAGAATATGTGAAGAAGCGTGATCGCTGTCAGAAGCATGCACCAGTTGTTAGACAACCCCCCGAGATGCTGACCTCTATCAACTCGCCTATTCCCTTTGCCATGTGGGGGATGGATATTCTAGGGCCTTTTCCTATGGCCACGACACAAAGGAAATTTCTGATTGTAGCCATTGATTATTTCACCAAGTGGATCGAAGCCAAACCCTTGGCCAAAATCACAACTAAGCAGGTTGCACAATTCCTGTGGGAAAACATTATGTGCCGATATGGAATTCCCCGTATCCTCGTCACTGACAATGGAGCACAATTCAACAATGAGGAATTCAAGAAGTATTATGAAGAAAATGAAATTGAATTACGATTCACCTCTGTGGCTCACCCGCAAGCCAATAGGCAAGCAGAGGTAGCAAATCGGATAATCCTGGATGGACTAAAGAAGAGGATCAAGAAGTCAAGAAATAATTGGGTGGATGAGATACTTCCCATATTATGGGCCTATAGGACTACCTATAGAGTCACGACAGGAGCAACTCCTTTCATGTTGGTATATGGGGCAGAAGCAGTAGTTCCCGTGGAGATATCACATTCCTCTCCAAGGATTCAGGCTTTCAAAGCAGAAGAAAATGAGGAAGGGCAGAGGTTAGCCCTGGATCTGATCGATGAAGTGCGAGATAAAGCACATGCAAAGATAGTAGAATATCAGAAAAAGGCTTCATTCTACTATAACCTAAGGGTTAAAGAGAGGTTTTTCAAACAAGGTGACCTAGTCTTGAGAAAAATAGAGGCTTCTGGTGTCGGACAGAAAGGAAAGCTTGCCCCAAATTGGGAAGGGCCGTATAGAGTCAAGAGCGTTCAGGGTAGAGGAACCTACAAGCTGGAGACTATGGATGGTTTTGAAGTCCCGAGAACCTGGCACGCACAAAACCTGAAGGTTTACTACGTGTAAGATGGTCGAAGTACGATTCTCACTTGTCATTATGACAAGTAGGTTTAAAAGCACCTTGAAGCTTTGTTTGCATAGGATTTTTATTTTTTAGCTATTATAGATCAGGGTCGAACCCATATTATGTAAGGTTTTGGAAAACCAGACTTGAAATTGAAGAGTTCGAAATTATTTCAACCTATGGATGTTTGAGTTGTGATAATACTTGTGTGGCCCATTAAGCCAAGTTTGAATATTAAAGTATCAGAAAAATGAAGGAGAGAATGCAAATAAGGAAAGTAGCATATAAAATAGCCCCGGAGGGTAATAAGTTTTAATACAAACAAAAGTCCAGACATAAGTTAAGGATAAAATTACAGAATAGAAAAACTACTCCTCCATGCGGGAGCCTTCATTCTCTTTCTCCTTATCAGCGCCTTCAGCGTCCTTCACAGGAGAAGCGGGAGGAGAAGCAGTGTTAGGATCCAAGATGCGATCATCTGGCTGAGGGGAGTTGAAGAGGGCGTCTATGCTGTCCTCTGACTCAGCCTGCTCAGGACTTATAAAGTCCTTAGGGTCGACTAAGCCCGGGTACTTCTCAGAAACTGCCTTCACGGCCGCATCCCATCCCTGAGTGAACTGTAGGGAATAAAGACCCTCATCATGAATCTCCATGAGATTCTTAAACTTGTCAGAATCCATGTAGTCATCAATGAGCTTATCCTTATCGCTCCTAAGTTTCACCAGCTCGGAATGAGCCTTAGCCAGCTCCTCTTTCTTCGTGTCCAGCTTCTTCTCCAGGACCTTGGCTCTCTCCTCCCACTTCTTCATCTCCTTCTCAAAATCATCAGAGTTACCCTTCCAGGATCTAGCCTGATGTAGGGCCGCCTGGAAATAGGTATTACTCTGCAAAGAAATATGTATGAGTTAGCACAAATTCATTGGGGTACAAGAAAAGTTGAAATTCACAAAAGGAAGAGAAGAAAAAAGAAAATTACTGCAGCTTGGGCTTGAGAACCCAGAAGCTCAATAGTCTCGATATCACTCCCCGTAACAATGTCAGTGAAATCGTGGGGAGTGATGGAATGGTACGACCAATACTTGGCATGTTTGGTGGATCCAACCACCGTATCGCTCCTCCTGAAGCCCCAGTTAGGCCTGAAGGAATGTGCCTTAAGTGGAGGATCCACATCGTCCCCCAGCTCGACCACCGGGACGTGGGGCTTAAGGAAAGTAGGACCGTCAGGTTTGCTCCTGGGGTCCCTGTTTAACTTGGCCCTCTTCTGGCGGCCAGATTCCCCCTCCTTGGGCCTATTGACATTATTAATAGCCTCACAAGCTGAAAGGAAAAGTAAAAGGAATATTAAAATCCAGAAAAAAGAAAAAGTGCGATTAAAGAGAAGGAAAAATAATTATGCAGGTATAAATTTACCCTTATCACTGGCCTGGGAGAGACCAACTTTCTTCAAGGAAAACTCCTCTAAAAGGGTCCAGGTGTCTGTTTTCCCATCATCTGAAATTAAGGCTTGGTAGGCCACCTCCTCCTCATCAGTTAATCTGATGCTACTAGGACTACCATCTGATACTTTGCCAAATGGCCTACGGAAGAGTGTGGCCCAATCACCCCCAGCCCAGGCCAGCCTGACAAACTCATCCCTCCATTTAGGGTTGTTCTCGACTATAGAGTTACTATCAAAGATATGGGGAATTTTGGGCCGTTGGCGAATTAAAACCCAGCCCGGCTGACTCATGGAACTATTATAGAATTGGAAAACTTTCCTAAAGACAGCTACGGAAAGAGGGAAGCTATTCCTGAGACAAAGGACCATAAAACAGATAATGTTCCTCCAGGCGTTAGGAGGGAGTTGACAAGGGTTGATTCGTACATCGGCTAGTAAACGAGGAATAAATTCGTGGAATGGGAACCTAAGACCTGCGGTCAGGGCTCCTCGATAAATGAATAGGGTATCCCCCTCCCAATTACAAGTCCTATCCCCAGGGGCGGCTGGAGTGATCCTAAGGTGGGGTGGAAGTCTGTACAGGGTGTTCATAGACTCTATCCTACCATTTAACTCATGAAAAGTGTTACCATGATTATACGAATCTAACTCAGACAGAGAAGGATATTCATCACCTCTCGAGTTAATCATTTCAATGAGGGAAGTATATGGAGATTGAATTTGAATGTTTGTACCTCTTTTAGAGACATTCATCTTCTGCAAACGAGCTAGGTCACGGTCCGCCATTGATATGCTTCGGTTGAAGGCTTGAAACCCAGAAATACTTGAGAATGGTGGAGCTGCGGTGGCTTTGGTCGCCGGAAATCGCCTTCTCAAAGGGAGAACTCTAGAGAAAATTGTGAGAGAAAATGAGAAGTGGGAAGTGAAGTGAGGATTCTCACTCCACACTACACTTATATAGGCGAAAAGCTCGGAATACGAGGCATTTTTAGGCCCATTTAGCCAGGCCCAATCTAGAGGCCCATCTACAAGAAGTATCAGGAACAATCTAGAAGCTCCTGTGGAATTTAAAAAGTCAAAAATTGACCAGAACCTTAATATGGTTCGATCAGAGTCCTGATCGATGCAAAAGAGGATCCTGATCAATATCTTATTCGAACAGGAGGAAGAAATCCCCTAAGATCGATCAGAGTCCTGATCGACACAGAAGAGAGTCCTGATCGATATTCCATTCGATCAGAATGGTCAAGAGCCACTTAATTTGATCAGAGTCCTGATCGACACAGAAAAGAGTCCTGATCGATATCTTATTCGAACAGGAGGGAAGAAATCCCCTAAGATCGATCAGAGTCCTGATCGACATAGAAGAGAGTCCTGATCGATATTCCATTCGATCAGAATGGTCGAGAGCCACTTAATTCGATCAGAGTCCTGATCAAAATCGATCAGGAATCCTGGTCGATTAAGCCCGTGTAACAATCTACTAGGGTGTCACTTTGAAGGCCAATTCGGTCAGAATCCTGATCGAAATCGATCAGGAATCCTGTCGACCAGAGTGTAAGATCCTGAGCTAATTCGATTAGGATCCTAATCGATTTTGGCTGGATCCTGATCGATTTTGTCTGCATCCTGATCGATTTTGAATGCATTCTGATCGATTTTAAGCCAGAAAATTAAGGATAAGTCCCGGGAAATTAGGAAAAAATCCAGAAAATTAAGGATAAATCCCAGAAAATTAGGGAAAAATCCAGAAATTAAAGGATAAATCCCAGAAAATTAGGGAAAAATCCAGAAATTAAAGGAAAAATTCCAGAAATTTAGGGAAAATCCCGGAAATAAGGGAAAAATTCCTGGAATTAAGATAATTCCTGAATAAAAGGAAGATTCATTGTAAATGTGTAGGTCGCTCCACACTTTACGTAAAAACGAAACCCTGTAAGGGAATAAACAGACTTAACTTCTGCGAAACCTAATCAATGTTTCCCAAAAGTTGGGGGGCAAATGATAGGAATAAATTAATTATGATTAAATACTGCAAGGTGTGGGCTGCTAGGCCCAATAAAAAGATATATGATACTCAGACCGGAAAGATTAAGCCTGATAGACCAGGTCAGGACTGATGGAATAAAGAAGGCCCAAAAGCCCTGATTATTAATTAATTTCGTAATTAATTAATAAGGTACAAATCAGCTATTGAGAAGAGTCCCGATAAGGATATAAATCCTTATAGATTATCCTCAAGGGGATCTAAAAGGATAAGGAATCAGTTTCCTACTATTTAGGACTCCTAAGTCCATTCTAATTATGAGACTTGCTCACCAAGTCTCCTATACCAAGTCCAATTCAAGGACTCCCAACATCTATATAAGGGGCCTTACCCCACAGATCAGAATTACGTTTTTTGGTTTGACTCTCTAATTCACAGAGATACGTAGGCATCTCGTAAAGGCAGATCGAGTCACGAAACACGAGAGCAGCCATTAAAGGCCTTGAGCTCCCGAATCTTAGTAATAAATACAGCAAATAATAACCTTAGTTTTTTATCCATAACACAAGGAATAGTGCAGCTTTCAGGATCTTTAAGCTTCAGAGGCACCTTCTGTTGCAGCATAACATTGCATTCCTCCGTGAGAGCAACGGTCTCTAAGTTATCAAGCTTCACCTTCCGGGAGAGAATACGTTTCATAAACTTCGCATAACTAGGCATTTGTTCAAGAGCTTCAGCAAAAGGTATGTTGATGTGAAGTTTCTTGAACACCTCCAGAAACTTCTCAAACTGCTTATCTAGCTTTTTCTTCTACAGCCTCTTAGGAAAATGAGGTGGGGGATAGATCTGTTTCTCCCCTGTATTACCCTCAGGAGGAGTGTGCTCAACAGTAGTCTTCCTTAGTTCCACTTCTGCTTCCTTATGCACTTCTTCTTCTTTAGCCTCAACTTCAGATTCTGAAGTCTTAACTTTTTCAGGATTCGCAACCTTACCAGACCTCAATGTAATTGCTAAAACATGTTCCTTAGCTTCCTTCTTACATGGTACTTCAGTATCGCTTAGAAGCGTGCCAGGTTGACGATTCAGTAATGCATTAGCAATCTGCCCAATCTGATTCTCCAAGGTCTTGATAAAAATAGCTTGGCTCTTGCACAAGAGCCTCAACTCCTCCAATTCAGATTTTTCATTAGCTTGTGGTAACTGCTGAAGTTGAAGTTGTTGCCTAGGGGCATATTGCGGTTGTTGAAAACCAGGAGGGTTATACTGCTTTGCTGTGTATGACTGATAAGGTTATTGCACCGCATTCTGATTATTACTCCAGGTAAAGTTTGGATGATTGCGGTTATTGGGATGATAAATGGCTGGAGCTTTGTTAGGGCGAAAACACGCGCTAATATTCACGCAAGTATACGCGTTCGCAAGTAATATAGAATACTTTCTAGTTCGTTCCCTCAGAGACTCAGACTAAATTATTGTCTAATTAAACTCACTCACCAATGTATGATTACTTCTCAATGTTAAGATAATAACACTTAAAATTGTTGATTAAATATTAACTATAATTAACTACTTAATTAACCACTTAACTAACACTTCAATTTATCAATAATAAAACACTCATGAGATCACAACTTCATTATTACTTCCTTCTATAGCCATTGTTATTACCTTTAGCATGTGACAGTGATGATATTAATCGAATAACACAAAACTGATAAAAGCCAACTTTCATTGTACTAATACCATTCTACCAAGCATCCACAATTAAGATAGAAGTTGAATAGTCATCAATTATGTTGAGTTCCTATATGTCTACAGAAATTGACAACACAACGATTTAAGCACAAGTTATTCCTTTTGATTACATAGGGCAAATAAAACTGTTAGAGTTACCCACTAATCATGCACAACGTACATGAACCTATGCTAGCATGGCAAGTTCTAAACCTCAAGATCCACCATTGCTTCACAAGAGATTAACACCCTATCTTATATGTTCGCGACACACATAAGACGAATACGCACAACCAATACTAGATATCATGCAATCATCACACACTAAAGTATTAAACAATTAACTAAAGAATTCCATAATAAATCCGTTGCAACCCCATGATCACGATTAACCCATAATAGAACTTATCGCCATCATGGGTTCATACGAAATCATGATAAACAAACATAAGAAAATAATAACTAAACTAATTATATTAAAACAGAGTACGTCACAAGAGTAAATAAGTCAAAGCAAGAAAACTAGCATCCAACGTTACAACGAAACAAGAATCACAAGAAAATATGCTTCCTCTTCGTTACGGTGTGCTAAATCGGTCTTCTTCCTTATCTACTTCGCTTCTTGCGTAAAACACAATCTAAAATATAATCCCCTTAATACTCTCTGTGAAAATGTCTCAAATCTACCTATATAATAGTCCCATAAAACTCAGATTACATAGAAGTTGGAAGCCAAACAGAAGTAGAAGTCTAAAATAATTTATCTTTTTCCCCGACCCTGCGCGGCCGCTCAGCATAGCTGCGCGGGCGCGCAGGTTGCTGCGCGGCCGCTCAGCATTGCTGTGCGGGCGCGCAGGCCTCTACTGGAAAAAATCCAGGCTTGCTCCGTTTCTTCGCCGTAATCTGCCCATTCCTTTCCTCTTGCAATGGTGAACACATGCCAAGGCTTATTCTTGATGATTCCTCCCCCGAAATGCAACTAATACCCTGAAATGCATAAACACTAGAAAAACGCATCAAATACACAAATACTTGATTTCAAGACACCAATTTAAGCCATTTTAAGACGTTCTAAGTGGTATAAAATGCCATTTATCACACCCCCAAACTTAAATCGATGCTTGTCCTCAAGCGTCACAAACTCAAAAACAAATAAAATATGCATGAATGCAATCTATATGAAAATGCAACGATCCCCCTTACTACAATTAACCAACCAAATTGTCACATCTCAACGAATGCAGTTAGACAACTAAAGATCAATAAACTCATGCAAACGGACATACAGCCAGAAACGTGGTGTGTGCAAATGCTTAACAGATATGCTTCGGAACTAGACCAATTACTATGACTAGACTATTCTCAAGGCAATCCTACGATTATACAAAGAATAAAAATTCTAGGCATAAAGTGATATACAACACTACAAGAACTCTGGAGCTTACTACGGAATCGTGCTTTTTATTTACAACTCAAATGCTTATTTGACCGTGCAATGAGTGAGATCCACAAAAGACTTATACAATGGTATCCATGTAACGAGCGTTAGGTTAGCGAATCCCAGACTCTAAAAGCCTTAGGTCACTAGGCACAAAGTCCCCTAAGAACTTAATAACTCGAATACCAAAGAGCCCACTCTTGATCAATTATGCAATTTTTTTTTTCAATAACTTCTGAGCAAGTGCGTTTCGCTCCATCTTGCTCAACCCTAGACTACTTGCAACATATGCGAGCCGGCTACTAGCCATTTGACGCCTAGCCACAACTAGCAACAAGTTCCATATTTTTTTCTCCAAAATTTTTCTTTTTCATGTCTTTATCACTAAGAACCTATAATCGAATTCTAAGCATAATAAGTAGATTGACCTTGAAAACAACCAAATCATAACACAATCTAGCCCTTTCGCATTCTCTAAGACTTAGTGGACTTACAAGTGTTTCTAGCATGCATATCAACCTACACAACTTAATATCACTTTAATGCTATCACTACACTCGCATCAATATCACAATTCAGTCGATAACTTATTGCAAAAGGGATCATGGTAAATGCATGAGCTACATGACATTCATAAAAAAAAACTAAATGGCATAAATTATGCAACTATATGAACTAAACTATCATGAATATGCAACTAAAGGACACACACACAATATTCCTTAACTACCACCCCCAAACTAAAAATCTTCACTGTCCTCAGTGAAAGTAGTAGAAAGGAACACAGGGTATACCTACTCGGAGTCATCATCATCATCACCCTCAGTGGGTGGAGTATCAGGCGGTGGGTATGCAGAGTCCTCACCAAAAACTGGCCACTGGATATCAGCTCCAAGGCCTCGAAAAGCAGTCCCTAACGTAAGGGTGAGCTCCTGAGCAAACCTGCTCTGCGTCTCATACATGGCATCCATCCGCCGTGAAAGCCTCCTATACTGGGCATCAACCATCCCAGCACCCTCCTGAGCTCTCGAAGAACCAGCCTCACCACGCCCTGGCCTAGCCATAGTAGCACCTCGTGCTGGACGCCCTCCTGGAAGATGATAACACAGCCCATGCTCCTCAGGCTCACCACCGGTCCACTCCTGCATCCCATTCAGAGTGCCAGAATCAATCGGAGCGGCTGGCAACTGCAACTGTTCATGAGCCGGCCAGTTCACTCCCACTGCTCGGCATAACTTCGTAACCGTGGATGCATAAGGGATGTTCATATGCTTTGCTCCCCTTAAAAACTTCAGAATTCCTTGGTAGATAAACTCACCAAGGTCCACATAGTATTCATCATGCAGAATTCCCCACAACAACTGTGCTCTCTCAACTGTGACCTCGTGTGCATGTGAAGAAGGCAAAATATTAGCACATATAAATGCATTCCATGCACGGGCATACCTGTTCATGGCGATCACCGAAAAGTGACGATACTCATTATTGTCTGGACTGCGGGTCCAAACTGTGCCTGGTCGACAGAGAGTCGCACAAATCAAATCCAAGTCAAAATCCACAGCAGTCTTTTCATTCCAGTTCTCCTCCTCGGGCTTCCTCTCTCGCTGTCCAATCACACGGCGAATCGCAGCAGGATGATAATCAACCGTCAGCCCACGGACTACAGAAAACCCATTCTTTTCAGCCTTCGCGTTCGCGTAGAACTCGCGAACAACGCTCATCGGTACTGCTTCGGGTGACTCACAAAAAGCTATCCACCCCTTCTCTGCAATCATGGGCAACAACTCACCATCCCTCCCTGATGGTAAAAACCCCCTCTCCTTCAGAATCGGCTTCCCCAACAGCCTAGTGTACTCCTCCTCCGCAGCTCTGTCAGTTAACCGAGGCCTTGCAGCAGTACCCCTCGATGAATCAGCAGTAGGAACTGTGCTGCTGCTGTCAATAGTGCGTGCTCTCTTGGGTGCCATTGATTCATGAATAAAAGTGTGTAAGAACTGATTTTTGATGTTTGTGAGAGGGTTTAAGTGTAGGAAGTTTTGTGGGAGATATGTAGGATAGGTGTATGTATATATAGGGTGTGGATTAGATTAGGGTTTGGGAATTAAGGGATAAAATGATGGGGTAGTGGGAACAATTCGTGGGTTTATGGGCTAAAACTATTTTTGTGTTTTTGTTTGTTTGTTTTTTTTTTTTTTTTCTGAACTGTAAAAAATTTTCTGGAACTCGACCCCTGCGCGGCCGCTCAGCATAGCTGCGCGGGCGCGCAGAGGGTCTCTAGAATTTTTTTTTTTCAGCCCCTGTTTTCTGATTTTTTTGTGTTTTTGGATAGGTTATTAACTTCTAAGGGTTCCTGTAACAACAATTCATGGGTTGCCTCCCACACAGCGCTTCTTTTTCGTCATTAGCTTGACGTTCCGTACCTTTCTCAAGTAGTCAACAAAATGGCACTAACCACCTCTCGGTTTGCCATGTCCCCATAGTAGTGCTTCAACCGCTGACCGTTAACCTTGAATGCTTGGTCCGAATCATTCTCAAAAATTTCCACCGCTCCATGTGGAAACACAGTTTTGACAATAAAAGGTCCAGACCACCTTGATTTCAACTTCCCAGGAAAAAGTCGGAGCCGAGAGTTGAATAAAAGAACTTGTTGCCCTGGCACAAATAACTTAGGATGTAGCTTCCTATCATGCCACCTCTTCACCTTTTCCTTATACATTTTGTTATTCTCGTACGCTTGAAGTCGAAATTCATCAAGTTCATTAAGCTGAAGCATTCTTTTCTTACCAGCTGCATCTAAATCCAGGTTTAATTTCTTCAATGCCCAGTAGGCCTTATGCTCAAGCTCCGCCGGTAGATGACATCCCTTACCGTACACCAACTGAAACGGTGACATCCCAAGTGGAGTTTTGTATGCTGTTCTGTAAGCCCAAACAGCTTCATCGAGCTTTAAAGACCAATCCTTCCTTGACGGACGAACAACCTTCTCTAGAATGCGCTTTATCTCTCTGTTAGACACTTCCGCTTGACCATTTGTTTGCGGATGATAGGCAGTAGCTACTCGATGATTCACATTATAACGCTGCATCATAGAAGTGAACTTACGGTTGCAAAAATGCGATCCTTCATCACTTATGATTACCCGAGGTGTTCCAAACCTTGTGAAAATTTGCTTATGAAGAAAATTTAGTACTGCCTTTGCATCATTTGTCGGTAAAGCTTTAACTTCGACCCATTTTGAGATATAATCGACTGCCAGCAAGATGTACTGATTATTGCAAGACGAGATAAAAGGCCCCATGAAATCGATTCCCCATACATTAAAGACCTCGACTTCAAGCATCACATTTAATGGCATCTCATCCTTCCTTGACAAATTTCCCACTCTTTGGCAACGATCACACCTTAAAACAAACTGATGAGCATCCTTGAACAAAGTAGGCCAGAAAAAACCTGCTTGCAGAGTACGAGCTGCCGTCTTCTCACCTCCATAGTGTCCACCATAAACCGTGGAATGGCAGTCTCGTAATATCCCCTCCGTCTCACAGAACGGGATACATCTCCTAATGATCTGGTCAGCTCCCTGTCTAAACAAATATGGTTCATCCTACATATACCACTTCACCTCATGCAGAAACTTCTTCTTTTGGGCAGATGTTAAATTATGAGGCATTATGTTGCTGATGAGATAATTTACAATATCTGCAAACCATGGTTCTTCCTCCTGAATTGCAAACAACTGCTCATCCGGAAAAGATTCATTGATTAACGTCCTATCTTGTGAAGTAGAATCGGGATTCTCCAACCTAGAGAGATGGTCAGCTACTTGATTCTCAGTACCTTTTCTATCTTTGATCTCTAACTCAAATTCCTGAAGTAAAAGCACCCAACGAATGAGTCTTGGCTTCGAATCCTTCTTGGAAACTAGATAACGAATAGCTGCATGATCAGTGAATACTGTTATTTTCGTACCAAGTAGATACGATCGAAATTTCTCAAAACCAAAGACTGTAGCCAAAAGCTCCTTCTCAGTAGTGGTGTAGTTCAATTGGGCACCATTTAAAGTCTTACTCGCATAGTAGACCACATGGAAGAGATTTTTCTTGCGCTGTCCCAGAACTGCACCTACCGCATAATCACTCGCATCACACATCATCTCAAACGGTTCTGTCCAATCTGGTGCTGTAATAACTGGTGCAGTGATCAAACTCTTCTTGAGAGTCGAATGCTGCCAAACATTCATCATCAAATTTGAACGACACATCTTTCTCAAGCAAATTGCACAACGGCTTAGATATCTTTGAAAAGTCCTTGATGAATCACCGATAAAAACCCGCATGACCAAGAAAACTACGGATTCCTTTCACAGAATTAGGTGGGGGAAGATTTTCAATGACTCCCACCTTGGCCTTGTCCACCTCCAGACCCATGCTAGAGACCTTATGCCCAAGGATAATGCCTTCACGCACCATAAAATGACATTTCTCCCAATTAAGCACCAAATTAGTTTCCACGCATCTTTTGAGTACGGCGCGCAGATTATTCAAACATTCATCATATGAGTGTCCAAAGACGGAGAAGTCATCCATGAACACTTCGACGTTATTTCCAATCATGTCAGAGAATATAGCCATCATACATCTCTGAAAGGTGGCCGGTGCGCCACATAACCCAAACGAAACTCTGCAAAAAGCAAATGTGCCAAATGGACAAGTGAAGGTAGTCTTTTCCTGATCCTCTGGTGCAATACAAATCTGATTATACCCGGAATAACCATCCAGAAGACAAAAATACTCATGTCCCGCCAATCTGTCAAGCATCTGATCAATAAATGGAAGGGGGAAGTGATCCTTCCTTGTGGCTTTGTTCAATTTTCTATAATCCATGCATACTCTCCATCCTGTAACTGTTCGAGTAGGGATGAGCTCATTCTTTTCATTTGCGACCACAGTGATACCTCCCTTCTTAGGTACACATTGTACGGGGCTCACCCACGAGCTGTCAGAAATAGGATAAATGATGCCTGCATCTAGCCATTTCAGAATTTCTTTCTTCACCACCTCCTTCATGATGGGATTCAGTCTTCGCTGCTGTTTCACAGTTGGCTTACTAACTTCCTCTAGCAGAATTTTATGTATACAATATGAAGGACTTATCCCCTTGATGTCTGCTATGGTCCATCCAATAGCCGATTTGAATTCTCTCAAAATCCTTAAGAGCTTGTCTTCCTCACTGCCTGAAAGGTCAGATGAAATAATAACAGGTAACGTAGATGAATCACCTAAAAAAGCATACCTCAAGTGTTCAGGTAATGGCTTGAGCTCCAAGGTAGGTGCTTCCTCTATTGATGGTTTGAGCTTCCCTTCAGCGTTCTTGAGGTCAGAAGTACCAAGAGATTCAAATGGTATGTCCAGCTTTCGCTTCCAGGGAGAAGCGTTCAGATATTGTAATTGCTCGTTGTTATCTTCATCATCGCTGTCAAAATCCCCCACTAAGGCCTTTTCCAATGCATCAGACATTAGCATGTGATCGAGTTCCGAAGTAACCGCAGAATCAATCACATCCACTTTTAAGCACTCCTCATCTTCTGTAGGGAATTTCATTGCCTTGAATACGTTGAAGGTCACATCCTGATCTTGGACCCGCATAGTAAGTTCCCCTTTTTGCACATCTATCAAGGTACGACCAGTAGCCAAGAAAGGCCTCCCCAAGATTATGGGAATCTTCTTATCTTCCTCAAAATCCAGAATAACAAAATCTGCTGGAAAGAAGAGCTTATCCACTTTAACGAGCACATCCTCAACTATGCCCCTTGGGTAAGTAATGGAACGGTCAGCCAATTATAGTGACATGTACGTGGGTTTTGGATCAGGCAGATCCAGTTTTTTAAAGATCGACAACGGCATCAGATTAATGCTTGCTCCCAAATCACAAAGGCACTTGTCAAACGTCAGATTGCCAATTGTGCAAGGAATGGTGAAGCTCCCTGGATCTTTCAGTTTTGGTGGTAACTTTTGTTGCAGAACAGCGCTGCATTCTTCCGTGAGAGCAACGGTTTCAAGGTCATCCAGTTTCACCTTCCTTGAAAGAATAGTCTTCATAAACTTCGCATAACTAGGCATTTGTTCCAGAGCCTCAGTGAAAGGTATATTGATGTGAAGTTTCTTGAACACCTCCAGAAACTTCCCGAACTGTCTATCCAGCTTTTGCTGCTGCAATCTCTTAGGAAAAGGTGGTGGAGGATAGAGCTGTTTCTCCCCTGTATTAGCCTCAGGCAGAGTGTGTTCAACAGTAGTCTTCCTTGGTTCCGCCGCTTTCTCCTTTTGCTTAAATTCTTCACCTCTAATTTCAGCTTCTACTTCTTTTACCTTTTCAGCATAAGCTACTTTTCCAGACCTTAAGGTAATAGCCTTGACTTGCTCTTTAGCTTCCTTCCTGCCTGGTACTTCCGTGTCACTGGGAAGAGTGCCAGGTTGACGATTGAGCACTGCATTGGCTAATTGACCAATTTGATTTTCCAAGGTCTTGATAGAAACCGCCTGACTCTTGCACAACAACTTAAGTTCCTCAAAATAAGCACTAGTAGGTACAGCTGCACTTCCCTGTTGAGGATATGATTGCCTTGTAGCATACTACTGTGGTTGCTGGAATCCAGGTGGGTTAAACTGTTTACTTACTCCTTGCTGATATGGTGGCTGAATAGTATTCTGATTATTCCCCCAGCTGAAATTTGGATGATTTCTGTTATTAGGATGATAGGTCGCTGGCACAGGCTGCTGTTGTCGATGATAATTATTCGCATACTGAACAGATTCGTTGACAAGAGAACACTGATCCGTAGCATGAGAACCTGCATAAAGCTCACAAACCATAGCTATTTGATTAACTCCATACGTAGCCAGAGAATCAACCTTCATTGATAGCGCTTGGAGCTGGGCTGCAATAGCGGTGGCCGCATCAACTTCCAGAATACCTGCTACCTTGCCTGACGTCATCCTCTGAGTTGGGTTTTGATGCTCATTTGCAGCCATCGTCTCGATAAGATTATATGCCTCAGTATAGCTTTTAGCCCATAAGGCGCCTCCAGCTGCTGCATCGAGCATGGGCCGAGATTGGGCCCCCAAACCATTATAGAAACCAGTGATCACCATCCAATCCGGCATTCCATGATGTGGACATTTTCTCAACATTTCCTTGTAGCGTTCCCAAGCCTCGCACATAGATTCTGTAGGTTGCTGCGCAAACTGAGTAAGAGCACTCCTCATAGCAGCAGTCTTTGCCATTGGATAAAACTTCACCAGAAACTTTTGCGCAAGATCTTGCCACGTAGTGATGGACCCAGCTGGTTCAGAATGTAACCAGTCTTTAGCCTTATCCCTCAGTGAGAATGGGAAAAGCCTCAACTTGATAGCCTCATCAGTCACGCCATTATACTTAAAAGTGCTGCAGATCTCGACAAAATTCCTTATGTGCATGTTGGGGTCTTCAGTTGCCGCTCCTCCAAAAGAAACAGAATTCTGCACCATCTGAATAGTGCCCGACTTGATTTCAAAGGTGTTAGCTTGAATAGCCGGATGAAGGATGCTTGACTGAATGTCATCAATTTTAGGCCGAGAAAAATCCATAAGAGCTGGATCAGCTTGAACAATACGATCTCCCATGTTTACTGGTTCTTTCTGCTCAGTTCCTGAATCCGAATCCTCAAAATCTAACTTCTCCGGAATATCAAGAACTTTGTCTGTCTCCTCAGCTGTATCTAAAGTCCTCTTGCGAGCACGAGAACGAGTTTGCATAAACGCTTGCTAAAGTACCTGAAACACAACCGAAAAGAGTAAGTAACTACTACGTCCTAATCACTGAGTCCTAATGACCAATGATGGTAAGTACATAAACTAAACAAATACGCCGAGTCCCCGGCAGCGGCGCCAAAAACTTGTTAGGGCGAAAACACGCGCTAATATTCACGCAAGTATACGCGTTCGCAAGTAATATAGAATACTTTCTAGTTCGTTCCCTCAGAGACTCAGACTAAATTATTGTCTAATTAAACTCACTCACCAATGTATGATTACTT
This sequence comes from Apium graveolens, assembly GCF_009905375.1. Classification (NCBI taxonomy): domain Eukaryota; kingdom Viridiplantae; phylum Streptophyta; class Magnoliopsida; order Apiales; family Apiaceae; genus Apium; species Apium graveolens. The sequence continues at coordinate 43,471,712 of NC_133655.1, read as the reverse complement.
CTCAATGTTAAGATAATAACACTTAAAATTGTTGATTAAATATTAACTATAATTAACTACTTAATTAACCACTTAACTAACACTTCAATTTATCAATAATAAAATACTCATGAGATCACAACTTCATTATTACTTCCTTCTATAGCCATTGTTATTACCTTTAACATGTGACAGTGATGATATTAATCGAATAACACAAAACTGATAAAAGCCAACTTTCATTGTACTAATACCATTCTACCAAGCATCCACAATTAAGATAGAAGTTGAATAGTCATCAATTATGTTGAGTTCCTATATGTCTACAGAAATTGACAACACAACGATTTAAGCACAAGTTATTCCTTTTGATTACATAGGGCAAATAAAACTGTTAGAGTTACCCACTAATCATGCACAACGTACATAAACCTATGCTAGCATGGCAAGTTCTAAACCTCAAGATCCACTGTCGCTTCACAAGAGATTAACACCCTATCTTATATGTTCGCGATGCACATAAGACGAATACGCACAACCAATACTAGATATCATGCAATCATCACACACTAAAGTATTAAACAATTAACTAAAAAATTCCATAATAAATCCGTTGCAACCCCATGATCACGATTAGCCCATAATAGAACTTATCGCCATCATGGGTTCATATGAAATCATGATAAACAAACACAAGAAAATAATAACTAAACTAATTATATTAAAACAGAGTACGTCACAAGAGTAAATAAGTCAAAGCAAGAAAACTAGCATCCAACGTTACAACAAAACAAGAATCACAAGAAAATATGCTTCCTCTTCGTTGCGGTGTGCTAAATCGGTCTTCTTCCTTATCTCCTTCGCTTCTTGCGTAGAACACAATCTAAAACATAATCCCCTTAATACTCTCTGTGAAAACGTCTCAAATCTACCTATATAATAGTCCCATAATACTCAGATTACATAGAAGTTGGAAGCCAAACAGAAGTAGAAGTCTAAAATAATTTATCTTTTTCCCCGACCCTGCGCGGTCGCTCAACATAGCTGCGCGGGCGTGCAGGTTGCTGCGCGGCCTGGCCGCTCAGCATTGCTGCACGGGCGCGCAGGCCTCTACTGGAAAAAATCCAGGCTTGCTCCGTTTCTTCGCCGTAATCTGCCCATTCCTTTCCTCTCGCAATGGTGAACACATGCCAAGGCTTATTCTTGATGATTCCTCCCCCGAAATGCAACTAATACCCTGAAATGCATAAACACTAGAAAAACGCATCAAATACACAAAATACTTGATTTCAAGACACCAATTTAAGCCATTTTAAGACGTTCTAAGTGGTATAAAATGCCACTTATCAAGCTTGCTGTTGTGATCTCTGAAAGTTGCTCACAAATTGAGCTGATTCGCTAGAAATAACACACTGCTCAGTTTCATCTGCCCCCGCACAAAGCTCACAAACACTAGCAATTTGATTAACTCCATAATTAGCCAAAGAGTCCACTTTCATCGTCAAAGCTTGAAGTTGAGCAGCTATAGCAGTAGCCGTATCCACTTTCAAAATTCCTGCTACCTTTTCTTGCAATATTCTTTGTGTAGAATTATGGTATTCATTAGATGCCATGAGCTCAATCAACCCATAAGCTTCATTATAGCTTTTGGCCCATAAGGCTCCACCAGATGCTACAGCATATGTGTAGACTGTGCGCCTAAACCATTATAGAAATAGTTTATAATCATCCAATCAGGCATGCCATGGTGTGGGTACTTCCTTAGCATCTCCTTATATTGATCCCAAGCCTCACACAGAGATTCTCCAGTTTGTTGTGCAAACTGAGTAAGAGCATTCCTGATTGCAGCAGTCTTCGCCATAGGAAAGAATTTAATGAGAAACTTTTGAGCAAGATCCTCCCATGTGGTGATAGACCTTGGTGGTAGAGAATGTAACCAGCACTTTTCTTTATCCCTCAGAGAGAATGGGAAGAGTCGCAGCTTGATAGCATCTTCAGTCACCCCATTGAACTTGAAAGTATCGCAGATCTTGATGAAATCCCCGATGTGCATGTTGGGGTCTTCTATAAGAGAACCCCCAAACTGAACTGAGTTCTGTATCATCTGAATCATGCTCGACTTGATCTTAAAAGTGTTGGCTGAGATGGTTGGTCTGATGATGCTCGACTGAATATCATTGATTGTTGTGCATATGTTATATACTTGATGATTTCACAGTAAAACACCTAAGTAGATTTTACTAAGTGAAATAATGTAGCACTTGACGGATAAGAATTTTAGTCTCGACAGATAAATCTTTATAGTCCCGACGGATAAGGATTTATTATCCATCGAGTGAGTAGCTTATGTAATAATGAGTCTGTAGCACATTTCTGCATACACCTTTGTATAGATTCTGTAGTAGCATATAAGTCATGTTGACTTTAACTAGATATGCAGAATAGGTTGATTAATTGTACATAGATGATGTCTTATAATTCTGCATAAGTGAAATGAAGTCAAGTGCCTGATTGCTACCCGACAGATAATCTATAAAGCACCCGACGGATGATCAACAATCCGACGGATGATCATTAACTTGACGGATGATCATGAACCTAACGGATAAAGAATTCAAACATCAGTTGACAGTGACAACTGGTCACATGCATCGAGATGTGTGTAAAAGGAATGAGGAAGCCTATTAACTGGGTAATAGAGAACAAAGTAGCAAAGCATAAAAACTGATAGTTTTTATAATGATTCTATCTTTTGACTTTATAATCTTGGTAATATATAAACCAAGAAGTAGCAAATAGAAACTAAGATCTGAGATACAAAAAGTGAGAAACATTTGTAAGCAGAATTATTAGCATTTCTCTGTATTCTCAGTAGTTCAAATTTGTAAGCAGCTGTGAGCATTCTTGCACACAGAGTTCTCTCGATATAATATATATCTCTGGTGGAATTGTTTAGATCCACCAGAAAGTTTTTAAAGACTCTTGTTTTTAATTACTTATATTTTGATTCACTTAAGTTTTTATTCCGCATTGTGCTAATCAAAACACTTATATTTGTATTCGAGTTTGAACATTTATATTTCAAGAAAAAGGTTCAAGAATTCCATTCAATCCCCCTTCTGTAATTCTTGCTATATTGTTAAGGGACTAACAATTGGTCTTAGGCTGAGAATAGTCCATCAAAGCCTTCGAAATTTCCGCTTGATCTCCCATCACTACTAAAGCCGATTCCTCAATTTTCTCTTCTTCTTCTACTTTCTCTACGTCCTCAAAAACTTCCCTTCGAACCACTACAGCTTCCTCCTCGGCTTGATCCAGAGTTCTTTAACGAGCCCACGAACGCGTATGTATACACACTCGCTAGAGTACCTAAAACACGACAAGAACAAGAGTAGGTAGGTAACAATGTCCGAGTCAATGAACTTTAACGATCACTGATGACAAACACATAAACTAAAAGTTAACACCGAGTCCCGGCAGCGGTGCCAAAAACTTTTTAGTCACTAAACACACGCTAATAATTCAAGCAAGTATACGCGTTCGCAAGTAATATAGAATTATTTCTAGTTCGTTCCCACAGAGACTGATTTAGGTTAACTTTGTGATTTATGCACTTATGCAACAATGATATGGCTATTATTCAATTCTAAGACGAATAACAATTTGGGTTTTGATTATACTACAATTAACTATTGATAATTATACTAGCGAACATTAACTAAGAGATTAAAAGAATTGAATAATATATAACACAAACATGGGATTCTAACTTCATTAAATACTTCATTAATTAGCCTTTTCGTTCTTAACCTTAGCATGTAATGGTGATGACACTAATCAGATAACACGAAACTGATAAACGCCAACTTTCGTTGTACGAATACCATACTACCAGACATCCACAAAAGAGATAGAAGCTGAATAGACACCAATTATATCGAAACCCTATATGTCTATAGAATTTGACAACATAACGATTTAATGCACAAGTTATCTATCATGATTACATAGGGCAAGTAAGATGGTTAAAATTACCTACGAATCATGCATATCAAATACATGAACCTATGCTAGCATGTCAAGTTCTAAATCTTTAAATTCACTATCACTTCATTAAAGATTAACACGCTATCTTATAAGTTCGTGACGCTCATTAGACGAATAAGCACAACCAATACTAGGTTATCATACAATCACCACACACTAAGGCATCAAAACAAATTAACTAAAGAAATCCATAAATAAATCCGCTAGAACCCCACGATAACGATTAGCCCATAATCGGACTCATCATCAACGTGTGTTCCGATGAAAGCATGATATAATAAATATAGTCTTTATAAAATAAATAATAAACCAAGTACGTAATCCAGAGTATTTGGTTCAACAAAACAAGAAACGAGCATCCAAGATTATAACTTAAAACAAAGATTCACAAGTATAAAACTAGAACTTCTTCGCCTTTGTTGAATTGTGCTATAGGTCTTCTTGTCGTCTTCTCCTTAAGCTCCGTTATGAAAAACGTCTTTTTGTTGTCTTTAAATAGCAACCCAATTAATCCAAAAGCCCATAAAAACAGTCTTTTAAATGAAACAGGAATCTGGAATTCCGACCTAGCGCGGCCGCGCGCTTCACCAGCGTTGGTGCGCTGAAATTCTGCTTCTCTGGCGCGGCTGCGCGCTAACACAGCGCGGGCACGCCGATCTTCTGGAAAAACTGAAATTTCCTTTTTTTCTTGCTGCAATGAGCTGGTCTTCACGAGCCTTTATTCCTTGGACACCATCCTAACACCATATTAACATCAAATCAATGCTAATTCACCTGAATTCCGATTTAATGCCTGAAATGCAAAAACACTAGAAAACACATTAAAACACCAACAACTTGAGTACAAATACACCAATTCAGAGCTTTACAGAGCGTTATAAAGTATCATAAATGCCACTCAACATTTATATGTCAAACAAGTTCGATTCAGTGATTGGTATTTAGTTTGTATGTATTTATGGAGTAGTATCGTATATCTGTGGTTCGTATCTGGGTATTTGATAATCAATGGTTTATAAAGAATAAGGCTTATGGCTCAAAGATCACTAACTGGAATCAAGGTTTAGGGTTACGTGCTTCAAAGCACTTGCAATATAAAATGGAACTATGCCAAACATATATCTCGAGAAAGGTTCAGAATTACTTGCAAGAACACTTGCCTTATCTTAACTTGCAAACACTTCACTTGTTTCCGATCACCGACTTCTAATCACCGACTACTTGCTTTCCTTTCCTATGCCTCGCTTCTTCTGTTCAGACATCTCAAGTATCTATTAATACTTATTTTTACTTGGTTCTATTCGTTATAAGCTTCTATCTACCTTCGTTTTACCCGAATCCGACTTACGCATTGAAAATTACGATTAAAATATTTAAACAATATACATATAAGCATATTGTACATCATTCGGATCACATATAGCACATAACACGTAAGATATTTGATAAAAATACTCGCTCAAAGAAGATTTAGGGTAAAAATGATTTTTCATATATTTAATACGAATTTTTTAAACATTTTTCTGAATTAAAACGGGTCATTAAATCATTTTAAAACAATTAACAGGGTTTGATTGCCCGAATCTGACTTTAAAATCATTTTATAATAATTATCGAGTCTTGAAAAAAATTTGAAATAATTTAAAATAATATTTTAAAGCTCAAAACTATTTTTTAGAATTTTTAAATCAAAATAAATAATTAAATCTAATTAAATTATCAATTAAAATTAATTAAAAATTAATTAAATCAATTAATCAATTAATATTTGAATTAATTGACCAATTAACTAATTAATTATCAACTAAAATTAATTAATTAAATAATTCAGATTTATTTTTGAATTAAAAATAATCTTTGGAATTAAAATAATAAATTTTGGAATTTTTAATAATTAAAAACGAATTTCTAAAATTAAAACAAATAGAAAATATATTTTTTATAAAATTTTAAAACAGGAATCCAAAATATGCAAATTCTGGAAACTTCAGGGACTAAACTTCATCATCTTCAATAATACAGGTACTAAACTGTAATTTTATAGGGTTTGCCGAAAAACAATCGGGCTTCGCTGGAGATGGCGTTCCCGGAATCGTCACACCACCAGGAGCTCCATATCACATCTACACAACACCAGGAATCTATTTATGCAATCAAATCACACAGATAACCCCTGAGTTGGCCGGAAAAACTCGAAGAAAACTCGCCGGACGACGAGTTCTTTCTTGCTCCGGCTAGCTCGATTCCGGTATCGTCTGTTGACGAGACCACCACCAATCGATTCCTCTTTTCAAGCTCTACAAATCCCTACCAACCAATCAATCTAATAACCCCTAGAACAGAAACCCCAAAATTTCAATTAAGAACATTCAAACTGCCTATATAAACCCTAATTTCACAATTCGAAATTAAAACACAGATTTGAGCATGTTGTTGAACTCCAAATTCAACATATAATATACCAAAATGACCAGGATGAAATTATCTACAACATGCAAGCATCAAATCACACAAATAACATAAAAATCAAAAAATCATATTTTAATCCAAAATAATTCAAAAATAAACACAAATATAGAAAAATACCAGTTGTTTCTGCAGTTATAAAGCTTATTGATTCTGATAGTACACATCGAAACCTCCGTTTTGGTTACTTGAGCACTGAAATCTGAGTTCAATAACACCTCCAAATGCTTGATTAATTCTCAAAAACTATTATGAATATATTGTATTTTCTCTGGAAATTATATAATTACTAACTGCAAATGATTTTCTGTACAAAATAAAATACGGTAAAGGTTATTTATATTTACGGAATATTGGTACCCCTTTGGATCATATCGGATATAAAATATTACATTTATTTGATAAAACAGATCCAAAACAGTACCGGTTTTAGGATAATTATCTAAATCTATAAATTTTGTAAATACAGACTTGGTCTCAGCGCTTTGGTTACACGTATTACGAGAAGATAATATGATAGTTTAATCAAAAGATCATGCTTCTCGAAAATACGGGTTTTATCGATTTACCGAAACGAATATTGTATCGAAATTTTTTTACCGGGACTCGCGCAGGGAAAACCGTACTCCGGATCGAAAAAGTCAAAACATGGAAAATGCTCAGAATATTGCATTTAGGTTAGGAAGGAGTTTTTCCGAGATTTCCGGGTTGTAAGAACGTAAAAACGGTTGAAGTCGGTTAGTTCCCGATTATATAAAATAGTTTATCAATACTCGAAAAAATAATTTATTAAATCCATAAATCATTTATAAAATCATATAACAACATAAAAATTAACAGAAAAATATCACAATTATATACACTTTATTTTGGACATAAAAAATAAAATACTCAAATTTTATCACATTTAAACATCCAAACACAAACATCACTTAACAGCTCAAATTTTATCACTTAATTTTTGCTCAATATCTGGATCAGACCATTCTGCTCTAGGCTTTGGGATAGATGACTCATTTCCTGTAGCAGCTCTCATAGGGACATGTGGACCTTTCTCAATACAGTCCACATATTCTTCATCTTGAGAGAGGAGATGCACGTGTATTTTCACCTTCCAGTGGTGATAGTTGTCTTTTTCCAGAAATGAAATTTTTACTCCAACATCTTTTCTGCTCATCTTGTTAGTTGTTGTGATCTTTAAACTCTTTTTTCTTCAAGAGCTTGCTCTGATACCAATTGTTATTCCCAAACAATCTAACAAAGAATTACCGGGGGGGGGGTTGAATGTAATTTTGGTTTCTTTTCGAATTTAAGAACTGTTCTACCTTGAATATATAACTGTCTTTGAGTTAGCTAAAGTGCAGAATGAATATATTGAAGAAATCAAAAACAAAGTAATTAAACACAAGTATTTAAAAACATTCTGGTGGATTGAACTTTTCCACCATATATATATATATATACACGAGAACTCTGTGATACAAAGATTGTACACAGCTGCTTACAAGTAGAACTACAAACTACGGAGAAATTCTTTACAGATTTTGCTTTATCTATTTCTCTAGTTGAATGTTTTCTAGCTTTATTGAATCACTCACACATTTTCTACTTGCTGCACTTGGTTTATATATCACCAAGTTACATGATAAAAAGACAAACAGATAAGACAAAATGTTTCTTAGTCTAATTACATGCTTCTTCATTTTGAATATCTTCAAGTTAGCATGTAAATGGAAATGCTTCTTTGTTCTCTAAAACCTGTAAATAGGCTGCCACATTCCATTTGCATCTAATCAACCCATGTGATTGTCAAGTCACTATCAAATGCTATTTGAATTAGAACATCCGTCGAAACTTCATTGGATCATCCGTTGAATGTGACTTGAGTCATCCATCGAAACCTTGTAGAATCATCCGTTGAAAGTCTTCCATAGCAGTTAACTCTATTTCACTTATTCAAAATCACAAGGCATCTAAAATTTACAATTAGCTAACCTATTTTGCATATCAAAATAGTAGTCAACATGACTTTGAATATCCTACAACTTCTAGATTTTTAAGGTATTGTAGAATGCAGAAATGCGTTACAAGACTTATTGATACATAAGTTACTCTTTCAACAGATATTAAAGTGATCATCCGTTGAAAGCTACAATTCACTAAATTAAATCTACTAAGGTGTTTTATTTAACTTATCATCAAGTACACAACATAATCCTAACAATCTCCCCCAATTTATGTCTACTAAAATTGTAGGCATAAATGAAGAGAAACTTGATGATAACAAAACACCTTATGAATACAGACTGAATTATAGTAGATAAATTTAACAAGTGCTGCAATTTATTGAAAATCATAAAGAGGAAGGTTTATAGAGAATCTCACAAGCCATTTTCAAGGTGCTCTTCTAGACTGAGCAAATTTAACTTATTTCCTTGACTGTCTGAACTTCTTTCCCAGTTTCTCATTATTTTCTTCAATCTGGTTTTAAAGTTGCCTGTAGAATTCAGATTCATCTTCATTTGTCTGATCCAGTATTTCTTGCATCTTCATGAGAGTTTTATTTCTTACAATTTTTAGGTGATCTTCCAATCTGAAGAATCTTCTGATGCTCTTCTCATCCTTGAACTCCATTATCCAGTATGGTCTCAAATGCCCTTTATCTCCATTATAGGGAATAGATAAGACTCTTGGGAGTGCATTTGAATCTCTCCTGCTGTTCATTATCTCCTCAATTTTATGTGGTACCATCTTTTTGGCAACAATGTTGAACCCAAAGTTCTTCTTTATTGAGGAGAAAATATTTACTAGAACAGAATAGCCTTGATTGAGAATTCTGTGAAGAGGCCAAGTTAGCTCTTTTCCACCCTTATACCTGAAGACCAATCTCTCTGGAAGATGCTTGTAAGCATCAATAGCTCTTACTTCTTCTAGCTCATCCAGATAGAGATTTAGGTCTGAAAATTCCTTGATGTCACAGATGAAGAGTTGATCTCCCTTGTTGACAGTTGGTTTGGGTTTGACTAAGTCTTTAGATTTAAGTTTGACAGGCTTGGACTTTTTGATTGCTCTTGACTTTGTTTTCCTTGGTTTGGTTTGGATTGGGATGTTTAGATCAGGGAGTGGCAGGCTTTCCCAATCTGTTGGTTTATCCTTGGGAATTATGCGTTCACCATGGAAGTTTGTGTCAGAATAAACCTTGAATTCAGCCTGCCCCATTATGGGCATGGCTGGTTGACTTGAAGTGGTAGATTGGATTGGCATGTACTCTTCCTTGTCTTCATTAAAATCCAGCTTCCTCTTTGGTCTGAATTTCAGTCTTAATTTCTTTGTTTGCTTTGGTTCTTCTTGCTTTCTTGATTCAGAGACTCAGCGACCACAGTGGGCATTTCAGATTATGTGGTTGCAGGCTTCTTAGCTTGGTTCTTAGCATCTAAAGCAGCTTGCTTTTGCTGTTGTTTGAGCCTCACCTTTTCATTTTACTTAGCTTCTGCAAACCGTGGATGCCCAACCATCGCATAGATCAATTTATCATTCTTGTAGATTTTAGCAATTCTCTTCTTCAAGACTGAGTCTCTGGGATCTTTTAAGTAAGCAATAGATCTTCCAAGCAGCTTCTTTTCATCAGGCTTGGGAGTTTCATAGATTAGGTCCAATGGATTTTTTCTTGAATTCTTTGGATAGTTTCTCTTTGGATGAAAAATCTCAATGGCTTGTTGAGGTTTTCTTACTGAGGGTTGACCTTTTTCCATATTCCCTAAGCTCATTTCATTTATTAAAATTGGTCTCAATTGAGATAAATGTTTCATAGATTTGTCTTGTTTCTCAAGTGGACCAAAATTCTTCTCAATGTTCTCATCAAGCTTCTTCTATTTTTCTTTCAGCTCTAGTTCTGCTGCTGCTATTTTGATCAAGTCAATGCTGTCAAGAACTGGTGGCTTAGAGAAAGTAATTGCTGGAACAATCATTTTACTGACTTAAATGTTATGCACTTTCTCCCCCTCACTACCTGACTCTCCCTTGCTAACTGGAATGATTGCGGTTGTCTCTCCTTCACTAACTGAGACAAGTACATCTTTCTCCCCCTTTTTGTTAGCATCAAGTTGAGCAGGGTTGAAAGTTTGTGCAACCACCAATTTTTGAAGAAGGAGCGTCTGTTGAGCTTGGTGGAGTTGAATTTTAGTGATGGAAGTTTCTAGGGCCTTCAGCCTAGTGTCCAAAGAATCAACCTTGCTACTGAGATCAGAATCTTTCCTGAGTTTCCTGTTGATACCTGTCATTGTTGTGTCAGGAAGAATAGACTCCAATCTTTCAGTGATGTCCTTTTTGACTTGTCCAATTTCTGTCTTGATCTCAGACACATCTTGATTTTGCTTTAGAGATTGGATTTTGTGCAAGTGAAGAGAGTCAAGGTGTGGTCGTAGAAGACTCTTGGTGTTGGCATTTGTAGTAGCTTGAAGAGCTGTTTGAGTATGATGGATTATATGGAATAGAGTTGATTTGAAGTGATGCTCACTGCAGTCTTTGCTAAACATCCATGATGAAATGTTTGTGCTTGAGCTAGGACCTGCATCCCCCATATGTCCATGAAATCCTCTTCATCATTAGAAGCATCCCCAAATGTGCCACTAGAATCTAACTAGAAAATAGTCACCTGCTGCAGGTGGAAGTGAGTTGATTGCATCCTTGGCCCTTAGCATTGAAGTTGTTGTGTGTATCGAGTTTAGTGTCTTTTCAGCCTCCTCATTGCCTTTTCCAGCCATAATTTGATATGCTGGAATAGGATGAGTAAATGTCTCAACATCTAAAGAGATAGAATCTATAATAGCTTGATATTCTTGCTGAAACAGTCTCTCTTTTTCTACATCACTGATATTAATTGACTCACTAGCAATGGTGTCCACCCTTGTTTCACCTGTACCTGCTTTTCTCTCATTTTCTCTCTATTCTTGCATCAAGGGCTCCCCCTGGCTTCCCACCCTCACACCCTCACCTTCACCTTCTAAGGTAGGACTCCTCTCACTCCCTTTTCCCAAGCTGGAAGAAATAGCTTGCATTTGTTCAATCATTTCCTCTCCTTCTTCCTGAGAGCAACTCAGCCTCTCACTCTGTTCACTCCCTTCCCTCAATCCTAAGAGTGGTTGTACAACTACTAGATCATCCGCACTTGTAACAATAGTTGAGATTTCAAGTGGTGCAGTGATATTCAATGGATGAGAGACATCCGTCGAGATAGTAGTTGAGAGTTTTAACGGATGATTGCTGTTAAGCACATCCGTCAAGATACAATCAATAGTCAACGGATGAAGGATATCCGTCAAGATAGTAGAAATGATAGAGTTTGGAGTTGAAACTAGTATAGAATATGTGGTGATTGATTTGAGATTTTGCACAGATTTCTCAGTAGAATCAGAAAGAAATGACAAGTGAGCCAACAAATCATCCAAAAGATGATGCTCACTTGCTTGAGATTTTGGTTTCTCCAAAAGAGTTAAAGATGGAGAATCAGGAATTGATGTGTGAATCATGTTCACATCCAGAGAATTAGTGGGTGAGTTTTGTGTGTGAGGTGCTTCTATTGTAAGAGATTTTGGTTGTGACTCAACATTTATTGGAGCCACATCAATCAGACTTTGAGAAGGTGCTATAATTGAGTATTTGACTGCAGTTTGCACAGTGTGTGCACCCTGTGTATCCCCATCTGTTTTAGATTTCTTCTTTCTTGTGTAGGTTTGAGATAGGTCTGTATCCCTAACCCTTTTGTCCTGTGCTCTTGGCTGAGAGCTTTGTTCAATAGTTACATCCTTTTGAGAGGATGCAACTAGTAATGAGCTACATTCCTTATTAATCACTATAGTTTGTTGGGAAACTGCAGTGTGGCTAGGTTGGGTTACACACACCTCTCCCTTCTTATCCTTAGGGTTTCTTTGATGTTCGTCCTGTCCGTCACCAAGCTTACTTCCCCTCACATTCCTCTATTTGGTTTTAGTAGTTTTTGAAACTAGTCCCTTTTGAGAGGAACTAGAGTGGGGTCTTTGAGACTTGGATTTAAAAACTTTGGTTTTAGTGGCTTGGGTAGGCATCTGTTGGGGAAAACTCGATCTGAACAACGATTTCTATTTCTTGACGAGTTAGAAGACTCTGGTTCTATCATTTCTTGAGAAAATCGGGGGGACAACACCTATCATTAATCTGCAAGAAGATGCCATAACCAAAGTTTTCTGCAAAGAAACTTGTGGTAGAGAAGTAGCAGAGATAGAAGTATTTACCTCACTTACCTGAGATCCCTCCATGATTGGCAAGTAGATTATAGGAACCTCACTAAGGTTGTTTTCCCTGTTCAATTCAGCAATAACTCTTCTTTCTTGAACCCAACAAGCAAGCTTGTTGGTTGGGTTCTCAATGATAAGATTCTCAAAAACAAAGTTAGCTAGTAACATAAAGAATCTAGCATAATATATGTTTTTAGATCTTTTCTTAATGTCTCCTAGCTTATAACCTAACTCATACAAGATAGACTCACTAAAATTATGATACTTATCACTAAGCAGCATATACAGCATGTTAACAAGTGAGTAAGTCACAACATCAAAATTACTAATTTTTCCAGAAAAGATTTTCATAAAAGAGTCACAGAGGAACTCCACTCCTTTCTAAGGCCTTTTCTCCTAACCTCACCTAGCTTGGCAGGGTCAAGCGAATAACCCATAGAAATAAGCATAGAGCTTACATCTATGTCTGTGTGTGGAACTAGTGTATTATTCTCAGGCAATTGAAAACATGCACGAATTATATCACTGTTTATGCTGTAATTATTACCTTTAAGTGTGAAGGTAATAGTTTTGTCCCGTGAGTTGTAAACGGCAGTAGTCCATATCTCCTCAACCACTTCATAGTAGATGACAGGAGACTCTAGCATAGCATAATACAGTTTACAACTTTGAATGAAATCCATCATTTTGTGGTAATCTTCAGAAGCAGCAATCTCATTGTCCACCAGTACGGCGAAGTTATTCTTTTCATAAACAAACCCAGTTTAGGACATGATCTTGACTACTGGTTCCATTGCTGAGAGTAAAAGTAATTGCAGAGAAAAAGGTTTTTGCTTTGGAGATGAAAGAGTTAGAGAAATTGCTTGAGAAATATAAAAGTAAGAATGAAAAATTAAATAGGTTTTTATACTATCTCAGAATTAAACGGTTAAAAAAGTAAAAAGTAAAAATAAAGTAACCAATGAAACTAGCCCAAAATAGCCATTTATAAATAAAATAAAATGTTAAAATTCTAGTGATTATCCATCGAAATATACTTACAGGCTGTAAGTAAATTCGACGGATAATGCCTAGAATTAACGGCTAAGATTGAGAGCAATTAGACGAATAAGGATTAAACAATTATCCATCGAGACAAAAGTACCCAGAATAATATTTGCTATTTCAACGGATGATAAAATTCAACGGATGTTCATTTTCAACGGATAATGAACATATGTCGAGATGTAAATTCTGCTTAGGCAAAATTTCATCTTTGACATGAAATATCAAATTTTATTATGGCTGCATTTCAAATTACTTAGACATCAAAATATATTAAGATTAATTAAGCTTACATAACTCACTTACCAACCTAGTAAAGGTGGATTCATCAAGTGGTTTGGTGAAGATGTCTGCAAGTTGCTTCTCACTTGGAACAAAATAAAGTTCCACAGTACCATTCATGACATGTTCTCTAATGAAGTAGTACTTGATGTCAATTTGCTTGGTCCTTGAATGTTGTACTGGATTTTCAGTAATTACAATGGCACTCGTGTTATCACAGAAAATAGGAATCTTATTAACCTGTAGACCATAATCTAACAGTTAATTTTTCATCCATAAAATCTGTGCACAATAACTGCCAGCAGCAATATATTCAGCCTCAGCTGTAGAAGTAGAGACTGAATTTTGCTTCTTATTGAACCAAGATACTAGCTTATTTCCTAGAAACTGATAGGTTCCTGTAGTACTTTTTCTATCAATTTTACAAACTGCATAATCTGCATCTGAATAACCATTTAGATCAAAACCAGAATCTCTAGGATGCCAAATGCCAGGTTTTGGTGTTCCTTTGAGATATCTGAACATTCTCTTAATAACTACTAAATGAGATTCTCTAGGATCAACCTAAAATCTAGCATAAAGACAAGTAGCAAATATTATATCTAGCTTACTGGCTGTTAAATATAAAAGTGAACCAACCATGCCTCTATAGCTTGAAATATTCACAGACTTTTCAGTAGTGTTTAATTCAAGTTTAGTGGCAGTGGCCATGGGAGTTTTTGCAGATGCGCAATCCATTAAGGCAAACTTCTTTAAAAGATCATAAATATATTTGGTTTGACAAATGAATATTCCATCACTAACTTGCTTAACTTGTAAACCAAGAAAGTAAGTTAGTTCTCCCATCATGCTAATTTCATATTAACTTTGCATCAATTTGGCAAACTTTTTGCAAAGTTTCTCATCTGTAGAGGCAAATATAATATCATCTACATAAATTTGAACAAGTATACTAGAGCCATTAACATTTCTAAAGAATAAAGTTTTATCAACAGTACCTCTTGTCAAATGATTTTCTACGAGAAACTTTGACAAAGTGTCATACCAGGCTCTGGGTGCTTGCTTAGTCCATAAAGTGCTTTCAAAAGATAGTAGACATATTCTGGAAATATGGGTCTTCAAAAACAGGAGGCTGACTGACATAGACTTCCTCCTCCAAATCTCCATTCAGAAATACACTTTTAACATCCATTTGATAGACCTTGAAATTGGCATGGGCTGCATAGGCTATGATAGGTCACACAATACTATAGAAGGGGGTTGAATATAGTGTTGATACAATCAAATCGATTTAGAACACAAGTATGTAACAGTAATCAAGTATATTCAATATAATAAACTCTGTTACAATAGAACAGTTGTTCTCTCTCAGTGATGAACAATATCACTAAGAGCTGCTAGGTTACAATGAATAATGTTCTCGTTGATGATAATACTTATAGTGTAAATCCTAAGCTGTGTTTATATAGTACACAGTTACAAGATATCTTCTAATTGATATGGAATATAATTCTGTCTCCTAAAATATATCAATCAGATATTATCTTCTACAAGTCTTCTAGCTGTCCAACTCTTCATGCATATCTTCTATTATTTTATTCCAGATTCTCTCCTGTAAATCAGCTGCATTCCTTATCTGAAGTACCTGCACTTAAGTCTTGATATAAATCCTGATGACCTTAAGTTCTGATATAAGTTCTGACTTCAGTAGGTTCTGATTTCCGGTAAGTCCTGATATTAAGTTCTGAAACTAAACAAATCAGATTAGACATGACATCACAAATATATCTAACAATCTCCCCCAACTTGTAAATTATGAAAAATATACAAGTTAATAGATTTGATGATGTCAAAAACATTTAAGTACAAATGCAATGAAAGTTTATTTAGACAACTAACTACAACTTACAGTCCTTGCAGCTTTTACCAATCTTACAGAATCAATCTGAATCCAAAATGATTCTTGACAAAGTTTGATATCAGCTTCTCTTCTGCATTTCTCAGGACTTGAGCTAATTTAGCCTTGACTTGCTTCATTTTTTCATCTTGACTTCCAATCTGGTAGATTGCATTCCTAAGTGCTGAGATGTGATTTCTTTCTAAACCATCACCAAATCTGATTACCCTTGGATGAGATGAGTCTTCATTATAGCACAAACATTTCTCTTTCAGAATAATTTCAAGTTTAGCAGAATCCTTCTTTATGGGAATTTCACTTCCATCATCTTCAACTATATTTGGAACAAATTCTGTAACCCTTGATCCAGAGATTCTGGCTTTATCCCTTATGGTCTTCATTATGAAATTTGACCATCTTCTGGTAATCTCAGACTTTATCTCCAAAAGATAATGAAAGAATTGAAGTTCTTTCAGAGATTTGTTCAGCACATCTGATTCTGACATTCTGTATGTTCTTCCATCTTCAAGAAACAGAATCAGCTTTTCCTTGACATTAGTCTTATCATGAGCATCCAGTACCACTTCAATAGATATAACCTTGTCAAGGTGTTTCTGTGTAACATCTTCAAGTGGTTTGTCAGTTAATAAAAATGGATATCTGGTAATTACTTTAACTCATGTTTTGATCTTGGCTTCTTCAGAACCTAATCCAGCTTTGTCTCTTGCTTCTCTGGCTTTGAATCCAACAGTCATGAAATCATATAGCAGTTGACTTTTCTTAGGATCTGATGGTTGAACATTTTTCCATAGGAGTTTCCTCTTATCAATAACTGTCATTTTGTTCAAATCAACATGAGCTCTTTCAGAGGTTGATGTCTTGGTGACGTGATTAGAATTTGATGACTCTTCTATAGCTTGCTGTTCTTCATTCTGAACAACTTGAGGTGTGTCAGAGGTTGTCTTAGATTCTTCAGTTATCTTCCTTCTTTTCATTTGAATAGTTTCATCTATTGCAGCAGCATCATCAAATACTTGAACCAGTTTGTATACAGGTTTCATCAAGATTTGAGGAATCTTCATCTCCTGTGGCTTTGTTGGTTCATTAATCTTTCCTTTCCCTTTATCCTTGGGATCAACTTGTGATATTGTCTTGGGCTTTGAAGCCTCAGAATTTGACCTTTCCTTGATCACAATGCCTTTTACCTTAGGCCTTGGAGGTTTCTTTGCATCAGAAGCTTTAGACTTTAGATTTGTCTTCTCAGCTGTAAATTTAGCTTCTTCCTCCTTTAAAGTCTCTAAATCCATTCCAGGATTATGTTTGAGAAATAGTCTTCTAGCAATTTCTTCATCAAGTGTCTAAATATTAGGATCTTTGTAGTAGACAGTAGTCTGCTTTCCCTTTAGCTTCAGAGTTTGTAAAAACTTCTGAGAGACTTTAGATCCTGACTGAATCAGGATATCAGAACTTGACATCAGACTTTTAGCATGCACATCATCAAAACTTGACTTCTTCTGTGTAGAAGATTTGCTAACATCAGAAATTACTTTCTGTGAAGATTTTCCTTGACCTTTTCCTTGACTTGACTCTGACCTCTACTCTTATCAGAGTTTCCCTGGTCATCACCTTTATCATCCTTCTTCTTCAGTATTTGACTAGTTGAACATTTGGACTTAACTACCTTCTCCCCCTTTTTGGCATCATCTGGTAGTAGGAGAGAGAGAAGAAGTTCTACTGAAGATTGAATTTCATTCAATTGAGCTTGTTGAGAGGTTTGATTCTTCAGGACCTCAGTAATTTGGGCCTGTTTCTTTTCTTGAACCTTCTCAATAGCTTCAACATTCTCATAAATAGGTCTGATAAACCTCTTTTTGTCTAGCTTGATCTCCATATCCAGCTTATCAGCTTTTTCCAGAAGTTTGTCAACTTTTTCATGAGTTATAGAGTGTTGACCTTGAAGGTTTTTAGTACTTAGAGTTGTGACTTTGAGTTGGTGCTTGAAATCAGAGTTTGTCAACAGTTCATCAGCTTTTGATATATGCTCTGTCAGAACTTTTGAGCTTGGAATGAAATCAGATTTATTCCACTTCTTGGTCCACTCAACTCCTCTATGAGTGTCTTCCCAAGGAACAGGAGCTTCTTTTTCAACAAACTTTTGAATCAATGCCTCCTTTCCAAGAATGGGAGCATTTACTGGAGCATTGTCTCTAAAACTTTCTAGAACTTCCTCATCTTCTGATAACACCAGAGTTTATGTAACTGAAGGAGATTCTGTAGCAGCTTCATCTAAATTATGATCTCCAGGTTCCAGATCCAGAATTGGTGTAGATGGTAACTCAGCCTGTAAGATTGGAGAAGTAACAGTAGATGGCTGAGCTGCAGTTGGAGCTTCCAGATAGAGAACAGTTGGAATGTTCAACCCGTGGATGTCAATTTCAGGACTTAATCCTGAATCTTCAACTGTTGTTTCTTTAATAGGAGAGACAAGAGGTGTGATCATTGTGTCTGGAACAGTGTTTTTAGCTTGAGGAAGGGCTTCAATAACAATTGGTTCATATGAGATCAGAGATTCCTGATCCCCTTCCTCAGCTTCTTGAGTATTCTCAGAGTGAGGTTGTGCCAAATACCTTCCTACTCTCATTTTCTTTGATCTCCTGGATGGTGGAGAAACATGATCTGCATCAGAGTTTGCAGATCATTTCCTTTTATGAATTTCAGACCCTTCAGCTTCTATTTCCTTCTGAAAAATCACATTTTCAGCTTCAACTGTCACAGGTTCTGATGCATGAACCTGGACTTGCTCCTCTTCTTCATCAGACTCATCCCTTAGTATTATCCTTCTTCTTCTTAGTGGAGATTTAGGAACATATTTTGCTTTTGAAGGTTTGGGTCTTGATGTTGTAGCAGATGGTTGTTAGTGAGAGGATTGTGCTGGTTTGAAATATGTTCTGATGGTAGGTTTTGGTTGTGAAGTGTTAGGTTGTGTAGGTGCTGATGGAGGTTGAACTGGTGCTACATCAGGATATATTGCAGTATAGGTGTTTGGGTCAGAGTTTACTAAGACTTGTTTGACTGATTGAGGAATTTGGAGGGGTCTTAGTACAGTCTTCTTATTATCAGTGGATAATAAGTCAGTGAAAGCCCTTTTGGCAAGTTTAAATGGTGGAATTGACTCACTAAAATTCTGAGGTGCATCAGGACAACAGAAACTATATATAAGCTGACATAATCTATCAAAATAAACTGTGTTTCTATCTTCTGTCATCCTATCACCTATGAAACCTATCACAACACTGGCATAATTAAAAGTATAAAAAAAATATTGTGACATTTCTTTTCTTGCAGTCCTTTCAAATCTATTTAAAATAAGTTTGATGAATTAGAGTATACCCAATTTGTTGACTAAGGATTGGAATTGCATCAAAATTGGAGCATTTTTGGCAAAAGCTCTGGTGATGCAATCAAAGAAGAAACTCCACTCCCTCCTGATGTGGGGTCTCTTCAATTGTCCCAGCTTTTCCAAAGGCTTTTCATAGCCTAGATTTGTCATCATTTGTTGAAGAGCTGGATCCTCAACTATTGAATTGAAAATACAATCTTCTTGCAGATGTAGAGCTTGGCGAACAGTAGACACAGTCACCACATGTTCATCATCCCCTATTGTAAAGATAATACTTGGGGACCCAGCTTATCCACCATCATCATAAACACATGACCTCCAAAATTCCAGTATCTGTGTTCCTGAAAGAGCCTGGGGTTGGGTCAGTGCATAGCCTATTTCACTTCGAAGAAGAAAGTCTTGGACGAAATGAAGGTCTGAAGGAGCCTCGTCCTTAGAAAGAATAGCTATGTAGTTATTAGGAACAAACTTGGCTCCATTAAAAATGATGTCCTTTGGTGCCATTACTGTAAAGAAATAAGTGAGAAAATGGTTTGTACACAAGGTGTTTGATAAAATGCCTGTAAGAAAATAGCTTCAGAGAATGTTAGAGAGTGAGAGAGAATAAGAGAGATTAGAGAATAAGAAAAGTAGGTAAAAGATTGTAAAAGATTGTAAAATCTTTTAACACTCTTATTTATACACCCACTAATTACAACGGTTATATTCTGAAACAGAACCAACATTAAACACCTGTCACACAGTAAATAGTCAAAATAGTGGTTAATGGGCACATGAAATGTGCAGTAATTATTGCTCACATGCTATTTTTTAAAACAAACACGTAACCAATAAACCAAATGATTATCACTGTTTTTCTCTCACTTAAGTATTTTCTGATAAATATGACCGTTACAGTAAATACCACAAATAAGTCAAGTAAATAGATAATGCCACGAAAGCATCAGAGTTTCCATCAGGATTTGCATCAGAACTTGACTATTATTAGAATTTAACAGTCATCAGAACATGGCTTCTGTACTTAAAAAGTGAATGTCTATTTTTGTGATTCTTCATACAAATACTGACTGGTTTCTTTAGAGTTTAATCATCAGAACTTTCATCAGAGCTTGTCCTCAGAATTTATGCAAATAATACTTAACTGTTTATCTGAAACAACTTAATCACCACAATAATTTTCATCATTCATATGGAGTGAGAGTGTGTGCATTTGCAAATGATCAAATGAAGATTAAAGTCTGATAGACTTCAGTATATCTTAGAAATAAGGCATAACTAAGAAAAGTTTTTAAAATCTGCCTTTAATTTTGAAGTCTACTATAGAATAAATTTATGCAAGAGTCCACCTCAACTGTTTGTGCTCATTTATGCATCTTTTGACATTCTTTTTACAAAGTGGCTTCTCAGTGTAAATGAGTCACAACTGCTATCATAATTTATGCTATTATCAGAGTATTTCTCCAGTAATCAGAGAATGTGAAAAGTCACCAAGAAAAATTTATTTGCTTTTCTAATGCATGTAACTTAATACCAGCAATGCACTTGGGTCTTCCCTTTCACATATTTACTCTAGATCTCAAAGGAGTACCTGATTTCAATTTTCTTTTCTTTTCTTTTCTTCAGATAAGTGAGGCTTATCAAGCATGTAGTTCATCCTTAAGATTTACTGACATCAGAATTTGACAGATAAGAAGCAAGAATCTAGTTTATGACTTAGTAATAAGATACACAAAGTAAATTTGACTAAGCTCAAAATCAGAATTTGCTTGTGTTAATGAATTTCCACATAAACAACTAATTCAAACATGGGATAATAGTTTGTTAAAGACTACTAAGTCAGTATCTAACAATTAATCCTCATTGGAGTGAATAGTGACAGAACATTCAAAACACTATCAGAGTATATAGAATCACATCAGATAATAATTAGTATTTAATATATTACAGTTTAAGCACATATTACATGGAGATAAGACAATCTGTAAACACTGATCATAAAGTCTGATGCATGAGAACAAAAACTAAGCAGATTTTGAGAAGGAACCTGAAACCATTCCAAGTTCATTTACCAGTCTTGTAAAAGTAACTCCACATAGTGGTTTTGTGAAGATATCTGTTAGTTGTTGATCTATTAGAACAAAATGCAATTCCACTGTACCTTCCATCACATGTTCCCTTATGAAATGGTACCTAATGCTGATGTGCTTTGTCATTGAGTGTTGAACTGGATTACCTGTCATAGCAATAGCACTTTGATTGTCACAGTAAATAGGTATTTTAGAAAGTTCTAACCCATAGTCCAGTAACTAATTCTTCATCCAAAGAATCTGTGCACAACAGCTTCCTGCAGCAATATATTCTGCTTCTGTAGTTGATGTGGAAATTGATTTCTGTTTCTTGCTAAACCAAGAAACTAATTTACCTCCAAGAAATTGGCAGCTTCCACTAGTGCTTTTCATGTCAATTTTGCATCCTGCAAAATCTGCATCTGAGTAACCAATTAGCTTAAAATCTGATTCTCTAGGATACCACAATCCTAGATCAGCTGTACCCTTGAGGTACTTGAAAATTCTTTTCACAGCTATTAGATGAGGTTCTCTTGGATCAGCCTGAAATCTTGCACAAAGACAGGTAGCATACATGATATCAGGTCTACTTGCAGTTAAATTGAGTAAAGAGCCAATCATACCTCTATAGTTAGTAATATCTATTGATACTCCAGTATTTTTATCTAACTTGGTTACAGTGGCCATGAGAGTGGATGTAGTTGAACAGTCTTGCATTCCAATTTTTTTGAGTAAATTTCTAATGTACTTGGATTGATTTATGAAAGTACCTTCTTCATTTTGCTTGACTTGAAGTCCCAAAAAATAGCTAAGTTCTCCCATCATACTCATTTGATATCTTGACTGCATTAGCTTTGCAAACCTTTCACAGAGTTTGGCATTTGTAGAACCAAAGATGATATCATCAACATATATCTGTACCAAAAGTAAGTCCTTTCCATGGTTGAGGTAGAGCAATATTTTATCAATTGTGCCTATGTTAAATACACTTTCCAGAAGGAATTGAGCTAAAGTCTCATACCATGCTCTTGGAGCTTGCTTAAGGCTATAAAGTGCTTTGTCAAGTCTGTAGACATGATTTGGAAATTTTGGATCTACAAATCCTGGAGGTTGTTCAATATATACCTCTTCTTCCAATTCTCCATTGAGAAAAGCACTTTTTACATGCATTTGAAAGACTTTAAACTTCTTGTGAGCAGCATAAGCTAAAAAGATTCTTATGGCTTCCAATATAGCAACTGGAGCAAATGTTTCATCATAGTCAATGCCTTCCTATTGAGAGTAACCTTTAGCAACCAGCCTTGCTTTGTTTCTTGTAATTATGCCATCACTGTCAGTTTTGTTTCTGAACACCCATTTTGTACCAACAATTGATCTGTTCTTTGGCTTTGGCACTAAGGTCCAGACTTTATTTCTTTCAAATTCATTTAACTCGTCCTACATTGCTTGCACCCAATCTGTGGCGCCCTCCAAACCCGGGTCAGAAGTTTGAGGTCCACACACACACACACACCTTATTTATAACCTGCTTATAACAATAATAAAGATAATAATAATATGCAGTGACCCTACTTACCAACTACCACGGACCGCAACAGGTTAAAGTATGCACACAAGTCATACACACACACACTTATATTACAAACATACAAATCCCAACTATTCAAACTCAAATCTGAATACCAAACATTAATACAAACTTTTACAAACTTAAACTATCTCAAAAGCTGTCAGCTAGTTTAACTCGATCAGCCTGGACCCCTAGCTCTCGCACTGGATTGGGGATCCTCGCTACCAACTGGTTCCTTCTTAACTGGAAAAGAACATAAACAACATCGCACAAATGAGCTAACTAGCTCAGCAAATCACAATGATAAGACTGAGAATAGTGATCAAGTGAAGAGGGTTATAATATCAAGTGAACAATGATTAATGATTTAGAATTGGATATTATATTTTTATTTTTCAAAACCAAGGTTAGGTTGCTGATCAGTCATGCACTAACCCCGAGCAAGGCACACAACTCTGCTCTAATTACTGGATCCAAGGCACACATTGGCCTAACTTGACCACCAATCTGGTCTGACCACAAATCTGGTCCACAATTTTATAAAACAATCCAATTCTAACATAATAACAGAATAAACAATGTAAAGCAATAAACAAAATCATAAGCAACATTGGATATTCAACAATGAAATGGTTTCAATTTTCACAAAGGATCAATATATCAATTTCAAAGAATGGCTGTTAGGTAATGAAAGAATTGGATAACAAATGAATCAACGTTTCAAGGTTACAAGGATTTGGTCTTTCAAAGTATAAGGTACAATGGTTTGAATATGTAAGCAATTTGATTCAGTGTTTGGCATTTAGTTTGTATGTATTTGTGGAATAGTATTGTATATCTGTGATTCGTATTCGGGTATATAGCAAGCAATGGTTCAAAAAGAATAAGGTTTATGGCTCAAATATCAACAACTGGAATCAAGGTTTAGGGTTCAGTGCTTCAAAGCACTTTCAATATAGGACTATCAATAATCTACAATATATCTCGAGAAAGTTCATAACACTTGCCTGGTACTAGCTTGCTATACTATACTAACTTCCAATCACAAATGTCTTACTCCTCGTCTATCTGTTTCCCTTTCCTACGCATTGCCTCTTCTGCTCACATAACATAAGTATCTATCAATACTCAACTCATATAATTCTATTCGGTATACACTTCTATCTACCCTTCGTTTCACCCAAATCCGATTAATGGATTGAAAGTTACGCAATAAACAAGTAAACACCGAACATATAGATCAACAGTCAAACAACAAGTCACATATAGCACATAACACGTCAAAACAATCAATGATATATCATTTATAAAGGAGTCTCGAGTCATAAACAAGCTTTCGGGTATTTAATATGATTTTTAAAATATTTTTCGAAATTAAAACGGGTCGTTGGATCAATTTTAAAGCAATAAACAGGGTTTGGTTGGCCACATTTGGCTTCAAAATAATTTTTTAATAATTATCGAGCCTTGAAAATAATTTAAAATAATATTTTAAGGCTCGAAACTATTTTTCAAAATTTTTAAATCATTTTTAAATAATTAAATCAAATTAAATAATTAATTAAAATCAATTAATAAATAATTAAACTAATTAATCAATTAATATTTAAATTAATTAACCAATCAGTTAATTAATTATTAATTAAAATTAATTAAATAAATAATTTGGATTCATTTTTGATTTAAAAATGAATTTTAGAATTAAAATAATCATTTTCAGAATTTTTGGAAATTAAAAACAATTTTTAAAATGATTTTATAAAAGAAATCCAATTTTTAAAAGATTTTAAACAGAAATCAAATTCCTGAAAGTTCTGGAAACTTTCAGGTACTAATTTGTAAACATGCTAAAAACAACTTTAGTTTAGGATTAATTTGGATCAAAACCGGGTTTTTAATAAATAAAAAAAACAGGTCAGGAAACCGGGTCGCCGGGTCGGGATGAACCGCCGGATGAACCCAGAATCCGGTGACCCCTCCCGGATTCCGGTGACCTCGATTAGGGTTCAAAACGATTTCGTTCTTCAGGGATTTTAATGTAAAACTATTCTAAATCGATATAGGAACACAGACATACACAAACCAACTACGAACAACAGCTCTGGGACAAACTCCGGCCAAAATCGATATGAACTCCGGCGAGCTCGATTAAAAACCGTCGAAAACTTCAAATCACAACTCCCTTCTCTACAGGCCTCGTCGATTTGCAAGACTTATACGAATCGATTGCAAATTTCATAAGGAACACAACCCACCCCTCTAGAACATCTAACAATCGCGAAATAAGAAACCCCCAAATTCAATCAAGAATTTTTAAACGAACTATAAACCCTAATTTCTAATTCCGAGAATCAAACCCAAAATTAAACATGTTATTGAACTCCAAATCAAGAGTATAATATACCAAAATGATCAGGAAAACAAGCTCTACAACATACAATCATCAAATCATACAAACAATCTCTCGAACACAAATTCATAATTTAATTATCAAGAAATTTGAATATAAATAATTAAATCAGAAAATACCTTTGAAATCTGCAGTGAAACGGATGAAAGATTTGGATTCTAGATTTCAGTAGCTTCGTTTTGAGTATATGTACGCCACAATCGGATATCGATAACGCCTTCGAATTTGTGTTTGATTACGAAGAACGAAATATAATTATAGTATTTTCTCTGTAAAAACTCTATAAATACTGTTTGCAAATGATTTCTGGTACAAAATAAAATACGGTAAAGGCTATTTATAATTACGGAAAATTAGTATCCCGTTGTGTGACGGCCTCAACCCCGGGGTCAGGAGTTGACGTCACCAAACTCAATAAACAAAATATAAATAACAAGATTATTATTAAAATATACTAACTTGACCCCAAACCAAGATCCGATCCAGGTTCAAGTATAATTCAGGTTATCATTATTACAAACTCTTTATTCAACATCTAACACACACTAGCTTTATTCAGCAACTCATCAGACCTCATGGCCTGATACAAACTACCTCAGAGGAGCCGGGTGGAAACATGGGTCGGTCTGACTGATCTTCTAGGCATCTGCGAGATATACATAACAGTTTGCAAGGGTGAGCATAATCGCTAAGCACACCAATATATGAATAACGGAATAAAAGTAATGATGTAACAATATAGGAACAGAACTGTAATCACGATATCAACATTTCATAATGAAAATCGGAGATAACTGGATATCACGAACTAGCATGCTTTGTCAAAACAACATAGTAGTGTGCTGTATAAATACCATAGTCCAATTTTAGCATGCTAATCACTTTTATAAAACCGCTGTATCAACTACTTATGCTCTCACGTAAATCATAAATCCCAATCAAATACGTAGCGGATATGTGAAGACAGCTGATCAGGCTATCAACACCAGACGGCTCTAACTGCCATCCCATTTACCTGTTTCGGAACTCAGAGACTACCTAGGTCTCTGACCTGCTGGACTAATCGATTTTATAGTGCGCGCAACCGAATTAGCCTCTTACGCCACCTTAATAGGCCTACTCTGGCCCCAATGTATCCCATATCTGACCGTTTTATCCAATTTTCAAAACACTTGTACCTATCTCATTTTCGAAATCCTTTATTTAACCAGCACACATATAAAATCCATTTTCGCAATCATTTTGTTCGAGATAGGTACCGTTTGAAGTTACTTCTCCCCAAAACAATTTGAAAACAGTGATTTATAACTACGGGGATACGCAACTTAAAACGTTTCTATTCCATTACGAAAGTAAAACATTTAGCTATTCATATGCATTGAACCATAAAAGAATGGTCAGGGGTACTTGCCTTGCAACGCTTTACAAAACCCTAAGTAGCTTTCACGCAGACTTTGATCCTGGGAAAACTAGACTGGGATCTACAATACAGAGTACCCTAATTAGTTATACCGACATGCTTGATATCCTCAAATTCTAACAACCCAATCCGATAATCCGACTCGTATTATTATTATACCCATAATCACGTAATCACATATCCCGAACATAAATAGGGGTAACACGTTGAACATAATTATGTACATTACAATATATTTTTAGAAAATTTTGGCAGCATCTTCTTTGTTTATAGGACTACCCGTCGATTCCAGTCGACGTCAACAACCAACAAATCACAAGTCTCGATATACTACCAATTCCACAATCACGTAATTATTATATACAATTCCAATATACGATTTATTTTATTTATTTATTAAGATTAGTACTCAGATAATGATCATCACGGTCCATCGTTGACTCACCAAAATTCATCATCAACGGCGGTAAAATTTATGGGTACCCGATTAATTTCGGGTTTCCATCATAAATTCTACCAATTATTTTAAAAAATCATTTCCAACACGAATAATTAATATCATGAATATTAATCAATAATTCCCTGCAATAAAAGGAATTAAAATTAAAATTTGCAATAATCCAACCCAACAGAACATGAACGGCCCAACAAGGCCCAAACCACCAGCCCAACAGTCAACCCAACTGCAAGGCCCAACAAAGAAACCAAGGCCCGAATGAACAGGCCCAACAGAGAAACCACAGGGCAGCAACCATAGCACACATGGCCACGCGCCGCCCGCACACACACATAACAAAGTTACACACAGCACAACATACACAACACAGCACATATGCACACACAGGGCACACACACACACACATATATATATATATGTATACCAACTGAGCAAAAATCGAACCAAGCCAAACTGAAAAACAGCGGCGACTCACCAGAAAAACAAGCCGGAAAAAAATAGGAAGAGGAATGAAGCTCAGGGAAGCAAAAGGAAGAAAATGATAGCCGAGAAAAAGAAAGAGCCGAGCAAAATCAGAAGCAATCGAGAGAGAACAGAGAGAGAGTCGAGATACAGCCGAGAGAGACAAAGAGAAGTGATGTTTATCTCCCCCCTTAATTGATTACTCACCCTCCGGAAATAACCAACGCACGACACGTGTCCAACTTCGTTGGATACGTGTCGTTTTATTTTTGTTTTAACTGACTACAAGCCCGACACGTCGTTTTAATCTATTTTAAGGGTACAATTCGTAAATAAATATTAATCAGAACATCGCCAAAATAGGCTTAAGATGATACAAATATCCCGAAGTTATTTAAATCATAAATTTCGAAATTTTAAAACAATTTTTAAGGTACGCTTTATACCCGCTTTTTAACGAATAACGAATCAACGCGCGGGTAAAACGATTCCCGAAAATTTCCAAAATAATTTTAAAATTCTCAGAATAATACGAACTTGATAAAATATAAGTTTCGTAATTTTTAAAGAATTTTTCAATTAAATATGGATTTTACAAATAAACACACTCAGAAAATTATTTAAAAATAAGTAATTAATGAAATATTGATTTCTCAATTTTATAAAATCCTAAAAATAATTATTGGAATTATAAAACTAGAAAACCAATTTTAAAGACAATCTAAATATTTATGGAATTAAAACTACAATAAAATCACTGTTACAAGTCAAATAAAATCGTATAACTCATTAGTAAATCACACAATTCAATTCCACATATCAACAAATCATAAATAATTAATAACAATCAACACTATTGCCAAAACCACTACAAACATTTTATTTATTTACTTAAACCTTTATTACACTTCCAAAAATAAGAAAAATACACGAGTCGTTATATCCTTTCCCCCTTAAAAAGATTCTATCCCCAGAATCTGACTCAACTAAACAAATGAGGATATTTATCAAGCATGTCTGACTCTAATTCTCAAGTAGACTCTTCTACTCGAGGATTTCTCCACAAAACTTTTACAATAGGAATGGATTTATTCCTAAGGACTCGTTCTTTACGGTCTACGATTTGAATCGGTTGTTCCACATAGGACAAATCTGGCTGAAGCTCAATCGGTTCATATTCTATGACTTGATTCGAATTAGGGACATAGGCTTCAACATAGATACGTGGAATACATTATGAATGTGCTGCCACTGCGGTGGTAACGCTATCTCATAGGCAACCTTTCCTACTTTCTTCAAAACCTCAAAGGGTCCTAAAAATCTAGGGCTAAGTTTACCCTTCTAAACAAATCGTACTAACCCTTTCCAAGGTGATACCTTTAGTAACACCAGAGCTCCTATCTCGAAGTCCATATCCTTCCTATGTAAATCTGCATACTTTCTCTGTCTATCTTGGGCTGCTTCTAACCTTTTCCGAATCAACACTATGGCATCTCTAGTTTGCTGAACCAACTCAGGACCTAACACTTTCTTTTCTCCTACCTCATCCCAGTACAACGGTGATCTACACTTACGTCCATACAAAGCTTCGTAAGGCGGCATCCCAATACTGGAATGGTAACTATTATTATATGAAAACTCAATCAAAGGTAGGTGCTCATCCCAATTACCTTTAAAATCTAGAACACAGACTCTAAACATATCCTCTATGGTCTGAATCGTTCTCTCACTTTGGCCGTCCGTCTGAGGGTGGTAAGCGGTGCTCATATTAACTTCATTCCTAGGCATTCTTGGAATTTAGTCCAGAACTTGGAATTAAATCTCGGGTCTCGATCTGACAATATAGAAACAGGCACTCCATGTTTGGTAACTATCTCATCCAAGTATAACTTAACTAGCCTTTCCAACGAATACCTTTCATTGATCAGAAGGAAATGCGCCGACTTAGTCAACCAATCAATGATTACCCAAATAGCATCATGATTCGCTCTCGTCCTTGGCAATCCTACTACAAAATCCATGGCAATCTCTTCCCATTTCCATTGGGGAATCTCCAAAGGTTGTAACAATCCACTGGGTCGTTGATGCTCTGCTTTCACCGTTTGACATACATGACACTTACTTACCCAATTGGCAATATCCTTCTTCATTCCTGGCCACCAAAAATTCCTCTTCAAGTCCTGGTACATCTTGGTACTACCAGGGTGGATAGAAAACCTAGAGTTATGCGCTTCCTGCAATACTTCGTTCTTTAATTCCGTTACTTTAGGAATCCAAACTCTGGACGAAAATCTATACAAACCTTGACTATCTTTTTGAGTACACAACTCTTCTCCCATCAAAGTATCCGACTCCTGTTCCATAACTCCCTCTTGACACCTTTTGATCTTTTCTATTAATGTCGGTTGGAAATTAACTTCATATAATTGCTCCTGACTTTCGCTAGGTACTCGAACCTCAATCTCCATTCTTTCCAAGTCTTGTGCTAATTCCTCCGCAATCTTAACCATATTCAACCTTTCCTTTCTACTCAAAGCATCAGCAACCACATTGGCTTTACTTGGGTGATAGTTAATTGAAAAATCGTAGTCCTTAATCAGCTCCAACCACCTTCTCTGTCTCATGTTCAAATCTTTCTGCATGAATATGTACTTCAGGCTCTTATGGTCTGTATAAATATCGCATTTCTCTCCATACAAGTAGTGACGCCATAATTTTAGAGCAAACACTATAGCCTCCAACTCAAGGTCATGAACCGGATATTTCTGCTCGTGAGGCTTTAACTATCTGGAGGCATAAGCAATCACTTTGTCATGCTGCATTAACACACAACCCAATCCTTTTAAAGAAACATCACTATAGATTACAAAGTTTCCCGTCTCATCTGACAATGCTAACACTGGAGCCGTCACCAGTCTTCGTTTCAATTCCTGGAAACTCTCTTCATACTTTTCCGTCCAAATGAACTTCTCATTCTTCCTGTTCAACTTGGTTAATGGGGATGCAATCTTCGAGAAATCTTTCACAAACCTTCGATAATATCCTGCTAATCCAAGAAAACTTCTTATTTCCGTTGGTGTCTTCGGTTGCTCCCACTTTGATACGGCTTCAATCTTTACTGGATCTACTTTGATACCTTCCTTACTCACCACATGTCCAAGAAATTGTACTTCCGTCAGCCAAAACTAACACTTAGAAAACTTTGCATACAATTGCTTTTCTCTTAACTTCTGAAGGGCAATTTGTAGATGCATTGCGTGGTCTTCTGGATTCTTCGAATATATGAGGATGTCATCAATAAATACAGTAAAAAACTTATCCAGATACTCCTTGTATACCCTATTCATCAAATCCATGAAAGACATCACTAGAAACTCGTAATGGTCATACCTTGTTCTGAATGCAGTCTTGGGGATATCTTCAGGCTTTATCTTCAGTTGGTGGTAGCCAGATCTTAAGTCAATCTTTGAGAAATAACAGGCTCCCTTAAGCTGATCAAACAAATCGTCAATTCCTGGCAAAGGATACTTGTTCTTTATCGTCAACTTGTTCAGCTCTCTGTAGTCAATACACAATCTCATACTTCCATCCTTTTTCTTCACAAATAGCACTGGAGCACCCCACGGGGAAACACTGGGTCGAATAACTCCCTTATCCAATAATTCCTGAAGTTGCTTAGCCAATTCTTTCATTTCCATTGGGGCCATCCGGTATGGAGCCTTAGAAACCGGTTCAGCTCTAGGTATCAAATCAATGGAAAACTCTTATCTCTCGATCAGGTGGCAATCCTGGTAACTCTTCTGGGAAAACGTCAGGGAACTCTCTTACTATAGGGATCTCATCCAAAATAGGGGTCTCTTTCTTCGTATCCACCATGTGAGCCAAGTACGCCTCACATCTTTGCCGCAACAATTTCTTTGCTTGCATCACTGAAAGGAACTTCCTATCTTGTCTCTGTCCTTGGTAGCTGATCCTTTTATTATCTGGGGTGTACATAACAACTCTCTTTTTCTTACAATCTATATTCGCCTTATGTAAAGATAACCAATCCATGCCTAATATAACATCAAAGTCTCCCGACTCGAAAGGTATTAAGTCAACAGGGAACATATACCCTGAAATCTCTAGGGAACAACTAGGACAAAATTGTTTTATAGGTACTTTATCTTTATTAGCCACTTCTATGGTCAGAGGTTCGTCTAGGTCTTCTAACATCAATTGCATTTTATTCACACAATTCACAGATATAAAGGATTTGGACGCTCCCGAATCAAACAAAACGTTAACAGGTACGGAATTAAGAGTAAGCGTACCTGCAACCACATCGGAGTCATGAACTGGAGACTTCTGGGTCATCTTAAAAGTCCTAGCTCTTGCAGTACTGGTTGCTGGTCCTTGGGACACACTCCTTCCAACATTCCCTTGGGTCACTGACTTGCAATTCCTAGCTATGTGTCCCACTTTGCCGCAGCTAAAGCAAGTTACTCCTTGAATCTCAGACTTACATTTCATGGAATAGTGACCTTTCTGTCCACATTTCGAACAATTGATGTTCTCTCGGCACTGTCCACTGTGCCTCTTCCCACACGTCTTATAATCAACCACTGGCTTACTCATCCTCGTCGGGGCAGAGTTAACTGAAGTAGTATCGGGTTTAGCCTTGGGAAAATTATGCCTTTTGAACTTCTTATTCTTATTCTTGCCAAACCAACGCTGGAACTTCCGACTTGTTATTCCTGATTCTGACCTAGCGGGTCCACTTTCAAATTTCCTCTTCTTCTCACCCTGCTCCTTTGCAGCTAACTTCTGATCACTCTCTATCACTTGGGCAGCCTGGACTACCGAAGTATAGGTCTTGAGTTGTAAGGCTACAACTCCACTCCTTATTTCTGACTTCAACCCTTGTTGAAACCGCTTCACTCGTTGAGCTTCTGAACTTACATATTCCGGTGCTATACGGGCCAACTCCATAAACTTCGCTTCATATTCAGTGACACTCCTATCTTCTTGTTTCAATTCCAAAAATTCCATCTCCATTTGACTTTGGAGACAGTCCGGAAAGTATTTCTCCAAAAACAACTCTGTAAATCTGGCCCAGGGAACTGGACCTTCTCCTTTTAGGGCTCGCGTAGATTCCCACCAATAATTCGAATCATTCCTCAGAAAATAACTAGCATAATCAGTCTTTAAATCCTCACTCACCTTGGTGAGCGCAAACGCCTTTTCCATCTCCTTTAACCATATCCTGGCAGCAACAGGATCTACTTCTCCTTTAAACTCTAGGGGCTTCACTGCTTGAAAAGACTTAAAACTAACACCCTGATTTGCCCCTCTCATCTCATGATACTGTTGGATTTGTAGTTGTTGATGTTGGATTTGCTGTTGTTGTTGCTGTATGAGTTGTTGTTGTTGTTACAATTGTTGTTGCTGCTGCTAGAATTGTTGTTGATGTTGGGCCAGCTGTACAGTCTGCTGACGCAACAAGTTCATCAAGTCACTCATGGAAGGATCCCCAGCAGATCCGTTATTGGGTTGAGAATTTCTCTTTGGTGGCATCTCCTGAAACATAACAGTCATATATAAGAAAATGGATTGCTCCCGTAGTTTATATTTATGCATTAGGAGAGCGTTGCCACTAAGACAATATTCTCATCCCCATTTTAATTGGATCCGTCCTGAGTGAATGATTATAATCTAAAAATGCCAGCAACAGAAACAACAATAATAATAACAACAATAATAACAATGCACAATATATATAAATTGAACAATAAGATAAAGCAGCTGAAATACAATAACCAACAGAATCCAACTAATACAACTGAAAATCCAACTGTAAAGAACCATCCGAATACACATCAAAATTGGCTGTCATAGCAGCCTCACCTACTACAAACTTTCACAACATAATATACATATACAAAGTAAACAACTAAAGAACTCCTAGAAAGCAACTCTGAGCTCTGTATCTCTCTGTTGTGACTCTGTCTAGCCACTACCACTGCCACCAATGGAACCTAGCTCAAACACTAGCCAGTTCACTAGGTCCTGATACTGCACAACTCTGAACTCTGAACTAATGAAACAGTCAACAGATCTAGCCCTCTCTACAGCCATCTGTGTCAATGCTCGCACACGGGCTCGTACCTCAGGAGAAGGGGCAGAAATACCCTAGAATGGTGCAATAGGTACCTGATCCAACTAAGCAGCAAACTCCGGACTCTGATCTCTGATAAAGGAAGTATTCACCGCCCTATGAACATGGTAAGGGATCGGTGAAGAAGTACCACTAGGGGCCACAGGAGGTACTGGATGTCTCTCGGCACAAAGGTAGGGACTGTTGGTGGAGGCATAGGGGTCTCCTCTGTAACAGCATCAGGGGGTCTCTCAGAATCTGAGCTATCCGAATCAGAGGGATTCTCCCGAGATGGAGAACTCGAAATCGCAATAGGCCACTGTCAACATAATAAATATACAGGCAAGACACCACCAGGTCAAGGCAATTCTATCAAAACATTTAATAGATGCCAGGGTAACGCCGTCGAAACCCTCGACTGACTCTAATGGTTTGCTCCTCTATATGAGTTGCTGACTCACACCTAAAGACTCACGTTATCACCTACTCAACACAATTCCTAACCTGAATCAGGAATTGAATCTGTAGCTCTGATACCAACTGTGACGGCCTCAACCCCGGGGTCAGGAGTTGACTTCACCAAACTCAATAAACAAAATATAAATAACAAGATTATTATTAAAATATACTAACTTGACCCCAAACCAAGATCCGATCCAGGTTCAAGTATAATTTAGGTTCTCATTATTACAAACTCTTTATTCAACATCTAACACACACTAGCTTTATTCAGCAACTCATCAGACCTCATGGCCTGATACAAACTACCTCAGAGGAGCCGGGTCCAGTAGGGGTGGAAACATGGGTCGGTCTGACTGATCTTCTAGGCATCTGTGAGATATATATAACAGTTTGCAAGGGTGAGCATAATCGCTCAGCAGCACCAATATATGAATAACGGAATAAAAGTAATAATGTAACAATATAGGAACAGAACTGTAATCACGATATCAACATTTCATAATGAAAATCGGAGATAACTGGATATCATTAACTAGCATGCTTTGTCAAAACAACATAGTAGTGTGCTGTATAAATACCAGAGTCCAATTTTAGCATGCTAATCACTTTTATAAAACCGCTGTATCAACTACTTATGCTCTTACGTAAATCATAAATCCCAATCAGATACGTAGCGGATATGTGAAGACAGCTGATCAGGCTATCAACACCAGACAGCTCTAACTGCCATCCCATTTACCTGTTCCGGAACTCAGAGACAAGCTAGGTCTCTGACCTGCTGGACTAATCGGTTTTATAGTGCGCACAACTGAATTAGCCTCTTACGCCACCTCAATAGGCCTACTCTGGCCCCAATGTATCCCATATCTGACCATTTTATCCAGTTTTCAAAACACTTGTACCTATCTCATTTTCAAAATCCTTTATTTAACCAGCATACATATAAAATCCATTTTCGTAATCATTTTGTTCGAGATAGGTACCGTTTGAAGTTACTTCTCCCCAAAACAATTTGAAAACAGTGATTTATAACTACGGGGATACGCAACTTAAAACGTTTCTGTTCCATTACGAAAGTAAAACATTTAGCTATTCATATGCACTGAACCATAAAAGAATGGTTAAGGATACTTGGCTTGCAACGCTTTACAAAACCCTAAGTAGCTTTCACGCTAACTTTGATCCTGGGAAAACTCGACTGGGATCTACAATACAGAGTACCCTAATTAGTTATACCGACATGCTTGATATCCTCAAATTCTAACAACCTAATCCGATAATCCGACTCGTATTATTATTATTATACCCATAATCACGTAATCACATATCCCGAACATAAATAGGGGTAACACATAGAACATAATTATGTACATTACAATATATTTTTAGAAAATTTTGGCAGCATCTTATTTGTTTATAGGACTACCCGTCGATTCCAGTCGACGTCAACAACCAACAAATCACAATTCTCGATATACTACCAATTCCATAATCACGCAATTATTATATACAATTCCAATATATGATTTATTTTATTTATTTATTAAGATTAGGACTCACATAATCATCATCACGGTCCACCGTTGACTCACCGAAGTTCATCGTCAACAGCGGTAAAATTTACGGGTACCCGATTAATTTCGGGTTTCCATCGTAAATTCTACCAATTATTTTAAAAAATCATTTCCAATACGAATAATTAATATCACGAATATTAATCAATAATTCCCTGCAATAAAAGGAATTAAAATTAAAATTTGCAATAATCCAACTCAACAGAACATGAACGGCCCAACAAGGCCCAAACCACCAGCCCAACAGTCAACCCAACTGCAAGGCCCAACAAAGTAACCAAGGCCCGAATGAACAGGCCCAACAGAGAAACCACAGAGCAGCAACCGCAGCACACACGGCCTCGCGCCGCCCCCCCCCCACACACACAACATAGTTACACACAGCACAGCACACACAACACAGCATATATACGCACACAGGGCACACACACGCACACACACACACACATATATATATATATATACCAACTGAGCAAAAATCGAACCAAGCCAAACTGAAAAACAGCGACAGCTCACCGGAAAAACAAGCTGGAAAAAAACGGGAAGAGGAACGAAGCCCAGGGAAGCAAAAGGAAGAAAATGATAGCCGAGAAAAAGAAAGAGTCGAGCAAAACCAGAAGCAATCGAGAGAGAACAGAGAGTGAGTCGAGATACAGCCAAGAGAGACAAATAGAAGTGATGTTTATCTCCCCACCCCTTAATTGATTACTCACCCTCCTGAAATAACCAACGCACGGCACGTGTCCAACTTTGTGGATACATGTCATTTTATTTTTGTTTTAACTGACTACAAGCTCGACACGTCGTTTTAATCTATTTTAAGGGCACAATTCGTAAATAAATATGAATCAGAACATCGCCAAAATAGGCTTAAGATGATACAAATATCCCGAAGTTATTTAAATCATAAATCTCGAAATTTTAAAATAATTTTTAAGGTACGCTTTATACCCGCTTTTTAACGAATAACGAAACAACGCGCGGGTAAAATGATTCCCAAAAATTTCCAAAATAATTTTAAAATTCTCAGAATACTACGAACTTGATAAAATATAAGTTTCGTAATTTTTAAAGAATTTCTGAATTAAATATGGATTTTACAAATAAACACACTCAGAAAATTATTTAAAAATAAGTAATTAATGAAATATTGATTTCTCAATTTTATAAAATCCTAAAAATAATTATTGGAATTATAAAATTAGAAAACCAATTTTAAAGATAATCCAAATATTTATGGAATTAAAACTACAATAAAATCACTGTTACAAGTCAAATAAAATCGTGTAACTCATTAGTAAATCACACAATTCAATTTCACATATCAACAAATCATAAATAATTAAATAACAATCAACACTGCTGCCAAAACCACTACACACATTTTATTTATTTACTTAAACCTTTATTACACTTCCAAAAAAAAAATACACGAGTCGTTATACGTTGGATCATTCCTGATACAAAATGGTACGTTTATTTATAAAACTGATCCAAATGGTACCGGTTTTCGGGATAATTATCCAAATCAGTACAATTTGTACTGTGGTCTTGGTCTCAGCACCTGGTTGCATGTATTACGATGTGATAATTGTAATAGTTTAATAAAAAGATCTCGTTTATCAAAAATACGAGTTTTATTGATTTACCGAAATGAATAATGTATCGAAAATATTACGCCGGGACCCGCACAGGACAAACCGTACACCAGATCGAAAAAGTCAAAACATGGAAAATGCTCGGAATATTACAATTAGGTTAGGAAGGAGTTCTCGGAAAAGTTTTGGGTTATAAAAACATAAAAACGGGTAACGTCGGTTGGTTCCCGATTATATAAAATAGTTTATAGATACTCGGAAAAAGATTTTATAAAATTCATAAATTTCCTATAAAATCATAAATCAACATAAAAATAAATAGGAAGATATGACAATTATCTATATTTTATTTTGGACATATAAAAATTAAAATACTCAATTGATATTATTTTTAAACATCCAAATACATATACCACTTAACAGTTAATTCACAGAATAAATATTGAACATGCATAATATTTATTTGTTAGCAAAAATAATTACACGATATATCCTAGATATTACATCCTTCCCCCCTTAAAAGGATTCTGTCCTCAGAATCTCCTAGGAAAACAAATGAGGGTACTTTTCTCTCATATCACTTTCTAGCTCCCAGGTTGACTCTTCAAGCCTTGGATTTCTCCACAATACTCTTACTAACTTTACCACTTTATTCCTTAACACTTTCTCTCTTTCTTCTAGAATCTCTATCGGACTCTCTTCATATGACAAATCCGCTTGAAGTTCTATTGGCTCATATTCGATTACATGCCTGGAGACTGGATTATACTTCTTAAGCATCGATACGTGAAAAACATTGTGAATGTGCTCCATGTGCGGAGGTAATGCCAACTCGTAAGCTACTTTGCCAACGCGTTTTAAAATCTCAAAAGGTCCAACGTATCTTGGGCTCAGTTTTCCTTTCTTCCCAAATCTCGCCAATCCCTTCCACGGTGATACTTTCTGTAATACCAAATTTCCTTCTTCAAATTCCATATCTTTCCTTGATTGATCTGCATACTTCCTTTGAAGATCTTGTGTTGCTATCAATCTCTTCTGGATAACTTCAACAACTTCCTTCGTCTGCTACACCAGTTCAGGTCCAAGTATTTTGCGTTCTCCTACTTCGTCCTAATATACAGGAGATCGATATTTGTGCCCATAAAGAGCTTCATAGGGTGGCATCCCAATACTGGCATGATAACTGTTGTTGTAAGCAAATTCTACCAGGGGTAAATGCTCGTCCCAACTTCCTTTGAAATCAATAGCACAAACATGTAGCATGTCTTCGATTGTCTGGATCGTTCTTTCACTCTGGCCATTCGTCTGTGGATGGTAAGCCGTACTCATATTCAGTCTCGTTCCCAAACATTCTTAAAAACTCTTCCAAAATCTCGAATTGAATCT
The DNA here is from genome assembly GCF_009905375.1 of Apium graveolens. Lineage (NCBI taxonomy): Eukaryota > Viridiplantae > Streptophyta > Magnoliopsida > Apiales > Apiaceae > Apium > Apium graveolens. The sequence goes on along the minus strand of NC_133655.1, from coordinate 43,432,784 downwards.
CGGATCTCGATCGGATACGATAGATACAGGAACTCCATGACGAACTACGATCTCTTTTAGGTACATATGGATCAACTTATCTAGTGAAAATCTTTCATTTATAGGCAAAAAAGAGCTAACTTGGTAAGTCTATCCACTATAACCCAAATGACATCATGATTAGCTTTTGTCCTTGGTAATCCAACTATGAAATCCATGGCAATATGCTCCCACTTCCACTCTGGAATCTCCAATGGCTGTAACAATCCACTTGGTCTCTGATGCTCTGCTTTAACTTTCTGACATGTGTAACATCTGCTAACCCATTCCGCAATCTCCCTCTTCATATCTGGCCACCAATAATTTTCCTTTAAATCTCTGTACATCTTGGTATTTCCTGGATGGATTGAATACCTTGAATTATGAGCTTCCTATAAAATTTCATTTTTCAACTCCGTTACTGGTGGAATCCAAATTCTAGAAGATAACCTAAGAATACCTTGATCGTCCTTTTGCATGCACAATTCTTCACCTACCAAACGATTTATATCCTGATCCATTACCTTTTCTTGACACTTCCTTATCTTCTCCAACAACTCCGGCTGGAAAGTCATACTATACACTTTCGCTTTATCAGGCTTGTAAACTCTAATTTCCAATTCCAATTCCTGAAATTCCTTATATATCTCCTTAGGTACTGATAACATATTTGATTTTTCCTTCCGACTCAACGCGTCCGCCATAACGTTTGCTTTACCGGGATGATAGTTAATTGTACATTCGTAATCCTTGATTAACTCTAACCATCTCCTTTGTCTCATATTAAGCTCCTTCTGTGTGAATATGTACTTTAAGCTTTTATTATCCGTATAAATCTCGCATTTTTCTCCATATTGATAATGTCTCCAAATCTTCAAAGTGAAAACTATGGTTGCTAGCTCCAAATCATGAGTAGGATATTTCTGTTCGTGTGGTTTCAATTGCCATGATGCATACGCAATCACCTTATCGTGTTGCATCAGAACGCATCCAAGTCCTTTATAAGAAGCATCTCTATAGATTACAAAATTTCCTTGATCATCTGGAAGTGACAAAACAGGTGCCGTAATTAATCTTCGCTACAATTCCTGAAAACTTTCTTCGCATTTATCATTCCATATAAACTTTTCATTCTTCCGTGTAAGCTTCGTCAATGGTGTTACAATCCTTGAGAAATTTTGAACGAATCGACGATAATATCCCGCTAATCACAAGAAACTTCTTACCTCTGTTGGTGTTCTCGGTCTTTCCCAATTTATAATTACCTCAATCTTCGCTGGGTCCACTTTGATCCCTTCCTTACTTACTATGTGTCCTAAGAATTGAACTTCTTGTAGCCAAAACTCATACTTCAAGAATTTAGCATATAACTTCTTTTTCCTTAAAATCTCCAAAGCTGTTCTTAAATGTTCTGCATGGTCCTCTTCTGTCTTTGAATAAATCAAAATATCGTCTATGAACACAATAACAAACTTATCCAAATATTCCTTAAAAATTCTGTTCATCAAGTCCATTAATGCTGCTGGGGCATTGGTCAATCCAAAAGATATCACTAAAAATTTATAATGTCCATACCTTGTTCTGAAAGCTGTCTTTGGTATATCCTCTGGCTTAATCTTTAGTTGATGATATCCCGATCTCAAATCGATCTTGGAGAAGTACTTGGCTCCTTTCAACTGGTCAAACAAATCATCAATTCTGGGTAACAGATACTTGTTCTTGATTGTAAACTTGTTGAGCTCCCGATAGTCGATGCACAGTCTCATACTTCCATCCTTTTTCTTGAAAAATAGTACCGGTGCACCCCACGGAGATATACTGGGTCTGATTACTCCTTTCTCTAACAACTCTTGCAATTACTTTGCTAGTTCTTTCATCTCAACGGTCACCATTCTGTACGGGACCCTGGATACTGGTTCCGTTCCAGGTGCTAAGTCGATCGCAAACTCAATTTCTCTATCCGGAGGAAGTCCTGGTAACTCATCGGGAAATACGTCTGGAAATTCATTAACTACTGGAATATCTTCAAGTTTTGTTGGCTCCTGCCTTTTATCAATCACATAAGCAACGAAATGCTCGCATCCTTGTCGTAGTAACTTCTTGGCTTGAATCATTGTTAATAATTTCTTTACTTGCTTCTGGCCCTTAAATGTGACTATCCTTTCGTCTGGCATCTTCACCATTACCTTCTTATTTCGACAATTTATCTAGGCATCGTGCTTAGATAACCAATCCATTCCTAAGATAACATCAAATTCTCCTAACTTAAATGGTATCAAATCTACACAAAACTTATTACCAGAAATCTTAATCTTACAATTCCCATAAACTTGATTAACAGATATATGTTCTTGATTTGCTAATTCCACAGTCATTATTTCATTTAAATACTCAACTGGACAATTTAACTTACTAACAAAATCTTGAGAAATAAATGATCGAGTTGCTCCCGAATCTATCAACACTTTGGCACATAAAGAATTCACATTAAGCGTACCTGCCACGACATCGGTATCCTAGATAGCGTCCTTCACAGACATATCAAAAACTCTAGCCCTTGGAGTCTTATTCACCGTTGGGGTAGATCCCATAATTCTCAATGCATTACTGACTGGGGCTGGTGTCTTGCAATCCCTGGCTATATATCCTGGCTTTTCATATTTAAAGCACGTAAATCCAATAGCTGGAACCCTAACTGCTGGATTTCGGATAGGCTGATCCTTGTTTGCTGGCTCTCTCGTTGGCTGATTGCGGCACTCCCTTGAATAATGCCCTTTTTGATTACACTTGAAACAAACCACATTCAACTTGTTACAGACTCCTCCATGTTTCTTCCCACATACCTGACAATCTGGAAAAGTTAGCCTCAACTGATTCGGCTGATTCACATTGACTGGACGGTTGCCTTGACCTCTATCGCCTACATTTTGTTTGTTGACATTAAAATTTCTCCCCGGCTGAAATCTGCCCTTTTTAAAAATTGGAAACTTTCCTGGTTGTGACTAACCTTCATTCCCTTCAAACTTTCTTTTCTTACTTTCCTTTTCCTTCTGTGATATCTCGCTCTCTGTCTCTGTGATCATGGCCTTTTGTACAACTCCTGCATAGGTATCCAATTCAAAGATGGCAACATTCCCTCTGATCCATGGCTTCAGACCTTGCTGGAATCTCTTAGCCTTCTTCCTATCAGTATCTACATATGACGGCACATACCTTGAGAGTTCCTCAAACTTACTCTCATAATCAGCTACCGACATATTTCCTTATTTTAATTCTAGAAACTTCAGCTCCATTTGATCCTGAACAAACTGGGGAAAATATTTTTCTAAAAATAATTCCTTAAACCTCTCCCAAGTAATAATATCCGTACCTTCCAATGTCTTTACAGTCTCCCACCAATAGGTGGCCTCATTCTTCAAATAATAACTTGCAAATTCAACCTTCTGTTCTTCCTTTAGTTTAACTAAAGCAAACGACTTCTCTATTTCCTTTATCCAAACATTTGCTTCAATCGGATCTAGGGAACCCTTGAATTCTGGTGGGTTTACCGCCTGAAAAGTTTTGAAAGTTACCTGGGGATTGGTTTGTCTTTGTTATTGTTATGTCAGGTGAACTGTTTGTTGGGCCAAGATTTGAAGAATCTGGGCTATTACTGGGTCTATGGGTCCTGGGTTTGCATTCTTGTTAATATCATCTTGGTTGTTATTGTTGTTGTTGGTTTCTTCATTCTGGGTGTTGGTGCGGGTATTTCTTCTGGGAGGCACTTTCTGTAAAGAATCAAACAACTTATTTAGCTTTTAAATCAAATCCTTTGCATATAAGAAAAGTTTTGTAAAACAGAAATATGTCTTTTTGGAAATAGTTGTAACAGTTGAACTAAGTAAATTGCATGCTTCTTTACAGAATATAAACAGTTAAGGGAACATGGTACATGGTATCACAGGGGTATAACTGGTGCAATAAATAAGGTAAAGTAAAACAGGTACAGTAAAGTAAATGACAATGCTAGAAAGAAAAAGGTACTGATATATATAGATCAAAAGTTTTAGGTAGTACAAGCGTAAAGACGCTTCGAAAGAAAAGCAAAAGGGTACAACAAACCTACTCACTAGTCAGCAGATCTAGTCTATAAATACAACCCAAAAGTCTACCGATACATACTACACACTACTGTACATACTACATAACCACAACAGCACCGATCAACATCTCCATCTCTGGATCTCTGGCTCATGGCAAGTCTGGACCTCCAATCTCCTCAAGCTCCTCTAGAACCCACTTAGCCCATTCCACAAGAAAATTAGGGGTGATATCCTCATGAGTAGCCTCAGCAATCCTCACAGCAGCTGCTCTCTGAAATGCCTGGAGTCTCTCTCTGAGTCGCCTCTCACCACTCCCAACCTCTCTGGTACGCAAAATATGTAATAGCTCTTGAATCTGACCCCGTAGGAATCGCTGCTCCATAAGGCATGCCTCGAATTGATGATATGGGACAGGATAGGAAGAGAACTGAAAAGGTACACCTGTAACTGAGTGAGCAATAAAGCTTGAGTCAGCATGTGGGGGTCCTCTGATAGGTGGCTTCATGCCTGGGGGTGGAATAGCCTGTAGTGGTATGGGCTGCAACACAGGTGGAGGTAAAATAGATAACACGGGTGGAATAACAAGATGTGGATCTAAAGATGGTACTCCAACTGAGGGCTCTGAGTGATCAACTGATATGGGGATGAAAGAGTCGGCCATCGCTACTATCTGAAATCATATCACAATATAAGAATCTAGAACCATGACACGAATTATACTAATACCTATTACACCGTCGCACTTAACTTCTCAACACTCTATCTTTCTATTTCTTACTTCTATTCCTAACCCTCTACCCATTCCCATCAACCTAGGCTTGTGTTAGTGACTTATAACCTGTAGCTCTGATACCAAACCTGTGGCGCCCTCCAAACCCGGGTCAGAAGTTTGGGGTCCACACATACACACCTTATTTATAACCTGCTTATAACAATAATAAAGATAATAATAATATGCAGTGACCCTGCTTACCAACTACCACGGACCGCAACAGGTTAAAGTATGCAAACAAGCCACACACACACACACTTATATTACAAACGTATAAATCCCAACTATTCAAACTCAAATCTGAATACTAAACATTAATACAAACTTTTACAAACTTAAACTATCTCAAAAGCTGCCAGCTAGTTTAACTCGATCAACCTGGACCCCTAGCTCTCGCACTGGATTGGGGATCCTCGCTACCAACTGGTTCCTTCTTATATGAAAAAGAACATAAACAATATCGCACAAATAAGCTAACTAGCTCAGCAAGTCACAATGACAAGACTGAGAATAGTGATCATCAAGTGAAGAGGGTTATGATATCAAGTGAACAATGATTAATGATTTAGAATTGGATATTATATTTTTATTTTTCAAAACCAAGGTTAGGCTGCTGATCAGTCACGCACTAACCCCGAGCAAGGCACACAACTCTGCTCTAATTACTGGATTTAAGGCACATATTGGCCTAACTTGACCACCAATCTGGTCTGACCACGAATCTGGTCCACAATTTTATAAAACAATCTAATTTTAACATAATAACAGAATAAATAATGTAAAGCAATAAACAAAATCATAAGCAACATTCGATATTCAGCAATGAGATGGTTTCATTCTTCACAAAGGATCAATATGTCAATTTCAAAGAATGGCTGTTAGGTAATGAAAGAATTGGATAACAAAGGAATCAATGTTTCAAGGTTACAAGGATTTGGTTTTTCAAAGTATAAGGTACAATGGTTCGAATATGTAAGCAATTTGATTCAGTGTTTGGCATTTATTTTGTATGTATTTGTGGAGTAGTATTGTATATCTGTGATTTGTATTCGGGTATACAACAAGCGATGGTTCAAAAAGAATAAGGTTTATGGCTCAAAGATCAACAATTGAAATCAAGGTTTAGGGTTCAGTGCTTCAAAGCACTTGCAATATAGGACTATCAATAATCTACAATATATCTCGAAAAAGTTCAGAACACTTGCCTAGTACTAGCTTGTTATACTGTTCTAACTTCCAATCACAACTTTCTTACTCCTCGGCTATCTGTTTTCCTTTCCTACGCCTTGCCTCTTCTGCTCACATAACATAAGTATCTATCAATACTCAACTCATACGATTCTATTCTGTATACACTTCTATCTACCTTTCGTTTCACCCAAATCCGATTAACAGATTGAAAGTTACGCAATAAACAAGTAAACACCGAACATATAGATCGACAGTCAAACAATAAGTCACATATAGCACATAACACGTCAAAAAATCAATGATATATCATTTATAAAGGAGTCTCGGGTCATAAACAAGTTTTCGGGTATTTAATATGATTTTTAAAACATTTTTCGGAATTAAAACGGGTCGTTGGATCAATTTTAAAGCAATAAAAAGGGTTCGATTGGCCACATTTGGCTTCAAAATAATTTTTTAATAATTATCGAGCCTTGAAAACAATTTAAAATAAAATTTTAAAGCTCGAAACTATTTTTCAGAATTTTTAAATCATTTTTAAATAATTAAATCAAATTAAATAATTAATTAAAATCAATTAATAAATAATTAAACTAATTAATCAGTTAATATTTAAATTAATTAACCAATCAATTAATTAATAATTAAGTAATATTAATTAAATAAATAATTTGGATTTATTTTTGAATTAAAAATGAATTTTAGAATTAAAATAATCATTTTCGGAATATTCGAAAATTAAAAACAATTTTTAAAATGATTTCATAAAAGAAATCCAATTTTTAAATGATTTTAAACAGAAATCAAATTCCTGAAAGTTCTGGAAACTTTCAGGTACTAATTTGTAAAAATGCTAAAAACAACTTTGGTTTAGGATTAATTTGCATCAAAACCGGGTTTTTAATAAGAAAAACGGGTCAGGAAACCGGGTCGCAGGTCGGGATGAAACGCCGGACGAACCCAAAATCCGGTGACCCCTCCCGGATTCCGGTGACCTCGATTGGGGTTCAAAACAATTTCGTTCTTCAGGGATTTTAATGTAAAACTATTCTAAATCGGTATAGGAACACAGACATACACAAACCAACTACGAACAACAGCTCTGGGACAAACTACGGCCAAAATTGATATGAACTCCGGCGAGCTCGATTAAAAACCGGCGGAAACTTCAAATCACAACTCCCTTCTCTACAGGCCTCGTCGATTTGCAAGACTTATACGAATCGATTGCAAATTCCATAAGGAACACAACCCACCCCTCTAGAACATCTAACAATCCCGAAATAAGAAACCCCCAAATTCAATCAAGAATATTCAAACGAACTATAAACCCTAATTTCTAATTCTGAGAATCAAACCCAAAATTAAACATGTTATTGAACTCCTAATCAAGAGTATAATATACCAAAATGATCAGGAAAACAAGCTCTACAACATACAATCATCAAATCATACAAACAATCTCTTGAACACAAATTCATAATTTAATTATCAAGAAATTCGAATATAAATAATTAAATTAGAAAATACCTTTGAAATCGTTAGTGAAACCGATGAAAGATTTGGATTCTAGATTTCAGTAGCTTCGTTTTGAGTAAATGTACGCCACAATCGGATATCGATAAAGCCTTCGAATTTGTGTTTGATTACAAAGAACGAAATATAATTATAGTATTTTCTCTGTAAAAACTCTGTAAATACTGTTTGCAAATGATTTCTGGTACAAAATAAAATACGGTAAAGGCTATTTATAATTACGGAAAAATAGTATCCCGTTGGATTATTCCATATACAAAATGGTACGTTTATTTATAAAAACTGATCCAAACGGTACCGGTTTTCGGGATAATTATCCAAATCAGTACAATTTGTACTGCGGTCTTGGTCTCAGCGCCTGGTTGCACGTATTACGAGGTGATAATTGTAATAATTTAATAAAAAGATCCCGTTTATCAAAAATACGAGTTTTATTGATTTACTGAAACGAATAATGTATCGAAAATATTGCGTCGGGACCCGCACAGGACAAACCATATGCCGGATCGAAAAAGTCAAAACATGGAAAATGCTCGCCGGATCGAAAAAGTCAAAACCTGGAAAATGCTCGGAATATTGCAATTAGGTTAGGAAGGAGTTCTCGGAAAAGTTTCGGGTTATAAAAACGTAAAAACGGGTGACGTCGGTTGGTTCCCGATTATATAAAATAGTTTATAGATACTCGGAAAAAGATTTTATAAAATCCATATATTTCCTATAAAATCATAAATCAACATAAAAATAAATAGGAAGATATGACAATTATCTATATTTTATTTTGGACATATAAAAATTAAAATACTCAATTGATATTATTTTTAAACATCCAAATACATATAACGCTTAACAGTTAATTCACAGAATAAATATTGAACAAGCATAATATTTATTTGTTAGAAAGAATAATTACACGATATATCCCAGATATTACACAATCAACATCTTGAAGAGCTTCTTCCACTTTCTTTGGTTCAGTCTGAGATAGAAAGGAATGATAGAGAAATTCATTTGATGTTGTTGTTCTAGTTCTGACACCTGCTTCAGGATCTCCAATTATTAAGTCAGGTGTGTATGATTTAGTCCACTTCCTTGCAGATGGAAGTTGATCTCTAGAACTAGATCCTCCCCCATGATCCATGCTGTCTTCATCAACATTTTCTGATGCTCCCCCTGAAGTTATGCTCACTGAAATTTCAGAATTTGAGTTGGATCCTTCAGGAATTGAAGAATCAGAGTTTCCAGAATTATCAGAATTTGGCTAATCAGAACTTGAAGAACTAGTGATAGGTTCTGATGCTTCTTGAGAGTCTTGAGATGTGGTAGGATCATTAACTTGCTCCCCCTGAACAGGTGTATTTTCCTTTGGAGTAATTACCACAATTTCAATGACATCAAAATTTAACCCGTCAGAACTTACAGGATCAGGATTTAGATCATCAGATTTTACTGTTTCATTTATACCTTGCTGTTTTGAAATTCCTTCACTCTGAACAACTTGAGCTATGGCAGAGGTTGTCTTAGATTCTTCTGTCACCTTTCTTCTTTTCAGAGTTTCAACAGTTTCATCTTCAAGAGCAGCATCATCAAAAACCTGAACCAACTTGCACACAGGTTTCATCAGGATTTGAGGAATCTTCATCTCCTGTTTCTTTGTTGGTTCATCAATCTTTCCTTTCCCTTTTGCCTTGGGATCAATTTTAACTTGTGATCTTGTCTTGGGCTTTGAAGCCTCAGAAGTTGACCTTTCCTTGATCACAATGCCTTTTGCCTTAGGCCTTGGAGGTTTCTTTGCATTAGAAGCTTTAGACTTAAGATTTGTCTTCTCAGCTGCAAATCTAGCTTCTTCCTCATTTAGAGTCTCTAAATCCATTCCAGGATTATCCTTGAGAAACAATCTTCTAGCAATTTCTTCATCAAGTGTCTGAATCTTGGGATCTTTATAGTAGACAGTAGTCTCCCTTCCCTTAAGTTTCAGAGTTTGTAAAAACTTCTGAGAGTCTTGACTTCCAGACTAAATCAGAATATCAGGCTTTGTCATCAGAATTTGATCATCAGAACTTGCTTTCAGAACTTGAGCATTCACAGCTTTAGAACTTGTATTCTTCTGTGCATAAGATCTGCTAGAATCAGAAATTAGTTTATGTGATGGAACTTTGCTGCTTTGACCTTGATCTTGACCTTGGCCCTTGTTAGGGTTTCCCTGGTCATCTCCATTATCATCCTTCTTCTTCAGTGTTTGAATAGTAGAGCATTTGGACTTAACTACCTTCTCCCCCTTTTTGGCATCATCTGATAGGAGTAGAGAGAGAAGAAGTTCCACTGAAGATTGAATTTCATTCAGTTGAGCTTGTTGAGAGGCTTGATTCTGTAGGACCTCATTCAGTTGGGCCTGTTGCTTTTCTTGAGCTTGCTCAATAGCCTCTACTTTTTCATGAATAGGTCTGATAAACCTGTTCTTATCTAGCTTGAGCATCAGGTCCATCTTATCAGCATTTTCCTATAGTTTATCAACCTTGGCTTGAGTAATGGAGTGTTGACCTTGAAGACTTTTAGTGTTGAGAGTTGTGACTTTAAGTTGAGCTTTGAAATCAGAATTTGTCAACAACTCATCAGCTTTTGCAATATGATCTGGCAGAACTTTGGAGTTAGAAATGAAGTCAGATTCATTCCACTTCTTGGTCCATTCAACTCCTCTGTGAGTTTCTTCCCATGGAACAGGAGCATCTTCTTCAACAAACTTTTTAAGTAGTGCCTCATTTCCAAGAATTGGAGCATTTACTGGAGCACTGTCTCCAGAACTTGAGTGAATCTCATCATCTTCTGACGGTACTAAAGTGTGTGTCACTGAAGGTGATTCTGGTACAACTTCATCTGTTTCCACATCCATAATTGGTTTGGTAGGAACTCCATCATTTAGTGGAGAAACAGGTGGAGTTGTCTCCTTTGCTGGTGCTTCCAGATACAGGATAGTTGGAATGTGCAGCCTGTGAATATCAATTTCAGAACTTAATCCTGAATCTTCAACTGTAACAGTGTCTTTGATTGGAGACACATGAGGTGTGATCACTGTATCTTGAACATTGTCTTCAGCTTGAGGTGGAGGTGGCAAAGCTTCAATCACTATTGATTCTGATGAGATCAGAGATTCCCGATCCCCTTCCTCAGCTTCTTCATATTGAGCTTATGTAATTTTCACACCTGCTCTCTTCTTCTTTGATCTTCTGGATGGTGGAGGAGTTTCTTGAGCAGCATTAGAACTTGAAGTTCTTTTCCTTTTAAAATACTAGAACCCTCATCTTCATTCTCCTTCTAAGGAGTTACCTCTTTTGCTGCTACCTCCTTCTGAAAAATTTATTTTTCAGCTTCTATTATCACAGGTTCTGATGCATGAACCTGGACTTGCTCATCTTCATCTGATTTATCCCTGAGAATTAGTTTTCTCTTTCTCCTTGGTGGAGATTGAGGAACAGACTTTGCTCTTGAAGATTTGGGTCTGGATGTTGTAGCAGATTTTACAACTGGCACCTTTTGGGAAGTACCAGAGGTTAGTTTGGTAGTAGGTGCCGATGGTTGTGGTTGAGAAGATTGTGCTGGTTGGAAATAGGTTCTGATGGTAGACTGTGGTTGAGAGTTGGAAGGTTGTGTTGGTGGAGGTTGAGAGGGTGTAACTTCAGGAAATTTGGGTGTGTATGTGTTGGAATCAGAGTTTACTAAGAACTATTTGTCAGGATCAGGAATTTGAAGGGGTCTTAGTAAGGTTTTCTTATTATCAGTAGATAACAAGTCTGTGAAGGCCCTTTTAGCAAGTTTAAAAGGTTGAATTGTCTCACTAAAGGTTTGGGGCTCATCAGGACAATAAAAACTGTAAATGAGTTGACAAATCTAGCAAAGTAAACAGTATTTGGGTCCTCATTCATCCTATCCCCAATAAAACTCAAAATAGGAGTAGCATAATCAAAATGAGTTTGATTAAGAAGTGCATACCCTATTTGCTGACTCAGAATGGGAATGGAATCAAAGTTGGAGCATTTGTTGGCAAAAGCTCTGGTGATGCAGTCAAAGAAAAAACTCCACTCCCTTCTAATGTATGGCCTCTTCAGTTGTCCCAGCTTGGACAAACCTTTCTCATAGCCAAGATTGGCCATCATACTTTGTAGAAGTGGCTCCTCAATATGAGCATTGAAAGTGCAATTTTCTGGCAAGTGTAGAGCTTGTCAAACAATTGACAAGTTAACTAGATGCTCATCTTCCCCAGTTGTGAAGATAATGCTTGGGGAACTATTTTCACCACCATCATCATAAACACCAGTCCACCAAAACTCCAGTATCTGTGTTCCTGAGAGTAATTGTGGTTGGGTCAAAGCATACCCAATTTCACTATTAGCCAGAAAATCTTGAATAAAATGAAGATCTGATGGAGCATCATCCTTGCTGAGAATAGCCGCTGTCCCGTAATAAAACCTGTTGTTGCTGATACCTTCTTCTCGGTTCCTTCTTCTCCTTCTTCCATAACCTGAGCTCGGAGAAGGAAGAGATAAGAGGGCCCTATGGAGAATGTGGTCAGAAATCCATAACAGAGTCCGACCACAACGACCGAATTGATTATCTTCATGCATAAGGATACTAGATTACCTACTAGAAAAGATTTAAAAATCATCACAAACCTCCCTTTTTCTTTTCTATTGCAATTTCTGGATTATTATATGATGATTTTTGAACTTTCCAGTAGTTATTAGGGATGAACTTGGATCCATTAAAGATGATGTCCTTGGGTGCCATATCTGTAAGAAATTAAGTGAAAAAATTGTGTGTTTTCAAGGTGTTTAATAAAATGCATGTAAGAAATAGCTTTAGAGAATATTAGAGAGTGAGAGAGAATAAGAGAGATTAGAAAATAAGAATAGTAGGTAAAAGATTGTAAAATCTTTTAACTCTCTTATTTATACAATCCACGTGACAACATCTATTTTTGTGAAGCAGAACAAACTTTTTACACCTGGCAGCATGGAAACAGTCAAAATAGTAATGAGTGGGTACGGTAAACGTGCAGTAATTATTGCTCACATGCTGTTACCAAAATAAACACGCAACCCATTAACCAAAATGATTATCACTATTTTTATCTCACTTAATTATTTTCTGACAAAATATAACCGTTACAGCAAATACTAAAAATAAGTCAAGTAATTAAATAATGCCACGTAAGCATCAGAGTTTTCATCAGGATTTGCATCAGAACTTGACTATTATCAGAATTTAACGATCATCAGAATATGGCTTCTGTACTCAAAAAATGAATGACCATTTCTGTGATTCTACACACAAATACTGATTGGTTTCTTCAGAGTTTAATCATCAGAACTTTCATCAGAACTTGTCCTTAGAATTTATGCAAATAATACTTAACTATTTATCTGAAATAACTTAATCACCGCAGTAATTTTCATCATTCATATGGAGTGAGAGTGTGTGTATGTGTAAATGATCAGATAAAGATTAAAGTCTGATAAACTTCAGATACCTTTGAAATAAGGCATAACTAAAGAAAATGCTTAAAATCTGTCTTTAATTTTGAAGTCTACTATAGAATAAATTTATGCAAGAGTCCACCTTAACTGTTTGTGCTCATTTTATGCATCTTTTGAAATTCTGTTCACAGTGGCTTCTCAGTGTAAATGAGTTACAACTGCTATCAGGATTTATGCTATTATCAGAATATTTCTCCAGTAATCAGAGAATGTGAAAAGTCACCAAGAAAAATTTTCTTTTCTAATGCATATTACTTAATACCAGCAATGCACTTGGATCTTCACTTTCACATATTTACTCTAGATCTCAAAGGAGTACCTGATTTCAATTTTCTTTTCTTTTATTTTCTTTAGATAAGTGAGGCTTATCAATCATATAGGTCATCCTTAAGATTTACTGACATCAAAATTTGACAGATAAAAAATAATAATCTACTGTGTGACTTAGTAATAAGATACACAAAGTAATTTTGACTAAGATCAAAATCATAATTTGCTTGTGTTATTGATTTCCACATAAACAACTAATTCAAACATGGGATACACAGTTTGTTAAAGACTACTAAGTTAGCATCTAACAACATAATCCTCATTGTAGTTGTTAGGTCCCAATATGTTTGTAGAAGGGGGGGGGTTGAATACAAACTTTACCGTTTAATCGAATTAATGCGGAATAAAAAAGTTAAACAAAATTCAAGTTAAATAAAACAATTATTAAACTTGAAACATGTTACAACAACGATATCGTTTACAAGGGATTAATCTCAAATAAATTATCACAAATCTAGAATAAATTCGACATGAACTTTTTCTATTTTTGCAATAAAAAGATCAAATGCTAGAAGCAATTTGAGATTAAGTTCTAGGGATTTTGATCCGCTAGATAGTTACACAAGAACAAGAGAATGATTTCTAGTGGTTTGGATTTAACTTTAATGACTAGAAATGAATGAACTTGAAATGCAGTTGAGAGATGAAATATTTTTGCGGCTGCTGCTTGGTTTGTTCTATGAGTAGTTAAACTGTATTGAATGAATGTCTCTTAATGATCTGCTGCTGTTGTCATTTATAATTCAATCAATAGAACTGAATTGAAATGGCAAGACAATATGAGAATTGGCAAGACAATCGGTGAGACAATCTGTTGAACTAGCAAGACAATCGGCATGACAATTGATTTAACTAGCAAGACAATCGGCATGACAATTGATTGAACTAGCAAGACAATCGGCATGAAAATTGATTGTCATACCAGTTCAAATGATTGTCTTGCTGAATTAATATTGAATATAAATTCAAAATCAATTCTAAAAATTCATAATATTAATTCAGAATTAATTAATCAATTAATTCAATTAATCAATAAATTAATCTTTGCAGATATAATTTATTTTCTTAATTAAATTATATGACTTAATTAATTAATAGAGAATTAATACTACTCTTGAACAACAACCATTCTTCTGAAAATCTTCTGAAAATTATGAATCAATTCCACCACTTCAATGTTGACACTCGATGTACTGTTTGGTTCATGAGTGACTAACTTCCGTGACGTTTCTTCATGTCTTGACTTTGATTACTTGATTTTCTTCAGATTAAAACCCTATAATTATCTGATACCCTGACAAGATCTCTGACACTTGATTAAATCCACAATCTTGATTTATATCACTGAGGCTTGATCAATTTCTTGAACTTTTTCCAGTGAATTAATTCCTCAAGTCTGTAGATGAACATTATTTCTGAATCCTTTGACATATGTTACTTTGTGAGATTTCTTTGATGATAGATCCACTATTTACTTGTTACATTCTTATTTGAGTTGAGTTAAATCCTCGAATAAATAAATGGGCTATGACATATGCCTTTCAATCTCCCCCTATTTGTTTGTTAGACAATAACAACAAATACCTAGAGGATAACTCAACTAACAAATAAGAAAAAGATGTAAACAAAAATGCAAAGTAAATAGCAGAAAAGTTCTGGATTATATTTAACATTTTCCAGATTCCAAAAGAAATTTACAAGTGAATACAAGATAAATGTTCCTCTAGACTGAACATATGAATACATTTGTCTATCTTGATTCATTAAGCTCTAAGCATATTACATTAAGTGTTGAGCTATTTGAATTCAGTTGTCTTCTCTTCCGAATTCACATTCTTCCAAATCTTGCAGCAACTTCTTGTCATAGACATGATCCTTTTCTGAAGAGAAACTGACTGGTCTAACTGGTTAAACCCTAACTGACTTTAGCTTATTCATAAACTGATTGTACCTTTTGATGTTCTTTTCACAGTAAGCTTGAATCAGATTAGCAGCTTGAGTTTTCAACTCAGATGAGTATCCAGCAGTTCTTAAATGATGTTACATCCAGACAAGATGCTTAGCAGAGTAGTCTTTAAGAGATTGTGAATCGAGATGGCAGATTTGAAGACAGTCAGACTTAAAGAATCTTACTTGAAAGGGGAAGTTGACCACTTGAGGACTAGCCCTGCTAGCAAACTCTTTCAGCCTTTCACGAAGGACTTCATTCAATTCTGAGCTTCTTTTGCCTTTGTTGAGAAGAACCCAAATCTCATATAAAGAACGATTCTCAAACAGGCGAAGTGATACCTTGAAAGATCATTCACTCTGACAATATACAAAGATGCTCATTTCATTTAATGTTCAGTCAAAAGCAGCAGAGATCCTTGAGATTTCAGTCTTGATAGAATTCATGTACACGTCATTGTTTGGATTACAAATTTCCAGCCTGTCGAGAAGATGTAGAAACTCCCTATCATTATTTGTGCTCAGCTAAGGTATATCAAGTACTCTTCTTGCTTCATCCCATTTTACACCAATCATCAGATTGACATCTCTTCTTCTTTCTTCAGCTTTGATGTCATGAAGATGTTGCTTTTCAAGAGTTTCTGTTTTTTGGATTTCTTTCTTTATGTCAATGATCTGAGATATCTTTTTAAGTTCGGTTTTTTTTCTCATCAACTATGTCTGCTGCTTCTGGAACTCTTTCTCAAAAGCAGGATCCACCGAAGCTTCCTCTTCTCAGTCTTCAAAATTACTTTTCTCTTCAGCTTCAAAGATACCAGCTTTATCTTCCAAGATTGGTTCAGTGGGAACATCAAGAATATCGAAGTCATCTTGCTCTCCACTATAGTAGACATCATCAGCCTTCCTTGTCTCTCCAGCAGAAGAATCTTTTTCTTTTCCTTTTCTACTTATCCCTTGCTTCTCCCCCTTAGTTGAGGAATCCTCTACAAATTTCCCTTTAGACCCTTCATGACCTCCATTACCTCCAGAGCCCGAGCCTCCACCAGACGGCCCTTCAAAGAAGGTCATTTTCTCTTTAGTAGGACAGCGAGAATTTTTTATCATGAAATACAAGTGCTTCATCCCTTTATTGAGATGTTCCATGCCTTTTTCTATCTTCAAGAATCTAGAAGAGTCTAGTGAATGGTTCATTTCAATCAGGTCTTCAAGAAAATTCATTCTAGTATGGATAGAGCAGAAGTTTGAAATGTCTTCGGCTGATAAAGTTAGAGATTCCTGAATAGAGTTAAGCTTTGGTAGCACAGTGGTCTTCAAATCTGAGATATCATTCCTGATGAATGCCAGCTGATTGTTGAAAGAGGTAGAAGAAGACGACCGTTCAACCACTTGTGCTTTGAATGTCTGAGCCTCAGCCTGACTTTTAGCAAGTTGTTCCTTCAGAGCAGCAATTTGAGCTAACAGGTTTTCAGTGTTTGTGTCTGTGTGTGCGCTCACCTGAATATCTCTCGTTTCTGGTTTCCTCAACTCACATGCTTGTGTTTCTCTCAATATAATTGCTCGTGAGGAGCCATCCTGTTGCTGGTCTTCTATACCTGCAATTAAAATCACCCTAGCCTCTTCAAGAGAGGTCAGTGGTGGTGCAATGGCAATTCGCGAGTCCCGATCCTTATCCAAATCTATCTTTTCATGGGAAATAGATGTCTGAATTGCTTCAGGGATAGACTGACCGAGTTGTCCTCCACTTTCTCTAGATAAATTTACGAGTGGAGAATCCCGTGAGGGAACCAGAGGTGTTGGTTCTGGGAGGGTAGAAAATAACTCTATTAGAGGTGGCTGAGAGTCAGATTTTCCCTCTGAAGTATGTGACTGCTCTTCTGCCATAACTATGGCAGGCACTGTAACAGACTCAATGTGCACTCCTCTCTCTGTGTCCTGAGTGTCATCTATTGGTATGTTTACTTCCATTGTGAGTAATGGAAGGGTGCTTGACTCAGTACAAGATGCCATGGCCCGATGGCAAATTTTAATAGATTCATCCTGTTGAGAGGATGTCTCTAGTAACTGTTCAGTAGCCATTTCAAAGTCCATGTCCTGTTGGGAGGACAAGGATGGGCTTTCATATGCCTCAGTATATGTTCTTCTCTTCTTGGGAGGAGGCAGAGCTGAGGGTTCATCCACATCTAAAAACACACTACTTCCAACTAACCTTCTTGGTAACATTTTTGACAGTAGGGTAGAGTTTGAGATAGGTTATGACTCTGTGTTTGGCTCTATGACCTGGGATTGAAGCTGTGGTTTTACAACTTCATGGTCAGCCCTATCAACCACTGGGGGTCTTACATCAGAAGTAGGAATAGTTTGAGATTCAGGAAGTATTACCTGCAGTGGAAGAGCATCTGAAGTCTGTGCCTGGGTGGCTTGTACCACTGGAGGTTGAGGTTGCTGTTCATGACCGGGAAGAGCAAAAACTGGTAAAGGAATGAAGTCGGCCATGAAAGCAGATACAAGTACTGGAACTTGTATGAATTTAAAGGTTGTGTCTTGTCGTGTGTAGATCTTTTTGTTTACAGGAGGTGGTTCAGCTACTGATGAGTTTGCAAAAAGAGCCTTATGCTCAGGGGTCAGAAGATGTTCTGCTATAAGCATAAGAAATCGAGCGTATTAGCAAAAAACCCTACGATTCGTAGAATGATCGCGCTTGGCTACAGTGAGACGTCTCAGAATAATAGGTAAAAGTAATTTGCCAAAATTGATCCTTTGATTGAAAACAACCGCAAGTCCAATATACTGCAAAGTGGAAGTGATGTTGTGAAAATTGGATTTAGTGCAGTTGGCAAACACTTTGGAAAGTGTATTGATGAAAATATCCCATTCAGAGACCAAATTGGACTTAGATAGCTTAGTCAAATTAATGACCCCCTAATAGTTAATAGCATGGAAAAAGTTTGAAATCTCATTATCAGTGGGTAAATTAATAAAATTGTCCATTGGAAAATTTAAAGCTCTATTGATAACTGTTTCATCAACTACATACTGTGTGTTTGCCACGGTGAATGAAAAAGAGTTAGAATCAGCGGTCACAGTAGAAGTTGTGCAAATCAGTCTAAGCAAGTTGACATTTAATAGAACATTTGATTTAATAGCGGAGCTAACAATCGAATGATCGTTTAAAAATCGAATCCATGGCTTAAATTTCTCAACATTACAATTTTCTGGATTAAAAAACCCAACCTGATTATGCGAGACAATATGGAAATTGAGAGACATTTTTAAAAACAATTCAATAAGACACACACTTTTAGAATTTTAAGAATTAAATTAAGAAAATTCGAATTAAAAAAATAATTAATAATTCGAATTAATTCAATTATATCCAAAAAACTTAGAAAAAAAATGTATCTTGTTGATTTTTATCCCACAAACTCAGAAGAAGTAACAGATTTTGCAATACACACGGCACAATACCAGTTGGAAGTTCAAAAATGAATTGGGGTTTTTGAAGAAAAGAATAAAATGAAGAACACACCCAATTTCAAATGAAAGAACTAATTTATATTTTTTAAAACAAAATTGGCAGCACTTCTGTATGAATACACGTGTATGTATATACCTAGAAGTGAAGATTGAGTGTGCTGAGTAAGAACTCGAGCAAAGCAGCAAAAATGGCGATTTGGTTTTGATAAAAAGAAGTAGAAGACGGTATAACTGGTATGATAGAGATAGAACAAGACAAAACAAAAAAATGTTTAAGTAATATAACTGGTATGATAATCCTGGATGGTCATACCGATTGTCATACCAGAAAAAAAGGGAATATAAAATGAAAAAGAAAAAGAGCCGGAAGACAATCTGATAGTCATACCGATAGTCATTCCAGTACAAAATAAAAGTAGAAAATAGTTAATATATATTATATAAGTTTTATAACTGGCAAGACAATTGATTGTCATACCGATTGTCTTGCCAGTATAAAACTATATTGAGAATTAAAATAAATAAAGATAAACTGGAATGACTTTCAGCAAGACAATTTTAATAGACTTGCCGATTGTCATTGCAGTTATATATAAAAAAATATAAAAACACCTAAAAAATAGAAATGCACAAAAAAAACTTTAAAAAAAATTTACAATCACAGAAAATACAAATATAGCATAAATATTGACAATATATACAAATTAAAATATTCAGAAATAACTATATTTTAGTCCAAAAATATATTTCTTTTGAATTTTAGCAAATAAAATTCAGAGAAAAATATTTTTAGAGAAAATAAAATATTTGGAGATATTAAAATTGACAAGTTGAAAAAAAATAAGATAACAAAATTACATAGAATAAGCAAGGAATATGGTATAAATGATAAAATAAATTTGCGAATGAATTTTTCAATCATGAAAAAAAATCATTTGTAAATTCATTCAAGAACAGATCTCAGATATTAACTAGATTAATTACTAAAACTATTCAACATACCCAATTTACCAACTAATCTGGTAAATGTGGATTCATCAAGAGGTTTAGTGAAAATATCTGTTATTTGTTCTTCTGTTGGAACAAAAAATAGTTCAACAGTACAATTCATAACGTGCTCTCTAATAAAATGATACCTGATATCGATGTGCTTGGTCCTCGTGTGCTGCACAGGGTAGTCGGTGATGGCTATTGCACTTGTATTGTCATATAGAATAGGAATTTTGTTCAATACAGAGACATAGTCCCGTAGCTGGTTCCTAATCCATAAGATCTGAGCACAACAGCTTCCAGCAGCAATATATTCAGCCTCGGCCGTTGAGTTGGAAACTGTTTGCTGTTTCTTGCTGTACCATGAGACTAGCCTGCTACCTAGGAATTGACAACTTCCTGAGGTGTTCTTCCTATCAACAACACTTCCTGCATAATCTGAATCTGTATATCCAACAAGGTTAAAACCAGATTCTTTAGGGTACCAAATACCTAGATTTGGTGTTTCCTTAAGATATCTCAAGATTCGTTTTACAGCAACGAGATGAATATCTCTAGGATCCACTTGGAACTTTGCACATAAGCATGTAACATACATAATATCTGGTCTACTTGCAGTAAGATAGAGTAATGAGCCAATCATACCTCTGTAGCTTGTGACATCTACCTTAATGGAGTTTTCACATGGTCCAAGCTTGACAGCTGTAGATGATGGAGTCCTTGCTGATGCAGAATCCTCTAGATTGTACTTTTTGAGGAGTTCCTTGAGATACTTGGATTGATAAATAAATATTCCATCTAACCTTTGATTTACTTGTAATCCGAGAAAGAACTTCAGCTCTCCCATCATGCTCATTTCAAATTTGTTGTGCATTAACTTAGCAAATCTCTTACTGAGACTATCATTAGTAGACCCAAATATTATATCATCCACATAGACTTGGACTAATATAGTATCATTATTATGCTTTTTAGAAAAGAGAGTTTTGTCTATGACACCTCTAATAAAGTCATTTTCAATAAGAAATTCAGAAAGAGTGTCATACCATTTTCTCGGAGACTGTTTGAGACCATAGATTGCCTTGAAAAGAAAGTAGACAAAATCCAAATGATCTGGATCTTCAAAACTGGGAGGTTGCTCTACATATACCTCTTCATCCAACTTTACATTCAGAAAGGCACTCTTGACATCCATTTGATAAACTTTAAAGTTCGAGAATGCTGCGAATGCCAGAAATATCCTGATGGCCTTAAGTCTAGCCACTAGAGCATAGGTTTCATCATAATCAATGCCTTCAGCAGTTCAGCTTGATAATACCCTTTAGCTACCAGTCTTGCTTTGTTCCTTGTAACCACACCATCTTCATCTAGTGTATTCCTGAATATCCACCGAGTACCAACAGTTTTCTTGTGTGTAGGTCTAGGTACCAGTTTCCAGACTTGTTGATGTTCAAACTGATTGAGTTTATCTTGCATATCAATCACCCAATTTGGATCAATCAGTGCTTCCTCAATCTTCTTAGGTTCCATCTCAGAAAGAAATCCCGAGAACATACATTCATTTTGAGTAGCACGTCTAGTTCTGACTCCAACATCGGGATCACCAATAATCAACTCAAAAGGATGAGCTTTATTCCAGACAGTCTGTCTTGGAAGATTTGATCTTGATGATTCGCCTTGAAATATATTGGGATGTTGTGTCCTACTAGTTGATCCTTCAGCATCTCCCCCTGAGTTGTTGCCAGGTTGACTTGATGATTCTCCGTCAGTAGCAGTGGTATCTCCATTGTTTCCAGTGTTACCATCACCATTACCTTGGGTATCATCATAATTAACAGGTTCTTCACCAGCAGTAACCTCAGGTTCTTGATCATTATCTGATTCTGAATCTGACATATCATCAAACTTCAGTTTCTCAGAAGGATCTTCAATTTGGATACTTGGGAGTTTAGTGTTATCAAATGTAACATTGACACTTTTAGTTACTCTGTGTTGATCAATGATATACACCCTGTATGATCTTCTTCCATAACCAACAAAAATACCCTTATATGCCTTTGCCTCGAACTTGCCACGACGATCATCTCCATCCTTGAGCACGAAGAATTTGGCACCAAATACATGAAAGTATTTGATAAAAGGTTTCTATTCATTCATAATCTCATAAGGAGTCTTCATAAAGTCCTTGTTGATTAGAGTTCGATTCTGAGTATAACATGCAGTATTGACAGCTTCAGCCCAAAAGTACATTGGAAGACCTGATCCACTTAACATAGTTCTTGCAGCTTCAATCAATGTACGATTCTTCCTTTCTACCACTCCATTCTGCTGAGGGGTTCTAGGAGCTGAATATTGTCTGGTAATCCCTTTGTCTGTACAGAATCCATTGAGAAGTGAATTCTTGAATTCTGTTCCATTATCTGACCTTATCGCTCTAACAGGGACATTAGAATCTACCTTGATCAACTTGATATGATCAATCACAGCTTGTGGAGTCTCATCCTTAGAGTGAAGGAATAAAACCCACGTATACTTGGAATAGTCATCAACTATCACAAGATAGTAACACTTCTTTGATATCAAAAGAACATTAACTGGTCCAAATAAATCCATATGCAATAACTGAAGAACACCAGTTATGGAGGATGTGTCAGTGCCTTTGCGACTTGCTTTCTTTGACTTTCCTTTCTGGCATGCCTCACACAGTCCTTCTGGGGAGAATTCCAGTTGAGGTAGACCTCTGACCAATTCTCTCTTGACAAGAGAATTCATTATTTGAAATTGAGATGGGAAAGTCTCTTGTGCCATAGCCAACTCTCGTTTGACGATGCCTTTGCATAAAAACAATTGACTTCAGGATTGCTTCCAGAGTTCATGTCAGCTATGAACATATTTCTTTTCCGGATTCCCATCAAGGAGGGTTGTTCACTTTTCTTATGCAGGATTTGACACTTCAGCTTGTCGAATAAAATATAGTAGCCCTTATCATAGAACTGCCTGATATTAAGCAGATTGTGTTCAATTCCTTGCACAATATACACATTATCAATGATAACATTTCTAGCTTGCAAATAGCCATATCCCTCAGTTAAACCTTTGCTGTTATCTCCAAAGGTAACCACTGGGCCAGCTTTCTCAACCACATTTGATAGCAGGGCTCTATCTCCGATTATATGTCTTGACGATCCGCTATCAAGAATCCACACTACCGGTTCGTGTTAGTCCCTTAACAATATAGCAAGAATTACAGAAGGGGGGGTTGAATGGAATTCTTGAACCTTTTTCTTGAAATAAAAATGTTCAACTCGATTATGGATATATTTGTTTTGATTAGCACAATGCGGAATGTAAACTTGAATGAATCGAAATATAAGTAATTAAAAACAAGAGTCTTTAAAAACTTTCTGGTGGATTTAAACAATTCCACCAGAGATATATTTAATATATCGAGAGGACTCTGTGTGTAGAAATGCTCACAGCTGCTTACACAAATAGAACTGCTAAGAACACAGGAAATGCTAAAGATAGTGCTTACAAAGATTTCTCTGTTGTTGTTTCTTAGCTATCTCAGTTATTTTTCTATTTGCTACTCTCTTGATTTATATATTACCAAGATTACAAAGTCAAAAGAACTAAACAAATATAAAATCTAACAGTCTTGATCTTTTCTGCTTTTCGTCCTCTATTACCCAGTTAATGGGCTTCCACAGTGTACTTGTCTCCAACTCAACGGCTGTGTGTCAGCTTTTACTGTTCAACTGATGTTTGAATCTTGATATGATCATCTGTTGACTTTCAGATCATCCGTTGATGACTTAATTGATCATCCGTCGACTTCTATGTTAAACATCCGTTGATAGTCATTTGATCATCCGTCGAAGCTTTGTTAATCATCCATTGGTAGCTATTTTGACACTTGACTTCATTTCACTTATACAGAATTACAAGACATTGCTTATGTACAGTTAATCAACCTATTCTGCATATCTAGTTAAAGTCAACATGACTTATATGCTACTCCAGATTCTATACAAAGGTGCATACAACACTGTGCTACAAACTTATTATTACATAAGCTACTCACTCGATGGATAATAAGTTAATCATCCGTCGGGACTATAATGAGTTATCCGTCGGGACTATAATTCTTATATGTCGAGTGCTACAATATTTCACTAAGTAAAATCTACTTAGATGTTTTATTTAGGTAATCATCAAGTACACCACATATTCACAACAATCTCCCCCAATTTATGTCTACTGGAATTGTAGCCATAAATTACGAGATACTTGATGATAACAAAACATCCTAAACATATATCTTTAAAGATAAGTAGATAAAACTGAAAGTGCTTCAATTTAAACAAAAATGTACAAGGTTTGGCTCACAGTCAGTTCAAGATGCTCCTCTAGTCTGAGCATATTTTTCTAGATTCTTGAAGGTCTGGATCTTCTTCCAAGCTTTCTGTTGTTTTCTTCAATTTGATTCTGGAGCTGTCTGTGGAATTCTAATTCATCAGATTCTGAGAGATCTAACATTTCTTGCATTTCCAAGAGAGTCTCATTGCTAGAGATACTCAATTGGTCTTCTAATCTGAAGAATCTTCTCACACCCTTGTCATCCATGAATTCCATCAGCCAGTAGGGCCTTAGATGCACTCTTCTCCCTGTGTATGGGATGATAAGAGTTTTGGGTAGTGCATCTTTGGCTCTAACACTCCTTAGCTCTTCAATCTTCTTCAATACTAATCTTCTTGCAGTTACATTGAACCCAAAGTTTTTCTTGAAGGATGAATAGACTTTGATCAACACAGCTTGGCCTTCTTGAAGTATCCTGTGAAGAGGCCACTGAATCTCCCTTCCCCCTTTGTACTTGAACACCAACCTTTCAGGTAGGTTTCTGTATGCATCAATTGCCCTTACCTCATCCACCTCCTCCAGATAAAGGTTTAGATCTGAGAATTCTTTGATGTCACACAAGTACAAGTAGTCTCCCCTGTTGACCTTGGGTTGAGCTTTGACTACTGACTTGGATTTGAGAGGTGACAGCTTCACTTTCTTGACTGCCCTTGATTTTGTCCTTCTTGGCTTAGTAAGAATTGGCAAGTTGAAGTCAGGAATTGGTAATTTATCCCACTCTATTAGCTCATCCTTTGGCACAATAGGCTCTCCATGTATGTTCCTGTAGGGGTCCACCACCCTTATGTCTTCAAACACCACAGAGGGCTTTGATGCTTGAGTTTCAGCTTGAGTGGATTCCTTTGGAAATTGATCTTCCAATTCCTTGTCAACAACATCCAACTTTCTTTTTGTTCTTTTAGCCAGTTCTTTCTTTCTTGGGGATTTCTTCTGTTTTTCAATCTTCTTCTCTGATTCAGTAGCTTGAGATGGTTGAGAGGGAATTTGTTGAGAAGAATTTACAGCCTGTAGCTTGGCTAAGATAGCAAACTGTTCTTTCTTTTGTTTAGACTTCTTTGCATCTAGAGCAGCTTGCCTCTTTTCCTGCTTCAATCTGGCTTTTTCTTCTTCCTTTGCATGAGCAAATTGTGGATGTCCAGCTACCACACAAATTTCCTTCCCATTTCTGAATATCTTTGCAATTCTCTTTCTTGAGGCTGAATCAGCTGGATCTTTGTAAAGGAGAATAGATCTTGACAGAAGCTTCTTTTTATCAGGCTTGGGCATCTCATACACAGAATCCATAGGGTTCTTCAGAGATAACTTTGGATAGTTTGCCCTTGGTTTAAGAATTATCTCAGCCTTTGTAGTCTTGATGCAGGAAGATTGTCCTTTCTCCAGATAGTTCATGCTCATCTCATTCACATTGATTGGCTTGACATGAGAGTGATGGATGGCTGACTGATCTGGTTCCTTGACTAATTGAAACTTTTTCTGTATTTCCTCATCAATCTTTTTCCAGTTGATCAGAGTCAACTCTCCTTTATCAGCATCTTTCAAATTTGCTGCTGCTACATTTATAAGATCTATACCATCTGCAACTGGTGGCTTGGAGATAGTAATTGAAGGTACAATTACTTTGCTGATTTGAACTAGAAGTTTCTCCCCCTCAGTTGGTCCTTTCTCCCCCTGACTTGATTCTCTCTCCCCCTTTTTGTGATCATCAAGTGGAAAAGTTAGGCCTTGTGCTTTAGCCAGTTGCATAAGAAGATTTGTCTGAGTCTGTTGATTTTGAAGAAGTAGAGCCACTGAATTCTCAATAATCTGAATTCTGTTCTCCAGCTTGGCTATCTTCTTGTCAGAATCTGATTCTCTCCTTAATCTTAGTAATAGATCATGCATGGTACCATATGGCATTATTGAATCCAGCTTCTCAGAGCTATATGTCTTTAAGTCAGCTATCTCCTTTTTCAATTCATCCACACTGAGATTCTGTCTTGAGTGTTGGATCTTCATTAAATGTAAAGAGTCTAGGTGAGCTTGAAGAACAGCCTTGGTACCAGCATCTGAAGCTTCCTGAAGGGCCTGCTGAATAGCTATTACTTGTTTTACCAAAGACACCTCAAATTACCCTGGTGAAAATTCCTTTGCCCATGCCCATTTAGGTAAACTGAAAGCAGAACTGGGCCTTCAGCTCCCCCTAAGTTCATGCTTCCATCCAAAGAACCAGAGTCATCATCATCAGAATTTAATCCAAATTCTTCAGATGGCTCTCCAGCTTGAGAAGGCATTCTGTTCACAGCAGCTTTATCTCTTTGAAGAGATTCTGTGGTGTGCACTAAATTCAAAGTCTGCTCTGCCTCCACATTGCCCTGAGCAGCCAACAGTTGATAGGCTGAAACAGGGTGAGTAAAAGTGTCAGCATCCAAGGAAATGTTATCAATTACAGCTTTGTAATGTTGCTGAAATTGTCTTTCCTTTTCGGCATCATCCACAATCATTGACTCACTAGCAATGGCTGGTTCCATCCTTATTTCTCCAGTACCTGCCTTTCTCTCATATTCTCTCTTTTGTTGTATCAGGGTCTCACCCTGGCTCCCCACCCTCACACCCTCACCTTCACCTACTAAGGTGGGACTCCTCTCACTCACTTTTGCCAATCCTGAATGAATGGATTGCTGACATTCACTCTTTTCCTCTCCTTTTGCCTGGGAGCAACCCAGCCTCTCACTCAATGCACTCTCCTCTCTCAGTCCTAAGAGTGATTGTATTACCACCAAATCTTCTCCACTTGAAATTATTGAAGTTTGAAGTTGTGCAGAGACACTCGACGGATAAGTGATATCCGTCGAGTGAGTGGTAAAGCTATCCGATGGATAACTGCTGTTAAGCTTATCCGTCGGGATACAATCACTACTCGACGGATGAGCAATATCCATCGAGAGAGTAGAAATGAATGAGGTGGGAAGAGAAACTATTGTTGACTCTGTGTTGATTGAAGTTATTTGAGGCACAGATGTCACAATAGAATCAGAAAGAATTGGCAAGTGAGCCAACAAATCATCTAAAAGATGATGCTCACTTGCACTAGATTTTGGCTTCCCCAACAGAGTTAAAGAAGGGGAATCAGGAATTGAAGTGTTTATCATGTCCACTTCCAGTGAGTTAGTTGGTGAGTATTGTGTTTATGTGGCTTCAATTATGAGAGAATTTGGCTGTGACTCCACATTTATTGGAGCCACATCAATCTGAATTTGAGAAGGTGCAGGGACTGTGTCTTTAGCACCAGTTTGCACTAAGTGTGTGCCCTGTGCATCCCCAGTTGTTTTGGATTTCTTCTTTCTAGTGTAGGTTTGGTGTGAGCTTGTGTCCCTAACCCTCTTGGCCTGTGCTCTTGGATGATAGCTTTGTTCAATAGCCACATCCTTTTGGGAGGATGCAGCTAGAAGTGAGCTTTTGTCCTTTTTAAGCACTACAGTTTGTTGGGAAACTGCAGTGTGGCTAGGCTAGGATTCACTCAACTCTCCAACCTTATCCTTGGGGTTTCTTTGATGTTCACCCCTTCCCTCACCTATCTTACCCTCCTTCACACTCCCCTCTTTGGGTTTGGTAGATTTTTGAACTGGTACCTTTTGAGAGATACCATAGGGGGTTTTCTTTGATTTGGATTTAGAAATTGCAGTTGTTTTGGCAGCTTTGGTAGGCAACTGTTTGGTCATTGTCACAGTTGCCATAGCTATGCCTGAAGTCAAAGAAATAGAAGAGATTGGAATAGTTGAGGGTCTGGATGAACTTACCTCACTTACCTGAGGTGTCAGCATTACAGGAAAATAGAACATTGGCACATCCTTGTGATGGTCGGCTCTGTTCAAGTCTGCAATGATTCTTCTCTCTTGAACCCAACAAGCTAATTTGTTGTTTGGGTTCTCAAGTTCAATCTCTTGACAAAGATGGTTAGCCAAAAGCATAAAAAACCTAGCATAGTAAATATTCTTTCCTCTTTTGGCCAAGTCACCTAGTTTAAAACCTAACTCATACACAATAAGGTCACTGAAATTGTAATATTTGTCTGTAACTAGCATGTATAGCATGTTAAGCATGGAAATGTTCACAGAATCAAAATTACTGATTTTTCCAAAAAAGACTTTAGTTACTACATCACACAAGTAACTCCATTCCTTCCTAAGACCTAGTCTTCTAATTTCACTTAGTTTTGTAGTAGGAAGTGCATAATGAATGGAATTGAGCATATTGACAATATCAGTGTCAGTGTGTGGTGCAGTTACATTATCATCAGGAATCTTGAAACATGCTTTTATGACATCACTATTGAACAAGTATGCTAGAGCCATTCACATTTCTGAAAAATAAAGTTTTATCTATAGTACCTCTTGTGAAGTGATTTTCCAAAAGGAACTTTGATAAAGTGTCATACCAGGCTCTAGGTGCTTGCTTTAGTCCATAAAGTGCTTTCAGTAGATAATAGACATACTCTGGGAAATTTGGATCTTCAAAGCCAGGAGGTTGACTTACATACACTTCTTCCTCCAAATCTCCATTCAGAAAGGCACTTTTGACATCCATTTGATAGACCTTGAAATTGGCATGGGCTGCATAGGCTAAGAAGATTCTGATGGCTTCAAGTCTTGCAACAGGAGCAAATGTTTCATCAAAATCTATTCCTTCTTGCTGACAATAGCCTTTAGCAACCAATCTTGCTTTGTTCCTTACTACTATGCCATTTTCATCCATCTTGTTTCTGAATACCCATTTGGTGTCTATTGGATTCTTTCCTTTAGGCTTGGGTACCAGTTTCCATACTTTATTCCTTTCAAATTGGTTTAGCTCCTCCTGCATAGCTACAATCCAATCAGGATCTAACAAGGCTTCTTCTACCTTCTTTGGTTCTTCCTTAGACAGAAGCTGCTGTATAGACATTCTTCTTGAGTTGCTCTCCTGGTTTGAACTCTGGAAGACACATCACCAATAATCAGTTCAAAGGGGTTATCTTTTGTCCATTTTCTTGGTTGAGGTAGATTAGCCCTAGATGAAGAGACCTCAATGTTGTCTTGATGTGTGATTGAGTTTTGATTGCTAGAAACTCCCCCTGAGTTTGTGGATCTTTGATTTGAGATTGGGGTGCTTTCTATGGGTGATCTGCCTTGACTTCCTGCTCCTTTTGATAACCCGACGGATGGTGAATTTTGAGTACCGACGGATGAGGCAGGTTGTCTTCCGACGGATAATACAGATTGCCTTCCGACGGATGAAGCGTTATGTAACTCGACGAATGTTGAGTTTTGTGCTTCATTTGTAGTAGATTTGTCTGCATTATCCTTAGACACTGTTTCTTGATCATTCTCATCATCACTTTCATCACTGACCATCTCAACATTGTCGAATTTGAGGCTCTCATGGTAATCTCCATCTTTTAGTCCTTCAATCTTTTTATCATCAAACACAACATGTATAGATTCAACAACAATGTTGGTTCTTAGATTGTAGACTCTATATGCTTTACCAACAGCATATCCAACGAAAATTCCTTCATCTGCTTTAGCATCAAACTTCCCATTTTGATCAGTTTGATTTCTCAGAATATAGCATTTACAGCCAAAGACATGAAGAAAGTTCAGAGTTGGCTTCTCGTTCTTGAACAATTGATAAGGTGTCATGCATCTTGCTTGATTAATCAGAGAGATGTTCTGAGTGTAGCATGCAGTGTTTACAGCTTCAGCCCAGAAGTATATTGGTAGTTTTAATTCTTCAAGCATTGTCCTTGCAGCTTCAATAAGAGATCTATTCTTTCTTTCCACTACTCCATTCTGTTATGGAGTCCTTGCTGCTGAAAACTCATGCAAGATTCCATTTTCCTCACAAAATGCTCTCATGATATAGTTCTTGAACTCAGTTCCATTATCACTCCTGATTCTTCTAACTTTGAAATCAGGATGATTGTTAACTTGCCTTATGTGATTGATGATGATTTCACTAGCCTCATCTTTGGACTTTAGGAAATAGGTCCAAGAGAACTTTGAGAAATCATCTACAATTACTAGGCAAAATCTTTTCTTTAAGATTGACAATATATTGAATGGTCCAAACAAATCCATGTGAAGCAGTTGTAGAGGCTCTTCAATTGCTGAATCAAGTTTCTTCCTGAATGATGCTTTAATCTGCTTCCCTTTTTGGCAGGCATCACACAGTCCATCCTTTGTAAACTCCACCATAGGAATGCCTCTTACTAGCTCTTTCTTTACCAGCTCATTCATGGTCTTGAAGTTCAAATGGGATAGCTTCTTGTGCCATAGCCAACTTTCATCTTGACTTGCTTTACTGAGAAGACAAATTACAGATTCTGCTTTAGTTAAGTTGAAGTCAGCTAGATACACATTTCCTCTTCTCACACCAGTGAGAACCACTTTGTTGTTTTGATTATTAATCACAACACAGGTTTCTTTGTTGAAGGTTACTGAGTTGCCTTTATCACAAAGCTGGCTGAAACTCAACAGATTGTGTTTGAGACCATCCACTAAGGCAACCTCTTCAATGATGACATTGTCCTTTGAAATCAAGCCATATCCCACAGTATAACCTTTGCTGTCATCTCCAAAAGTGATACTTGGGCCAGCTCTCTCTTCAAACTCTGTGAACAGGGTAAAATCACCAGTCATGTGTCTTGAACAACCACTATCCAAGTACCAAAGATTCCTTCTGTTTCCCTGCACACATCAAAATCAAATCAAGTTGATTTTGGTACCCAAGTTTCCTTGGGTCCTGCCTTGTTAGCTTTCTTCTTCTATTTCTTTGGTCTTAACTCATTTGACTTAGGAATTTCAGATTTTTCCTTAGTCATTTGGGTTGGGCCTTTAAAACCACTAGATGCACCAGAATTATCATGCATGTTATGGCTAACAGGAAATGGCATGCTTGGTGCAAACATGTTATTCCAGTAAGGCATGTTAAATGACATTTGAGGCATATTGTATGTAGCATAATATGGATTAGGTGCAAATGGCATGTTAGCAAACTGTGCATTCATGTTCTGTGTAGGCATAGCATTAACAGGCATGGGAGGCATGGCATTCATGTTAGAGAATTGAGGCTGAACAGACATGGGAGTAGGCATGGCAGATTTGCAATTAACAGACAAATGATTTACACTACCACACTTGACACAGATTTTTCTAGGAGCATATTTGTCAGGTGTGTAGTTATAATGTTTGTTAATCCCTACTTTACCATTCCTATTGTTTTTCCTTTTAGTCTCTGTTTTTACCTCTATCTTCTCAAGTCTGTCACTTAACTGTTTGATAGTCATGTGACCAACATTAGCCTTCTTCCCTTTCTTGGCTTGACTTGACTCTCCTGAAACAAAGTTCTTGGAAACAGACCCATACTTTTCATTTAGCTTGGTTAATTTGGCTTTGCTAATGGGTTTGCTCACAGCCGACGGATGAGGATTTTTATCATTCGACGGATAACACTTTTTGTTATCCGACGGATAGTTCTCATCATCTGTCGAGTATACATCTGTCAGCAATCCATCTACCAAAATAGGTTCTAGTTTCTCCTTATTCTTTTTCCAGGCTTCATCACAAAAAGACTCAATTCCTTGAACCTTGGTGATTTGAGCATGAACATCTCTGGATGTTTTCCATGCTTTAATCACCTCCTGTTCACGATCGAGCTGCTTCTTTAAAATTTCTTCCTTTTTCAAGGACTCAGTTAATTCCTCCTTGGCAATTCTACACTCAATTTTTAGTTTCTCAAACTCAACAAACTGAGACTCAAGCACATTATTCCTCTCACTCAAAAACAAGTTGTTTTCTTTGATTTTAGCATTTTCTTTAGTGAGGGACGTAAGTGTAACACACAAATGATACAATTCTGTAGACATGTCATTTATTGCATCATTACACTCAGCTTTAGATAAATGTGCAAGGTTTGTAGTGATTACCTGATTGCTTGAGGAACTTGTCTCTGTTTCATCAGACTTGGCCATAAGGGCTAGATTGACATAGCTGACATCCTCATCTTCATCCAAATCATCAGCTGCCCAGTCATTCTCTTGTATAATAAAAGCCCTTTCCTTCTGTTTGAGTAGATCAAAGTATTTTTGCTTATAATCCACAGACTCAAATCTTTTCTTACTGGAATCTGACTTTCTACACTCATTTGCAAAATGCCCTGCCAAGCCACATTTGAAACACTTGAATTTTGATTTATCCACCATGTTTCTATTTGGCTTGGCAGCTCCAAAGTTCTTCTTGAACTTGAGATTGGCAAATCTTCTTAAAAGGAATGCTAGGTGCTCATCAATGTCCTCCATGTCATCTTGACTCAATAAATCTTCACTTTCTGCAGCTAGCCCTTTATCCTTGCTTTCACAGGCCTTTGAAGTTGATTCCACAGCTTCCATCTTCACTTCCTTCTCCTTTTCCAGTTCATCCACTAGTGCAATGGATCCTCCTTTCTTCTTTCCTCTCTCCATTCTTTCATCCTGCTCTATCTCAAGCTCATAGGTCTTCAGAATGCCATACAGTCTCTCCAAAGTAAACTCCTTATAATCTTGTGAGTTTCTCAATGAGACTGTCATTGGTTTCCATTCCTTTGGAAGAGATCTAAGAAACTTCAGATTGGAGTCTTTAGTCTGATAGACTCTTCCATGCAATTTAAGAGCATTTAGTAGCTTTTGGAATCTACTAAAAATGTCAGTGAGTGACTCACTTTCTTCATTGTGAAAATGCTCATATTGCTGAATCAGGAGCTGCATTTTATTTTCTCTTACTTGCTCAGTACCATCACAGATTATCTGTTTTGTATCCCAAACTTCCTTGGCAGTCTTGCAGTTGATGATGTTATCAAACATGTCTGCATCAACACCATTGAACAGAATGTTCACGGCCTTTTTATCTTTCCTGACTTGTTCAATATCAGGATCAGACCATTCATGCCTTGGCTTTGGAACAGATGGTTCATTTCCTGTTGCAGCTCTCATTGGAACATGAGGGCCTCTTTCTATGCAGTCCACATAGGCCTCATCTAGAGAAAGCATATGAAGATGCATCTTTACCTTCCAATGATGGTAATTATCTTTATCAAGAAAAGGAATCTTGACTCCAACATCTTTCTTGTTCATCTTGCTGAATTGTTTTGATCTTTAAACTCTTTGTAGATTAAGAGCTTGCTCTGATACCAATTGTTAGTCCCTTAACAATATAACAAGAATTATAGAAGGGGGGTTGAATGGAATTCTTGAACCTTTTTCTTGAAATAAAATGTTCAACTCGATTATGGATATATTTGTTTTGATTAGCACAATACAGAATGTAAACTTGAATGAATCAAAACATAAGTAATTAAAAACAAGAGTCTTTAAAAATTTTCTGGTGGATTTAAACAATTCCACCAGAGATATATTTAATATATCGAGAGGACTCTGTGTGCAGAAATGCTCACAGCTGCTTACACAAATAGAACTGCTAAGAACACAGGAAATGCTAAAGATAGTGCTTACAAAGACTTCTCTGTTGTTGTTTATTAGCTATCTCAGTTATTTTTCTATTTGCTACTCTCTTGGTTTATATATTACCAAGATTACAAAGTCAAAAGAACTGAACAAATATAAAATCTAATAGTCTTGATCTTTTCTGCTTTTCGTCATCTATTACCCAGTTAATGGGCTTCCACAGTGTACTTGTATCCAACTCAACGGCTGTGTGTCAGCTTTCACTGTTCAACTGATGTTTGAATCTTGATATGATCATCTGTCGACTTTCAGATCATCCGTCGATGACTTAATTGATCATCCGTCGACTTCTATGTTAAACATCCGTTGATAGTCATTTGATCATCCGTCGAAGCTTTGTTAATCATCCGTTGGTAGCTATTTTGGCACTTGACTTCATTTCACTTATACAGAATTACAAGACATTGCTTTTTGTACAGTTAATCAACCTATTCTGCATATCTAGTTAAAGTCAACATGACTTATATGCTACTCCAGATTCTATACAAAGGTGCATACAACACTGTACTACAAACTTATTATTACATAAGCTACTCACTCGATGGATAATAAGTTAATCATCCGTCGGGACTATAATGAGTTATCCGTCGGGACTATAATTCTCATCCGTCGAGTGCTACATTATTTCACTAAGTAAAATCTTCTTAGATGTTTTGTTTAGGTAATCATCAAGTACATAACATATTCACAACAGTTCCACCTGTTTAATGCCCTGCAATACAAATGGATTAGACCTTCTTCGGAACCCAAACTTGGTTGGGTCCGACATACTTGTAGAATTGGCCTTTATCAGGCAAAACAACATTATTAACTTTTATGTTCTCAATTTTCTCAACGACTGGACATTTGACCTTATAAACAGCCTTAACAAATTTCTGTTTAGGCTTAGGCACAAATGTCTCCTTTCTAGCCTTAGGAGGACTAGCAGTCTTAGACCTATCATGCTTCCTATTATTCATATGCTGACGAGGAGTAGTCTTATCACTAGAAACATGCTTACCATTAAAATAAGCATATATCAAATGAAAAGCACAAGACATACAATTAGGAACACCACATACTTTATGAGAGGGATTAACAATAGGCAAATTATGCATGGTAGACATGGCATTTTTGTTATCCAACTCATGTGTGTCTGAGTTAGTCTCAGTTGCTTTAACAACTTTGACTGGAACTTTCGACACACTTGGCTTGGAAACAACCTTCTCATTAGCAAGATCTTCAGCACGTATTTCTTCTTGAATAATAAAGGAGGTCTCATTAAATGGTTCAACAATTGATTCTTTATAGAGGGGTTCATCAACACCCTTAAGCACATGTGGTACTTCCCTACCTTTAGCACATACATGAGGAGGGGAGTTTATGCCTAATTCTCCAATAGCAACATTGTAATCAAAGCCTATTCCAGATGTTTGATTAATGGCTTGCTTATTGTAGAACTCTTTAGCCTTCGAACAAGAAGTAAAGTAAGCTTTAACCTTAGTCTCAAGACCGGTGATCTTGTCTTTGAGAATAGTTTTGAGTTGTCTATAACAGTTAACTCTATTCTCTAGAAAAGATACTTGTTCTTTTAAATTGTCTTGATTAATGTGCACAAGTTTTAATTCATTGACCTCTTTCTTAAGGTCTTTGATCTGTTGAATTAACATTTTATTATCACGACGAGCACAATCTAAGGAACCTCCTAGATGATAAACTAATTCAGCATCAGTAAATTTTACCTCTTTTCTTGACGATGAAGTATTTCCATCAATAGCCATAAGAGCAAGATTCCCAACTTCTTCATCTTCACTATCAGTATCATCCCAGCTTCTTCCCTTTTCCAGGTAAGCCCTTTCATATTTACTCTTCTGATTTGAATCAAAAGAGTTATTCCTTACTTGCTTTGGCTTCCTGTATTCTGTGGCAAAGTTTCCCAACTCATTGCAGTTAAAGCATCGAATGGTGCTCCGATCAACCATCCCTGTATTGTATCCACCACTGCTGGTGTTAGAGGATGAAGATCCACCTTTCTGGAATCTGTTGTAGTTGGACTTGTACTTGAACTTGGGATTCCTCTTGAATCTGACATTGGAGAATCTCTTGACAATCAGGGCCATTGACTCATCTTCCAATTGCTCCAGCTCTTCCAAGGAGTAAAAATCATCACCGGATTGATTTGTAGTAGAAGGATCAAATTCTGCTACTATCACATTTTCCTCAGCCTTGGAAGACTGTACCATTCTCTCTGACTGTTGAGATTGTTGTTGTTGTTGTTGTTGTTGTTGTTGTTGTTGTTGTTGTTATTGTTGTTGTTGTTCAGCTACTAGAGCAGTAGACGTGCTGACCACTCTACCTTTCCCGTAGACTTCCTTCTGTTGAATCTTCTTCAACTCATAGGGTTTTAACACATCATAGAGCCTTTCCAAAGAAATCTCACTCAGATCTCTCGCTTCTCTTATGGCAGTGATTCTATATTCAAGATGAGTTGGCAGTGTTAAAAGGAACTTTTTGTTGACCTCCCTGATTGAATAATATTTTCCATTTATGTTCAGGTTGTTGATCAATACATTGTACCTCTCAAACACTTCAATAATTCCTTATCCTGGATTGGATTTAAAATGTTCATAATCAGAGGTTAGGATCTCTAACTTGTTCTCCCTAACTTCCTCTATGCCTTCATTAATCACCTCAATAGTTTCCCAGATGTGTTTGGAATTTTTACAGTTCATCACATGTCTGTTCATCAAGGGATCAAGGGAATCAACTAAAATTAATTGAAGGCTGGCATCCAAGGGAATCATCTTCTATAACCTCTGGCTCAATAACCATCAGAATTTTTGGACCCTTCTTTAACACGTCCAGATATTTGGGATTTGCAACTTGTAAGAACAAGAGTATCTTCTTCTTCCACATAATATAATTTTCTTTATCGAACAGTGGAATTTTAATGGTTCCAACTTTTTGTGAAGTCATTACGAATTTTTGAATAAATAAAAATTCAAGGAGTTGAAAAATCACAAAAGTCTAGGATCTTGATTTATTCGTTAATCAGAAGGCTCTGATACCAATTGTTAGGTCCCAATATGTTTGTAGAAGGGGGGCTGAATACAAACTTTACCGTTTAATCGAATTAATGCGGAATAAAAAAGTGAAACAAAATACAAGTTAAATAAAACTATTATTAAACTTGAAAGGTGTTACAACGGTATCGTTTACAAGGGATTAATCTCAAATAATTTATCACAAATCTAGAATAAATTCGACATGAACTTTTTCTATTTTTGCAATAAAAAGATCAAATTTTAGAAGAAATTTGAGATTAAGTTCTAGGGATTTTGATCCGCTAGATAGTTACACAAGAACAAGAGAATGATTTCTAGTGGTTTGGATTTAACTTTAATGACTAGAAATTAATGAACTTGAAAGCAGTTGAGAGATGAAATATTTTTGCGGCTGCTACTTGGTTTGTTCTTGGAGTAGTTGAACTGTATTGAATGAATGTCTCTTAATGATCTGCTGCTGTTGTCATTTATAATTCAATCAATAGAACTGAATTAAACTGGCAAGACAATCTGAGAATTGGCAAGACAATCGGCGAGACAATCCGTTGAACTAGCAAGACAATCGGCATGACAATTGATTGAACTAGCAAGACAATCGACATGACAATTGATTGAACTAGCAAGACAATCGGCATGACAATTGATTGTCATACCAGTTCAAATGATTGTCTTGCTGAATTAATATTGAATATAAATTCAAAATCAATTCTGAAAATTCATAATATTAATTCAGAATTAATTAATCAATTATTCAATTAATCAATAAATTAATCTTTGCAGATATAATTTATTTTCTTAATTAAATTCTATGACTTAATTAATTAATAGAGAATTAATACTACTCTTGAACAACAACCATTCTTCTGAAAATCTTCTGAAAATTATGAATCAATTCCACCACTTCAATGTTGA
Source organism: Apium graveolens (assembly GCF_009905375.1). NCBI lineage: Eukaryota > Viridiplantae > Streptophyta > Magnoliopsida > Apiales > Apiaceae > Apium > Apium graveolens. The sequence continues at coordinate 43,395,030 of NC_133655.1, read as the reverse complement.
CACTCGATGGACAGTCTGGTTCATGAGTGACTAACTTCCGTGACATTTCTTCATGTCTTGACTTTGATAACTTGATTTTCTTCAGATTAAAATCCTGTAATTATCTGATACCCTGACAAGATCTCTGACACTTGATTAAATTCACAATCTTGATTTATATCACTGAGGTTTGATCAATTTCTTGAACTTTTTCCAGTGAATTAATTCCTCAAGTCTGTAGATGAACATTATTTCTGAATCCTTTGATAGATGTTACTTTGTGAGATTTCTTTGATGATAGATCCACTATTTACTTGTTACATTCTTATTTGAGTTGAGTTAAATCCTCGAATAAATAAATGGGCTATGACATATGCCTTTCAATCTCCCCCTATTTATTTGTTAGACAATAACAACAAATACCTAGAGGATAACTCAACTAACAAATAAGAAAAAGATGTAAACAGAAATGCAAAGTAAATAGCAGAAAAGTTCTGGATTATATTTAACATTTTTCAGATTCCAAAAGAAATTTACAAGTTCTGGAAATTGGTTTCTGTTTTCTTTCTAAACCAAGAAACCAATCTGCCTCCAAGAAATTGGCAGCTTCCACTAGTGTTTTTCCTGTCAATTTTGCATCCTGCAAAATCTGTATCTGAGTAACCTATTAGCTTAAAATATGATTCCCTAGGATATCACAATCCTAGATCAGTTGTACCCTTGAGGTACTTGAAAATTCTTTTCACAGCTATTAGATGAGGTTCTCTTGGATCAGCCTGAAATCTTGGACAAAGACAGGTAGCATATATGATATCAGGTTTACTTGCAGTTAAATAGAGTAATGAGCCAATCATACCTCTGTAGTTAGTAATATCTACTGATGCTCCAGTATCTTTATCTAATTTGGTTGCAGTGGCCATGAGAGTTGATGTAGTAGAACTGTCTTGCATTCCAAACTTCTTGAGTAATTTTCTGGTGTACTTGGATTGATTTATGAAAGTACCTTCTTCAGTTTTCTTGACTTGAAGTCCCAGAAAATAACTCAACTCTCTTATCATACTCATTTGATATCTTGACTGCATTAACTTGGAAAATATTTCACAAAGTTTTGTATTTGTAGAGCCAAAGATGATATCATCAACATATATCTGTACCAAAAGTGAGTCTTTTCCATGGTTGAGGTAGAACAGAGTTTTATCAATTGTGCCTCTAGAAATTCCACTTTCTAGAAGAAATTGAGCTAAAGTCTCATACCATGCTCTAGGAGCTTGCTTAAGGCCATAAAGTACTTTGTCAAGCCTGTAGACATGATTTGGAAATTTTGGATCTACAAAGCCTGGAGGTTGTTCAACATATACCTCTTCTTCCAATTCTCCAGTGAGAAAAGCACTTTTCACATCCATTTGAAAGACTTTAAACTTCTTGTGAGTAGCATAAGTCAAAAAGATTCTTATGGCTTCGAATCTAGCAACTGGAGCAAATGTTTCATCATAGTCAATACCCTCTTGTTGAGAGTAACCTTTACCAACCAGCCTTGCTTTGTTTCTTGTAATTATGCCATCACTGTCAGTTTTGTTTCTGAACACCCATTTTGTGCCAACAATGGATTTGTCCTTTGATCTTGGTACTAGGGTCCAGACTTTATTTCTTTCAAATTCATTTAACTCTTCCTGCATTGCTTGCACCCAATCAGCATCTTGAAGAGCTTCTTCCACTTTCTTTAGTTCAGTCTGAGATAGAAAGGAGTGATAGAGACATTCATTTGATGTTGATGTTCTAGTTCGGACACCTGCTTCAAGATCTCCAATTATTAAGCCAGGTGTGTGTGATTTAGTCCACTTCCTTGCAGATAGAAGTTGATCTCTAGAACTGGATCCTCCCCCATGATCTATGATGTCTCCATCAGCATTTTCTGATGCTCCCCCTAAAGTTATGCTCTCTGAAATCTCATAATTTGAGTTGGATCCTTTAGAAATTGAAGAATCAGAGTTTCCAGAATTATCAGAATTTGGCTAATCAGAACTTGATGAATCAGAACTTGAAGATCCAGTGACAGGTTCTGATGTTTCTTGAGAGTCTTGAGATGTGGTAGGATCATTAGATTGCTCCCCCTGAATAGGTGCATTTTCCCTTGGAGTAGTTACCATAGTTTCAATGACATCAGAATTTAACCCGTCAGAACTTACAGGATCAGGATATTGGTCATCAGAGTTTACAGAATCAGAATTTACAGCTTCATTTTCAAATCTCAGCTGATCATGATCATTGAAATCTTCAAGTCCAGTAATCTTTTTATCATCAAAAGATACATTGATAGATTCCATGACAACCCTTGTTCTTAAATTGTAGACGCTGAAGGCTTTTGTGGAAAGTGGATATCCAACAAAAATTCCTTCATCAGTTTTTAGATCAAATTTTGACAGTTGTTCAGGATGAGTCTTAAGAACAAAATACTTGCATCCAAATATATGAAAGTATTTCAGATTTGACTTCTTTTTCTTCACCATCTCATATGGTGTTTTTACATGCTTGTTTATGAGTGTAGCATTCTGTGTAAAACAAGCAGTCTGCACAACTTCAGCCCAAAAAAAGGTTGGTAGCTTTGCTTCATCAAGCATACTTCGTGCAGCTTCAATAAGAGTCTTGTTCTTTGTTTTTACAACTCCATTCTGTTGTCGAGTTCCAGGTGTAGAAAATTCCTGCTTTATTCTATGCTCTTTGCAGAACTCTTCCATGATTGCATTCTTGAACTCAGTGCCATTATCACTTCTTATTATTTTAATAGAATCTTTGACCAACTTATCCAGCTGTCTAACATGATCAGTTAGAGTATATGCAGTTTCATTCTTCTTGTGCAATAAATACACCCAAGTGTATCTTGTGAACTCATCCACTATAACCATAGCATATTTCTTCTTTGCAATGGACATGACATTAACTAGACCAAATAGATCAACATGCAGTAAGTGATAAGGCTCAAGAATTGAGGACTCAGTTTTGCTCTTGAATGAAGATTTTATTTGTTTTGCCTTTTGACATGAATCACAAAGACCATCATGAGAAAATACTGATTTTGGCAGTCCTCTCACAAGATCTTTCTTTACTAGCTCATTTATGTTGTTGAAATTTAAATGAGAGAGTCTCTTGTACCAATTCTAGCTTTTTTCAATTGATGCTTTGCTTAACAGACAGATTGCAGAACCATCAGAGTTTGTTGAAAGTCTGGCTTCATATATGTTACCATGTCTGTAACCTTTCAGAACCACTTTGCCTGTAGAATTACTTACAACTTCACAGTGTTCTTCAAAGAAATCCACATGATAACCTCTGTCACAGATTTGGCTCACACTTAGCAGATTGTGTTTAAGTCCTGAGACAAGAGCTACTTTTCAATTATGACATTCCCAAGATTGATATTTCCATATCCCGGAGTTTTTCCCATGTTTCCATCTCCATAAGAAACTCATGGGCCAACTTTTCTCCATAAAGTCTGATAGCAGGGCTTTGTTTCCAGTCATATGTCCTGAACATCTACTGTCCAGAACTAGGATGTTTTTCCTGTTGCCCTGCAATCACAAAGACCACTATTGGTTAGTTTTAAGGACCCATACTTGCTTGGATCCTTTGGCCTTTTTAAGTTTGTTAGCATTTACAGCGGATTTAGTTTCAGAATTTATGCTAACATGCTTTTTATCAGACTTTATATTAGACTTTGCATCAGAATTTACACTAGAAGGAATTACACTAACTTTCTTTAAAAAAGGTTTTATTTGATAATAATCATAGTACAAACTATGATATTCCTTACAAGTATAAATAGAATGCCATAAACTACCACAATGAAAATAAGGATTTTGTAGTTTAAACCTAATAGACTGACTCTTAACTCCTGATCTAGGAGGTAAAGAGTTTATATCTTTATTTTTCCTGCAAAAAGAAGCAAGATGGTTAGAGTTTCCACAATTATCGCATTTCTTTCTAGGAGCATTAGAAACGGGCATATAATTATTACTTTTATTCACACCTTCATTTCCATTCCTATTTTTCCTAGCTTTTTAATCTCTTTCAGCTTGTACTTAAGTTGCTTCTTTGTCATTAAACCTATGTTTACTGAAGCTGGTTTGTCCTGTTTTAATTTGTCAAAAGTTAATTTTTCTTTGACTTCTGTCTTAGAGTCTTTCATCTTTTCAGAATCAGACACAACAGTTTTTGCTATAAATTTAACATGATTAAATTTAGGCTCATCAGCTTTCTTGCTAAAGTTTGGTTTAGATGACACAGTTTCATTTTCTTCTTTATCATCTAGGTAACCTAGTCCTTCTTTTCAATTTCCATTTTCTAAGATTTTCTGAGTTGTTCTTCCAGAGTTAGTCCAAGTTTTGATTATCTCCTTTTCCTTTTTCAGTTCAGATTTAAGAGATTTATTCAGTTTTAGCACTTCATCTCTAACATACAAAGCCTCATCTCTTTCTTTCTGAGTTTGATTATGAGTTTGATGGAATATAACTAACTCCTTTTCTAATTAATCATTTCTGTTTCTAAGAGCAAGACTTTCAGATGTTAATCTCTCATTTGTTAAAGTCTGATCTCTAAAACTAATGAACATGGTTTTAAGATATAATCTTAGCTCAGAAATATCATCAGTATGAAAAGCAAGAGTTGAATGAGGTACCTTCAATTCAGCAGCATCAGAACTGCTATCAGCATTTGCCATTAAGGCATAGTTCACCTCATCTTCAGAATCTGAAGTGTCTGCCCAGTTTTTCTTCTTTGTGATAAATGTCTGGCCTTTATCACCTTTTCCTTTCTTATAGTCAGGAGAGATGTGACCTCTTTCACCACAGTTGTAGCATTTGACATTTGAGTTGTTTCCTCTGTCAGACTTTCCTTCTTTGCCTTCAGACTTTCTGAACCTTTTCTTTTCAGAACTTCCACCTTTCCTGGAAAACTTCTTGCCCTTTCTGAGTTTCTTGTAGGCTATATTTATGATACCTTTCACCATAAGAGCACACAGTTGCATCATCACTGCATCAACATCCACTTCAGATAAACTTTCAGCTTCTGAATCATCATCATCAGAATCTGATGACTCTGAATCAGACTATATGATGAGAGCCTTTCCTTTGCCCCTCTTTGAGATAACCACTTTAGGAGATTCCTTCTCAGCTTTAAGTGCAACTATCTTTGACTTTCTTCCATGCCTTTTGCTCTTTTAATCCATCTCAAGTTCATGAGTCTTGAGCATACCATAAATTTCATCAAGAGTAGTTTCAGTAAGGTCATAGTTGTCTCTTATGGTAGTAGACTTCAAATCCCAATTTTCAGGAAGAGCTAACAGGAATTTTAGATTTGAATCTTCAAGATCATATTCCTTGTCCACCAGTGGCAGATCATTCAAGAGTTTGGCAAACCTGTCATGTAAATCAGTTAATGACTCATCAGCTTTTGAGTCAAAGTGCTCATACTCCTGTGTGAGTTTAGTCTTCATGTTTTTTTTCATGGCTTTAGTTCCCTGGCATCTTGTCTCCAAAGCATCCCATATCTCCTTTACAGTCTTGCATCCAATTACCCTGTTTGACATGACATTGTCAACTGCACTATGCAGCAGATGCCTTACCCTTACATCCTTGGCAATAGATGAGATGTCTTCTGTTGTATAATCACCCTTCTCTTTTGGTATCATCTTTGCTGGTTGATCAACAACTACAACAGAGAGCTTGGTAGGCTTATATGGTCCATCATTAATTATATCAAGGTATTCTGGATCTGTGGCTTCCAGAAACATAGCCATCTTTACCTTCCATATAGGATATTCAGATGCTCTTAGTATGGGAACCCTAATACTCTCATATCGACTGTGGGTTTGATTATTTTGAGTATCTTGAGTTTTGGTGGGCTTAGGTGGTGTTTGTGTTTCTTCAGACATGATTGTAAACTGGATCTCAATGTTTGTATATCAACAGAGAGGCTCTGATACCACTTGATAGGTCACACAACACTATAGAAGGGGGTTGAATGTAATGTTGATAGAATCAAATCGATTTAGAACACAAGTATGTAACAGTAATCAAGTATATTCAATATAATAAACTCTGTTACAATATAACAGTTGTTCACTCTCAGTGATGAACAATATCACTAATGTTGAACAAGTAAACTAACTCCTGGAATTCAGGAATATTCATGCATATTGTTGGTTCAGAGAATGTAGAAGAATATAAGAGGTTGCATTAAGTATGGTTCAAAGAACTCAGTAGATGTATCTATTTTAATTCATGTATGATGTTTTATATTCTCCTATTATATAAAGGAGAAGATTATATTGTTTTTAACAAGATTGAAAAGATTGAAATATACAGAATATATTAGAAGCCCAGAATACATAGTTCTTCTCTTGTTTCTATATTCCATTCTGCACCTTATACACAGAAATATACCTAAACCCTAGACACATACACAACAGATTGGTATCAGAGCTATCCAAGGATGAATAATTTTCTATCTGTTCCAAAGCTTACCAAAGATAATTATGCACACTGGTGTATACGCATGAAGGCTCTACTTGGCTCACAGGAGGCATGGGAAGTTGTAGAGAAAGGCTACGATGAACCAGAGAATGAAGGTGCGTTGAATCAGGCGCAGAAAAATACTCTAGCAAAGTCACGGAAGCAAGATCAACAAGCTTTGTCAATATTACACATGGGCTTAGATGAAGCCATGTTTGAAAAAGTTGCATCTGCAACAAAAGCAAAGGAGGCCTGGGAGATTCTGCAGAATAATTTCAAAGGAGTCGACAAAGTAAAAAAGGTACGATTACAAACTCTACGTGGAGAATTTGAATCATTGCAAATGAAAGAGACAGAATCTGTTCCAGATTATTTTACAAGGGTTTCCTCTGTGGTAAACCAAATGAAGAATTATGGAGAAAAAATTGAGGATTCTCGTGTCAATGAGAAGATTCTGAGATCTTTGAATACAAAGTTGCAACTTGTTGGCATCTCTATTGAGGAATCAAATGATACGGAGACCATGACCGTGGATCAACTTATGGGATCCTTGCAAGCATATTCAGAAAGGCTGGTAAAGAAGGAGGAGACGGAATCTCAAGTACTGAAAAGTAATGTTTCTGTGGAAGACAAAGATAAGGCGTTGTACACACAATATTCCAGAGGAAGAGGACGTGGCCGTGCAAATCAGAATTTTAATCAAGGTAGAGGACGTGGACACATAAGCAACAATTATGAAAAAAAGGTGCAAGCAAATCAACAATATTGGCGCGGACAAGGACGTAGTCGCGGCAGAGGTGGAAGAACAGCCCCTGGCAGAGGTAGCAGAACAAATGAATGCTATAATTGTGGCAAATTTGGACACTTTGCCAAAGATTGCTGGTTTAAAAAGGTCGAGGAAAATGCAAATTTGGCCAAAACGGAGGAGCAACAGAAAGATGATATTCTGCTAATGGCCTACAAAGATATGATTCCAGAAGATGATGTTCTTTGGTATCTTGACAGCGGCGCCAGCAACCATATGTCTGGTCTCAAGCATCTTTTCACTAATTTAAAGGAGGTAGATTTTGGACATGTATCTTTTGGAGATGCATCAAAAATTGAAGTTAAAGGAAAGGGTGATGTGTGTTTCCCTGGAAAGGATGGCAGGAGAGGAAAAATAGAAGATGTTTTTTATGTTCCAAACATGAAAAACAATATTCTTAGCCTTGGACAATTGGTTGAAAAAGGATATTCTATTTTCATGGGAGAAAAAGCAATGTTCATGAAGGACAAAAGTGGCAGGATGATAGCACGTGTACAAATGTCTCAAAATCGGATGTTCAAATTAAATTTGAGAAATATACAACAGACATGTATGCAAATGAAGATGGAGGACAAAGCATCCTTATGGCACAGGCGATTGGGACACTTACACTATGGAGGTTTAAAGGAGATGGCAAGCAAAGGAATGGTTCATGGACTGCCAAGCATGGATCTTACAAGAAGCTTTTGTGAAGAATGTGTTCTGGGAAAACAAACAAGGAATTCTTTCCAGAAGAAGGCTATATATAGTGCTGCAAAACCTCTCGAGTTGGTGCACACTGATATTTGTGGTCCTATCACACCCCAGTCATATAGTTCTAAAAGGTACTTCATAACCTTTATTGATGACTATTCTAGAAGAACATGGGTTTATTTCTTGAATGAAAAATCCGAGGCCTTAAAAGTATTCAAGAAATTCAAAATTTTGGTGGAAAAGAAGACTGGAATGTATATCAAGGCACTGCGTTCTGATAGAGGCGGAGAATATACATCAAATGCTTTCACAGAATATTGTGAAGAGCAAGGCATTAGAAGATTCTTAACAGCTCCATATTCTCCACAGCAGAATGGTGTGGCTGAGAGGAAAAACCGGACTATTCTGGATATGGTTCGAGCGATGTTAAAAGGCAAGGGACTGCCAAAAGAACTCTGGGCAGAAGCAGTACAGTGTGCTGTTTATATTCAGAATCGCTGCCCACATTCAAACTTGGGGAATAAAACACCTCAAGAATTGTGGAGTGGAAGGAAGCCTACTGTGTCGCATCTAAAAGTCTTTGGGAGCATAGCATATTCTCATATACCAGATCAAAGAAGGACAAAGTTGGACGACAAAAGCAAGAAGTATATATTCATCGGGTATGATGAAAAAACAAAAGCTTACAGGTTTTTTGACCCAATCACAATGAAGGTGGATGTAAGTCGTTATGCATATATACAAGAAGATGATGCATGGAACTGGAGTAAAGCACCAGAAAAAGAATCACATGAAGATATTCCAATTTCAAAAATCTCACCAACAAATATTGATGCACCAGAAGAATATGAAGTGAATGATGATGAGCCCCGGAATCCTAGAATCAAAAGTTTGCAAGATTTATATCAAACAACAAGTGAGGTGCACCTGGTGTGTTTGGTGGCGGATGCAGAGAATGTGAGCTTTGAAGAAGCTGTGCAAGACAAGAAGTGGAAGGCTGCTATGGATGAAGAGATCAAAGCAATTGAGAAGAACAAAACTTGGGAACTTGTGGAACCTCCAGAAGATTGTAAACCTATCGATGTTAAATGGGTTTATAAGAAGAAGGTGAATGCTCAAGGAGAAGTAGAAAGATACAAAGCGCGGTTAGTTGCAAAGGGCTACCGGCAAAAGGCTGGAATAGACTATGATGAAGTCTTCGCACCCGTGGCCAGAATGGAGACAATAAGGCTTCTAATTTCTCAAGCAACTCAATATGGGTGGTCTATATACCAGATGGACGTAAAATCAGCTTTTTTAAATGGCAAGCTAGAAGAGGAGGTGTATGTGAACCAACCTCCTGGATATGCAAAAGAAGGAAAGGAGAGCATGGTGTTAAAATTGTATAAGGCGTTATACGGCCTAAAACAGGCGCCTCGTGCATGGAACAAACGTATTGACAACTATTTCAAGAAGAATGGATTTGTGCAATGTCCTTATGAAGCTGCTGTTTATGTCAAAGAAAGGCAAGGTAATTTATTACTTGTTGCACTTTACGTTGATGATCTTATCTTTATGGGGAACAATGAAGACATGATAAAAGAATTTAAAAAGGAGATGACTCAAGAGTTCGAGATGACTGATTTGGGCTTGATGAGATACTTCCTTGGTATTGAAGTGAAACAAGATAAGTCAGGAATATTTATCTCTCAAGAATCATATGCCGATAGTATTTTAAAGAAATTCAGAATGGAACATAGCAATCCAGTGGCAACACCTATGGAACTTGGCACAAAGCTTTCTAAATTTGAGGGAGGAGCTTCAGTGGAGAAAAATTTATATCAAAGCTTGGTGGGAAGCTTGAGATATCTTACATGCACAAGACCTGACATTGCATATAGTGTTGGGGTAGTAAGCAGATTCATGGAGGATCCAAAACAGGAACACTGGAAGGCAATCAAAAGGATTCTGCGTTATATTCAAGGTACAAAGTCTTTGGGACTATTTTATTCTAGGGCTGCAGATTATAAATTATTGGGATATTCTGATAGTGATTGGTGTGGAGATGTGGATGATCGTAAAAGCACATCTGGTTACTTGTTTTTTATGGGAGATACAGCTTTTACATGGTATTCTAAGAAGCAGCCTATAGTTTCATTATCAACTTGTGAGGCAGAATATGTGGCAGCATCTTATTGTGTCTGTCATGCTATATGGTTGAGAAGGTTGCTCAGTGAATTAAGGTTCTCACAGCAAGGAACAACAGAAATTAGAATCGACAACAAATCTGCGATTGAGCTCGCCAAGAATCCAGTACATCACGAAAGAAGTAAACACATTGATGTTAGATTCCATTTTATTCGAGAGCATGTGAAGGAAAAAGATGTCGAGTTGCGTCATGTAGTAAGTCATGATCAGATAGCAGATGTACTTACCAAACCGCTGTCCAAACCTCTATTTGATACATACAAAAGGCTGATGGGAATGAAGGATCGAAAGGAGTTACTTTAAGGGAGGAATATGTTGAACAAGTAAACTAACTCCTGGAATTCAGGAATATTCATGCATATTGTTGGTTCAGAGAATGTAGAAGAATATAAGAGGTTGCATTAAGTATGGTTCAAAGAACTCAGTAGATGTATCTATTTTAATTCATGTATGATGTTTTATATTCTCCTATTATATAAAGGAGAAGATTATATTGTTTTTAACAAGATTGAAAAGATTGAAATATACAGAATATATTAGAAGCCCAGAATACATAGTTCTTCTCTTGTTTCTATATTCCATTCTGCACCTTATACACAGAAATATACCTAAACCCTAGACACATACACAACAACTAAGAGCTGCTAGGTTACAGTGAATAATGTTCTCGTTAATGATAACACTTATAGTGTAAACCCTAAGCTGTGTTTATATAGTACACAGTTACAAGATATCTTCTAATTGATATGAAATATAATTCTGTCTCCTAAAATATATCAATCAGATATTATCTTCTACAAGTCTTCCAGCTGTCCAATTCTTCATGCATATCTTCTATTGTTTTAGTCCAAGTCCTCTCCTATAAATCAGCAGCATTCCTTATCTGAAGTACCCGCACTTAAGTCCTGATATAAATCATGGCGGCCTTAAGTTTTGATATAAATTCTGACTTCAGTAAGTTCTGATTTCCAGTAAGTCCTGATATTAAATTCTGAAACTAAACAAATCAGATTAGACATGACATTACAAATATATCTAACATGCTAAAAAAATTCTGATGGCTTCAAGTCTTGTAACAGGAGCAAAGGTCTCATCACAATCTATTCCTTCTTATTGACAGTAACCATTAGCAACCAATCTAGCTTTATTCCTGACTACTATGCCATTTTCATCCATCTTGTTTCTGAATACCCACTTGGTGTCAATAGGTATCTTTCCTTTAGGCTTGGGTACCAGCTTCCAAACTTTATTCCTTTCAAATTGGTTTAGCTCCTCCTGCATAGCTAAAACCCAATCAGGATTCAACAGAGCTTCTTTAACCTTTTTAGGATCTTCTTTAGACAGGTGGCTGCTGTATAGACATTCTTCCTGAGTTGCTTTCCTTGTTTACACTCTTGAAGATGCATCACCAATAATTAGTTCAAATGGGTGATCTCTAGTCCATTTTCTCTGTTGTGATAGATTAGGTCTAGATGAAGAGGTCTCATAGTTGTCTTGATGTGTGACTGAGTTTTGATTAGAAGAAACTCCCCCTGAGTTTGTGGATCTTTGACTGGAGGTTGGGGTTCTTTCTGATTGTGATCTGTATTGGCTTTCAACTCCTATTGATGGCTCAACCGATGTTGATCTTGCCTCTCGATGGATGATACAGATTGTCTCTCAACAGATTATGCACTTGGTCTTTCGACATATGTTGAATTATGTGCTTCATTTGTTGTAGATTTTTCTGCATTATCCTTATATATTGTTTCTTGATCACTTTCATCATCACTATCATTACAAATCATCTCAACATTCTCAAATTTGTTGCTTTCATGGAAATCTCCATCTTGTAGTCCTTTAATCTTCTTATCATGTACATATTCCATAATAATGTTGGTTTTGAGATTGTAGACTCTGTATGCTTTTCCAACTGCATACCCAACAAAAATGCCTGTTGAGCCTGTTGAGCAAGATTGAAGCTGTATGTATAACTCAACAATACTGGTTTGGATAACTCAACAAAGAACAAGGACTTTGAAATCATCTATGTTCCACTAGAATCAGTACAGATTATTTATTGGGCATATACACAAAAGGTTTTGTTAGCTGCAGTGAAGAAGACGTCAACAGTGATCCGTATGAAGTTCATTAATATGTTCAGGCATCGGAGGAATAAGGTTGGAGTCATTCGAAGTAGTTATCAGAATCAGTGTGAAGACCTCAAGGATTCCTAGTGAAGTTGGTTATATTTGGTAGAAGACTTAACAGTGGTTTGTACGGGTATAATACGAAGGCTTGAGAGCGGAATTAGTCGTCTGTGAACCAGAACCTCGCACTAGACGTTAGTGATCCGTGAAAGGAAATGGAGTATTATTTTTAGAAATACTGTTAAGCGGTTTATTGTACTAGAGAAGACTGGAAATATTTTATAGTACAAAAACCTGGAGACTAGAAGGTCTGCAGATACAAAGGACTACAGCCCGAGAATTTACAGGATTTATTTTTAATCAATGACTGGTTTCTTATTAAATGAATAAATGGAAATTAATTCTTTTATTTATTTAATTTTATATCACAATTGATTTTAAAATAAATAAATTAAAATTTGATTTTTATTAAATGAATAAATGAAACTCAAATTATTTATTTATTTAATTTAATATCATTATTTAATTTTGGAAAAATAAAATTAATGTTTGAATTTTAATTAAATAAATAAAATCAAATTTTATTTATTTATTTATTTTAAAATCAAATTTGTATTTTATTTTTTTTTCTGAACAAATTCTTTTTTCTAGCCAGAAATTCGAACTCAACCTGTACAAAAATCAGGAAACTAGACTTGTATCTGCATGCATGCATTTAGTCTTGAATAGGTTTGTTATTTTTTTAAACAAAAATAAATAAACAGAGATCAAAGGAAGACAACCTTGAAAACAAAAGATGTCAGCTCTCAGTTGTAATTTTATAATGCCACGGGACCCAGCCACATGTACTTAGACAAAAGAATGAAAAACAAACAGTGTACTAATAAACAGAGTTGGCATTATTTTCTGTTTGAACCTGGTTTGCAAGTAGACGCGCGCGTGGTGCCCCGCTTCACTCCTCCTTTCGTTGTTATGCCGCGCGTACACCACAAGACCCTCCTGGCTGCTTGCTTGATTTGTTCGAAATCAAAGGAAAAGAAACCGGTCTGTATTTTATTTTTTTAAACAAAGAAACGAATGCATGCTAGTAATCGTCTACTTAATTGCCTACGAGGACTCACCTGCTTATTCCAGTTCCAACGAAATGAATCAAATGAATCGAAATGTGAGTCGCAAGTTGGTTGAATCTTCTAGAGTCACAGGTTGACAAATCATGGTCGCCAGTTAACTCTCCAAATAAACGTCGCAGGTTATTAATCAAATGCAAAGGAAGTTCACGTTGCAAGTTAGCTTCAAATGCAGGTCGCAACTTGGACTAAAACAATTAATTTGAAAGCTGTCAACTCAATTTGCTTGGTTCTGTTTATGCCACGTAGCTTCCTATCTCCTCCACAATCTACCATATATATAATCAAATTTGCAGCAGACTTAAACACAACTTCTCAGCACACAAGAAACGAAGCTCTGCATAAATTTACTCTTGGAGTATTTTTAGATTTCAGTTATTGAAATTAAGGAGAGAAGTGCTGCCCAATTTGATTTGCACCACATCCAAGTCTTACATATTGTAATACTAATTATTTTTAGCCTATTTGTGTGTATTGATTATCATTTGGTAAATGAGCTATGAATTTTTAGAGTGATAAAAAGAACCCTAAATTGATAGAACATTATATTGGTTCTTTTTATATTTGTTGCTCCAAATATTTGTATTTGGAGTTGTAAGCAAACCTCCGGGTATTTATCCTTTTTAATAAAAAAATATTTACCCAAAATCTCTTTGTGTGTTTATTTCGTTTTAGTTTTGATATTCCACTGCATTGAATTTTAGAAAACGAAGAATATACATTCACCCCCTCTGTATGTACCTTTTGGACCTAACAATTGGTATTAGAGCTTGTTGATCGATATACAGATCTGATCCGTTAGATTAGCAAGTTTTGTTGTTGACTTTGGTTGTGCGGAGTCTGGGAGTGCTTTCGGTGTGTAGATCTGATTTGGATTAATTTGTGGTCGTAGTGTTCTCGATTGTTGTGGATTGGTTGATTGATTGGTATTGGTGGATTTTGACTGTTTGGGTTATTGTATTTTGAGACGTTGTATTGCAGAATTTTTGCACATTTGAAAGTATGAGCACTCAGACAGTTAATGGCATCAAGGTTCCTTCCTTCAGCAATGTCATTGAAAACAGCTATAAATTGTGGAAGAAAAAGATCACTCTGTTTATTTCAGTAGTTAACCGGGATTACAAGGGAATTTTACGGAGTGGTCCATTTGTACCAAGAAATGACATTTCTATAACTACAAATTCATACAGTAGAGTTCCTTAAGAGTTTATCCCAAACGATTCGTCTGAATACACTGATAGGGATTTTCTTTGGATGCAAGTCATCGATCAATTTTAATTGAGTCAATGAATTCCAACATGCGTCATCGGATTAAAGATTATGTTAGTTCTAAACACATGTGGGAAACTATTGAAGCTATTGTGGAGGGAACTGAAGACAAGAACATAATGAATTTTCTGATGTCTGAGTACAAGGAGTTTAAATCTCTTTCCGGTAAAGTATCAAACAGTTGCTTGGAAGGTACACCCAACTTCTGGATGAGATGAGGACACTTGGGAAGAAATACTCACAGAAACAGATAAACAGAAAGTTTATTCTTACCTTACCCAATCATTTGAAAAATAAAGTGTCATCCAACAGCAAAGGATTGGATTTCAATACAATGTCATTGGATGAGCTTTATGATAAGGTAAAGACCTATGTAGCTGAGGAAAAGTAAAGAAATGTCAAACATGGGTCTGAGACAGTGAACAACAGGAACAAGACCATAAATGAATCAACATATCCTGTAGCAGAGGAATATATAATTCCTGAAGAAAATGTTGAAGGATCACTGACTTCGGAAGCTTCTACAAGTGGATCAAATATGACTGGAAATGAAGAAGCTACAGATGACTATTATACTTTGAAAGAGCTTGAGAAATTAGAAGATCAAACTATATTTGAGATGGCTTCTAAATGTAGTGCAATTAAATTCAGAAGAAATTCAAAATATAAGGTTAAGTCATCTAGTGGAGACAGTCAAGATCTTGAAGATGAAGAATCTACAGAGTCAGTATCCAGTGAATGCTGCAAGGAACAGTTGATTGAAGGAAGCACACATGAACTGTATGATGGTGAAAAAAGGAATACTCTAACAGTGAAATGGAAGAGTCCACACAAGCAAATGAGAAAGAAGCTTGTCTGAGAAGGAATGAAGATGGACAGAAGAAGCATCAGGATAAAGAATAAGTCATTGATGAAAAGAACTGGAATGGTACAGATGTAAAGGAAGAAAAATGCAATGATCCAACATCAATGGAAATCTCTTCATCACAGGTATCTTCTGAGACCGCTACTAATATATCCTGGCATGATTGCAAATATTGTAATAAGGATAGAAGAGTAGAATTGTTTCAACTTCATGCTAGCGTGATCATCTTTAATGAGGAAATAGATAAAATAAAATCTAAAAATAGATTGATGCTCACTAGACAAGAAGAACTAGGCCTAATTACTGTTGAATTAGATAATCTTAAGAAATGTAATGAATGCTTAGAGAACATGGTCAAAGCCAGTGAGAATTTAGATGCTGTCCGTAGGAGTCAGATAGCTGAGTTAGAATATGAGTTGAAAGATTATCAAGACTTTCCTATTAGTGCAAAAGAAATTATTGACAACCAAATCGGTGGAGCCATAATTGACATTGGATCCAGTGATGTTGGATATAAACATGTGATAGAATTAGAGAGTGTTGATAATGGTAAATCAAACTCTACAGATACATCACAAGCTTCTGAAAAGGTCAATAATTTATTATGCAAAAAGGCCACTCCTGATTCTTTCAATGAAGATGAGGTGCTTGTTGAGGATTATGTCTCTAGTGATGAGGAGTCAACTGTAGAGTCATCTGAGGAGTCAACTTCTAGTGATGAACCTAAAACTCACTTAGATGATAGAGATGTTCACAAGGCTAAAAAGAAGAACAAACGCAATAGAAATGGGAAGTTAGGTGTTAGCAATAAAAATGAAGATCTACTAAAACCAAATTCTTCTAGGAAATTATGCTTTAAATGTAATTCTGCTTCACATCTTGCATATGCATGTACTTTGAGTAAAGTAGACAAAGGTAAAGTTCATAATAAGAATAACATGCCTACCATGCCTAGTTCTCATTCATCATGTCATAAATCTAAATGTATGCCATGTGCTTTTAATACCTTGTCTTCTTATCTTAATTTGATGCATTTTCCATCTACTACTTGTAAGAATAATGATAAGAAAATGAGTCGAAAGCATGATAGGGAAAAGACTGTCAGTCCTCCTACGGTTAGGAAGGAAACTCCTACTTGGAAGCCTAAAGGCATTCCTAAAGCTTCTAAAGAGATGGAGGAGACAGTCGATGAGAAACAAAAGCATATTAAATTTGCATATGATATTATTCATAATGTGAATATCTCTAAGTCCCCTGGACCCAATTTAGTTTGGAAACCAAAGAAAACTTGATCCATAATGTAGACATGGTAAACAAAAGTGAAGCGAACCATGTGGATTTTGAACATTGTATGTTTAATACACAAGAGTTCGAGGATAGAGCCCTGCTATCAGAAGTGGACAAGTGAGCTGGCCCAGTAGTTACCTTTGGAGATGACAACAAAGGAATCACTACGAGATATGGCGTGAAATCAGGAATGTCATCTTTCACTCAATATTTAAATACATATATTTGTTGAATATCTGTTAGAGTTATTTGTTGAGTTTCTACTTTAATAGTTTTATTCATGGACCTTGAAGCAATTCAACTTTATTATTTGCTCCATAAGACACATTGTTAAAGTATTAGCAGCATCACACCTCTGATAATTCATTTCCGTGGTTTGTGATGAGATTAGCAGCATCACACCTCTGATAATCTATTTCAGTGGTTAGTGAAAGAGATGTGTCCTAAGTCCAATCATGTATGATGATTTAGGAATAACTTTTATGTAATTTGTTTTGATTTCATTGATATTAATAAAAGACTTGTTTTAGTTTTATTGCGGGCTTTATCTATTTAAGTATTTTAATAAGATATGTCATAGTTTAGAGTAAAGCTTTTATGGATTATGATGAGATCATAATAATGAGACCTAAAAGATGATAACTCTAAACTTAAATAGTTCCTGGTCGTAGGATTACTAACTAGTAATTAATAATCCGCAAAGATCGGTACATACTATGCTTGCTTCATTATGAAGGATGTTTGTTCTCAAAGACATTTGTGTGGTGACACTATAACTAGTATGTAGGTGCTTATTATAGAATAAGTTCACTGAACATGACTCACACAGCTGAACAACTGATGGAGTTCACTCACGTGTCAGCAATTGTTCGCATAGTGATAGTTGTACAAGTATCCTTAGACTTGAGGTCATCATAGTCATATTGTGTACACTGAACTATGCTTTGGTTTAGTTCTTAGTCTCCAGGGACAATTATAAGGGCTCTACTGGGTATAGGAATTTGTACACGAAGATAGTGAATGATCAATAAAGGATCTACCCCTTCCAGTGAAGGAAGAGAATGTTCAATGCTGATCCACTTTTGCTAGTTCAGGAATCTCTGGCCAGAGTGAATGAAATTAGAAAGGAGTTTCTAATTTACATTAAATAGAACTAAGCATAGTGAATGGGAAAGAAAATGATTAAATAAGATAGGCTTGACACAAGTTCCATGCCTTGTATTTAATCGTGACATTGCAGGGTAGAAGGAATTGATTGTACGGTAACTACTCACTGAATGGGTTCTTGGTATTCTAAGCAGTGAATTCGTATTATCCGGATAGTCGCGATATGCTTAGAAGTATCCCTCACGATGTAGAATAAATATGATTAATTAATTAATCATATTTAATGAATTAGAGAATTTATATAAATAATTATAAAATAGTTTTATTATTATTTATTTCTATTACCGGCTTAATATTGAACATACAGGGTCACACCATAAAAGAGAATGATTTAATGGTGGAGGAATTAATTAATAATGGCTGGTAATTATTTATTTGTGAAATAAATAATTAATTAGCAAATTTAATAATTGATTAAATGAGATTTAATTAATTATAAATTAATTAAGAAAAGTTCTTAATATTATTAATTAAGAATTTAATTTTGGAAATTAAATCAAGTGAGAGAATTATTTCTAAAGTGTTTAGAAAAAGGATTAATAATTAAAAGGTGTTTTAATTATTAGTTAATAGTTTAATAAGAATAAAGGGTTAATAATAATAATATTTTATGAGAAAATTTTCAGCTGAAAATTTTGCCTATAAATATACTATTATAAACCCTTATTTTGCTTCAACCTAAAAAGTTAAGAAAACCCTAATTCTCCCACCCCTTCCTCCTCCATTACATTGATTTCTTGGTGGATATCGGTGGAGTGCTTCACACTTGAGGAGCAGCTGCTAGGGATCTCCGCTCGTCGTTCTTGGATCGCTATTAAAGACCTCCATCTTTCCATTAACGTAAAGCTTCTTAAGGTAAACATACTGAACTACAAATTAAATATTATTTTTTGCATGGATCCTGCGGAGGGTTTCGGTTTTTTTTAAGATTTAAATTTACGTTTTCGTTGCGTTTATGTGCTAAAAACCCTTCGATGACATCAGAGCTACTTGCGAAAAGTTTTTAATTCGTTTATGTGTTTAACTGTATTCGATATATGAGCATGTACGTGATTCGCCATGATTGGATGTTGATATAATATGCTTATATATGTATGGTTTTGAATATATGATATTCATGTGAGTTCTATAATCATAAGATGATTATGTAATTTGTATATATAATGATATATACATGATTTATGTTTGTTCTAATTATGAGAATCATATTAGATACGGATTCTGAATTGGCTGCTGCAGATTTGCTGAAATCTGGGTCTGGTGTCCGATTTACGCAAACGAATACTCTATTCCATAGGTAAACGAGCGTCTGAACAAAACTGATAGATAAAGCTATCAACCACTCGTCTGTAAGGCGTTTGACGTCATTTACTACCTGTAAACAATGATTCTTGTTTTTCTGATTTGATTCTGATTTTTCTTATTTTTGTCATATTTTTTTTATGATTAGATCATGGATAATATGATATGTTAAGATCAGATTATGTGTTTTAACATGCTTTTATGTGTTGTATGAGCATGGTGGATGGTTATGACCTTTCGACCTTAGTGTAATGGTTTTGGTTTTGGTTTTAAATACGACTTGCATGTCGTCAATCTTTATAATCATAAATCTCGAATGTAACTCGAGTTATTCTTGTAAGTTCATTAGATTAGTTTTACTTTCAATCATGTAATGTAATTGAAGACTCAAGAAGGCTATCCAATGGAGGTGATACAAAGAAGAAGACGGGCATACAAGAAGTCTAAACAAAGAAGAAGACTTATGTAATAAGTAGTTGTATTTATTTCCATCACCATATTAGATTGACCTTGATCTTTATCATGAGCTTGATAAAGATCACATAGGATGGGGCCATAACCAAACACATTTACTTTATTGCACTTTACATTTACTTGTTTATTTAATTTTATATATGAGATATATGCCTATGTTTACCATGCGATGATAGATTTAGGTGAACTTAAATCAATATAAGGCGTGCTCTAGAAAATCTAGAATAGGAATCGTTTCTTGCCTTAACAATAATATTATAAATACAATCATGAGATTCTTGTGTTTATGAAACACGTAATTAAATATGAATTTTCAATATTGAGAGAAAGGATGATTCTGTTAAAAGCAGATTTATATTTGTAAGAAAGGGGTATTAAGTGACGCCTCTTGACAATGCTCCCCCGATCTGGGAATCATCTGATTATCGATTATTGATTTGAAATATTTAATTTAAAAGGAAGAATCTCTTTATAATATGATTATGATTATAACATAATATAATCCCTCTAAAATTAAATAATATCAAGTAGTAATTGGCCAATGACACAACGGGCTTGTGTCGGTCAAGGCCTTCCAACATGGTAGAAAGTAGTTCTTATTTTTAAATCATTATCGTTTCGTGCTACAGCCGAGGGCTTTGATTTCGAAATAAGAAATACTTGTCTATTACATAGAGATGTGTACATTGAATTAGAATCTAAAGGTCGTTATGTGTTACAGCCGTGGGCCGTTGGAGACTGATTCAATTGTACGAAATATTGGGTTAGACTTGACTTAGAATATTGAGTTTGTCGTCCTACAGCCGTGACTCAATTATTCAAGAGGCTAAAGTTTTATTAGGGAATAACATAATATGTAATTGACAAGAGTTTTCTGCCTATTGAACATCACATGACGTTTTGTGCTACAGCCGAGGTTGTGTGATGGAATGTAGGATCCCTATTCCCACTAGCATTTTGAATGCTTAATTTTCACTTAGGGGTTGTATAAATTAGATAAACTAGTGGGAGCCACTTATGAATAAAGACCCGATTCATATAGTGTTTTGAAATGAAATTGAATATTTGCTAAGTGTTGTTATGTGTTCATCATTTACAGATTTACTATATACGTTATGTCTTCTGCACTATCACTCCGGAGTATACTAGATGCTCACAAGTTGACTGGTCCTAATTTTGCTGACTGGCTTCGAAACTTGAGAATTGTTCTCAGGTTGAGAAGCTGGAATATGTGCTTGACTCACCTAAGCCTACTGAACCTGCTAGCGATGCACATAATGATGAACATGTTGTGTATCGTAAGTGGATATATGATGCAAATGTTGCTCAATGCATCATGTTAGCTTCCATGAACATTGAGCTACAGAAGCAACATGAGCATATGGATGCTCACACTATCCTTATGCATCTACAAGAGTTGTATGATGTGGCAGGGAGGACAGCTCGATATGAGATATCGAAGGAGTTGTTCGGTTGTAGGATGTCTGAGGGATCATCTGTGAATGACCATGTACTTAAGATGATCAATTTGATTGAACGTCTTGGACAACTTGGTTTTGCCATGGATGGGGAGCTGAGCCAAGACTTGGTCTTGCAATCACTTCCGAGTTTGTTCTCGTAGTTTGTTGTGAACTTTCACATGAATAAGCTAGATGTAAGCCTGACTAAACTCCACAACATGTTGAAGACTGCGGAATCGAATTTTCCCCCTAAGAAGAGTTCTGTTCTTCTAATTGGTGAAGGTTCCAATCTTAAGAAAAGGAAGAAGAACCCTTCCAAGAAGAAGAAAGTAGGTGAGAAAAAGCCGGTTCCACCAAAAGCTGAAGACCCCAAGAGCAAAGTTGTCTGCTTTCACTATAACAAGGTGGGGCACTGGAAGAGGAATGCCAAGGTTTACCTTGAAGAATTGAAGAAGGGTAGTGAGACTACTGGTTCTGATTCAGGTATGTTCATGATTGAATTTAATATGTCACTAAGTCAAATTTCTACTTGGGTATTAGATACCGCCTGTGGTTCTCATATTTGCAATTCGTTGCAGGGACTAAGGAGAAGTAGGACTCTTGAAGAAGAGGAGGTGATTCTACGGATGGGAAATGGAGCAAGAGTTGCTGCTGAAGCTGTAGGATTATTTCATTTACATATGCCTACGGGCAAGACTATTGTTCTAAATAATTGTTATTTTGTTCCCTCGATTGTGAGGAATATTATTTCTATTCCATGTTAGACTTGGATGGATTTTCGTTTGTTATTCAGAATAATAAATGTTCAATTCTTAGAGATAACGTTCTTTATGGAAGTGGTATTTTAAACAATGGTCTGTATGTATGTGACATAGAGCATAATTTACTACAAATTGAACATACTAATAAAAGAAAAAAGGATGATGAAAATCTCACTTTCTTGTGGCACTGCGGACTTGGTCATATTAGTGAAAATAGACTGCGGATATCGCATAAGGAAGGGTTACTTGACCCCTTTGATTTTGAATCATATCCTACATGCGAGTCTTGTCTATTGGGTAAAATGACCAAATCTCCATTTAATGGACATGGAGAGAGGGCTGCAGATATGCTAGGATTGGTACACACAGATGTATGTGGACCAATGTCTACGCAAGCCATGGGTGGATTTTCATACTTCATTGCTTTCATAGATGATCGATCTAGATTCAGATATGTGTATTTGATGAAACACAAGTCTGAAGCCTTTGAAAAGTTCAAAGAATATAAGTATGAAGTGGAGAAACAAACCAAACATAGTATTATAACTCTTCGATCAGATCGAGGTGGTGAATACTTGAATGGAGAGTTTCTAGCTTATCTCAAAGAAAATGGTATAGTCTCCCAGTGGACTCCTCCATATACTCCACAGTTGAATGGGGTATCTGAAAGGAGAAATCAAACTTTGTTAGACATGGTTCGGTCCATTATGAGCTATGTGAATCTTCCAGTATTCCTATGGGGTTATGCATTGGAAACCTCAGCATATTTACTGAATAAGGTGCCTTCCAAATCTGTTCCTCAAACTCCATATGAGATATGGAAAGAAAGGAAACCGAGTCTTAAACACGTTAAGATTTGGGGATGTCCAGCTTATGTCAAGAAAGTTGACCCAGATAAGCTGGAATCTTGATCCGTAAAATGTAATCTTGTGGGATATCCTAAAGAGACTTTAGGGTATTACTGTTACACCGATCATCGGGTGTTTGTCTCCAGACATGCTACCTTCTTGGAAAAGCAGTTTATCCTTGAAGGAAACAGTGGGAGCAAAATTGAACTTGATGAAGTTCAAGAAGCACAAACTACTAAGGATCAAGTGGAAACACCTGTTCAGACTGAACAACCTTCTGTGGAATAGCCCATTCATAGGTCAGGGAGAGTGTGTCGCCAACCTGAGAGGCATTATGGCCTTGTCATTGAGAATGACAATGAGTTGTCAATCATTGATGATGACGACCATATGACCTATAATGAGGCTATGAGTAGTGTTGACTTAGAGAAATGGCATAGTGCCATGAAATACGAAATGGAATCTATCTATACCAACCAAGTATGGACTCTGGTTGAGGCGCCTGAAGGTGTTAAGCCTATTGGGTGCAAGTGGATATACAAAAGAAAGATTGGAGCAGATGGCCAGGTGGAGACCTATAAAGCCAGGCTCATGGCAAAAGGATTTAGACAAAGGCAAGGGATTGACTTTGATGAAACTTTTTTGCATGTAGCTCTGTTAAAATCAATCCAGATTTTGCTTGCGATTGCTCCTTACTACGACTATGAGATCTGGCAAATGGACGTGAAAATGACCTTTCTCAATGGGAAACTTGAAGAGGAAGTGTATATGACACAGCCAGAGGGTTTTCTTTCAAAGGGAAATGAACACCTAGTGTGTAAGCTGCTGCGAACCATATATGGTTTAAAGCAAGCTTCTCGTAGATGGAACATCCGTTTTGATGAGACAATCAAAAAGTTTGGTTTTATCAAAAACATAGATGAACCATGTGTCTACAAAAGGGTTAGTGGGAGCGCGGTAACATTTCTTGTATTGTATGTGGATGACATACTTCTTATAGGAAATTTTTTGCGACACTTTCATCAGATTAGGGAGATTGTTGAAAGAGGAGATGTCAACGTCAAGAGAGTTGACACACATAATAACACAGCAGACCCTTTAACAAAGCCACTTTCTCAAAGTCACTTTGATCGTCGTAAAGACAAGATGGGTATTAGATACCAGAGTGATTGGCTTTAGTAAAAGTGGGAGATTGAAAGAGATGTGTCCTAAGTCCAATCATGTATGATGATTTAGGAATAACTTTTATATAATCTGTTTTGATTTCATTGATATTAATAAAAGAATTGTTTTGGTTTTATTGCGGGCTTTATCTATTTAAGTGTTTAAATAAGATATACCATAGTTTAGAGTAAAGCTTTTATGGATTATGATGAGATCATAATAATGAGACCTAAAAGATGATAACTCTGAACTTAAATATTTCCTGGTCGTAGGATTACTAACTGGTAATTGGTAATCCGCAAAGATCGGTACATACTATGCTTGCTTCATTATGAAGGATGTCTGTTCTAATAGACATTTGTGTGGTGACACTATAGCTAGTATGTAGGTGCTTATTATAGAATAAGTTCACTGAACATGACTCACACAGCTGAACAACTGATGGAGTTCACTCACGTGTCAGTAGTTGTTCACATAGTGATAGTTGTACAAGTATCCTTAGACTTGAGGTCATCATAGTCATCTTGTATACACTGAACTATGCTTTGGTTTAGTTCTTAGTCTCCAGGGACAATTATAAGGGCTCTACTGGGTATAGGAATTTGTACACGAAGATAGTGAATGATCAATAAAGGATCTACCCCTTCCAGTGAAGGAAGAGAATGTTCAATGCTGATCCACTTATGCTAGTTCAGGAATCTCTGGCCGGAGTGAATGAAATTAGAAAGGAGTTTCTAATTTACATTAAATAGAACTAAGCATAGTGAATGGGAAAGCAAATGATTAAATAAGATAGGCTTGACACAAGTTCCGTGCCTTGTATTTAATCGTGACATTGCAGGGTGGAAGGAATTGGTTGTACGGTAACTACTCACTGAATGGGTTCTTGGTATTCTAAGCAGTGAATTCGTATTATCCGGATAGTCGCGATATGTTGAGAAGTATCCCTCACGATGTAGAATAAATATGATTAATTAATTAATCATATTTAATGAATTAGAGAATTTATATAAATAATTATAAAATAGTTTTATTATTATTTATTTCTACTACCGGCTTAATATTGAACCTACAGGGTCACACCATAAAAGAGAATGATTTAATGGTGGAGGAATTAATTAATAATGGCTGGTAATTATTTATTTATGAAATAAATAATTAATTAGAGAATTTAATAATTGATTAAATGAGATTTAATTAATTATAAATTAATTAAGAAAAGTTCTTAATATTATTAGTTAAGAATTTAATTTTGGAAATTAAATCAAGTGAGAGAATAATTTCTAAAGTGTTTAGAAAAATGATTAATAATTAAAAGGTGTTTTAATTATTAGTTAATAGGTTAATAAGAATAAAGGGTTAATAATAATAATATTTTATGGGAAAATTTTCAGCTGAAAATTTTGCCTATAAATATACTATTATAAACCCTTATTTTGCTTCAACCTAAAAAGTTAAGAAAACCCTAATTCTCCCACCCCTTCCTCCTCCAATACATTGATCTCTTGGTGGATACCGGTGGAGTTCTTCACACTTGAGGAGCAGCTGCTAGGGATCTCCGCTCGTCGTTCTTGGATCGCTATTAAAGACCTCCATCTTTCCATTAACGTAAAGCTTCTTAAGGTAAACATACTGAACTACGAATTAAATATTATTTTCGCATGGATCCTGCGGATGGTTTCGTTTTTTTTTAAGATTTAAATTTACGTTTTCGTTGCATTTATGTGCTAAAAACCCTTCAGTTAGTGATGAGATTAGCAGCATTACACCTCTGATAATTTATTTCAGTGGTTTGTGATGAGATTAGTAGCATTACACTATTGAGAATCTTTTTCAGTGGTTAGTGATGAGTTTTGTAGCACCATGAACTCTTGATAATTCATATCATTGGTTAAAGGTGATATATGTAGCATCATAAATCTTGATATTTCGTATCATTAGTTAGTGGTGATATATGTAACATCATAAACTTTTGATGAGTCATATCATTAGTTGGTGGTGATATTTTTAGCACTATAAACTTCTGATAAATCTAGTAACAATTCTTGTTTATAGTTTTATCACTAGTTAATGGTGAGTTGTGTAGCACTACATACTTGAATAAATTTGTTGACAAATTTTGTTAATATTTTTATCACAAGATAGTGGTGAGATTTTGATAATATTGAGATCTTTTAAATTGCCTTTTCTGAAAAACTCACCAAGATCAAAATCATGTGTGTAGCATAATTGGACATAATTCAATTTCCATGAAGTCTAACAATTAATGAGTTCTTTGTTGAATATCATAATTAGTAGTAGACTTACTGGATAGTGAATCATGTTTGATTATGAGATTCTATTTCTGTAATTATTAACATTTAATGACAGCAAGCTCCCAAGCAATAAGAAGGAAGACAGCTTAGACAATTTAGATGTTTAAGATCTTTCTGATACCCTGAACGGTAGTGGATTGCAATGTGATTAAAATATCAACGCTATGCAGTAAAATCAGTCAGCTTCTCTATATATCTCTATCTCTCTTTCTTTCTCTTTCTTTTTATCTCCCTATCTTTCTTTCTCTCTATCGGTGAAACGAATTATACTGAAAAGTTGGTCAAATTCTAAAAGGAAGAAACCGAAGTGTGAAGTGAGGCCCTCATGATAATTATGTCATACAAGGAATGTAGGGTGCTAATTGATATTTTCAAAGAAGTGATATTATTAGGAATTGGAAAGTTGGCCAGGAGATTTCTAGTGCTCTCTTCTGCTGATTCCGAGGACGAAATCCTTATAAGGGGGGGGGGGGGTAGATTGTGATATCCAATAATTTTAGGAATTTATATCATTAATATCTGGATGTTTTTATGTGATTGTTTCAAATTGGGAGGGAATAAAGTTATGGATATTTTATTACTCTTTGATGAATTCGTGTTTTTAAATGATTAATGTGTTAATTGATAATTGTGATATCGATTCCTGTCATTGATGTGAGAGTATTTAATTATTTTTACTATTTTCAAAATATACTTGGTTTTATCTAGATTCTCCCTTGTAGCAGGTGAATTGTGAAAATATTCGAAAATAGTATATAACGACTATTTTGTTACGTGTTAAATGAATAATATTATATGAGTTATTTGAATTTTATGATATTTATGTAAATTGGTGAATAAATATTTAAAAATAAATTATTCCAGTTTGACGAGTTAGTATAAGGTTTGAAGTGTGATCAGTGATTATACAAAGAAATTTTAAATAAAGGAGTAAATAGAAAAATTGGTGAGTATGATATTTATTAGTTGAGAGATGTGATTATGTGTTATTTGATTCATATGTGAGTGACGTTGTGGCTAGAGTATTTTTTTAAAATATTTTAATGATTTATCGTGTGAAAATGGGGTTTAATGGACCTTTAAATATTTTTATTAAATCATAGATATATGATTAAATCGTGAAACTTATTTTATTATCTCTAGAATACCCTTAGAAATATTTTAAAAATAATAGTTGGATTTATTTTGAGGTTGGAGTATTTTAAAATGATTTTATGAGCATTATTTCTATTTTTTAAGCAGTACCTTGTGAAATTCGTATAAAATAAACCGTTCGCTCAAAAATTATTTAAAAATATGGGGACGAAGATAATTTTGTGCTCAATATTTTAAAAATGAGTTTCATTTAATTCTCACTCTTTATAATATAGCGAAATAATATTTAAATTTGTTTTTATGTATTCTAGTATAAAAAAAGTGATAAATAGAAAGAAGGAAAATGACAGTTTTGCCCCTGGGCTTATTTCTCTCAAACCCAGCAGAGCTCCCCTGTTTCTTCTTCATTATCGATCTTTCTCTCCATCACTCTGATCTCTTCCTCTCTCCCTTCTCCAATCTCTTCATTTTTTGGCTAAATCTCCGTTTTGATACCGAATTTATGCTCCTGTTGTCTCCTGACTGATGCTCGGGATATGTATACGTGTATTTTGTTGATTTCGTTCAAAACCCAATTCGGGTAAGTTAGAAAATTCAAATCTTTGATTCGGTTTTGATGAAATTGTGTTGAGTTCTTGCTTGGATTTGAATATGTACATGATTTAAAGCTTTAATTGGAGTTAAGCGTGATTGGAGACCTATCAGTGCACCTCCGTTCGACTCCACCGCTGGTGATGAACTCCGGTGAGCCGGCGGAGTGGACTATAATGCTCGTTGAGTCCGAAAATAACAATTAAAATTCGTTTTAATTCAAAATTTGATATGTAAGTGTGTTCCTAAATTTTTCAGATTTTTATGATTTAAATTTTAATTTTTGGTTCAAATTTGATATAAATTGATGTATGATTATTTGGTTGTGAAATTACTTGCTACGGATGTTGATGCGTGCTAAAGTTATAAAATTTATGATTTGTATAAACTCGATTTATTGAATTTTATTTCGAGTCTTAGAAATTTTAGTTGTTTATGTATAAAAATTGGTTATAGTAGTTGAGCATAAATTTTGAGAATTCGATAATGGCTGGTTGTGATGTTGTTAATTAGTGATACTAAATTACTAATGGTGTATGTATATATGTGTTGGTTTTGGTTAGCATTCGGAAATAGATTAGTTGATTGAGGTTTTAATCCGAAAATTTAATGTGTAATTTATCGTAGATGATTGGTTAAGGTATTAACAAACGAGTCATGGCAAATTTTCTGTAGAATTATAAGTGTAAAAGAGAGTCTAATGTACCATTGAAATTGTAATATGAACTATTAATGGTTTGCATGCTAAGTGTTTGATTATTTGCTTAATAGAGATTATGGGTTTAATTAATTATTAAGAATTGATTAAAGTTGTTAATAAAGTTTAAGTGCACAAAATTCAGCATTTTTCAGGAAACTGTCCTGTTTTGGATGACCGTTTTGAGACGTTTTGAGACCTAATTTCTTGATGGTTAAAACATAATTATTGTAGGTTTATGTTTGAATTCTATGTCTGCAAAATTTTGTTACTATCAGACTTGTACAAGTTGAGATAAAATTTATTTAGTGCAAGGTGCGCAGCATTTCTGGACAGGGTCTGTTGGCCATATTGACGACTATGTTCAGGAGCTCTAAACACATTATTTTCATTTCAAATTTTTATGGTAGCTAGGTATGTGAGTCGTCTAAGTCTCCACCAAATTTCAACTAAACAGACCTGTTTTCCAAATTAATAAAAATCGTAGAGTGGGGAAATAATATTTATTGCATTTGGTATAAAATTAGAGGATCATTGTTGGCTCCAAATTATTTGATTTGAACTAAATTATTTATGTGTGGTGTGATTATAATATGATTATCTGTATATGTGGAAAATGTGGTGAAAGTTTAAGTAAATAATATTTCGGATTTATTGGTGTAATTAGAGTTTGAGTTTGAATTATTAATTGTTAATTAGTTTATATTTAATGAAGAATGAGATAATTTAGTTATAATGTGAAATTATATGGAAGTGTACATGTGTAAAGGTGGAGTCTAAATTTTAATGAGAATTTAATAAGGAATGGATTAAGGAATTAGAAATGGCAGTCATGTTTATGTATGCTTGGGTTTTAAATAAAGTCGTAAGTGCTAAATGTCTGCTAGTTGAGCTAGTACGTAAGCCAATGTGTTAAGTGATAATATATATAGTCCAAAGATTGTTTATACTCACTTGTACTCCCTATATTTGATCATAAATACTTAATTATTTATTTTTATTGATCCTGTATATGAACATGAATACTTGAGAATGAATTAGGATATTTGTTTACTTGCATTTATATGATTAAATGTGGGTGTATAATGCTATATGGTTAAATGCTATTAAAGACTAAATTAGGTGCACTTATTTGTCGGGTGATTATATGTGGGCCTTTACTTGATAAGTTGTTAATATAATATGATTAAGATGAAGTGATTTAATAATATTTCTGAAAGATTTTCGTATGTGTTTACTGCAAGTCAAGACAGATTTTCGTATGTGTTTACTGCAAGTCAAAACAGATTTTCTTAATGTGGGTGTATAATGCTATATGGTTAAATGCTATTAAACAATAAATTAGGTGCACTTATTTGTCGGGTGATTATATGTGGGCCTTTACTTGATAAGTTGTTAATATAATATGATTAAGATGAAGTGATTTAATAATATTTCTGAAAGATTTTCGTATGTGTTTACTGCAAGTCAAGACAGATTTTCGTATGTGTTTACTGCAAGTCAAAACAGATTTTCTTATATGTTTACTGTTAGTCAAGGCAGATTTTCTTATATGTTTACTGCAAGTCAAGGCAAATTTTTGTATGTGTTTACTGCAAGTCAAGGCAGATTTTCTTATATGTTTACTACAAGTCAAGGCATATTTTCTTATGTGTTTACTGCAAGTCAAGGCATAATTTCCCACATGTTCACAGCAAGTCAAGGCTGATATTTTACTATATATTAGGTTGATTGAGATTGAAAACAGGTGGATTGTCCGATAAATAGAGGAAATGCTGCCGAATTTTTGGTAGATTTCCTATCCATTTATTGGATATGAATAAGTTTTTATGTAAATAGATCGTTAGTGTTCGTATCATTGAAACATGCCTACGTGTTATGTGTTTATATGCTATGTGAATTACATGCGTATGTGAGCCAGAATTCTCGTGTTTGACTTTTTTCCTTATGTATGGGCTATCGTATGGGTAGATGATAAGGTTTTGACGCGTAGCTCGTCGAGTAATTATCGTTTAAATGATTAAAATAGTATCTTTTAATTATAGACGCAGATCATTCGAGTTGATCAACAAGACGTAGGGCAAAGAATGAAATGGAATGGTATTGCATATCAGCCTTGTAACAACTGCATGAGCAGCAGATCAGAGATTTAGGGAAGTAAAAGACGGTGATGCCTTGAGATGCCAGACTGAGATAATTACGTTTCTACGAGTGCGACTAACTGCTAAAAACCCAAAGGCAAGTATCCCTATCATCACTTACTGTTAAAGTGATATTTATTTTGAATCCCATTCTACAAGTATTGATTTCCCTATTCTCAGTTTAGAATCGATAAAGGTTTTACGTATCGCTGAATTAAATGCTTATTATGCAATTACTCTCTGCTATTCTATGTTCAGAATAGTTAAATGTTTTTACTTATCAAATTACTGGATTTATAAATGTTTTGGATTTTGAGAAAAGTGATCTGGTTGTTAGTATTCCTACCCAAGTGAATGGGGGAATAAAATTATTTAGGATGTCGATTGAGTCGGCTCCTTTTCAATAAAAAGGTTTTAAGATTGGAATGGTTACTGGTTATAGCATAGGTGATCGAGATATCTGTTCAGATGTAATATTTTTCAAGGAGAATATATGCCTTTTCTGGCGCCCTAGAAGTTGCAGTCAATAAAGTAGGGATCATCAAAACACCAAACCATCTAATGTAAAGAAGATTTTCGATGCTGGTTATCCAGTTACAGAAGCGGAACATACTACAGCCCCAGGTGGCGAAGAGCCGACATCGAGGTGCCAAACCTTCCCGTCGATGTGAGCTCTTGGGGATGATCAGCCTGTTATCCCTAGAGTAAATTTTATCCGTTGAGCGACGTCCCTTCCACTCGGCACCGTCGGATCACTAAGGCCGACTTTCGGCCTATTTGGTCAAATACCTAGCGACAAACTCCCATGTTCCTTTCATTACAGTATTTCTGAACAAGTTCCTGGATAATCTTAGTGAGGATATTGATGCTAGTGAGGATATAGGTACCGTATGTATCACACCCCAACTTTAACAAAAGAAAACTATACGAATAAATACATTAGTTAACAAATGGAAATATATAAACCAAAACCAAGATCTTACAGTTTAGGGTTTGGAACAGCCCAATACTATTAACTATTACAACCTGATTTCAATATCGAGTCCTCATATAAAATGATCACTAATCTACCTGAGCTCAAACATACGAATCGGCATCACAAGTCTTACGCGCGGTCTGCTTGAATCTAACAATATCTGCTAGCTGAAATGTCAGGGTGAAAGCAAGTAGTGAGCCAAATGCTCAACAAGTGCTATAATATACATAAACAAAATAAAATAACAATGGAAATGAAAGATTCAACCATACAGTGACAAGAGATAAACTTTCAGGGTGATGGCATCTTTTATTTGTAACAAAACAATTAGAAACCATTTCTTTATCAAAACCATTTTATGACGCTACGGATTATAGCCGGTGATCAGCCGCGAAGTAATCCCGAACCTCGCTGGGTTCTAAAAAATTAATGGGATCCCTAGGCAACCTTTAAGCCTATAATTTAAAAGCGGAAATGACTTGCGTCTCAGTCCAGATCTACCATATAAAGAAAACATTTGTCCCCCTTTGGGACTGAAAATCCACTTTTAACTTTTTATTTTAAAAACCGATGCCAAGAGACGGTAAATTTCTTAAACAGTGAACGTCTTTATCAAGGCTTCTAGATCAACTTCAAAGCACATGGAATAGGTTCAATAAACTTTAAGGCCATGATCAATTAGACTGATAACTTATCGAATGGAATTGCAAATTTTCTATTCACAAGGGATTTGGTATTGCGGTTTAACAGGGTTATTGGATAGTATAAAGGAACTAAGTCAAAATAGGTTCAATGTAGTGGTTCCTGATAAGACATATGTATTTAAAATATAAAGAAAGTAAACATCAGTTTAAAGTATAATAGAGTATCATGGTTTAGGGGTAAGAATAGAGTTATTAAGCAATCATGAACAACTTTAAGGAATAACTGACTTTTAGGTGTCAAGATAAGGTTATTGAATACAACTTATACAGGGTTAAGCATCATAATTATTTTGGTATACTAGCATGGTATGACTTTTGAATTACTTGCATAACAATCTCCAAGTAAAGTTAAACTACTTGCAATAGATACTTGAGGGTTCATGGCATTTGCATGCAATACGAAAGATAGATTTGAAATCATTTGGGTCATGTATACATGTACATCAAGGTGAATTAGAATACTCGCATCATATATAAAAGCTAGGTTAACACGCACTTGCAGTATAAACACAAAAAGATAGGTTAAAACACTTGCTTTGAGAAAGGCTTGGCTTGACTGGAAGGTGGGAGCAACTGGGAGCTCTACTCGACTTTAATGGCAATTTTACCCTCGTCTCGAGAGCCTACACAAAATAATAATACCCTCATTATAATATATTGTCACCAACTCAACCTATTTATAAACCGAAAGTAAGCACATTGGCACTTATATACACATACATGCTTACAATTATCTTATAAGCATACTAGATAATATAGACACATATGATCACATGACACAATTAAATATATAATAATACATCAACACACTATACTGCATTACTAATCTTGGATGATCTCACTCCACTTACTCAAGTCGCTTAGTTATGCTAAACTAGTCAAAACTCCTAATATTGACCTCGAAACTCGAAGTGCCTTTTCTAAACCATCAAGTTCCTATTGACCCTGACCTAGGCCCTAAACTCTACTGACCTTATACTATCTTACAACTATGATGGTCAACCTAGGACTCACTCATAAGTGCTTTAAAACTAAATGTTAAGTGAATGTGTTTATTATAGTGATTTCAGGATGACACCAATGGGTTTATGAGAACAATTGACACCCTTAATCCTCAAGTTTACCTCCCAAACTTCTACACTAGACTCTTCTGATCATAAGATAACTCCCAAACTTGGTGTGACTCAAAGGCCTAGCCTGGGCCTACCTAGGCCTAAGCTTAAAGTCCAATGTTCATCTGTTTTCTGGACATAATAGTGTCCTGATTTGCACTAACTTTTGACACATTATCCTAACTAAATTACTATGAACTATGGCTGGAAAAACACCCCAGACACTCCCTCTAACTAGGGCCAACCAAGGACTAGTGAGGGCCTACCCATGACTGGTCAAAACTCCCCATTTCTAGGTTGCTGTAAAACTGTCCCTTGCTGGACAGATTTAGTGTTTTCACTCATGCACCTAACCAAACAACCTACAAACCTCTAACAAACACCTAAAATCTGAAGTATACCCCTAGTACTTGCTTCTGGTGACTTGGGCCTCAAAGTACATTACAATGACAAGGTCAAATCTCACTCTAAACCTCATGGGACCAAACTGAAATTCTGCAGAATCTAATGTACCCCTTTCCACCATGTTTCCTACTTGACAAACCAAACCAAAGATCAATCAAAACCAACCCAAACTTCAACCATGTAAACCTACTGAACTAACACTCCCACACATAATATTGGCTTAGTGGAGATCATCTTTACCTAGAGTGCAATATAGCAAAACAAGAGTCAAAATAATATACTAATTACAAGTCATCTCAATTTCGAAAATAACAATTTAAATCCTCCATATATATATGAATCAAAAACACATAACAAGGAGCACATATTATAATTAATATTCTAACTTAACTGAAATTAGAGATTATTAACAAAAATAAATCCAAATAATCAAGAACTTTCGAAAATCATGAGTTGAACCTATGCATGCATGCTTTCGAACTTACAAGCCAAAAATAATATGGTTTCCATATAAATTTTATCATAGAATCAACATTCAAGCCTATCATTAACCATAACTAATGTGATCACTTAGCATGCAAAGAGTTTTATCAAGTTTTTAGTTCCAAAACCAAGCTATTATCACATAAACACACAAAAATCAACAACGCAAAAAGAACACCATCCATTCGGCTCCTAACAAGTCATGGCCGGATGGATTAGGATGAAAACAATATTTGCATGAGTGTGACACGCTCATGTCTAGCCATTCTCAACCCTATGATAATATATCTCATGGTGAAAGCCTTAGATTCACAAGAATCAAGGGTGTTCACTTTGAGTTTAACAAAACACTACCATGTAAGATCAAAACATAGATTTTTCTCTCTAAATTCTTTGGATTATTAAAGAGCAAGATATGGGAAGTAAGATTACTTAAATGGAAGATGGATGTTTGAATGAAAAATGAAGAAAAAAGGGGGGTGGGAGGCTTCGGCCGAGAGAGAGAGAAGACAGAGAGAGGGAGAGGGAGAAGATAGGTGAAGGTGGAGTGGAGTGAAGTGAGTGTGATGATGACAACTTGTACTTGATTTTTATGGTTTTGATTTGACTAGAAAGTGAGTGGAAGTGAGAATTGACAAGAGTAACCCTCAAGCAAGCTTGTGTCATTTTGCATGCAAGGATTAGGTAGTAATTTGGCTAGTAAAGTAGTAGTTAGTGGGGTTAGAATTTCCAAGTTTGTCCTAACTTGTGTTTGGGAGCAAAATGCATGCATGGGCAACTAAGTAAATTGCAAATTAAAAATCAACTAATTTATATAAAATAATTGCTATAAAAATAAATACACTTCCATAAATCACAAAATAAATATTATAAAATAGTTTATGATTTTAGAAATTTAATGATATAGAATTTGAAAATTGTTGTTAAAAGATTTTAAAAATCATTTTTTCACATAGAATGAAATACTTTTGATTATCATTTAAAAATACTAAATAATAAGATTTTCCTTTCAATTTTTTTATATAAACTAATACATTAAACACTTAATTTATAGGTACTCAACATATAGATCATCCACATTTATAATTCAACATAATTTAAATCTAAATTATAAATACACAATTATATATAGATAAGTTTTAGAAATACCGGTCGTAACATCCTCTCCCCCTTAAAGGATTCTGTCCTCAGAATCTAGGAGAATAAGTGAGGATACCGGCTACGCATATCCGACTCTAGTTCCCACGTTGACTCTTCAACCTTGGGATTCCTCCAAAGTACTCTTACCAACTTGACGAGCTTATTTCTAAGACTCTTCTCTTGCCAGTCGAGTATTTTGACAGGTTGCTCCACAAATGACAGGTTTGTCTGAATCTCTATAGGTTCATATTCTATCACATTGTTGGCATCAGGATTATACTTCTTAAGCAATGACACATGAAACACATTATGCACATGCTGATACTGAGGTGGCAAAGCTAATTCATAGGCCACCTTCCCTACTTGACTCAAAATTTCAAAAGGACCAATATATCTAGGTGCTAACTTCCCTTTCTTGCCAAATCTAGACAATCCTTTCCTCGGTGATACCTTCAATAATACGGCTTCACCTACTTGGAATCTGATGTCCTTACGAGCAGGGTCTGAATACTTTATTTTCCTATCTTGAGCAGCAAGTAATCTCTTCTGAATCAATTTGACAGTCTCATGCCTTTGTTGCACCAATTCCGGGCCTAGAATATTTCCTTCCCCCACTTCATCCCAACTGGTTGGTGATCTGCACTTCTATCCGTATAAGGCTTTGTATGGTGGCATGCCAATACTGGAGTGATAGCTGTTGTTATAGGAGAACTCTACCAATGGCAAGTGGTCGTCCCAACTTCCTGCAAAATTAATCATACAACTACGCAACATGTCTTCAATTATTTGAATTATCCTTTCGCTTTGACCATCAGTCTGCGGATGATACGCCGTACTCATGTTTAACTTTGTGCCAAGACTTTCTTGAAATTACTTCCAGAATCTCGAGTTAAATCGTGGATCTCTATCCGAAACTACGATATAGGTACGCCATGCCGTAATACGATTTCACGCACATACAGATAGACCAATCTGTCCAATGAAGACCTTTTATTAATTGGAAGAAAATGTGCCGACTTCGTAAGGCGATCAACTATAACCCATATAGCGTCATGTCCGGATTTTGTTCGTGGTAATCCTACTATATAGTCCATGGCAATGTTTTCCCACTTCCTTTCTGGAATCTTTAAGGGCTGAATTAATCCACTTGGTCTTTGATGTTATGCCTTCACTTTTTGACAAGTATAGCACTTCGCAACCCATTCTGCTACTTCTCGCTTCATATTTGGCCACCAAAAGTTCTGCTTCAAGTCCTGGTACATCTTGGTGCTTCCCGGATGAATTGAAAATCTAGAATTGTGAGTTTTTCGCAATATCTCATTCTTCAATTCAGTCACATGAGGAATCCAAATTCTTGAGGAAAACCTTAGTATACCTTGTTCATCCCTTTGAGTACAAATCTCTTCTCCGGTCATTTGATTATTCTCCTGTTTCATCACTTCTTCCTGACATTTCTTTATCTTTTCTAACAATATTGGCTGAAAAGTCATAGTATGACAAATCTCTTCAACTTTTCCGCAAACACAAAATTCTAATTCAAATCTCTTAATTTCTTCAGATAATTCCTTTGGTATTGCTACCATATTCAACCTCTCTTTCCTACTCAAAGCATCAGCTACCACGTTCGCCTTTCCCGGATGATAATTTATCAAGCAATCATAGTTCTTAATTAACTCCAACCATCTCTTTTGCCTCATGTTGAGCTCCTTCTGAGTGAAAATATACTTTAAACTCTTGTGATCCGTGTAGATCTCACACCTTTCTCCGTAAAGGTAATGTCTCCAAATCTTAAGTACAAATACTATAGCTGCTAATTCCAAGTCATGTGTAGGATACTTCAATTCATGTGGTTTCAGCTATCTTGATGCATACGCAATCACCTTATTGTGTTGCATTAGCACACAACCCAGACCTTTATGTGAGGCATCACTAAAAATCACAAAGTCTCCTTGATTGTCTGGTAATACTAACACGGGGGCAATAACCAACCTCTGCTTCAATTCTTGAAAACTATCTTCATATTCTGCATTCCATTCAAATTTCTGATTCTTCCTAGTCAACTTAGTCAATGGCATGGCGATTTTTGAGAAATCTTTAACAAATCTTCTATAGTATCCCGCCAATCCTAGAAAACTTCGCACTTCCGTAGGTGTCTTTGGTCTCTCCCAACTCATAATTGCCTCAATCTTTGCCGGATCCACTTTGACTCCTTCACTTCCAATAATATGTCCCAAAAATTGAACTTTCTTTAACCAGAACTCACATTTAGAAAACTTGGCATACAACTTCTCTTATCGGAGTATCTCCAATGCTATCCATAGATGCTGCATATGTTTTTCTTCTGACATTGAATATATAAGAATATCAACAATGAATACCACTACAAACTTGTCCAAATACTTTTTAAATACCTGGTTCATCAAATCCATAAATGCTGCAGGGGAATTAGTCAACCCAAAAGGCATCACCAAGAATTTATAATGTCCGTATCTTATCCTGAATGTTGTCTTCGGGATGTCGTCTACTTTGATCTTCAATTGATGGTATCCTGATCTTAAATCAATCTTGGAAAAACACTTATCTCCTTTCAGTTGATCAAATAAATCATCTATCCTTGGTAGCGGGTAACGGTTCTTAATCGTCATCTTATTCAACTCCCGATAGTCTATGCATAACCTCATGCTTCCATCCTTCTTTTTTATAAATAAAACAGGTGCTCCCCATGGCGACGTACTTGGCCGTAACACTCCTTTGTCTAACAATTCTTGCAGCTGGTTCGCCAACTCTTTCATTTATGCTGGT
This sequence comes from Apium graveolens, assembly GCF_009905375.1. Taxonomy (NCBI): domain Eukaryota; kingdom Viridiplantae; phylum Streptophyta; class Magnoliopsida; order Apiales; family Apiaceae; genus Apium; species Apium graveolens. The sequence goes on along the minus strand of NC_133655.1, from coordinate 43,356,546 downwards.
TCCATTCTATAAGGTGCGTTCGAAACTGGTTCCGTGCCTGGAGCAAGGTTGATCTCAAACTCAATTTGTCGATCGGGCGGTAAACCTGGTAGTTCATCTAGAAACATATCTGGAAATTCGTTGACTACAGGAATATCTTCCATGCTGAGGCTCTCTCTTTCTGAATCTACAAAATAGGCTAGGAACGATTTGCAACCTTTCCTAAGCAATTTCTTAGCCTGGACGATTATAAAAAACAATCGCTCTTGCCTCTGACCCTTAAATATTACTTTCACTCCATTCTCCGTCTTTAAATACACATTCTTAGATTTATAATTTATCTGAGCATTATTCTCTCCTAACCAATCCATGCCTAAGATTATATCAAACTCCCCTAACTTGAAAAGTATCAAGTCTGCTGAAAATTTATGCCCCGAAATATCTATCTCACACTTAGGACATAATTGACTCACAGGAATCTTCTCTTGGTTCGCAATTACCACATCTATTACCTCGTTCAAGGTCATTTTATCACATTTAAGTTTATCAACAAAAGTTTCTGATATAAAAGATGTAGTAGCTCCAGAATCAATCAATACTTAGCTTCAATATTATTCATTAAAAGTTTACCTGCTATCACCTCAAAATTCTGAACAACGTCCTTCATCTTTAAATCAAATGTCCTTGCTATTACTTGTGGAGTTGTTGTTGTAGATGGTGGAGGTAATTCCAATACCTCAGCTGGCACGTGTGCACTAGTACTTGCCACATTCATCAAAGCCTTGACTGGTCCAGTTGACTTGCATTCCCTAGCTATATGTCCAGCCTTTCCACACTTATAGCATGTAAATCCCGGCTTCGATACCTTACACTCATTAGCCAAGTGTCCCTTCTGGTTGCATCTATAACATGACATGTTCAGCTTATTATACACTCATGGGTGTCTTTTTCCACAGTTCCTGCACTCTGGTCTCTGAAATCTATTTTCTTCAACTTGTCCTTGGCTTGAATGGTGGTTCCCCTTAGGATCTTGTCTCTTATTCAAATTTCTCTTCTTCTGAAAATTTCCACCTTTGTGGAATCCAATTTTTTTCACACTCCTTTCTTTTGAGCTTCCGGCTTCCGACTTCTCTTCATAAAATGAAACCTTTCTCTTCATGTTATCCTTTTATTTCCTTGACTGCATCCCATTACTCTCAATCAGAGCAGCTTTCTGTACTACTCAAGCATAAGTATCAAGCTCAAACATGGCCACTCTATCTCTGATCCAAGGCTCTAATCCTTGTTGGAACCTCTTTGCATTTTCCTCCTCAGTGTTCATATACTTCATCACAAACCTTGACAGCTCCGTAAACTTCTTCTCATACTCCAATACAGACATACTTCCTTGCTTCAATTCAAGAAATTTAAGCTCCATCTGATTTTGCATGTATTAGGGTAATAATTTTCCAGAAATAACTTCTTAAACCTTTCCCAAGAAACCGGCTGATTTGCCTCCATAGCTTTCACTGAATACCACCGATAGATGACTTCACCTTTCATAAAATAACATATGGCGTCTTCTGATCTTCTCCTAGCTGGACCAATTCAAAAGATCTTTCCATTTCCTTAATCCATGTGTTAGCTATTACTGGATCAGTGGTATCATGAAATGCAGGTGGATTCACATTCTGAAAAGCTTTGAAAGTGATAACTTGTCGAGGTGGTACTGGTGGATCAGGTGGTTGGTGTGGTTCATGGTTTTCTTGGTTTTCAAATTATTGTTGAAGAGTTCTTTGTTGTGGAGCTATAGCATTTGTTTGTTGTTGTAAGGTTTCCAACAATCGAAGAATATTAGGATCTGTGGTAGAAGTTGTTGTAGGGTTCTTCTTTTTAGGTGGCATGATCTTGAAATGAAAGTTATATCAATACAGGTATGAACAATGCAGATAATTCAAGGTTAGGGTGTCACAAGTCATTATATTCACATATACGATCGGGTTTTAAATTAAACAATAAGGGTGATGCATATAAGGCGTAAGAATAATTGAAAGCAAATAGAACGATAGTGCATAATTATCGAAATTAAGGTCAAGGTACATCAAGATCAAAATAAAGTCTGAATCTAGGGATAACATGCTTAATTTAAAGGAAAATAACAGGGATTTCTACAAAATCCAACAACACAATATCATGAAAAGTGGATAATGGAAAGAACTAAGGCTCCACTCCATCAGAACGGGGTCCGGTAGTCTTCTCTTCACGAAGCATCTTCACAATACTCTGGAGCTCATCCGTAATCATCTGGATAGTATACTGGCTGGTACGGTCTCGGTACGATGACATCTCATCAAGATTAGTTTTAACGTACTGAACCAAAGTCTCAAGTCTCACAGTCATCTCCTTCTTAGGCTTTCCTCCATAATTTCGGTTGTCCAGATACACGTTCTTCAATCACTCTAACAGTCGATCGTACTTGCCCTGAAGCCTGTCGAACTCACACCTCAACTCAGCATACACGGAGAAAGCAATTGTGTCAGATGGTTCAGAGGATGATGAGGAATGCGCCATTTGCTGCCAAACAGTGCATAGATATATAAGGGAATTATTATCAATAGATTCGCTTAACCTATACTCACACTCTCGTATAATATTCTATAACCTATGTATATATTATATAACCTATTTGGGCTGTCCAGGGACTCCAAACCGTAGCTCTTTTACCAAAAACTGTCACACCCCAACTTTAACAAAAGAAAACTATACGAATAATTACATTAGTTAACCAATGGAAATATATACACCGAAACCAAGATCTTACAGTTTAGGGTTTGGAACAGCCCAATACTATTAACTATTACAACCTGATTTCAATATCAAGTCCTCACACAAAATGATCACTAATCTACCTGAGCTCGAACATACGAATCGACATCACAAGTCTTACACGCGGTCTGCTTGAATCTAACCATATCTGCTAGCTAAAATGTCAGGGTAAAAACAAGTAGTGAGCCAAATACTCAACAAGTGCTATAATATACATAAACAAAATAATTAAAAACAATTAAAAACCAATTAAAAACCATTTCTTTATCAAAACCATTTTATGACAAGAGATAAACTTTCAGGGTGATGGCATCTTTTATTTGTAACAAAACAATTAAAAACCATTTCTTTATCAAAACCATTTTATGACGCTAAGGATTACAACCGATGATTAGCCGCGAAGTAATCCCGAACCTCGCTGGGTTCTAGAACATTAATGGGATCCCGAGGCAACCTTTAAGACTATAATTTAAAAGCGAAAAGGACTTGCATCTCAGTCCAGATCCACTATCTAAAGAAAACATTTGTCCCCCTTTGGGACTGAAAATCCACTTTTAACTTTTTATTTTAAAAACCGATGCCAAGAGACGGTTAATTTCTTAAACAGTGAACGTCTTTATCAAGGGTTCTAGATCAACTTCGAAGCACATGGAATATGTTCAATAAACTGTAAGGCCATGATCAATTAGATTGATAACTTATCGAATGGAATTGCAAAGTTTCTATTCATAAGGGATTTGGTATTACGGTTTAACAGGGTTATTGGATAGTATAAAGGAACTAAGTCAAAGTAGGTTCAATGTAGTGTTTCCAGATAATACTTAGGTATTTAAAATATAAAGAAGGTAAACATCAGTTTAAAGTATAACAGAGTATCATGGTTTAGGGGTAAGAATAGAGTTATCAAGCAATCATGAACAACTTTAAGGAATAACTGACTTTTAGGTGTCAAGATAAGGTTACTGGATACAACTTACACAGGGTAAAGCATCACAATTATTTTGGTATACTAGCATGGTATGACTTTTGAATTACTTGCATAACAATCTCCAAGTAAAGTTAAACTACTTGCAAGGGTTCATGGCATTTGCATGCAATACGAAAGATAGATTTGAAACCACTAGGGTCATGTATACATGTATATCAAGGTGAATTAGAATACTCGCATCATATATAAAAGCTAGGTTAACACACACTTGCAGTGTAAACACAAAAAGATAGGTTGAAATACTTTCCTTGAGAAAGGCTTGACTTGACTGGAAGGTGGGAGCAACTGGGAGCTCTACTCGACTTTAATGGCAAGTTTACCCTCGTTTCGAGAGCCTTGTTGGATATATTTGAGATGTCATGTCTAATATGATTTGTGTCTAGTTTTCAGAACTTAACAACAGGACAAATCAGGACTTACTAGAATCAGGACTTAGTGGAAGTCAGAACTTCATATCAGAACTTAAGGTCATATCAGAACTTAAGTGCGGGAGGATTGATACTAAAACAAAAGAAGATATGCATGGAAAGAGTTAGAAGGCTGGAAGACTTGTAGAAGATATCTGATTGATATATTTTAGGAGACAGAATTATATTCCATATCAATTAGAAGTTATCTTATAATTATGTACTATATAAACACAGACTTCGGGTTTACACTATATGTGTTATCATTATCGAGAAGATTATACATTGTAACATAGCAGCTCTTAGTGATATTTGTTCATCACTGAGAGAGAACAGTTCCATTGTAACAGAGTTTATTATATTGAATATATTTGTTTACTGTTACTTGTGTTCAAGATCGATTTGATTGTAATAACACTGTATTCAACCCCCTTCTACAGTGTTGTGTGACCTAACAAGTGGTATCAGAGCTTATATGTTAACACACATACAATAAAGATCCAAACAATCATGTCTGAAGAAGCACAAACTTCAACCAAGCCCACCAAAATTGAAGAAACTCAAAAGACTCAAACCCACAGTCGATATGAGACTATTAGGGTTCCCATACTGAGACTTCTCAGTATCCCATATGGAAAGTGAAGATGGCTATGTTTCTGGAAGCTACAGATCCAGAATACCTTGACAAAATTAATGAAGGACCACATAAGCCTACCAAGTTCTCTGTTGTAGTTACTAATCAACCAGCAATGACCATACCAAAGGAGAAAGGTGAGTACATAGCTGAAGACATCTCATCTATTGCCAAGGATGCAAGGGTAAGGCATTTGCTGCATAGTGCCATTGATAATGTCATGTCAAATAGGGTAATTAATTGCAAAACTGCAAAGGAGATATGGGATGCTTTGGAGACAAGATGCTAGGGTACCGATGCAATCAAGACGAACAGGAGGACTATATTCACTCAAGAGTATGAGCACTTTGACTCAAAAGCTGATGAGTCTTTAACTTACTTATATGACAGGTTTGTCAAACTCTTGAATGATCTGTCACTGGTGGACAAGGAATATGAACTTGAAGATTCAAATCTATAACTCATTTTAGCTCTTCCTGAAAATTGGGATTTGAAGTCTACTACTATAAGAGACAACTATGACCTTACTGAAACTACTCTTGCTGAAATTTATGGTATGCTTAAGACTTATGAACTTGATATGGATCAAAGGAGCAAGAGGTATGGAAGAAAGTCAAAGACAGTTGCTCTTAAGGCTGATGAGGAATCTCCTAATATGGTTGCCTCAAAAAGGGGTAAAGGAAAGGCTCTCATCATAGAGTCTGATTCAGAGTCATCATATTCTGATGATGATGATTGAGAAACTGAAAATTTACCTGAAATGGATGCTGATGAAGAGATGATGAAATTATGTGCTTTTATGGTGAAGGGTATCACAAAGATAGCCTACAGGAAATTCAGAAAAGGCAAGAAGTTTTCCAGGAAAAGTGGAAGTTCTGATAAGAAAGGGTTCAGAAAGTCTGAAGGAAAGGGAGGAAAGTCTGACAGAGGAGACAACTCAAATATCAAATGCTACAACTGTGGTGAAAGAGGCCACATATCTCCTGACTGCAAGAAAGGAAAAAGTGACAAAGGCAAGGCACTGGTCATAAAGAAGAAAAACTGGACATACACTTTAGATTCTGAACATGAGGTGAACTATGCCCTGATGGCAAATTCTGATGGCAGTCCTGAAACTGCTGAATTGAAGGTACCTCAAACAACTTATGCCTTTCATACTGATGATATTAGTGAGTTGAGATTATATCTCAAAACCATGTTTATTAGTTATAGAGATCAAACTTTAACATGTGAAAAATTAACTTCTGAAAATCTTACTTTTAAGAAAAGGAATGATTATATAGAAAAAAGAGTTAGTTATGTTCCATCAAACTCAAAAAGAAAGAGATGATACTTTTTATGTTAGAGATGAATTGCTAAAATTGAATAAATCTCTAAAAACTGAGTTAGAAAAGGAAAGAGAGATTATCAGAACTTGGACTAATTCTGGAAGAAAAACTCAGAATTTTTTAAGTAATGGAAACTGGAAAGAGGGCTTAGGTTATGGAGATGATAAAAGTGAAAAAGGAACTGAACAAATTGAGCCAATTGTTGTTAAACAGACTGCTAAGCCAAAGGTAAATCCTGTTAAGTTTGTAGCTAAAATTGTAAAGTCTGATTCTGAAAAGATGAAAGAGTCTGTGACAAAAGTTAAGGATAAGTCAACTTCTGACAAATTAAAACAGGATAAACCAGCTGAAGTCAACATAGGCTTAATGACAAAGAAGCAACTTAAGCATAAGCTGAAAGAGATTAGGAATATCAACAAGGTATAGGATGCTAGGAAAAATAGGAATGGAAAGGAAGGTGTGAACAAAAGCAATAATTATATGCCTGTTCCTAATGCTCCTAGAAAGAAATGTTATAATTGTGGAAACTCTAACCATCTTGCTTCTTTTTGCAGGAAAAATAAAAGTATAAACTCTTTACCTCCTAGTTCAGGAGTTAAGAGTCAGTCTGTTAGGTTTAAGCCACAAAATCCTTGTTTTCATTGTGGTAGTTTATGGCATTCCATTTATACTTGTAAGGAATATCATAGTTTGTACTATGATTATTATCAAATAAAACCTTCTTTGAAGAAAGTTACTTTAATTCCTTCTAGTGTAAAGTCTGATGCAAATCTGATATAAGTTCTGATAAACATCATGTTAGCATAAACTCTGAAACTGAATCCGTTGCAAATGCTAAAAAACTTAAAAAGGCCAAAGGATCCAAGCAAGTCTGGGTCCTTAAAACTAACCATTAGTGGTCTTTGTGATTGCAGGGCAACATGAAAAATATCCTAGTGCTGGACAGTGGATGTTCAGGACATATGACTGGAAATAAAGCCCTGCTATCAGCCTTTGTGGAGAAAGCTGGCCCATGAGTTTCTTATGGAGATGGGAACTTGGGAAAAACTCTGGGATATGGTAATATCAATCTTGGGAATGTCATCATTGAAACTGTAGCTCTTGTCTCAGGACTTAAAAACACAATCTGCTAAGTGTGAGTCAAATCTGTGACAGAGGTTATCATGTGGATTTCTTTGAAGAACACTGTGAAGTAGTAAGCAATTCAACAGGCAAAGTGCTTCAGAAAGGTTACATGCATTGTAACATTTATGAAGCCAGACTTTCAACAAGTTCTGATGGTTCTGCAATTTGTCTGTTAAGTAGAGCATCAATTGAAAAAAGCTGGAATTGGCATAAAAGACTCTCTCATTTAAATTTCAACAACATAAATGAGCTTGTAAAGAAAGATCCAGTGAGAGGATTACCAAAATCAGTATTTTCTCCTGATGGCCTTTATGATTCATGTCGAAAGGCAAAATAAAGAAAATCTTCTTTCAAGAGCAAAACTGAATCCTCAATTCTTGAGCCTTATCACCTACTGCATGTTGATCTATTTGGTCCAGTCAATGTCATGTCTATTGCAAAGAAGTAATATGATATGGTTATAGTGGATGAGTTCACAAGGTACACTTGGGTGTATTTCTTTCACAAGAAGAATGAAACTGCATCTACTATAACTGATCATGTTAGACAACTGGATAAGTTGGTCAAAGATTCTGTTAAAATTATAAGAAGTGATAATGGCACTGAGTTCAAGAATTCAACCATGGAAGAGTTCTGCAAAGAGCAAGGAATCAAAGAGGAATTTTCTGCACCTGGAACTCCACATCAAAATGGAGTTGTAGAAAGAAAGAACATGACTCTCATTGAAGTTGCACGAACTATGCTTGATGAAGCAAAGCTACCAACCTATTTTTGGGTTGAGGCTGTGCAGACTGCTTATTTTACACAGAATGCTACACTCATAAACAAGCATGGAAAAACATCATATGAGATGGTGAAGAAAAAGAAGCTAAATCTGAAATACTTTCATGTATTTGGATGTAAGTGTTTTTTTCTTAAGACTCATCCTGAACAGCTGTCAAAATTTGATCTAAAAGCTGATGAAGGAATTTTTGTTGGATATCCACTTTCCACAAAAACCTTCAGAGTCTACAATTTAAGAACAAGGGTTGTCATGGAATTTATCAATGTATCTTTTGATGATAAAAAGATTACTGGACTTGAAGATTTCAATGATTATGATCAGCTGAGATTTGAAAATGAAGATTTAAATTCTGATTCTGTAAATTCTGATGACTTAAATCCTGATCCTGTAAGTTCTGACGGGTTAAGTTCTGATGTCATTGATAGTGTGGTAACAACTCCAAAGGAAAATGCACCTGTCCAGGGGGAGCAAGCTGAAGATCCTACCATAACTCAAGAATCTCAAGAAGTATCAGAACCTGTCACTGGCTCTTCAAGTTCTGATGAGCCAAATTATGATAATTCTGGAAACTCTGATTCTTCAAATCCTGAAGGAACCAACTCAAATTCTGAAATTTCAGAGGGCATAACTACAGGGGGAGCATCAGAAAATGCTGATGGAGATAGCATGGATCATGGGGGAGGATCCAGTTCTAGAAATCAACTTCCATCTGCAAGAAAGTGGAACAAATCACATACACCTGACTTAATTATTGGAGATCCTAAAGCAGGTGTCAGAACTAGAACTGCAACATCAAATGAATGTCTTTATCATTCTTTTCTATCTCATACTGAACCAAAGAAAGTGGAAGAAGCTCTTCAAGATGTTGATTGGGTGCAAGTAATGCAGGAAGAGTTAAATGAATTTGAAAGAAATAAAGTCTGGACCCTAATGCCAAGACCAAAGAACAGATCAGTTGTTAGCATAAAATGGGTGTTCAGAAACAAAACTGACAGTGATGGCATAATTACAAGGAACAAAGAAAGGCTGGTTGCTAAAGGCTACTCTCAACAGAAGGGTATTGATTATGATGAAACATTTGCACCAATTGCTAGATTGGAAGCTATAAGAATCTTTTTGCCTTATGTTGCTTACAAAACGTTTAATGTCTTTCAAATGGATGTGAAAAGTGTTTTTCTCAATAGAGAATTGGAAGAATAGGTGTATGCTGAACAACCTCCAGGCTTTGTAGATTCAAAACTTCCAAATCATGTCTACAGGCTTGACAAAGCACTTTATGGCCTTAAGCAAGCTCCAAGAGCATGGTATGAGACTTTAGCTCAATTCCTTCTGAAAAGTGGATTTCACAGAGGCGCAATTGATAAAACACTGTTCTACCTCAACCATGAAAAAGACTTACTTTTGGTACAGATATATGTTGATGATATCATATTTGGTTCTACAAATGCCAAACTCTGTGAAAGGTTTGCAAAGCTAATGCAGTCAAGATATCAAATGAGTATGATGGGAGAACTAAGCTATTTTCTGGGACTTCAAGTCAAGCAAAATGAAGAAGGTACTTTTATCTGTCAATCCAAGTACACTAGAAATTTACTCAACATATTTGGAATGCAAGATTGTTCAACTGCATCCACTCCCATGGCCACTGCAACCAAGTTAAATAAAGATACTGGTTCATCAGTAGATATTACTAACTACAGAGGTATGATTGGCTCTTTACTCTATTTAACTGCTAGTAGACCTGATATCATGTATGCTACAAATCTTTGTGCAAGATTTCAGGTTAATCCAAGAGAACCTCATCTAATTGTTGTGAAAAGAATTTTCAAGTACCTCAAGGGTATAGCTGATCTAGGATTGTGGTATCCTAGAGAATCAGATTTTAAGCTAATAGGTTACTCAGATGCAGATTTTGTAGGATGCAAAATAGACAGGAAAAGCACTAGTGGAAGCTGCCAATTTCTTGGAGGCAGATTAGTTTCTTGGTTTAGCAAGAAACAGAAATCAATTTCCACATCAACTATAGAAGCATAATATATTGCTGCAGGAAGCTGTTGTGCACAGATTCTTTGGATGAAGAATCAGTTACTGGATTATGGGTTAGAATTTTCTAAAATACCTATTTACTGTGATAATCAAAGTGCTATTTCTATGACAGGTAATCCAGTTCAACACTCAATGAAAAAGCACATCATCATTAGGTATCATTTCATAAGGGAACATGTGATGGAAGGTACAGTGAAATTGAATTTTGTTCCAACTAATCAACAACTAGCAGATATCTTCACAAAACCACTATGTGAAGCTACTTTTACAAGACTAGTAAATGAACTTGGAATGGTTTCTGGTTCTTTCTCTAAATCTGCTTAGTTTTTATTCTCATACATCAGACTTTATGATCAGTGTTTACAGATTATCTTATCTTCATGTAATCTGTACTTATATTGAAATACATTAAATTCTGATTGTTATCTGATATGGATCAATGTACTCTGATAGTGATTTGAGTGTTCTGTGACTATTCAATCCAATGAGGATTACTGTGCTAGATGCTGACCTAGTAGTCTCAAACATACTAGAAATCCCATGTTTGAATTAGTTGTTTAAGTGGAACTCATTAACACAAGCAAATTTTGATTTTGAGCTTAGTCAAATTTACTTTGTATATCTTATTACTAAGTCACAAACTAGATTCTTGCTTCTTATCTGTCAAATTCTGATGTCAGTAAATCTTAAGGATGAACTAAATGCTGATAAGCCTCACTTATCTGAAGAAAAAGAAAAGAAAAGAAAAATTAAAATCAGGTACTCCTTTGAGATCTAGAGTAAATATGTGGAAGGGAAGACCCAAGTGCATTGCTGGTATTAAGTAATATGCATTAGAAAAGCAAATAAATTTTTCTTGCTGACTTTTCACATTCTCTGATTACTGGAGAAATACTCTAATAATAGCATAAATTCTGATAAGCAGTTGTGACTCACTTACACTGAGGAGCCACTGTGAAAAAGAATTCTAAAAGATGCATAAAATGAGCACAAACAGTTGAGGTGGACTCATGCACAAATTTATCCTATAGTAGACTTCATTATTAATGACAGATTTTAAGCATTTTTCTTAGTTATGCCTTATTTCTAAGATGTACTGAAGTTTATCAGACTTTAATCTTTATCTGATATTTTGCTAATGCACACACTATCACTCCATTTGAATGATGAAAATTACTATGGTGATTAAGTTGTTTTTGACAAACAGTTAAGTGTCATTTGCAAAAATTCTAAGGACAAGTTCTGATGGAAGTTCTGATGATTAAACTCTGAAGAAACAAGTCAGTATTTGTATGAAAAATCACCGAAAAAGACATTCACTTTTTGAGTACAGAAGCCATGTTCTGATGACTGTTAAAATCTGATAATAGTCAAGTTCTGATATTAAATCCTGATGGAAACTCTGATGCTTACATGGCATTATTCTTTACTTGACTTATTTGTGGTAAATACTGTAATGGTCATATTTAATCAGAATATAATTAGGTGAGATAAAAACAGTCATAATCATTTGGGCTAGTGGTAAACGTGTTTGTCTTGAAAAACTGTATGTGCACGTTAATTATTGCTTATTTCTCGTGCCCACTAACTCTACTTTAACTATTTACTGGCTGACAAGTGTACATGTGCAGTTTTACTTCTAAAAAGGACTATTGAGTGGAGAGAGTATATATATGGGCGTTAAAAGATTTTCTAATCTTTTATGTACTTTTCTATTCTCAATCTCTCTTATTCTCTCTCTCTAATATTCTCTGAAGCTTTTTCATACAGGACTTTTATCAAACACCTTGTGCACAATATATTTTCTCACTTATTTCTTACAGAAATGGCACCAAAAGACATTATTTTCAATGGAGTGAAGTTTGTCCCCAATAATTACTTGGCCTTTCTTAGCAAGGATGAAGCTCCATCGGAACTTCACTTTATTCAGGACTTCCTTGCTCACTCCGATATTGGGTATGCTTTGACCCAACCTGAAATAATTTCTGGAACTCAAGTGATGGAGTTTTGGAGCGCATATGATGATGGTGGTGCTCATGGGTCCTTAAGTATCATCTTTTCAACAGGGGAGGATGAACATGTAGTGACTGTGGCAATAGTACGCCAAGCACCGCAGTTTCCTGAGAACTGCTTTTATACAACTGTTGAGGAGCCAGTTCTTCAATAGCCAATAGTCAGTCTGGGGTATGAAAAGACATTGGCAAAGCTGGGTCAATTGAAGAGATCCAACATAAGGAGGGAATGGAGTTTCTTCTTTGACTATATCACAAAGGCTTTTGCAAATAAATGTTCTAATTTTGATGCAATCCCAATTTTCAGTCAACAAATCGAGTATGCTCTCATTAATCAAACTGATTTTGATTATGTAAGTGCTATTTTAGGCTTTATTGGGGATAGGATGACAGAAGATAGGAATACAGTTTACTTTGCTAGATTCTGTCAGCTTATTTATAGTTTTTGTTGTTCTGATAAGCCCCAATTAGCTAGGGAGTCCATTTACCCATTCAGACTAGCTAAAAGAGCTTTTAATGACTTATTATCTACTGATAATAAGAAGGCTATGTTGAGACCCCTCCAAATTCCCTTTTCTGTCAAACAAGCCTTAATAAACTATGATCCGGTTATATACACTGCATTATATCTTGATGTTCAACCATCTGAACCTCAACCATTAGAACCTCCAACCACTACACAACCAACCACTTCTCAATCACAACCACATCCTACCATAAGGACATATTTCAAACCAACACAAACATCTCAACCTTAACTATCAGCACATACTATCAGATCTTTACCTTCTAGGCCAAAAAGGACAAAGTCTGTTCCTCAGCCTCCACAAAAGAGAAGAAAAATGATTCTTAGGGATGAATCTGATAGTGAAGAGGAAGCACAGGTTCATGCATCAGAACATGTGACTATTGAAGCTGAGAATGTTACTTCTCAGAAAGAAACTGCAGCTCAAAGTTCTGATACTTTGAAGAGAAATAGATCAGTAAATTCTGCTGCTAAAGCAACTCCTCCATTAGCAAGGAGATTGAAGAAAATGAGGGCAAAGAGGTATAATGCTAAGCCTACATCTGAGGATACAACTGAAGCTGAGGAAGGAGATCAGGAATCTCTGATCTCAAAAGAGCCAATTATCATTGAATCTCTGTCACCTACAACTAAAGACCAAGACACTGTTCCTGATACAGTGGTAACACCTCCTGTCTCTGCTATTGAAGCTACAGATGATGCTGAAGAACAAGCTACAAATCCTGAGATAGATATTCACAATCTGAATATACCCAATCTTCTTTATCTGGAAGCTCCACCAACAGAAACTCAACAATCTCCAACTCATTCTCCTCTCTTAAATGCTGAGATAACATCCACACCATCTATACCATATTTGGAGATAAATTCTGATGCTCGGAATTTAGATAAAGTTGTGCTGAATCTCCAGTTGCATCACACACTCTAGTGGTGTCAGAACATAATGAATCTTCTTCAAGTTCTGAAGACAATGTTTCTGTTGATACTCCAGCTCCCATTCTGGGAAAGGAAGCATTGATTAAGAAGTTTGTGAAGCAAGCTACACCTGTTCCTTGGGAGGATACTCACAGAGGTGTAGAGTGGACCAAGAAGTGGAATGAAACTGATTTCATTCCAAGCTCTAAAGTTCTGACAGAGCACATTGCTAAAGCTGATGAGCTTGTGATAAATTCTGATGTCAAGACACAGCTCAAGATCACTGCTCTATCTACCAAGAATCTTCAAGGTCTACACTGTGCAACTCAAGAAAAGGTTGATAAGCTTGTAGAAAAAGCTGAAAAGCTAGAAATGGAGACCAAGCTTGACAAAAAGAGGTTTATCAGACCTAATTCTGAAAAGGTAGAAGCAATTGAGAAAACTCATAAGAAGCAACATGCCCAAATTTCTGGGTTTCTGGAAAATCAAGCTTCTCAACAGGCTCAATTGAATGATATTCAATCTTCAGTAGAACTTCTTCTCTCACTCCTACTATCAGATGATGCCAAAAAGGGGGAGAAGATAGTTAAGTCCAAATGCTCAAATGATCAATTTCTGAAGAAGAAAGATGATGAAGCTGATGACCGAGGAAACCCTAGCAAGGGTGGAGGTCAAGTTCAAAGTAAAGGGCAGAACAGCAAGGTTTCTTCAAGGAAACTAAGTACTGATGCAAGCAAATCTTGTACTCAAAAGAAGACAAGTTCTGAAGCTGCTCAAACTCAAAATCTAATAGCAAGTACTGAAACTCAAAATCTGATATCAAGTTCTGATGAGCAAAGTCTGACAATGCCTGATGTTCAGATACAAGGTGGAAGTCAGGATTCTCAAAAGTTCATGCAAACTCTGAAGCTCAAGGGAAAGCAGACTACTGTCTATTACAAGGATCCTAAGATTCAGACACTTGATGAAGAAATTACTAGAAGATTTTTTCTGAAACATAATCCAGGAATGGATTTAGAAAATCTCAAGGAGGAAGAAGCTAGATTTAGAGCTGAAAAGAAAAATCTAAAGCCAAAAGCTTCTATTGCAAAGAAACCTCCAAGGCCTAAGGAAAAAGGCATTGTGATCAAGGAGAAGTCACAAACTGAGACATCTAAAGCCAAGACTAGATTACAGACTGAGATTGATCCCAAAGACAAAGGGAAAGGAAAAGTTGATGAAGCAACCAAGCCACTGGAGATGAAAATTCCTCAAATTCTGATAAAGCCAGTGTGCAAAATGGTTCAAAGTACTGATGATATTCTTGCTGAAGATAAAGATGTTCAAACTCTGAAAAGAAAGAAGATTTTTGAAGAATCAAAGATAACCTCTACAAGGCTCAAGTTGTTCAGAGTCAAGAACGGCAAGTTATAACTGAAACAGCAAGTTCTGATAAAGTCATCAAGTCAACCTCTGATAGAGCTCAAGTTGATTTAGAAAAAATGGAAGTAGCTGATAAAAAGAAACTTCTGTGGAAAAATGTTAAACCATCAGATCCAAAGCAAAGCCAACTGCTGTCTACTTTCATGACTATCAGGTTAAATGCTAGAGAACCAAGAGACAGGGCTGGACTAGGTTCTGATGAAGCAAAGAGTAAAACAAGAGTTGAAGTTGCTACTAGAGATCCATTTCTATTGACTGACAGACCTCTTGAAGATGTTACACAGAAACATCTTGATATAGTTATATCTATTCAAGTGGTACTGGATGTTTATAACAAGCACAATGTTAAAATCTGATTCTATTTCTTGAAGATGGAAGGACATATCAAATGTCAAAATCAGATGTTCTAAACAAATCACTGAAAGAACTTCAATTCTTTCATTACCTTTTAGAGGTAAAGTCTGATATTACCAGGAGATGGTCAAACTTCATATTGAAGACCATCAGAGATAAAGCAAGAATTTCTGGTTCAAGAGTTACAGAATTCGTTCCTAATATTGTTAAAGATGATGGAAGTGAAATTCTAATAAAGAAGAATTCTGCTAAGCTTGAAGAGATACTGAAAGAGAAATGTCTGTGCTACAATGAAGATTCTTCTCATCCTAGGGTAATAAGACTGAATGATGGTTTAGAAAGAAACCATATCTCTGCTTTAAGGACTGCAATCTATCAGATTGGAAGTCAGAATGAAGAGATGAAGCAAGTCAAGACTACACTTTCTCAAGTCCTGAGGATTAAAGAAGAAAAGCTGATATCACACTTTGTCAAGGATCATTATGGATTCAGATTGACTCAGTGAGATTGGTAAAAGCTACAAGGACTGTAAGTTATAGTTAGTTATCTAGTTAAACTCTTACTGCATTTGTACTTAAATGTTTTTGACATCATAAAATCTATTAACTTGTATATTTTGCATAATTTACAAGTTGGGGGAGATTGTTGGATATATTTGAGATGTCATGTCTAATATGATTTGTGTTTAGTTTTCAGAACTTAACAACAGGACAAATCAGGACTTACTGGAATTAGGACTTATTGGAAGTCAGAACTTCATATCAGAACTTAAGGTCATATCAGAACTTAAGTGCGGGAGGACTTTCATATAAGGAAGAAAGCTGATTTACAGTAGAAGATCGATACTAAAATAAAAGAAGATATGCATGGAAAGAGTTAGAAGACTGGAAGACTTGTAGAACATATCTGATTGATATATTTTAAAAGACAGAATTATATTCCATATCAATTAGAAGTTATCTTGTAACTGTGTACTATATAAACACAGACTTCGGGTTTACACTATATGTGTGATCATTATCGAGAAGATTATACATTGTAACCTAGCAGCTCTTAGTGATATTTTTTCGTCACTGAGAGAGAACAGTTCTATTGTAACAGAGTTTATTATATTGAATATATTTGTTTACTCTTACTTATGTTCAAGATCGATTTGATTGTAATAACACTGTATTCAACTACCTTCTACAGTGTCGTGTGACCTAACAAGCCTACACAAAATAATAATAACCTCATTATAATATATTCTCACCAACTTAACCTATTTATAAACCGAAAGTAAGCATATTGGCACTTAGACCTATATACACATACATGCTTACAATTTGGTATAAGCATACTAGATCACATAGCCACATATGCTCACATAACACATTTAAATATATAATAATATATCAACACGGTATATTGCATTACTAAGTTTGGATGATCTCACTCCACTTACTCAAGTTGCTTAGTTATGCTAAACTAGTCAAAACTCCTAATATTGACCTCGAAACTCGAAGTGCCTTTTCTAAACCATCAAGTTCCTATTGACCCTGACCTAGGCCCTACACACTACTGAACTTATACTATCTTACAACTATGATGGTCAACCTAGGCCTCACTCATAAGTGCTTTAAAATGAAATATTAAGTGAATGTGCTCATTATAGTGATTTCAGGATGACACCAATGGGTTTACGAGAACAATTGACACCCTTACTCCTCAAGTTTACCTCTCTTCTACACTAGACTCTTCTGATCATAAGATAACTCATAAACTTGGTGTGACTCAAAGGCCTAGGTTGGGCCTACCTAGTCCTAAGCTTAAAGTCCAATATTCCCCTGTTTTCTGGACAGAAAAGTATCCTGGTTTGCACTAACTTGTGACACATGATCCTAACTCAATTCCTATGAACTATGGCTGGAAAACACCTCAGACAATCCCTCTAACTTGGTCCAACCAAGGCCTAGTGAGGGCCTACACATGACATGGTCAAAACTCCCCATTTCTAGGTTGCGGTAAAACTGTCCCCTATTGAACAGATTTAGTGTTTTCACTCATGCACCTAATCAAACAACCTTCAAACCTCTAACAAACACCTAAAATCTGAATTATACCCCTAGTACTAGATTCTGGTGACTTGGGCCTCAAAGTGCATTACAATGACAAGGTCAAATCTCACACTAAACCTCAGGGACCAAACTGAAATTCTGTAGAATCTAATGTACCCCTTTCCACCATGTTTCCCACTTGAAAAACCAAACCAAACATCAATCAAAACCCAACCCAAACCTCAACCAGGGAAAACTACTGAACTAACACTCCCACACAAAATATTGGCTTAGTGGAGATCATCCTTACCTAGAGTGCAATATAGCAAAAGAAGAGTCAAAATAATATACTAATTACAAGTCATCTCAATTTTGAAATAACAAATTAAATTCTCCATATATATACGAATCAAAAACACATAACAAGGAGCACATATCATAATTAATATCCTAACTTAACTGAAATTAGAGATTATTAACAAAAATCAATCCAAATAATCAAGAACTTTCAAAAATCATGAGTTGAACCTATGCATGCATGCTTTCGAACTTACAAGCAAAAAACAATATGGTTTCCATATAAATTTCATCAAAGAATCAACATGCAAGCCTAGCATTAACCATAACTAATGTGATCACTTAGCATGCAAAGAGTTTTATCAAGTTTTTATTTCCAAAACCAAGCTATTATCACATAAACACACCAAAATCAACAAGGCAAGAAGAACACCATCCATTCGGCTCCTAACAAGTCATGGCCGAATGGATTAGGTTGAAAACAACATTTGTATGAATGTGACACGCTCATGTCTAGCCATTCTCAACCCTAAGATAATATATCTCATGGTGAAAGGCTTAGATTCACAAGAATCAAGGGTGTTCACTTTGAGTTTAACAAAACACTACCATGCAAGATCAAAACATATATTTTTCTCCCTAAACTCTTTGGATTATTAAATAACAAGATATGGGAAGTAAGATTACTTAAATGGAAGATGGATGTTTGAATGAAAAATGAAGAAAAAAGGGGGGTGGGGGGCTTCGGCCGAGAGTGAAGGCCGAGAGAGAGAGGGCCGAAAGAGGGAGAGGGAGAAGAAAGGTGAGGGTGGAGTGGAGTGAAGTGAGTGTGATAATGACAACTTGTACTTGATTTTTATGGTTTTGATTTGACTAGAAAGTGAATGGAAATGAGAATTGACAAGAGTAACCCTCAAGCAAGCTTGTGTCATTTTGTATGCAAGGATAAGGTAGTAATTTGGATAGTAAAGTAGTAATTAGTGGGGTTGGAATTTCCAAATTTTCCCTTAACTTGTGTTTGGGAGCAAAATGCATGCATGGGCAACTAAGTAAATTGCATATTAAAAATCAACTAATTTATATAAAACAATTGCTATAAAAATATATACGCTTCTATAAATCACAAAATAAATATTATAAAATAACTTATGATTTTAGAAATTTAATGATATAAAATTTGAAAATTTGTTGTTAAAAGATTTTAAAAATCGATTTTTCACATAGAATGAAATACTTTTGATTATCATTTAAAAATACTAAATAATAAGATTTTCCTTTCAATTTTTTTTATATAAACTAATACAGTAAACACTTAATTTATAGGCACTCAACATATAGATCATCCACATTTATAATTCAACAAAATTTAAATCTAAATTATAAACACACAATTTTATATAGATAAGTTTTAGAAATACCGGTCGTAACATTATGGCTGCGGGATACAGGTAGTATCTATATTTATGGTATGGCTGTGGGATACCAGTGTTGTTTCGTGAATGATCATCAGGAACAACATGAAATATAATTGGTTCCAATATAAACTGTTGTTTCTAAATTTTTTTTGACAATCATGTAATAAATGATTTATCAGTTATTTCTGTTTTGAATAAAAGGTGAAATACAGTTTTGATTCGGTTTCTGCTTGATGTGGATATTTAGGTTGTTGTTAATTATCAAAGGTGGTATTAGTATAGATGATTGATTTTGACTTCAGTATGGGATGTGGTGAGCATCAAAGTTCATATTTATATCTAACCTGATATGACAACAAAATGGGTATTGATATCAAGAGTTCGGTTTTAAATAAAGTTTATGATTCAATCCATAGTCATTGCTTCTTGTTATTGTTGTTTACGATATTTCCATAAACACTGTTTTACGAGTTTTATTCTCGTCAAGATTCAAAGTACTGCTGAAGCGTTTCGTTCAAAAATATCAAAAAGAGTTTTGAATACAGTGAAAAATAATTATCCGATTCTTTAATAAATTTGTTGTTTCAGCAATTATGATTTTGAAATGATCTGCGCTATTACAGATGTCGGTTTTATATCAAAACGACCATATATATATTACAATGATCTTGCTGAGTATTTTTTTCGCTCATACTTGCCTGTTTTCGAATTTAACCTCCAGTGAGGATTAACCTTGCGTTGTTTAGCCGCGTAATTTGAGAAAGCAAAGAAGAAACTTTTGGAAGGTGGTTGGTCCAGGGTGTGCGGGTTAGAGTAAGTTCTTTTGTGTAAAGTTGTTTATATTATATTATATTATATTATAATTGTGTATTATATTTTTGGGCCTAGTATACTTCTTTTCGAAGTTATACTAGTGGTTTAAGTTTTGAGTTTTGGAATCTGTTGAAAAGAGTTTTAAGAGGAAGTAAAAGAAAGTGAATGCACATCTTGTAGATTATATTCCCTATAGTATGCTAATCTCATCCTTCTTTGCACTTTGCAACATTAACATGCCTGAAGCATTTTCTAATCTTGCTGATTCTCAAATCACTAATAAACACATTAGGCCACTAGTGCCCCTGATGCACTCCCACAGTTATTCCTCAATTCATAAGAGAGGAATATGTGTTTCTGTCTAAGTTTGAGTCTGTGAAAATCATGTTTCATGAGTTAAAACTTGAACTTAAGAGGGTTAAGGAAGAAAATAATGAGATTAAAGAAAAAGTAGGAGAATTAGAGAGTCTCGCTGTCTCTTGCAAACATAGGATTGCATATTTAGAGTATTTGGTTGCATCTACTCTAGGAACTCCTTGCATAAATGATAATGACACTGTCACTTCCTTTCAAGTCCCTATGCATGATTATACTGCTATGATTCATGAGTTAGAAAAGGTTAATGTGGGTAAGGTCAACTGATTGATAACTTGCCTGATTTGGTTCATATCTGTGATGCTGATGGAAATGAGATTGGTTAAGTTTGCTTGATTCTGCTGTTTGATGAAGTCTGATCTGTGATGTTGTACTGGTACTTGCTGTTATGTACCTATTTTGCTGTTTTCTGATGTATTTGTACTTTTAAAGGATTCTGTGTTGTTTGTTGGTATGTAATATTTGAATTTTTTTGATCCTTGAATTTCAAAAATGAATGCACTTCTCTGGTTTGTAATGACTTAAAACAGGTTCAGGATTTTGTTCTAAATAATCAGTGAACCACACTGATTATTGAGTACACTTTTGGTAATATATCATGACTTATTTTGTTGCAACCGGGTAAATTTTTCTTTATCTATCTTATGCAGGAACAATGTTTACACTATCATATTTCTTTATTCTAATTATGATAAAACTGTGAGTATAGTCGTATTTAGTAATTTGATTAGAGTCAATCATGTTTTGTCAGATTCATTCCTGTTGTACTATGTCATGTCAAGTATCTTGTGGTATTTAGTAACTTCTAGTTTATACTTAAAAGCAATATTTACAAAATCAGAGATCAAAATATATGTTTTCACTAATCATTATGCAGAATCTTCAAAATTTATGAACTTAAATTGATGAAAAATCTACTATATTTACTATGTTCGGATATTTTAAACAATGCATATGTAATCTGTCTTTAACACCCTCTGTGTATTACTCAGATTGAAAGATTACCAAAGGGTGGTCCTTGTATTATATATAACTGACATGCAGGAAACTCAAGTGTCCCTGATGAACTCCAGAAGAACAGAATGGCAAATTTGATTCCCTTGAATTCCAACAAGAGCTTTTCACTGTATACAAGGAACACAACTTGACTTCCCAAGCAACCTGTCATAATCCACAAGGTAAACAGGTATAAGTTTTCAACCTCTGCTCATTTTACTTCACATACACACACTAGATTGATGTCTTATGTTCCAGTCTCAAACCAATCCAACTGTACTTTTTATGCAAATTGAATGTGTAAAAGATATCGAGTATCATTATTGTGGATTTAGATATATTGTATTTGCAATAGGTTGTTTAGAAATGTGGAGTTCTTAGAATGTATTAGCTTTCCAAAATGTATAGTCTGGTACTTAGATCTGGAATAGAAATAGAGTGTATTGGTGTTAGATGTTGTAACATGACAATAGCTCGCAAAGTTGAATTGACAAAATAGTATGTATTAGATCTCAAACTTTGTAACATGAACATATATTGTATTAGCGACAATTTTTGTAACTTGTGATTGAAAAAATTATGTATTCTAGAATCTAAAACACTAAGGTCCTGTTTTCATGAATCATGTTAAGTTGCATAAGAATAAAATTGGCTTTATACACAATCTGACTAAGTTACCTGCATATAAGAAATCTGTACAAATTGAAATGTACATACTAAAAATAAAATGACTGATCTTTGATATAACAGATGGCTAAATCACACTATCATATATGCAAGCCTACTTATATAAACTGTTTGACTACAATCTTTGAAAAAATTGAAAAGGGACTCACTACTAATTGATATAATCAGAATTGGATCTTAGAACTTACACCCTAATATATCCTTGTCTCAATCAAAGTGCATCTTATAGTCTCAATTCTGAATCCATGTTTATTTTTTAAATCAACCCATGTATGCATAAACATTTCTTCTCATGATAAATTTCTAAACTAAATACTATGCCTTCAAAGATTAGAGGAACTATTTGCTTAAATCTATATAAATACTCTTTTTGGCATTTCCCAAACAAAAGGGGAAGAGAAATTAGACTCCTAATGTTCAATCTGAACAAGTATAAGAGAATTAGAGCACTCATTTTTAAATTGCTATCTTTTTAATATACAAGGAACTATTTGTGCTTCTATTTTTTATGATACATCTAACAAAGTATTTTGCAGGATCTCAAGAAAGAGATTTAATCTCTAAGTAATTAAATGTTTTATGTACAAAATATTTTTCAAAAATTCATGCATACACCAAGGGGAAGCACACACTGATAATTTTATGTTTGTTTGGCAAATACCAAAAAGGGGAAGATTGAAAGGAAATCTTTGATATATTATTTATTTTGGTATTTGTACGATTAAACATAAAATTAAGAACACATAGATCTTCTCCATTAGGACATGAATTTAATTGATCCAAATCAAAGTCAAAAAGTCAAACTAGCAAAATCATGTCTTTTAAACAGATAAAAGAGATATTCCATTTTTGCAAAATATCAAAACTATATCTTTATGGAATATATCTCTAAGGCAATATGATCAAAGAAGAAACATCAAGATATGATATTTCTTAGATCTGTGTTGCAATAGGAATATGGCAACAAGCTCGAATAAGGAATATATCAGAAATATTCTTTAGAGGTCTCGTGCTATATCAAAAATATTTAAACTCTTCGCTCCAAAATATATCTCTACATATATCAAAAGAGTTTTTATTCAAAGTTTATTCATATCCAGTTCTGTAAATCATTTCTGTATACTTACAGTAATTTTCTCCCGGTTCGTAAAATCAGCATTTCTCGGAGAAAATTATTCAAAAATACTAAAACATATTTCCTATCATCCAAATATATTTTATATATTAGGAAATATATTTTAAGTATTTATTTAAGTCAAAACTTTGGTCAAAAGATCCATCTCATTTATTTCAAGACCAATGATATTTTCACTCGGAAGAAAGGTTAACAGAACAGTTTTATTTTTAGATAAAATACTTCCACATGCTAGAATGACTTGAAATTCGGTATGAATTATTTAAATGGTATTTTCTATGGGACTCGGTATATATTCTTCTCTATGTTGAATCGTCCTAGAAACTCCACATGATCTGAATTTTCATGGAACCGGAGATCTCCAGTTGTGTTATGATATCCAACCGACAGCTGAGCCTCTCTTACAACCATAGAGAATGGTGAAGGAATCTCAGCTATTGTCGTTACCCTTCCTTCCAAGTGATTGAGCAGCTTCTTCAGATCATCCATATTAAAGGTCCTCACGTCGGGGATAGTCTGCATATTGGGTTGTGGATCCTGAGGTTGAGGTGGCAATACCTGATTCCCACCCAGAGGAGCCGGTTGTTGATTAGTATTCAGAGCTTTGGTTTGTCCTCCTCCCGGTATCACTGGTATCTCTTGGTTTCGCCCTTGATTTTCTGTCATATTTTCTCCTTGTCCCTCCCTGGCCGCGGCACTGAGGGATCTCATGATTATATGTCTGGATATCCCTATGATCGTCATCTCTCGCATAATTATCTCTCTCAGCTCGATCATACATGCGAGTATCCCTATAGCCACGATAGTTGTCGCGGAGATTTCCATCATGTATCTACCTCGGCCTCCGCCTCTTCCACTCCACTGAGGTCTTTTCCATCATGTGGGTAAGTAATCACTCAATTATCAGCCCGTGGCATCTCTCGCCCATCAGTATCTTCATCGACAAGTTCAATGATCGGGGTTGTGTCATTGGAGTAATTCAAGCGTCGCGGCATTATTTCCACACGCTCTCCTCTGGGTTGGTCGCGTCCAAACAGAGCATACATATCTGCTATGGGAGCCTTTCCAGATACATGAGCAGAGCGGTTATGACGAAGGCCCCTCCTTATCTTACATCGCTCCACAGTGCTCAGCCTTGAGTCGAAACCGTTCAAGGCATCACCCATGCGATAAAGCTGCTCCAAAAAATCTGCGCTACTAATCAGAACTAATGGTTGGCCCCCGACATTTAGGGTAGGAAGATCCACCGGAATAGAAATGTAGGGTTCATCGTAACCCTACTCAAAGCCTTCTTCAGAACTTTCTTCATAATAAGAACTTCCATCAAGATATTAAGACATCTTTCCTCCTAGATGCAGATCTTGATCATCCCCTCCTTCTAGCGCCAATTTATTGATGGAGGAATTTGGTAGCAACAAAGTTTGAGGTTTGTAGCCGGAAATAAGATCTGTGATGGTGGTTCTTCGTCAGAAAACATGAACAGTGTTTGGTGGTTGTGATTATTGGTGGCTGAGATTGCTTAGGGTTAGTGGTGGCTCCTTTGCGCTCTCACTTCTAAGCCCTTGCAATTTGCTTATGTATCCCTATTTATAGAAAATCAAGCCAACGTAGTTCTTGGGGAACAAGAAACCTAATGGGCTTAGATCTCTTGTCCTGAGGCCCGGTAGGAAACCTACCGGAAACCGTCTTCTACTAGCTTTAGGAATGTCCGCCGATGAGGCCCAACCACAAAGGCTCAAGGCTCGTCCGCAACTTCGAGACTTCACGGATAAGGCATCTCCCTGGCCATGGATAACCCTCCGCTACCAGCTGTGTAACGCCCTCCATACCCGGGGTATAAGTCTGGGGGTTACTAGCTAATCACCAAACCTATACAATCTGATTAACAAATAATAAAGAAATGAATCTAAACCCCTTTAACACTAACCAGGATCTTTTTAGGTTGAAGTATGAAAACAGGAACCACTAACTACTTTTATTACAAACCAAATTTAATATCTTACCAACTTTCTTTATTACAAACCATTGTCTAATCAGTTTTAAACTAAGTTCATCTTTTATTTAAACACAAACACTAACTATCTACACTCCACCTGTGCTGGCAACTCAAAGCTTTCTTCCTGGATTGGGATCAACACCTTGGGTATGAGAGGATCCCGAGGCTTGACCCGCTTCTTTATCACTCGAGTCCTGATGGATTTCATATTCCTTCTTAACTGAAAATAATAAGGTGAATAACAACAAAAAGGGTGAGCCAAAAATTGCTCAACAAGTCCGTAAAATATAAACAGTGTCAAAGCAATTTAAATGAATCCGTAACCCGGGTATATCGGCAAAGATATAACCCCGCGAGAATAGAAAGAAGGACATTACTGGCGAATACAAACGAACTAAACTGGACACAAGTTCGCATATATACCCTACTGATCAGCCAGGATACAGTGCAGATCTATATCCCACTATATAGATCCCGTCGGGCACCCAGGCACTACGGCCCATCTCAAGGATCCGGTTATGTCCCGGTCCTTAGGATTAAGTAAACTTAATCCCCAAAGTATCATTATCCAGTCCACTGAATAGCAACCGGAATAATCGGTATACTTTGGTATATTCTAATCACCAGAATATATCAATAAATGTGAGTAACAATTGGAATTGAACAATGAACTCAAATGAAAAGGATAAATCAAGAATCTAAATTAAATATGAACAAGAGAATCAAAAGAGTACAAGCGTGATAAGAATCTGAAGAAATATCACTATTCTGAACATAAAATAGGGGAAAAACTTACCTTCTGCGCGACTCACTGCAATTAAGTCACCTTCGTCAATCACCTACTCAACCTGCCTTGCTGGCTTAGCTTCTGTTAGCAAAAATAGACTGGTTAAGTCATTTCGTACTTCAATTGCATCTTGAATCGACTTCACATCATTCCTATTGTCTACTCATGCGCTTATGACTGACTCGTATATTACATATTAGCAAGTAAGACTCGATTAATCACATAATACACATAAGCACATAAGCACAAAATCCTTTTTATAGTTAAAATAATTTTTAGAATCAAAACCGCCTCGCTGATCGCTCAACTGATCATTATCTGACTCGTTTTCCATTTTTTGGAATATTTCGGAACCGTCTCGGCACACAACTCGACTGATAATCAGGCAAGTAAGAAATTCATCTAAGTTCTAGAAGAAATTAGGTCTTAATATTATTTTTAATGAAAATAATTCATTTTTCTGAGTCAAAGGGCTTTCGTTTCGCTCAAATCGGATTAACGGTCTAATTAATATCAATTAAACACTAATAGTTCAATTTATTATTTAATATAAATAATTATTACTAATTTTTAAACCCTAAAATACCTTTTTAATAATTATTTAAGAAAAATCAGAGTCAAAAATAATTTTTCTATAATTTTTGGAATTAAAATGAGTTTGTTATGATTTATTGAAAATTATTTGATTAATTATCGAAATAATTAATCATTTTTAAATAATTAATAAATAAATATTTAATAATTTAAAATAATTAATCCCTAATTATTAGGATTAATTACAATTTATTACAAATATTTACAATTTATTAATATTTACTCGATTAGATCCATTATTTATAAATAAATAATCGATACAACTAGTTGTTACATTATTTATCTGATAATCAGTTATTATTCGAATCATAATCCAACTCAACAATCAATTACTCGTATAAATACGAGTTATTCCCCTTTCTCGTAAAATTATTGAATTATTACGATTATTATTACAACTTATACGATTTAATCGATTATCTGTATTTAATTATTCGTTACGAATAATTATTCTGATATTCTTCGAATAATTAACTATCGCTCGAATAATAATAATCTACTTATCGTTCAATTACTAATATGAATACGAGTTATTCGTATTATTTAATGATCGAATCTTTACTCATAATATTCGATAAATTTTAATCCTTATTTATTAATTAATTACTTAATTACTAAATAATAAGTAAATAGATAAATAATTAGATAAATAATTAAATAATTAATTAAATAACTAAATTCGAATTTCTAAATTATTAAAATAATTCTAAAATTATTATTAATATTTTCCAGAATTTAAAACTGATTTTTAATTGATTTTTAGAATTATTAAAAACTAATTTTGATTTACTAAAATATAAATAAATAATTAAAAGTTAGAAACAAGAATCAGGACAACATATTGGGTTTTACTGGATCAAACTCGGGTCATCGTTCCGGGTTGGAACCGGGTTATCAAGTCGCCGGTGGCTTTCCGGTGAGCGAAACACGGCTGCACACGGCGATATTCCACCTCGTTTCTTCACCGTTTCTATCTCACAGCAACACAAACACCTCCTCCTGTCGTCCTCCGTCCACCTTCGTCGATCAACAGCCGGAAAATGAAGAACAGCCGCCGTTATCGGCGATTCTCCGGCGCATAAAACTGAAACCAAATCACACGAAACCGGTGTCAAACGACTGGAAATTCAACGATCTACATGTTCGTAGCCACAGAAACATCAAACAATCCCTCGAACTAAAAACCTGAATTCAAAAACGGGTCGAACACTCAAAAACACAAATCACAAATCCGGGAATAGAAAAATCAATTAAAAATACGTATAATCATCTACACAACCTGGGCAATCTATTCATATAACTCTCATCAACCAAAACACAACGATTTGTAAATACCCAAATCAGTTCAAGACCCTAAAAATCGAATTGAAATTCGAAGATATAAAACATGAAATTGATTACACGAATAGAAACTAGAGATCAAGAGCTTTGCAACGACTACTTACATGTCTAATTTGGAGGTTGGAATCACGATCAAATCTCCGGTTAAAATCAAGAACACCAAACCCTAATTTCTGGAAAATTGGGGATTTTCTGAATTTATACTGAATTTTTATAATTAATCAGTAATTAATTAATAGAAATTAGGCTATTTATACTAGTGAAAATAATACCCCTAAATAAAATTAAGGGGCTAATTACACTCCTAATAAAAATATTTGGCCCTAATTTTTATAATTTTTGAGTATTAAAATTTAATTTATAATTATTTTATATATGCAATATATATGCCAAAATTTCTCAAAAATTGTAAATAATGCAAAAATACAAAGAAATGGTATAAATAAAAGTCCTATAATTTTATAAAAATAAAAATGTGATTTTTGTGGGGTTTTAACACCCAATGGGGCCCGAAAAAGTCATTTTTCGCAAAACGAGAAAATTTATAAAATGCCTAGATGTTCAGAATAATGCGATGGTAAAAGCCATTTGATGAAAAATAAGGCCCATTATTTTATTTGAAATACCTGCTTTAAAATCATGGTTTGGGTCGTAAAACGTTTGAAATGAAAGCGATAAATGGAAAACATAGTATCTGAAAAATATCTTAAAAATACCGGAATGACACAGAATGCACATAACACATAACAATTAGGGTTTGACGGATAATTACACATAAATGACACATTAATATACATAATTTATTATAAATATGATATAATACAGACGTAAATTTTCCAGACGTTACAAGATGTTTCTCTAATTCGTGGACGCAGGTATAGCCGGAGTTCACCCCAAATGTTGGACGCATCATTTCCCCCCGGATAAGGAGCCTCTACCAGATTGCAGGACAAGTGATCCCAAGTTTTTGGGTGCAAAGTGCAGGATACTTCGAAGTCTCCCAACGAGAACACCCGTTGACTACAGAGACAGAGCTCCCAAAGCATAAATCAAAGTTTACCCCACATCCCCAATTAGGACACTCATTGAATACAGGAGGAGGACTTCCTTTCAGGCATAGCCCTGGAGGTCTCTAACCACGGAAACCGTCTTTCTGTGATTGCATTACAGAAAAGAGTTTTTCAATAGAGTACATGCAGCAAATAGATTAGTAATAATAATCTCCTTCTTCCTTAAATCATCCAAAAAACTCGTCCAAGTAACCATGTTGAAGTTCTATCCACGCCATCTCTGCTACTTAGGGCGCGCCTCTTACCTTTACAGGTCATGGTCAACCCAGGAAATCATCCAAGATTCCTTATTCAAATAACAATAGGGGCGCCTCCTATATTAGTGAGGGCGCGCCTTAATTCTTTGCAAAGCATCAACCAATAGCCCCTTTTACACATCAGGGCGCGTCTCTTGTATTTGTAGGGCGCGCCAACTATCTTAACTGTAAAAAGAACTTGTCTTATTTTTTCTTTTTTTTAAGCATAAATATTCCAATTTTCTCCAATTTACCCGATTTTGACCCGAATAAGATTTATATCAAATTTTAGGCACAACACCTAATTAGTTAAATGAGATAAAAGGCCAGGTTCGATCTTTACAAGGTTACACTATTTTCTAGCAAGCTCATGGTATTTTTTTCTAACGCATGATATATCAATTAAACTCTAGAGTGTCTAGGTCATTGTACCCTAAATAAATTTTGGCCATAATTACGGTTTGCATTGACAGTAGAAGTCGTAAATAAATTTAAATTGAAATCAACATAATTCAATACATTATCATAGGGTTGTTCACGAATCGAGCTGTTGGTGAACAAGCTCGAGCTCGGCTCGTTAAGAGCTCGTTCGGCTCGGCTCGTTAACAAACTTGAGCTCGAGCTCGAACAGAAAAATATGTTCGTTAAGCAAATCAAGCTCGAGCCGAGCTTTGGGTTGTTCGGCTCGAGCTCGGCTCGGCTCGGCTCGGCTCGAGCTCGGCTCGGCTCGAACTCGTTCGTTAAAATTCAAAAAAATTCTAATATATCCTAAATATTTTTATATAGGTATGATTTTTTTTTAAATCCGACTTCACTGTTTTTTTTTATCTTCCAACGATCATTTTGCATACCATATGTGATATATTTTGAGGTGATTTAGAAATTTTATATTTTACTTTCTAATTTTAAAATGTAGCTTCATAATTATATTTTAGTTAAGATTTTTTTAAAATATTTTTCATCTATCCAACAGTATGTATGTTATAAAATATATATTTCAATGATATAACCAAAGTTTCACATCAAAAACAATTTTATTTGATTTTCTATATTATGGTCAAGCATTAGTTTGACTATTAACGCTAACTAGTGTTTAATCCGGATTTGTTGTTTCGATTATTTAAAAAATACTTTATATCGATCCAACCGTATGGATGTCATAAAATATATATTTTATTGATATAACCAAAGTTTTAGATTAAAATAATTTTATTTGGTTTGCTATTTTAATAGTCAAACATTAGTTTGACTAGTCTTGGTAACTAATGTTTAGTCTTGTACTGGTGTCTCGATTTATTTAAAATTATTTTTAATTGATCCAACCATATGGATGTCATAAAAAATATATTTTATTGATATAACCAAAGTTTTAGATCAAAATAATTTTATTTGGTTTGCTATTTTAATAGTCAAACATTAGTTTGACTAGTCTTGGTAACGAATGTTTAGTCTTGTATTGGTGTCTCGATTTATTTAAAATTATTTCTAATTGATTCAACCGTATGGATGTCAAAATAAATATATTTTAATGATATAACTAAAGTTTCAAATCAAAATAATTTTATTTGGTTTGTTATTTTAACAGTCAAGTATTAGTTTGACTATTACCGCTAACTAAGTCCTGATTTGTTGTTTTGATTATTTTAAAAATACTTTATATTGATTCAACCGTATGGATGTCATAATACATACATTTTATTGATATAACCAAAGTTACAGATCAAAATAATTTTATTTGGTTTGCTATTTTAACAGTCAAATATTAGTTTGACTAGTACTAGTAACTAGTGTTTAGTCCTGTATTAGTATCTCGACTTGTTTAAAATTATTTTTAATTGATCCAACCGTATGGATGTCAAAATAAATATATTTTAATGATATAACCAAATTTTCAGACCAAAATAATTTTATTTGGTTTGTTATTTTAACAGTCAAGTAGTAGTTTGACTATTACTACTAACTAGTGTTTAGTCATTAATTGGTGTTTCGATTTTTTTAAAAATATTTTTCCTCGATCCAACCGTATGGATGTCAAGATATATATATATATTTTAGTGATATAACCAAATTTTCAAAAAAAAAATAAATTTATTTGATAAGTTATTTTCACAGTCAAACATCGGTTGACCAGAATTTTTTCTGGCTCGGCTCGGCTCGACTCGACTCGGCTCGGCTCGACTCGGCTCGGCTCGTTTATGTTCGCGAAGAAGCTCGTGTTCGGCTCGTTAGTTAACGAGCTCGAGCTCGGACACATTTTTTGTTCGATTAAAAAGCTCGGCTCGACTCGGTTCGTCAGAAAAAAAAATTAAAGCTCGGCTTCGTTCGATTAAAACTCGGCTCGGCTCGTGAACAGCCCTACATTATCGTAAGATATGTAAAAGAGCTTTAAATCTTTCAAATTTTGATGTAGATATAATTTTTTGTAACTCCTTCAAACTGTTGCTGCTCGCAACCAGCAATCGAGCGAAAGTATACAATGAGAAGAGAAATTTATTATGTTCGGAATATTATTGATTAATGTTGTTTACCTTTAACAAACCCCTAATAGCTATACTTGCCAAATTTTATATCGTATAATCGATGGCAAAAATAGAAGAAAAACAGAGCTTTATGTAACCACAATTGTTCAAACATCAGAGTATTTTACAGAATGGTGCCTCAATTGTTTCCTCCATACAAGCTATATAACAGATTTCACATGAAAACAGGAGATGGCCACACCAATGCCACCTACCTAGCTATACAAGACTGTCCCCTTGTCATGTTTTACAGTTTCTTAGTGTGACGAGGTGCTTATTTCCCAACTCATTTCTTCCGTTTCTTCTTTTTGTACATCAACAGTTATGGTGCTATCAAACAAAAACCCGAGCAAAATTATCAAACGAACATGAATATAATAAGCTATTGTGACCCTTGAGAAATTTTCAAGGTTTCCAAGCAGATGGTGGTGGCGGTGGAATGGGAAACATGGGTGGAACTGCGGAGAACATGGTGTTCTTGTCAATCAGTGTACTTTTACCACCTGACAAAGCCACAAGAGCAGCAACTAAGCCAGCATTGCCTGCAATAGTTGGCTCTGTGTAATTATAGTTAGTACGCTTATCGTGGAAACCATCATGCCTGTCTGGGCCAGCGACCATAGCTCCAACAATAGTATTAGGATTTGGCTTCGAGCTGTCCCTCCATTTCCATCCTCCTTTGCAATTGTATTTGACCTTGTTTTTAGGAATAGATGCACCTCTATGATGGACTTGTTTGGGATAGTGACTGCCAAATCCCACAAGATAACTCATCTTTCTAGGATTTTTACCAAGAACATAGTCAATCTGCCAAAACACAACATAGAATCAGTCATCTGTTGCAACTTACAATATTCTCAACACGATTACAGGATATTCTAAAATCTAAAGATAAAGTTGGACAGAAGTCTCACACACCTGTGTCTCAGCAAATGTACGGAGGATATCAGTTGAGTAAAAATTTGGTCCACAGTACCATCCAGGTGTATCCGCAGCATCAAGATAGTCACCAAATAATGTAGCCA
Source organism: Apium graveolens (assembly GCF_009905375.1). Lineage (NCBI taxonomy): Eukaryota > Viridiplantae > Streptophyta > Magnoliopsida > Apiales > Apiaceae > Apium > Apium graveolens. The sequence goes on along the minus strand of NC_133655.1, from coordinate 43,323,899 downwards.
AAAAAGCAGCATTAACAACGTATTGAAGAGGCTGTGGTCTTCCATGATTTAACTGGATCAAGCCCCCTGCAATGTTGCCAAAAGACATTAGATGCAGAGTAATTTTGTAGTGGGAAGACCATGTTGTATATAATTTAATATATGAACTAGTATTAATAATGAAGCAAAGTCACCATACCTTTGGTTCTGTTAAAGCTTGTAAAGAATGGAAGGAATGAGCACATGTATATGCTGGTCTGATTATGAAATGTCTTTAAAGCTTCTTCGTAAGGATACCCGGGGCTCAAAAACAATCTCATACGTGTTAAAAGGACCTACAAGCAAAGAAAATGACAGATCTCAGAAGTTATGCAGATATGCACAGATAAAAGATTATTCGCACAATGTTGTGCATATTAACAAATTTGTTATATTTAGCAAAAACAATTAAAAACAAATTTTGTAAGAAAGGATATTATAACCATCTTAAACAAGTTATATAATCATTTCCTCAAAAAATACAAAGGTACATGGCGTCTACAAACCCATATTACTAAGCAGGCACTCATATAGACCTGCTGGAATCTGAATGAGAGACACACACACAATCTCATTTGGTAATGATCAGTGTATTACAGGGTAATAACAGAGAAGGCGTGACTGCGTAGATACAACAGACAGAGTTTATAAATATATAATCAGGAACATTTGAACTTTCTCATTCAACTTAATTATACAGCTTAGATATATATTATATACTAAAAAAACTATAAAGCTTCAGAAAGATAATCGAGGTATATATAGGCTAGGAAGCCCAATATAGAATGTGGAACTAAAGGAACCTAACATCAAAATATCAAAACATATTTACTGTAGGTACGTCGCACATTAAATTTGTTGATTACGCAGACAATTGAAATTTTAGAGCAAGATACCAAGACGGTGATTCTACTTACTTGAGCTCCTGCAAGCTTGTTATCCCAACTAAGTACACCATAATCTTGGCCTCCCCAGAAAGCACCTGCATGTGTGGCCATTTTGATATTTGTAGCAAGGGAGAGATAAGAATTATTCCCTGTAGCATAATACATCCACGCTCCTCCCCACACAAACTCATCCCAATAACTAGTAGAGTTATAGAATATTTCAGCCTCCGCGCCGACGCTATACCTACCACGCTGATCCCTACTAAATTTAAAGAGGGTTTTTGCTCCATGGACAAGTTTCTCAGAGTATGCTTTGTTGTCCTTGAAAACAATAGATGCTGAAGCCAGAGCAGCTGCCATCTCTGCCGCAAGGTCTGAGCAACTATGACATTCAGTTACAGGTCGCTCGTAATCAATGTCCTCGGGACGCATCCAACAATAATGATCATTAGGACTTGGTCCTCCACTAGTATCCCCATTTCCCACCTGTTATGAATATTAATAAAGAACATGAGTTGCTGAATAAATCCTAACAATTATTAACCATCAAATTTTGTTTTGGGCCAGCCATGAGAGGGCAATTGAGTTGTTTGCTAGATACATAATATCTTCTACTATCAGAGATTTTAAAACCATGTAGTCACTGGGTAACTTCCAGATAAAATGTAGTTTATTCTCACTGCTGAAATTGAAGGTGATGCAAGTATAAATACGATATTGCTATAAAGCACTAAAATCTTGTCCAACAGGTTACTTCATTGGGTGCATCAGTGAACATCTGTAAGTATAAAATGCCTAGTTATGTGTCTTAGTAAAACAACCATAAAGATGGACAACATTTACCTGCATCACAATGCGGTCTATGGTATCAGCAGAGGAATTGAAAGTTTTAAGAAGATAATCAGTTCCCCACTTAATGACATCCTTAATATGGTTCAGCTCCCCTGCAGCTTCATATTTAGCACTGTACTCAATCACACTCCAACTCAGCATAGTCATGGCAAAAGATTGAGGAAAGTTGAATTTGATTGCATCACCAGCATCGTAGTAACCACCAACCAAATTTTTGCTTATAGATGAAGGATCCGATTTTCCATCTTCTAAACCAGAGTTTCCCCTCCATGAAACATTATTATGCTTCGGAAGTTTCCCCGCTGCAGATATCCCCAAATACCAAATAAGGAAATCAGACTACAACGGAGTCCCATGAAACAACTAGTTTTCAATTTTGTTTATTTGCTTTATCGCTTGTAAGATAATGAACAATGAATTTGTTTATTTGCTTTATTATTGGGTTCTCCTCACCAAATAACGGAGATTTGAGATATAAAAACGCCAAATAATAACTTTCAAGAACTACAATTATTCTCTTTCCATTTTAAACCTCAGATTGTTGCATGTATGTGGTACATAAACTAACTTATGAAATGAAATGACCCTATAATCACAATTCATGCAAATGAAAACATAAAGTTGAACAACACATCATCAAAACAAAGAACTACTTACATCTCTGTGCATTGAAGAACATGAGTGCTTTTCGCAAAGCAAGCGTGTAATTATCCGGTGGAGGAGGACGGGGATGATGATGAGGCAAAGTGTTAACAAGAAGAGCAATAAAAGCAGCAATCAAACCAGCACCTAAAATTATACCAACAGTCCAAACAAATATCTTTTTACTCACAACAACACAACCCAAATCTACATATTTCTTCTTTTTTTGCTCATGTGGGCCTAATAACCAGCTCTGTTGAGTCTCATCCAAGGGCTTAGACAGTGCAGCCCTGTCAATATCATTTAAGTTACGGCTCCGATCATCGTCCGTGCCGGAATCTGCTGCAATTTCCAAAGAACCACCCCATGGATCTCTTCCATACATGATCACACACTTTTATGATCAAAAAATAAAACCCCCTTCAGGTATTTGAGCTGGACTTCAGAAAAGAATAGTTAAATGTTGTGCTTTTGATGATTTAAAGAGGCCCAGGAAGTTAAATTTGGAAAAGAAATAATCTTAATATCAAAGGTAGTGTGTTTGTTCTGCTTCAAGAATCAGAACCCACAAAGAATGGTAACCCACCAAATAAGTAAAGTAAAATATAGAAAATAATAGATGCATGAAGTTTTGGTGTTGATTTAAGAAGGCCCAGAAAGTTAGATTTGGTAAAATGTGTAATCTTGGAATCAAAGATTAGATTTTTGGGTAAGTAATGGTGGAATAAGAATGTGTGTAGTAGGAAGCTTGGATATAAAGGCACTAATAATAATGTAAGGAACCAGCTGTTTTAGAGATGAAGAGAAGGGCCGAAGGCCACCGTCCCACTTTGACCGGGCGGGGCTGTACTCTCCGAAACTGTCAGAGCTTGTTTGGGTTATTGAGTTGGGCCTAATCGGATTTTTTTTCAGGCTGAATCGGATCGGGCCGAACTTTTTTCTAATTTAAATTGGATCGAGTTTTATTAGAGATTCCGAAAATTATATAAGTTAGCAATTAGATCATCTTAAAAATATACTCCCTCCGTCCCGTTCGATTCTATACGTTTACTATTTGCACGTATTTCGAGACTTTCATAAAGTATAGTTTGATAATACATTTTTTTCAAATTTTTTTTTTAATAAAAGTTTAAACATGAAACTTTTATTCAGAAAAAAAATTAAAAAAAATATTGTGGAGTTATGTTTTAAATGAACATTTAAAAACGTTCAGAAAAGTAACGTATATAATTCAATGACACAGAGGGAGTATTAGTTTACATGGAATATTTTATTAAAACATTATTTCGTTGAAAATATTTAAGTTCAGAAAAAATAAACATATTTATAGAATAATATATTTTATTATTATTATTCAAATATATATAATATACTTACTATATCTTCTTTCATTTCCTATGCAATGAAGTATATAAATAATATATTATTAATTACAAGTATGTAAATATATATGTGTTTAAAGTATTATTTATATTTATAGTAAATGTGAATTCATAAATATATAAGAACATATATTAGAATAATCAGATTTTAACCGGGATTTTTCGGGTTTTTAATCGGGTCAGGCCGGACCGAAGCCCGGGTTTTAAATGGGTTGGGCCGGGCTTTGCCTAAAAATATAGAGCCCACCGAGGCTCTAAGCCCGGGCCGGGACCGGGCAAGTCCGACCCGATTTTGATCGAGTTTTGACCGAGTTTTAATCAAATCGAATCGGGTCAGATTTTCGGGTCCGAAATTTTTTGCATCTCCAAGTTATATCGTGGTTTGTGGGGTTTTCTGAATTTTAGTGATGTGTTTGTTTCTTCGAACATTATACAATTTGGTAAGTGACACTGACTGGTCTCACGAATTGACAAATACAGTCTCTCTAATTTTGTCTTTGCACCTTTTTATATTCAATTGCTTTTGCGTTTTCTGAAATTTGTAAAATCAAATAAATTACACTATTGTCGTTAAAATTTTAGCCAAACTCGTGCAGATACATGCAAAATTTCCAAACATGACTTGGATTTCACCTTTTCTTTAATATCATGTTAACGTAGTAGTTTAAAAATCAATTTTCAAGTTGAGCAAATCCGAGTAAAACAGGTTTTATAGGTATAGGAAATTTTAATTAGTTATTATTTAATAATTTTAGAAGATAGCTCTTATATACTCTTCTCTGTCCTTACCATTCGTTTATACTTTTCTTTTCTGGGCCAATTGTTTACGTTTCAAAAAATTTCATAAATAGTAAAGATTTTATAAATTTTAAAATAATTACATCCACTACTTCTTTCCATTATACTCACTTTATATATATAATATTAATCGGTCTCGTTTATTCATTTTTTTTTAACTTTTCTTAACTATTTTATCATTTTTTTAAAACTCCGTTCTCAACTCAAATATAAACATTTGGAAGGGAAAATGTACGAGTTTACAAATTGCTTATGGTTTTTAACTTTTAACAGGTGAAGCCCCTGACAATTATACGGAGAATAAGACATGGTGTGTTTTTCTATATGGTCAAAATTATAATTATTAAATTGTCGGTGTCATATATTTAATTAGTCATTCGGAGTGCTTTATATGTACACAGTATTTAATTATGTTTTAAGTAACAGTGAAAGTGAAATGCTTGATCTTTTACTCCACCGACAGTTTCTTAAGTATATTGCAAACAGTCCACATCACCCAACAGCTAGTTGTTGATTATAAATAAACTGTTGATGTCCGCACCCACATTAAAAAGAGTATATGTGGGCTTGAATTATTCATAGAATCTGGTCAAATTAATTATTAGTTTATTTTATTATAACTGAAGATTATAATGCATTACAATTGTACACAAAATCCATGCATGATTAGATTTAAGATTCATAAAGGGATTGAACTTCGTAGATATGGATTAGGATGTATTTTAGTATGAATTTGGTTTAAAAGTTTATGGTCTTGGAGGTACTTGCACTAAGGTGCAAAACTCCTAGTACAACAATAGTTATCCAGAAGGTACAGCTGTTTGTTGACGGGTCTATGTGATCATGAAAGACGCTAGAATGTATCAGAATAAGTGCTTAATAGACTGGTTAGGTGCGGGAAGCATCTATATATGGCTCGAAATGATAGTGAGATGATGATGCATGAGTACCCTTAGTAGCAGAATTGGTGTTCTATTAGGAGTGTATCTCCTAGAATAGAGAAGAACAGTCCCAATTTTCATGGAATGGACTTCTAACGGGATTCTATCACCATAAAACGTGATAAACATTAATAATTAAAGGATAAATACATGATTTCATTATAATCATTTCTCGGTTATGGGTTAAAATAGGTTTTCAAGTGTCCAGCCGCACTTGGACACTAGAACCTCACTTGGAAAGAGTTGGAACGACTATGGGTACTGGTTTGGCTTATCGTAAACGTGAATTATTGGTCAAAGAATGGAGTTCAATCCTAGAGAATTACATTAAACTTGATCCCTATATGTCGAGTATGTAGGCAATTGGCAAAAGGGTATGAATATTCACTTTCTACATGAATTTTCACATGTAACCATTATGATTATTTTCCAAGTACATTTGTCCGGAATTGAGATAGCATTTCTCAGCCATTTTACTTGGATCTTTGATGATACAGTTCATTAATCATATATAATTCCAGCTTTATTTCTGCAGTTGAACCTCTGTTCAATAGCTGCATCGGCTATATAATTACCGGAAAACGAAAGGTAATTCAGTTATTCAAACACGATTATTCTGGGGGTGTTATAATTAGTTTTCTCTTATAACATTTTTTCCGCTAAAAGGAGGGGTTCCTCATATCTTTTTTTGAGAGAGAAAGATGTCATACAATTCTGACAAGGAACGAACACCGAGAAGGGGTCAAAATGACAATAATGGCAATTTCATTGTAAAAGTTACCAACAAGGATATACTGAATCACCTGCAACATGTGAGAAATAGGATTGGGTCCTTGAAAAAGAAGTCCATGAGGTTAAGCAAATGGATGAAGAAGCAGAAACCCGTGGGAAAGAAGGGTGTTACCCCTATCCACCTGAACTTCGAAGATGAGAAAGAGATTGACGGTGCTGACCCAAAAAAATCTTATTTTTTCTGATGTTGAAACTAGCCAGGACAATGCAGATTGAGACCCTGAGAAGAAGCTCGAAGATGAGGCATATAAGCCTAATAAATAAAAAAAAATGAAGGATTGGATAAAAATAAATGCATATTGATTATCTTTTTTTTGTTAGAGTAAATAATATATGAAATTAAATAAAAAAACCAAAATTAAATGTGCTTGACGATAAGGAAAAAACAAATGAATGGACCTCAATTATACAAAATTAAATTACAAAGGTGTGTCTTTTTGGGTGGCTTTCTATGGTCCAACATTTGTAGCCCATAAAAGGAAGCCCAATAAAACATAAGAAGCCCATGTATTAATCAAATTAACTTTATGCATTTCCTTCCAAGATTTTTTCTATTAATTTCATTTTGAAAGAATTTATAGTTCGCGACAGTGTTGTTTTGATTCTCAATTCATGATTCATCTATGCAGATTTTTTGTAATGGTTAACTACATTTTATTGGACTAGAGGAGAAGGTAAACAAGAGCTTGATAGGAAGGTGCACTTCCAATATCAAATTATTATTATTTTTAAATATACAAAATGTTCTTCAAATACCTGAACGTTTGTGTTGATTGTGTAGGTGATTAACTCGGATATTTTGCAAAGCGGAACTGTTTATTCATTTGAGATGGCACCGACATAGCTGACTAAGGGCAGGTAGTTACATTTACTTAAATGTATTTACTTCGAATGTGGACTGCAGCAGCAGTGAAAGATAGCCGCTACATGTCCTTGATGCTGTAAGAAAGGGTGAACGCACCTTCTGCAGCTATGAATGTTAAGAGTTCGTAATAATCGAGAATAATTGAGTCTCTATGTATTAACTAATTGAAGTGTAATTAATAGCAATAAAAGGGAATTAATGACCTCATTGGTAGATTCTTTTACTCTCTTCTTTAATGTCTAGTAATCCAATCCTGCAAAAACCCCAATTTTTGACATTGGTAAAAGATCTTATGAATAGAAATCTTGCGAGTAAATAAAAAGTTTTGCGACCACATTATATACGAATATTCAATTTTAATTTTCCGAGATGATATTATGATTATATGTAACAAATGAGTGTATTGTTAGTTTCGAATAAAAACTATTATTATAAATGGCCGTATTTTACGAATTATCGAGAAATATGAGAATTATACTACGACCAAGAGATTTATGAGAATTGGAATTCCAAAAATTATAAACAAGTTCAAGTATAAGAAAAAGATAAGGATATATGATAAAAAAAAATTTATACCATGAACTACTTACGAGGATTGATTGAGATTAAGAGATGATGATTACGTATTTACTTAACCGAACAAATAAACGAATCAAACCCATGCAACTTCCATGCACGATTCATGCAAACCAAACAAGTACAAGCAAATCAAATTGGATGATCAAAATTAGAATCTTGTTAGAAACTAGGTTCCTTGAAACTGTTGAGTGGCATTTATGACACTTTATTACACTCCGTAAAGCTTTGAATTAGTGTTGTGTACTCAAGTTGTTAGTGTTTTTGACGTGTTTTGTAGTATTTTTGCATTTCAGGCATTTTCCAGGTAATCAGGTGAATTAACATAATTTTAGTGTTAATTTGGTGTTAGGATGGTGTCCAAGGAATAAAGGCTCGTGAAGACCAACTCATTGCAGCAAGAAAAGAAGAAAAAGAAGTTTTCTACAGAAGGTCGGCGCACCCGCGCTGTTATAGACCAGGTCGAGATTTCAGAATCCTGATTCTTGTGGACTTTTGATTGGTGTAATTCTACTATGCATAGGTTGCTATATATATACATAAATAAAGCTCGTTTTTCATAAGGGGAGACGTAGCAGAGCTAATGAGAAGGCGTAAGAAGACCATAGAGCATAATTCAACCAAGGCGAAGAAGATCTAGTTTATTCTTCTGATTCTTTGTTTTAAGTTGTAACTTTGGATGCTAGTTTTCTTATTCTTGAACCTTTACTTTTGTTTCGTACTTGGTTTTATTAAGTATAAACACTACGTCTATTATACCATGCTTTCATCGGAACCCACGTTGATGATGAGTCCGATTATGGGCTAATCGTTATCGTGGGGTTCTAACGGATTTATTTATGGATTTCTTTAGTTAATTTGTTTCGATGCCTTAGTGTGTAGTAATTGCATGATAACCTAATTTTGGTTGTGCTTATTCGTCTTGTGAGCGTCACGAACTTATAAGATAGTGTGTTAATCTTTAATGAAGCGAAAATGAATTTAAGGATTTAGAACTTGCCATGCTAGTATAGGTTCATGTATTTGATATGCATGATGCGTAGGTAATTTTAACCATCTAACTTGCCCTATGTAATCATGATAGATAACTTGTGCTTAAACCATTATGTTGTCAATAGACATATATGGTCTCAACATAATTGGTATCTATTCAGCATCTATCTCTTTTGTGGATGTCAGGTAGTATGTTATTCGTGCAACGAAAGTTGGCGTTTAACAATTTCGTGTTGTCTGATTAGTGTCATCACCATTATATGCTAAGGTTAAGAACAATAAAGCTATTGAATGAAGTATTTAGTGAAGTTAGAATCCCATGTTTGTGTCATATATTATTCAACTCTCTTTAATCTCTTAGTTAATATTCTTCAGTATAAATTCTCAATAGTTAATTGTAGCTATAATCAAAACCCAAATTGTTTTTTTGCTAAATAAAAACCCAAATTGTTATTCGTCTTAGCATTGAATACTAGCCATATCATTGTTGTATAAGTGCATAAATCACAAGTTAACCTAAACCAGTCTCTGTGGGAACGAACTAGAAATAATTCTATATTACTTGCGATCGCGTATACTTGCGTGAATTATTAGCGCATGTTTAGCGACTAACAAGTTTTTGGCACCGCTGCCGGGGACTCGGTGTTAACTTTTAGTTTATGTGTTTGTCATCAGTGAACGTTAAAGTTCATTGACTCGGACATTGTTACTTACCTACTATTTTCCTTGTCGTGTTTTAGGTACTCTAGCGAGCGTGTATGCATACGCGTTCGCGGGCTCGCAAGAGAACTCGAATCAAGCCGATGAGAAAGTTATAGTGGTTCGAAGGGAAGTATTTGAGGACGAAGAGAAAGTAGAAGAAGAAAATAAAGTCGAGGAACTAGCTTTAGTAGTGATGGGAGACCAAGCAGAAATTCCTAAGGCTTTGATGGACTATTCTCAGCCTAAGATCAATGATATTCAGTCAAACATCATCAGACCAGCCATCTCGGCTAACACCTTTAAGATCAAGTCGTGAACGATTCAGATGATACAGAACTCACTTCAGTTTGGGGGTTCTCCTACAGAAGACCCCAACATGCAAATAAGGGATTTTATCGAGATCTGTGACACTTTCAAGTTCAATGGGGTGACTGAAGATGCTATCAAGCTGCGACTCTTCCTATTCTCTCTTGGGGATAAAGCAAAGTGCTGGTTACATTCTCTACCACCAGGATCTATCACCAAATGGGAGGATCTTGCTCAAAAGTTTCTCACTACATTCTTTCCCGTGGCGAAGACTGCTACAATCAGGAATGCTCTTACTCAGTTTGCGCAGCAAACTGGAGAATATCTGTGTGAGTCTTGGGATCGCTACAAGGAGATGCTAAGGAAGTGCCCACACCATGGCATGCCTAATTGGATGATTATAAACTGTTTCTACAATGGTTTAGGCGCACAGTCCAGACCTATACTTGATGCAGCGTTTGGTGGAGCCTTGTGGGCCAAAAGATATAATGAAGTTTATGAGTTGATTGAGCTAATGGAAGCTAATGAATACCATAATTCTACACAAAGAATGTTGCAAGAAAAGGTAGCAGGAATTTTGAAAGTGGATACGGCTACTGCTATAGCTGCTCAACTTCAAGCTTTGACGATGAAAGTGGACTCTTTGGCTAACTATGGAGTTAATCAAATCACTAGTGTTTGTGAACTTTGTGCGGGGGCAGATGAAACTGAGCAGTGTGCTATTTCTAGCGAATTAGCTCAATTTCTGAGCAAATTTCAGAGATCATAGCAGCAAGCTCCAGCCACTTATTGTAATATCTGGGATATATCGTGTATTTATTTTGCTGATAAATAAATATTATGTATGTTCAGTAATTACTCTGTGAATTATTTGTTAAGTGATATATGTGTTTGAATGTTTAAAAATTGATATAAATTGAGTATTTTAATTTTTATATGTCCAAAATAAAATATAGATAATTGTCATATCTTCCTATTTATTTTTATGTTGATTTATGTTTTTATAGGAAATTTATGGATTTTATAGAATCTTTTTCTGAGTATTTATAACCTATTTTATAAAATCAAGAACCAACCGACGTCACCCGTTTTTACGTTTTTATAACCCGAAACTCTTCTGAGAACTCCTTCCTAACCTAATTGCAATATTCCGAGCATTTTCCATGTTTCGACTTTTTCGATCCGGTGTACGGTTTGTCCTGCGCGGCTCCCGGCGCAATATTTTCGATACATTATTCGTTTCGGTAAATCAATAAAACACGTATTTTCGATAAATGGGATCTTTCTATTAAACTATTATAATTATCACCTCGTAATACGTGTAAACAGGCGCTGAGACCAAGACCGCAGTACAAATTGTACTGATTTGGATAATTATTCCGAAAACCGATACCATTTGGATCTGTTTTTATAAATAAACGTACCATTTTATATCCGGAATGATCCAATATGATACTAATTTTCCGTAATTATAAATAGCCTTTACCGTATTTTATTTCGTACCAAAAAATCATTTACAAACAGTAATTATATAATTTTACAGAGAAAATACATATATTAATATAAACTTTCAAGAATCAAACTACAATTTTGAGGTGTTCATGAAATCTACTCGGGAAGCTCTAGTAACCAAAACAGAGGTTTTTAAGTGTTCTATCAGATTATCCAAGTTTCAGAACTGTAGAATCAAAGGTTTATTTTCTATATTTTTATTTATTTTCGAATTATTTTGATTAAAAATATGAATTTTTGTACGAATGATTGTTTGAATGATTTGATGCTTGCATGTTGTAGAGCTTGTTCTCCTGATGATTTTCATATGTCATATGACTGATTTGGAGTTCAATAAAATGTTCAAAATTGAGTTTTTTTTTCGAATTTTGAAATTAGGGTTTATAACCCGTATGAATGTTCTTAATTGAAAATTAGGGCTTTTTGTTCTAGGGGTTATTAGCTGTTGAAATATAGTGGGTTTTGTTCCTTATGAAATTTGCAATCGATTGGTGTATAGCTCGTTAACAGACGATTCATGATTTGAAGGGAGTTGTGTTTTTAAGTTTACGTCGAGCTCGCCGGAAACCGGCGAACTTCCCTGCCATTTTCCGGCCAACTCAGGGGTTATCTGTATGATTGAATGTATGGTTAAATTCTTTGTGAATTGTAGAGTAATTCTGGAGCTTTTGATGATGGGAGGATTCCGGGAACGAATTCTCCGGCGAACCCCAACTATTTTTCGGCGAGGGGTGGTAAAATTGCAGTTAGGTCCCTATATTTTTGAAGATGGTGAAGTTTAGTCCCTGTAGTTTGTAAAGTTTTCAAAAATAGGATTCCTGTTTATAAAATGTTTAATAATCTTATTTCCTATTTATTTTAATTATAAAAATTCATTTTTAATTTCTGAAAATTCTAAAAATTATTATTTTAATTCCAAAAATTATTTTTAATTCAAAAATAAATTTGAATTAATTAGTTAATTAATTTTAGTTAATAATTAATTGTTTAATTGGTCAATTAATTCAAAAATTAATTGATTAATTGATTTAATTAATTATTAATTAATTATTAATTAATTATTTAATTAGATTTAATTATTTAAAAATGATTTTAAAATTCCAAAAAATAGTTTCGAACTTAAAATATTATTTTAAATTGTTTTCAAGGCTCGATAATTATTAGAAAATAATTTTGAAGCTAGATATGGCCAACCGAACCCTGTTTATTGCTTTAAAATTCATCCAACGACCCGTTTTATTCTGAAAAATGTTTTAAAAATTATATTAAATACCCGAAAGCTTGTTTATGACCCGAGACTCCTTTATAAATGATATATCATTGATTGATTGACGTGTTATGTGTTATATGTGACTTGTTTGACTGTTGGTCTATATGTTCGGTGTTTTCTTATTTATAGCGTAACTTTCAATCCGTTAGTCGGATTTGGGTAAAACGAAGGGTAGATAGAAGTGTATACCGACTAGAATCGTATGAGTTGAGTATTGATAGATGCTTATGATATGTGAGCAGAAGATGCAAGGCTTAGGAAAGTAAAACAGATAGTCGAAGAGTAAGACGGTTGTGATTGGAAGTTAGTGCAGTATATCAAGCTAGTACCAGGCAAGTGTTCTGAACTTTCTCGAGATATATTGTAGTTGATTGATAGTCCTATTTTATATTGCAAGTGCTTTGAAGCACTGAACCCTAAACCTTGATTCAAGTTGTTGATCTTTGAGCCGTAAACCTTATTCTTTCTGAACCATTGATTGTTGAAAACCCGAGTACAAACCACAGATATACGATACTACTCCATAAATACATACATACTAAATACCAACCACTGAATCAAATGACTTCAATATTCAAACCATTGTACCATATGCTTTGAAGAGAAACCAAATCCTTGTAACCTTGAAATGTTGATTCCTTTGTTATCCAATTCTTTCATTACCTAACAACCATTCTTTGAAATTTCCAAATTGTTCCTTTGTGAAGATTGAAACCATCTCTTTATTGAACATCCAATATTGCTTATGATTTTGTTTATTGCTTTATATTAATTATTTTGTTATTATGTTAGAATTAGATTATTTTATAAAATTGTGGACCAAATTCGTGGTCAGATCAAATTGGTGGTCAAGTTAGGCCAATGTGTGCCTTGGATCCAGTAATTAGAGCAGAGCTGTGTACCTTGCTCGGGGTTAGTGCGTGACTGATCAGCAGCCTAACCTTGGTTTTTAAAATGAAAATATAATATCCAATTCTGAATCATTAATCATTGTTCACTTAACACCTTAACCCTTTTTACTTGATGATCATTATTCTCAGTCTTGTCATTGTGACTTGCTGAGCTAGTTAGCTCATTTGTGCGATGTTGTTTATGATCTTTTCCAGTTAAGAAGGAATCAGTTGGTAGCGAGGATCCCCAATCCAGTGCGAGAGCTAGGGGTCTAGGTTGATCGAGTTAAGCTAGCTGATGGCTTTTGAGATAGTTTAAGTTTGTAAAAGTTTGTATTAATGTTTAATATTCTGTCTGATTTTGAATAGTTGGGATTTGGACGTTGTAATATAAGTGTGTGTGTGGTTTGTGTACATACTTTAACCTATTGCGGTCCATGGTAGTTGGTAAGTAGGGTCATTGCATATATTATTATTATTATCTTTATTATTGTTATAAGCAGGTTATAAATAAGGGGTGTGTGTGTGGACCCCAAACTTTTGACCCAGGTTTGGAGGGCGCCACAGGTTTGGTATCAGAGCCACAGGTTAAAAGTCACTGACACAAGCCTAGGTTGACGGAAATGGGTAGAGGGTTAGGATTAGAAATAAGAAATAGAAAGATAGAACGTCAAGATGTTGAGTTCTACGGTATAACAGGTATTAGTATGATTTGCGTTGTGGTTCGAGATTCTTATATTGCGATATGATTTCAGATAGCAGTGATGGCCGACTCTTTCATCTCCGTACCAGCTGATCACTCAGAGCCCTCAGTTAGAGGACCATCTTCAGATCTACGTCCTGTTGTTCCACCAGTGTTGGCTATTTTACCTCCACCTGTGTTGCAGCCCATACCACTACAGGCTATTCCACCCCGAGGCATGAGGCCACCTATCAGAGGACCTCCACCAGCTGATTCAGATTCCACAGGGCATTCAATTGCAGGTGCCCCATTCCAGTCTACATTGCATCCTATTCCTTATTACCGGTATGAGGCTCTTTTATTGGAGAGTGATTCCTTGTTGGCATAGATCCGAGAGCTACATCATATCATCAGGACTACAGATGTTGATCGTGGTGTAAGGGAGCTTCGAGAAGAGATCCATGTGACACGCATGATTCTTGAGGCTAGGCTACATGGAGCTACATTACCTGGTCGAGGCCCTGATGCACTTATGGGATGGGCTAGTGAGGTGATGGAAGATTTTGAGAGGCTGGGAGAACCAGAGTTTCCTTGGAGTTAGATCCAGCGATGGAGATGCTGATCAGTGCTGTTGTGGTTGTTTAGTATGTATAGTAGTGTGTAGTATGTATCAGTAGACTTTTGGGTTGTATTTATATACTAGATCTGCTGACTAGTGAGTAGGTTTGTTGTACCCTTTTGCTTTTACTTCCGAACCGTCTTTACGCTTGTACTACCTAAAACTTTCGATCTATATATATCAGTACCTTTTCCTTTCCATCATTGTCCTTTATATTACTGCACCTATTTTACTTTACTTTATTTTTTACACCAGTTATACCCCTGTGATACCATGTACCCTATTCCCTTAACTGTTTATATTCTGTAAAGAAGCATGCAATTTACTTAGTTCAACTGTTACAACTGTTTTCAAAAAGAGATATTTCTGTTTTACAAAACTTTTCTTTTATGCAAATGATTTGATTTAAAAGCTAAATAAGTTGTTTGATTCTTTACAAAAAATGCCTCCCAGAAGAAATACTCACACCAACACCCAGAATGAAGAAACCAACAACAACAATATCAACCAAGATGATACTAACCAGAATGCAAACCCAGGACCCATAGACCCAGCAATAGCCCAGATTCTCCAAATCTTGGCCCAACAAACAGTTCACTTGACTCAACAACAACAAAGACATACCAATCCCCAGGTAACTTTCAAAACTTTTCAGGCGGTAAACCCACCGGAATTCAAGGGTTCCTTAGATCCGATTGAAGCGAATGTTTGGTTAAAGGAAATAGAGAAGTCGTTTGCGTTAGTTAAAGTAAAGGAAGAATAGAAGGTGGATTTTGCAAGTTATTATTTGAAGAATGAGGCCACCTATTGGTGGGAGACTGTGAAGACATTGGAAGGTACAAATGTTATTACTTGGGGGAGGTTTAAGGAATTGTTTTTAGAAAAATATTTTTCCCAGTTTGTTCAGGATCAGATGGAGCTAAAGTTTTTAGAATTAAAATAAGGAAATATGTAGGTAGCTGATTATGAAAGTAAGTTTGAAGAATTGTCAAGGTATGTGCCGTCATATGTAGATACTGACAGGAAGAAGGCCAAGAGATTCCAGAAAGGTCTGAAGCCATGGATTAGAGGGAAGGTAGTTATATTTAAATTGGATACCTATGCAGGAGTTGTACAGAAGACCATGATTGCAGAAACTGAGAGTGGGATGTCACAGAAAGAAAAGGAAAGTAAGAAGAGGAAGTTTGAAGGGAATGAAGGTCAGTCACAACCAGGGAAGTTTGAAAATTTTAAGAAGGGCAAGTTTTAGGCAGGGAGAAATTTTAATTTCAGAAAGCAAAATGCAGGCGACGAAGGCCAGGGCAACCGTCCAGTCAATGTGAATCAGCCGAATCAGTTGAGGTTAACTTTTCCAGATTGTCAGGTATGTGGGAAAAAACATGGAGGAGTCTGTAATAAGTTGAACGTGGTTTGTTTCAAGTGTAATCAGAAAGGGCACTATTCTAGGGAGTGCCGCAATCGGCCAGCGAGAGAGCCAGTAAACAAGGATCAGCCTATCCGGAATCCAGCGGTTAAGATTCCAGCTATTGGATTTATATGCTTTAAATGCGGGAAGCCAGGACATATAGCCAGGGATTGTAAGACACCAGCCCCAGTTAGTAATGCATTAAGAATTATGGGATCTACTCCATCAGTGAATGAGACTCCAAGGTCTAGAGTTTTTGATATGTCCGTGAAGGACGCTATTTAGGATACTGATGTCGTGGCAGGTACGCTTAATGTGAATCCTTTATGTGCTAAGGTGTTAATAGATTCGGGGGCAACTCGTTCATTTATTTCACAAGATTTTGTTAATAAGTTAAACTGTTCAGTTGAGTATTTAAATAAAATAATGATTGTGGAATTAGCAAATCAAGAACGTGTATCTGTTAATCAAGTTTGTGGGAATTGTGAGATTGAGATTTCTGGTAGTAAGTTTTGTGTAGATTTGATACCATTTAAGCTAGAAGAGTTTGACGTTATCTTAGGAATGGATTGGTTATCTAAGCACGATGCCCATATAGATTGTCGAAATAAGAAGGTAATGGTAAAGACGCCAGATGAGAGAATAGTAACGTTTAAGGGTCAGAAGCAAGCAAAGAAGTTCTTAACAATGATTCAAGCTAAAAAGTTACTACGACAAGGATGCAAGCATTTTGTTGCTTATGTGATTGATAGAAGTCAGGAGCCAACAAAATTTGAAGATATTCCAGTAGTCAATGAATTTCCATACGTATTTCCTGATGAGTTATCAGGATTTCCTCCAGATAGAGAAATTGAGTTTGTCATCGACTTAGCACCTGGAACGGAACCGATATCCAAGGCCCCGTACAAAATGGCGCTCGTTGAGATGAAGGAACTAGCAAAGTAATTGCAAGAGTTGTTAGAGAAAGGAGTAATCAGACCCAGTGTATCCCCGTGGGGTGCACCGGTATTATTTGTCAAGAAGAAGGATGGAAGCATGAGACTGTGCATCAACTATCGGAAGCTCAACAAGCTTACAATCAAGAACAAGTATCCGTTACCCAGAATTGATGATTTTTTTGACCAATTGAAAGGAGCCAAGTACTTCTCCAAGATCGATTTGAGATCGGGATATCATCAACTAAAGATTAAGCCAGAAGATATACCAAAGACAGCTTTCAGAACAAGGTATGGACATTATGAATTTTTAGTAATGTCTTTTGGATTGACCAATGCCCCGACAACATTCATGGACCTGATGAACAGAATTTTCAAGGAATACTTGGATAAGTTTGTTATTGTGTTCATAGACGATATTTTGATTTATTCAAAGACAGAAGAGGATCATGCAGAACATTTAAGGACAACTTTGGAGATTTTGAGAAAGAAAAAGTTATATGCTAAATTTTCAAAGTATGAGTTCTGGTTACAGGAAGTTCAGTTCTTAGGACACATAGTCAGTAATGAAGGGATTGCGACACCATTGACGAAGCTTACATGGAAGAATGAAAAGTTTATATGGAATGATAAATGTGAAGAAAGTTTTCAGGAATTGAAATGAAGATTAATTACGGCACCTGTTTTGTCACTTCCAGATGACCAAGGAAATTTCATAATCTATAGCGATGCTTCCCTAAAGGACTCGGATGCGTTCTGATGCAACACGATAAGGTTATTGCGTATGCGTCAAGGCAATTGAAACCACACGAACAAAAGTATCCTACCCATGATTTGGAACTAGCAGTTATAGTATTCGCTTTGAAGATTTGGAGACATTATCTATATGGAGAGAAATGCGAGATTTATACGGATCACAAAAGCTTGAAGTACATATTCACACAGAAGGAGCTTAATATGAGACAGAGGAGATGGTTAGAGTTGATCAAGGATTACGACTGTACGATTAATTATCATCACGGTAAAGAAAACAGTGTGGCGGATGCGTTAAGTCGTAAAAAAGTTGAATGTGTTATCAGTACCCGAAGAGATATACAAGGAATTTCAGAAACTGGAATTAGAAATTAGAATTTGTAAGCCTGATGAAACAAAAGTGTATAGTATGACTTTCCAGCCGGAGTTATTAGAGAAGATAAGGAAGTGTCAAACAGAGATAATGGATCAGGACATTAATCGTTTGGTAGGAGAGGAATTGTGCACGCAGAAGGACGATCAAGGTATTCTTAGGTTTTCTTCTAGAATTTGGATTCCACCAGTAACGGAGTTGATGGATGAAATTTTATAGGAAGCTCATAATTCAAGGTATTCAATCCATCTAGGAAGTACCAAGATGTACAGTGATTTAAAGAAAAATTATTGGTGGCCAGATATGAAGAGGGAAATTGCGGAATGGGTTAGCAGATGTTATACATGTCAAAGAGTTAAAGCAGAGCATCAGAGACCAAGTGGATTGTTGCAGCCATTAGAGATTCCAGAGTGGAAGTGGGAGCATATTGCCATGGATTTCATAGTGGGATTACCAAGGATGAAAGCTAATCATGATGCCATTTGGGTTATAGTGGACAGACTCACAAAATCAGCTCATTTCTTACCTATAAATGAAAGGTTTTCACTAGAAAAGTTAGTTCATATGTACCTAAAAGAGATCGTAGTGCGTTATGGAGTCCCCGTGTCTATCGTATCCGATCGAGATCCAAGATATAATTACAGATTTTGGAAGAGTTTTCAAGAATGTTTGGGAACGTGACTAAATATGAGTACGGCTTACCATCCACAGATGGACGGCCAAAACGAAAGGACAATCCAGACGATCGAAGACATGTTACGTGTTTGTGCCATTGATTTCAAAGGAAATTGGGACGAGCATTTACCATTGGTAGAATTTTCTTACAACAACAGTTATCATGCCAGTATTGGGATGCCACCCTATGAAGCTCTTTATGGATGCAAATGTCGATCTCTTGTATATTGGAACGAAGTAGGAGAACGCAAAATACTTGGACCTGAATTGGTGCAACAGACGAAGGAAGTTATTGAAGTTATCCAGAAGAGATTGATAGCAGCACAAGACCATCAAAGGAAATATGCAGATCAATCAAGGAAAGATATGGAATTTGAGGAAGGAAATTTGGTATTGTTGAAAGTATCACCGTGGAAAGAATTGACACAATTTGGAAAGAAAGGAAAACCGAGCCCAAGATATATCGGACCTTTTGAGATTCTAAAGCATGTTGGCAAAGTAGCTTACGAGTTGGCGTTACCTCCGCACATGGAGCACATTCACAATGTTTTTCATGTATCGATGCTTAAGAAGTATAATCCATACTCCAGGCATGTAATGGAATACGAGCCAATAGAGCTTCAAGCAGATTTATCATATGTAAAGAGTTCAATAGAGATTCTAGAAGAAAGAGAGAAGTGTTAAGAAATAAAGTGGTAAAGTTAGTCAGAGTACTGGGGAGAAACCCAAAGGTTGAAGAGTCAACCTGGGAGTTAGAAAGTGATATGAGAGAAAAGTACCCTCATTTGTTTTCTTAAGAGATTCTGAGGACAAAATCCTTTTAAGGGGGGAATGATGTAATATCTAGGATATATCGTGTATTTATTTTGTTGATAAATAAATATTATGTATGTTCAGTAATTACTCTGTGAATTATATGTTAAGTGATATATGTGTTTGAATGTTTAAAAATTGATATAAATTGAGTATTTTAATTTTTATATATCCAAAATAAAATATAGATAATTGTCATATCTTCCTATTTATTTTTATATTGATTTATGATTTTATAAGAAATTTATGGATTTTATAAAATCTTTGTCCGAGTATTTATAAACTATTTTATAAAATCGGGAACCAACCGACGTCACCCGTTTTTACGTTTTTATAACCCGAAACTCTTCCGAGAGCCAAGATTATAAATAAGGCGTGTGTGTGTGTGTGGACCCCAAACTTCTGACCCGGGTTTGGAGGGCGCCACACTTATCATCCCAATAACCGCAATCATCCTAACTTCAGCTGGAGCAATAATCAGAATGCGGTGCAACAACCTTATCAACCATACACATCACATCAGTATAACCATCCTGGTTTTCAGCAATTCCAATATGCCCCTAGACAACAACTTCAACTTTTAGCAGTTACCGCAAGCTAATGAAAAATCTGAATTAGAGGATTTGAGGCTCATGTGCAAGAGCCAAGATGTTTCTATCAAGACCTTGGTCAATCAGATTGGGCAGATTGCTAATGCATTACTAAATCGTCAACCGGGCATGCTTCCGAATGATACTGAAGTTCCAGGCAAGAAGGAAGATAAGGAGCATGTTAAGGCAATTACATTAAGGTCTGGTAAGGTTGCAAATCATGAAAAAGCTAAGACTCCAGAATCTGAAGTTGAGGCTGAAGAAGAAGTGCAGAAGGAAGCTGAAGTGGAACCAAGGAAGACTACTGTTGAACACACTCCTCCTAAGGGTAATATAGGGGAGTAACAGACCTATCCTCCATCTCCCTTTCCTAAGAGGCTGCAAAAGAAAAAATTGGATAAGCAGTTTGAGAAATTTCTGGAGGTGTTCAAGAAACTTCACATCAACATACCTTTCGCTGAAGCTCTTGAACAAATGCCTAGTTATGCGAAGTTTATGAAAGGTATTCTCTCTCGGAAGGTGAAGCTTGATGATTTAGAGACAGTTGCTCTCACGGAGGAGTGTAGTGCTCTGTTGCAATAGAAGTTACCTCCGAAACTTAAAGATCCTGAAAGCTTCACTATTCCTTGCACCATTGGAAATGTGTCATTTGAAAAATGCTTATGTGACTTGGGAACTAGCATCAATCTGATGCCTTTGTCAATCTTCAAAAAGTTGGACTTACCGGATCCAAATCCTACTTATATGACTTTGCAGTTGGACGATCATTCTATAACTTATCAGCGAGGTATTGAGGAGGATGTCTTGGTCAAGGTGGATAAACTCGTTTTTCCTGCTGATTTTGTAATTCTTGATTTCGAGGAGAATAAGAAGATTCCCATAATCTTGGGAAGACCTTTCTTGGCGACTGGATGAACTTTGATTGATGTGCAGAAAGGTGAGCTTACCATGAGAGTGCTGGATCAGGATGTTACTTGTAATGTGTTCAATGCTATGAAGTTCCCTACGGAAAATGAGGAGTGCTTAAAGGTGGAGTTGGTCGATATTATGATTACTTCGGAACTTGATCAATTGCTAAGGTCTGATGCCTCAGAAAAGGCCTTGTTGGGGAATTCTGATAGCGAAGATGATGAAGGTGATGAGCAGTTACAAAATTTGAATGCTTCTCCTTGGAAGAGGAAGATGGATATGCCTTTTGAATCTCTTGGAATGGAGGAGCTGAACAAATCTCCTAAGCACCTCTAGCAATTTATTGAGTAAGCTCCTACACTTGAGCTTAAACCATTGCTTGAACACTTAAGGTATGCTTTTTAATGTGACGCATCTACGTTGCCTGTTATTATTGCATCTGAACTTTTAGGTAGTGATGAGGAAAAACTCTTGAGAATTCTGAGAGAGTTCAAATCGGTAATTGGATGGACGATAACTGATATTAAAGGAATCATCCCTTCTTATTGTATGCATAAAATTCTGCTAGAGGAAGGCAACAAGCCTACTATTGAGCAACAAAGAAGGCTTAACCCTATCATGAAGGAAGTTGTGAAGAAGGAAATTCTTAAGTGGCTGGATGCAGGGATCATCTATCCCATTTCTGACAGTTCATGGGTGAGCCCAGTTCAGTGTGTGCCAAAGAAAGGAGGTATCACAGTTGTTGTTAATGAAAAGAATAAGCTCATTTCTACTCGAACAATCACGGGGTGGAGAGTTTGCATGGATTACAGGAAGCTAAACAAGGCCACGAGAGAAGATCACTTACCTCTGCCGTTTATTGATCAGATGCTTGACAGATTGGCTGGGCATGAGTACTACTGTCTTCTGGATGGCTATTCGGGATATAATCAAATTTGCATTGCTCTGGAATATCAGGAGAAGACTACTTTCACATGTCCATTTGGTACTTTCGCCTTTAGAAGGGTTTCTTTTGGTTTATGTGGGGCACCTGCCACATTACAGAGATGTATGATGGCTATCTTCTCTGACATTATTGCTCAGAATGTGGAGGTGTTCATGGATGATTTCTCTGCGTTTGGCGATTCATTTGATGAGTACTTGCAGAACCTTGGCAACATTCTCAAAAGGTGTGTTGAGACCAATCTGGTTCTCAACTGCGAGAAATGTCACTTTATGGTGTGACAGGGCATTATTCTTGGTGACAAGGTCTCTAGTAAGGGTCTTGAGGTGGAAAAAGCCAAGGTGGGTGTAATATCCGGGAATTATCGTATAATTATTTTTATTAATAAATAATTGTTATGTGATTATTGTGTGAATTTTTGGTGAATTATTTCATGATTGACATTGATGTTGGGTGTTTATACATGATAAAAATTAGGATACTTTAATTTTTAATTATCCAGAATAAAATATAGATATTTTTGGGTATTTTTTTGGTAATTTTTGGATTATTATATGATTATATAAGGATTTATAGAATTAATATTGATTATTTTTACATAATTATAAAATTACTTTTTAGAATTAGAAATCATCCCACTTCAACCATTTTTGCGTGTTTACAACCCGAAACTCTTCCGAAAACTCCTTCCTAACCTAATCTGTTAATTCTGAATATTTTCCGTGTTTTGACTTTTTCAATCCGGGGCATGGTTTGACCTGTACGAGTCACGTCATAAAATTTTCGATACGCTAATCATTTTATAGACCGATGAAACCCGTATTCTCGAAAGATGAGATAATATTACTTTTATTTTCGTACAAAAAGTTTTATAGGAAGCTCAGTTTTGATAATTATCCAAATCTGATAATAAAATAAATCGTTTTTATAGTTACTTAGCGGCTAAGTAACCTATTTTCGGTTCCGATATTGAAATGTAAATATGGAATTATAAATAAATAAAATATTTGATGGGTCTGTCAGCGATGTGTTGCCTTATTGTTAATTATGTGTGATTTTTAGGTTCGAAGATTATTTGTGTGTAATTAATTATTGAACTATATGACATTATTTTGTTTTAAAATGATTTTATTGAATATTTATTCTCATAAATGCTAAAATTATTTCTAAAATTATTTTGTTGCTTTATAATTTTATTTATTATTTTTAGGAATTTATAAAATTCAGAAATCAATATTTTATCAATTATCCATCTTTAAATGATTTTCTGATTTGTATTTTAAGTGTAAATTCTGTATTAAATTCCAGAAAGCTTGAAAAATCATGAGATTCATATTTTCTTAAGCTTAGAATATTTCGAGAATTTTAAAATTGTTTCGGAAATATTTTGGATTAAATTTACCCGCACATTTGTTCGTTAAATCATAAATTGCGAATATGTTTCGCATTTCAAAAACATTTTTAAAAGTACGAAGATCATATTTTATTTGTTTCAGAATATTTATAAAATTTAAAATATTATTTTGACGAGTTTTTGCACGCAACATGTACCGATAACTTCATGATTTGGTGATCGAAACGGGATAATAATGGAAGTAAAATAAAAAGGAAAAAAACACAAAACACAAACAACCAAATAAACCTAACCCCCCTTCTTCATTCGGCCGCCCCTTTTTCCTCTCCTCTCTCGATCGATTGATCGATTTCTCTACTCTCTCTCACTTTAATCTCTCCCTTCTCTAATCTCTCTCCATCTCTCTCTTCCTATCCCCGGTTTTTCTTCCCCTGTTGCCGCCTTGTCCTGTTTTCGGTAATTTCTATTTTTGGCCGCCCTATTGCCGGCGGTTTCCGGTGAGGTAACAACGGTGCTGTGTGTGTGTAGAAATCGTGTGTGTGTGTGTGTGTGTTGTATGTGTGTGGGTGGAAATCGTGTGTGTACTGTGTGTGTGTGTGTGTGTTGTATGTGTGGGGGGACCCGTGTGCGTGTGTTGGTAACGCCCAATTCTGCTGTTTCCAGCCATGTTTCCTGTTTGTGTCCGTTGATGCGATCTGTTGTTTTGGCGCGTGGGGCGCTTGTCCTGCGCTGTGTGTTGGCTCGATTGTTTATTTCATTTTACTGATAAATTTTTTATTTCTGCAGAAAAATAATTGATTAGTATTTGTGAAATAAAAGATTCTACATTGCGAAAAATTATCTTAATCGGCGAAGTTTATTTGGAAACCCGAATATTATCGGGCACCAATAAATTTTGCCGCCATCGGTGATGAGCCTCGGCGAGCCGTCGGTGGATGATGATGATTTTTATCTTAGTCCTACGAATAAAAACATAAAATACAGATAATACTAATAAATAACTGAATTGTATCAGTGATTGGGATTGGTGAATTGTGGCTGATTGCGATTGTTGTTGATTGTGATTGACGTCGAATTGTTCGACGGGTAGTCCGATAAACAGAGGAGACGCTGCCCAATTTTCGAGAAATTAATTCTGAAAATACGGGAACGTAACCTATAATTATCGGAGACGTCGAACGAGGATATGTAATTAAATTTTACGAAACCTAATTACGTGGTGGGACAAGATATTTTATAAATAATCGATTACCCTATTTTTCAAAATAATGAGTATATGTACTTTCCGAAAATAAATACTGAACCGAGTTTCAAAGATGTGAACCATAATTGCTATGTGTTTTCAATAATACATATAAAAATATGAGACGGCATATGAAATCGTATGGGTAGAAGTGATAGTGAAATTATGTTAAGCGAGGTGATTATCTGAATTAGGGTATTTCAACCCTGTAGGTCCTAGTCGGAAGACCCGAGGAGTGATGTCGGGCTAAGAATGATCTAGTGGTTGGTCGTCTAGCTCAGCGAAGGTCCAATCGAAGGACCTGAGTGTTGAGATTGTAGCCAGAATAGTATAGTGGTCTGACAATAAAGACAAACGTTCAAGGCAATCCAAAAGTCAACCGATAATAGTGGTTAAAGCTTATCGAGACAAGTATTCCTAATTTTTCTCATAACATACTGTAATTACTTCATTCCTATTCTAAGTTCAGAATAGTTAACTGTTTTATATTTCGCTGCAATTACTCTTAAATATGCAAGTTCCTTTCATTATTGTTCCTATATTATCGATTGCTCTCTCGAGCAAATACCCATTCCTTCGGGTTATTTGCGAACCCTGAATTGGAATGTTTTGAAATCAAAATGATTTGACATCAAAATACTCTATGGGCTGGATGGTTATTATTTGGGTCAATGATGAGCTGGACCCTATGGGCTAGGGATGGACCAGACCCTTGGGCGATAGTGCCTGGGTACCCGAATGGATCTATACGGGTGGGTATAGATCTACATTATATCTTGACTGATCAGTAGGGTATGAGTGTGAACTAGTGTCTAGTCTAATTTATTGTTGATCGCCATTAACGACATTCTCTCTCGAAAAGTTTTATGATTCCAAAACCGTACAAAACCCTGATTCTGGAGAAGAACCTGGAAATCGCTTGTCACTTTTGGATTTATAATTAAAGGCTGGTAACAACGAATGTCTATTCGCTCAACTCCCTCAAATAAATAGAATTGTTTAAAATTGTTTAAAGATTTTGTGTTAGATATATTTGAGATGACATGTCTAATATGATTCATGTTTAGTTTTCAGATCTTAAGAAACAGGATATATCAGGACTTACTGAAATCAGGACTTACTGGAAGTCAGAACTTAATATCAGAACTTAAGGTCATTTCAGAACTTAAGTGCGGGAAGACTTACAGATAAGGAAGGAAGCTGATTTACAGGAGAACATCGAGACTAAAATAAATAAAGATATGCATGGAAAGAGTTTGAAGACTAGAAGACTTGTAGAAGATATCTAATTGATATATTTTAGGAGATAGAATTATATTCCATATCAATTAGAAGTTATCTTGTAACAGTGTACTATATAAACACAGATTTAGGGTTTACACTAGATGTGTTATCATTATTGAGAATATTATATATTGTAACCTAGCAGCTCTTAGTGATATTTATTCACCACTAAGAGATAACAACAGTTCTTATTGTAACAGAGTTTATTCAATATACTTGATCTTTGTTACATACTTGTGTTAAATTAATTTGATTGTATAAATACTGTATTCAACCCCTTCTATAGTGTTGTGTGACCTAACAATTGCTATCAGAGCTTCTCTGTTAACACACATATAGTAAAGATCCAAACAATCATGTCTGAAGAAGCACACACTCCAACCAAGCCCACAAAACTGAAGAAACTCAAAAGACTCAAACCCACAGTCGATATGAGACTATCAAGGTTCCCATACTGAGACCTGTTAAGTATCCCATATGGAAAGTAAAGATGGCTATGTTTCTGGAAGCTACAGATCTAGAATACCTTGACAGAATTAATGAATGACCACATAAGCCAACCAAGCTCTCTATTGTAGTTGCTGATCAACCATCAAAGACCATACCAAAGGAGAAAGGTGAGTACACAGCTGAAGACATCTCATCGATTGCCAAGGATGCAAAGGTAAGGCATTTGTTGCATAGTGCCATTTATAATGTCATGTCAAACAGGGTAATACATTGCAAGACTGCAAAGGAGATATGAGATGTTTTAGAGACAAGATGCTAGGGAACTGATGCAATCAAGAAGAATAGGAGGACTATACTCACTCAAGAGTATGAGCACTTTGACTCCAAAGCTGATGAGTGTTTAACTGACTTATATGACAGGTTTGTCAAACTCTTGAATGAACTGTCACTGGTGGACAAGGAATATGATCTTGAAGATTCATATCTAAAATTCCTTTTAGCTCTTCCTGAAAATTGGGAATTTGAAGTCTATTACCATAAGAGACAACTATGACCTTACTGAAACTACTCTTGATGAAATTTATGGTATGCTCAAGACTTATGAACTTGAGATGGATCAAATGAGTAAGAGGCATAGAAGAAAGTCAAGGACAGTTGCTCTTAAAGCTGAGGAGGAATCTCCTAAAGTTGTTGCCTCAAAGAGGGGCAAATGTGTAACACCCCCAAATCCGGGGTCGGGGATCCGGGTTGTCACGAGTTCCATTTCCCTTAATAACACCCAATCTTAATAATTACTCAACTACTCTGTACTGTGACCCCACAATAAACACACACACCACACGTTATAGTCTCAGAGATGAACATCCAAAAATAATCACAAGTCGTTTTATTCCATAATTATATGACAATACACCTTAAAAGGTTTTCTGAATAAATTTACATTTCTTTGCCATTATTACAATTCATAAATATACATAAATCTGGTACATCAAAAGTTGAAAGCCTAGCCTATTGGTAGCTCCTACCTCAGCTACAACGACATCAACGCCTATAGGAAACTGCGGAATGTTTCCTATCCGCTCGCGAATTGGGAGCTTGGTCCTGTTCATCTTGTCTATCTGATGTTGTGTGATGAAAGAAGAAAGCAAGGGTGAGCAGCAAGCCCACCAAAATAATATGTATAATGATTAACAATATATATGAGCCTACTCATAATACTCATGAAAGTCTTGGTCAAAAGAAATGAACCAAGTTGATATCTTAATGCGATGAAGTCGCAAAGTATTCAGTATATATACATATATACTTTTCAAAATATTGGAAGTCCTCTTCCATGCATAATACACACAAGTTCCAGTGTATAACTGTATAAAAATATCGTTGCAAGGTGATCTCATATATCTAACCTTGTCTCAACGTTTTTCTGAAAATCTTTGTCATGCATAAGATAATCATTTACTAGATATAAGTTTAAAAGATGAAGTTACAAGATACTCCAATATACTTATATCTTTTCCAAATACTATTTGAACTACCACCGTTCAAGTTATAATTAGTTCAAAAGTTCATCACATAGATGAGACTACAAGACCAGATTTGAATAGATTAAATCTTTTAAAATATCATCAAAATAAAATGAAGTTACGAGATACTTCATTTAATGTAAACATCATTTTGAAAACTTGACCCTGCCAACACTCAACAATCGCCCAACCGTAGCCTTTCTATCGAAGTGCTCTGGGTAGTGTTGCAGAAATTATCCAATTGGATGATGAACTCATTACGGGAGTTTGCCGCGCCAGGAAGACCACTTACGATGATCAGTCGTAGTAGTACAACCCCACCATTTTCTACGTGTAGAGGAGAACCTGTCGGATTTACTTGTCAACCGAACACTGAACTCCTAAGGAATGGACCGCCTTAGCGGAACTTCCAGGCCATTTGGGCCAATATAATAAGGCTGGGCCGGCGCTACTCGGCCACTTACGCCACTCCTAGTTCAGATGAAATCCATGACTCTGAAACGTAAAGCTCGTCCCCACTTTCCCCAAGTAGAAACTTGTTGATACGGCTCCACCAAGAAGTCGTATCTAGTTGGAAAGGAGAACTGACCGATATTTCCCAGGCAATGCCTGTTAATGGATTAACTTGTTCCAAGAATTTTACTTCCCGAGTGTTGGGTAAGTAATCGATTCATTTAACAAAACAGCAACCTTGTTGCGAATATAAAACACACCACAGAGCCGGATCCCTCAGGTTTTGAGCGAGTATTTAAATCCCCTTCGAAAGGAGGATCTCAAATATAAAAATGAGTTTTGGGATCCCCTCTAACTTTTAAAAATCATTTTGAAGACTCGAAAATACTTTAAAGAGTGTCTGGAGTAATGCTGATTTAATGAAATAAATCAGTCCCCATATATTAGAAATTATCTGAATATTATTATTTAAATAATATTTCCATAAAGAATAATCTTTATAAAAATAATTGAAGTAGAAGTTTTGAAACTTATACTTGAAATGAATATTAAATATCCAAAGATATACTTATACGAAAGTACTATCTTTATTCGAATAATCAAAAGTGAGTTTGATTATCGACACCTTATTCTTTAATAAAATAAAGATTATTAATAAATAATAAGCGGAGTCATAATATCTCGAATGAATATTATAAATAATATTCATTAAATAAAATAAAGGAGTCATACATCCTCAAATGAATATCCAAGTAATATTCAATAAATAATATAAAGGAGTCATAAGTCCTCGAATGAATATTCAAGATAATATTCATTAATAAAATAAAGTTATCGAATAAACCTTATTCGATTAATAGTTTTGAAAACTATTACCATATATATATATATAAATATATATATATAAAATCTACTCGGGATCCTCGACTCCCGGTTTTAGAAAATGTTTTCACCTTTGGGTCCCTATACTAAGGGTATATGCAAGTTACCGCTATTCTCTAGCATAGGTATTATCAACTGAACTAACAGATATATATGGCAATAATATGAAACAGGCATGCATATATATACCATATCAGCATACTTCAATATATCGCAACATTTGCTAATTAACCAACATGCATCTATCACAAGATAATGCATATACATATATACATCACAACAACAGTATAACGGGTAGAAAACTTGCCTGAGCGACTGGGGGTTACGAATGGCTCGGGACGAGTCTGGTAACCTATAAACAACAAGTAAGTTGGAATTAAACCAAAGTCACTTGTAAATCTATACTCTAACCAACTCAGACTCTAACGCTCGTTTTGCGCTTACTGATTCGCTTAAGTCACTCGGGTACCCTCAGCTCCACCATTTTTAATAATTTAACCTGTACGAGTTTTAAAGCGATTCCTTCGCGAGTGTCTTACCAACTGCCTAACACACTTACCATAAATGTTTCATAAATTAATTAACCCTTTTTGGTCTTTAACCTATGTTTCAAAGTAAGGCGAGGGGAAAAGTTTCGTTCGCGAAACGCCGTTACTTGAAACGGTCGTTTCTCCTAAACCGTGCATCGGAATCGAACAAACTACATATCAAAATGAAGCTCATAACATGAGCTACCTAAACATGGCAGTGGTCATAATCTAGCAGGGGGTTCTCGGGTCCTAATGTTATGCACAAAAACAGTCTAAAGAAAATCGGACGTTACGACGGCTATGTTTACGTGATTTCCCAAATTTAAACCATTCAAAACCAACCACAATTCAACCCCAAATCAATCATACAACCAACATCCATCCAAACCACATCATAACAGCCCCAACAATTCACATTAACCATTAATACTTATTCCCCACATGAACTAAAAGCTTTACTTAGGTTCATTAACTAATTATCAAGATTTACAACTCCAACAATACCACAAAACCAACTAATCTCTACAACTCCACCAAACTTCAAACAATCAAGCATCATGCTTCACATATACTATATCAAACATATTCAATCCTAATTACTCAAAACTAAAGCTAGGGTTTGTAGTTTATACCTTCCTTGGAGAGTGGAGAATCAAGAGAATGGCTTGGAATCACCCTTAAAGTCCTTATCCAAGCTTAATCTAAACAAAACTTCAAGAACACAAATTTTAGTTCTTGAAAAACACTATTCACCATCTTCTTTCATGATTTATAGAAAAAGATTGGCTTGGAATTAGAAGCTTAAACTTATAGGGAGTATGTAACTATCCATGGGGAAGCTTAGATAATTACCTTGCTAAATAGTAAGTGGTGGAGCTTGGATCTTCAATTTTTAAGAAATGGGCCGAGAGCTAGCTTGGGAAGAAAGAGATTTTTGTGTTTTGTTTGATGAAAAATGAAATGTTTGCTTGGTTAGTTGATTTTTGTGTTGTTTTTAGTTAATTACCTTGTTGCCCTTGAGTTTGTGTGGTTAAAAAGTCACCACATCTCCTTCCTTCCCATGTCATGCTTGTGTCATCCTCATGATGTCATCCTCCCCTCCTTGTCCTCTTCTCATTGGTTGGGTGACATCATCCTCTCTAATCCCTTTGATTAACTTCCTAATTGTTTGCCTAATGACCGCTGATCTGTTATACGGTTCGCTTAACTTTCGTTTTCGTTTATCGTTTGAGGGATCATACCCGGGATCTTATTACTTAGGTTCCCTTAACCTTTCTCAATATATTGTATTCCTTTTATGATCCTCTCTTATAATCCTTTAATTTAAATCCTTTTTATCCTGTTACCTTATACTCAATTCTTTCCGTATCTATTGGATTTCCGGGAAAAATCAAAGTGTTCGGAATTGGCTTCTAACGATCTTTACATACACTTATATCCCATATAAAGTACTAATAAAATCTCAGAATATCCATATCAGAACCCCTACATAGTGTGGCATGAAAAGTTTTCTCATTCAGCAAAAACACTATTCATAAGGGTTTCAAAATTTCCCAAAAATTGGGGTTATTACAGTCTCCCCTCCTTAAAAGGATTCCGTCCCGGAATCAGATAGAAATGAATATGGATACATTCTTAGTATTGCACTTTCTAACTCTCAAGTCAATTTTCCCACATTGTGGTCCTACCACCAGACTCCGCCTAGTTTGATAATCCTTCTCTTAAGCACTTGTTCCTTTTCACTCTATAACCCTTCTTGGTTGCTCCATATAGGTTACGTCTGGTTGCATGTCTATGCGCTCATATGCCCCTATTTTTCTGGCATCCGAATTACACTTCCTTAACATTGATACGTGAACACGTTACGACCTGCTACATGTTCGGGGTTAGGGCTAGCTCATATGCTAACTTCCCAAACGTCTTAATATATCCAAGGGTCCAACAAATTGTAGACTTAGCTTTCCTTTCTTTCCGAACCTCATCAATCCTTTCCAAGGGATACCTATAACATTACTAGGTCCCCTATTTCATACTCTTTATCCTTTCGTGTCAAATCAACATACTTATCATGTCCATCTTGGGCTACTACCAGCCGTCCTCTAATTAGATCTATCATATCCTTGGTCCTTTGGACTACTGCGGGTCCGAGCATCTTGCGCTCTACAACTTCATCCTAATATAAGGGAGATCGACATTGTCTTCCCTCAAGGATCTCATAAGGCGATATCTCAATACTGACATATGATCTATTATCGTAAGAAAACTCAATCCGCGTTATATGATCATTCCAATTCCTTTCAAGTCTATTGCACAGACTCTCATTATAGCTTCTAGCATTATAGCTTTTACTTCTTAATACCCATTCTTTTCCAGTTCGTAATCGCTACTACCTTCCGTTCCTAATATTATACTGGTTATACTTTTGCTCGTTAGCGTTCTATAACCTTTTAATAACCACGTCAACCTTAGTATCACGAATGTGTTCCCATTCCGCATACTACCACCACTTTATTACTCCTTTTTCAGTTGTTTCTATTTTCCAAAATTTGATCAATCAAATAGAAGTAAAGGAATTTGTTGAGAGATCACTATGATCATGAACACTTGTTATATCGCATAGTTAGTACAGAAGGTGGCCAGCCTTTAGTACTTGACAAGCAATTAAACAATAGCTGGTATCCTACTGGGCTTCTATCACACAGATAGATAGTCATTCGGCAATACCTCCCCTTTCTGGAAGGGTTGTTCTTCTCAGCTTACATGAAATGAAAAGAAGAGAAAAGAACGAATTGAAGAGAATTGTATATATGAAAAAAAATATACTGCCACAAAATATCTGGCTTGGAACCTACCTCTGAACTATAGAGGTTTGTCATAGGAGAACAAATCATATACGTATATAAATCAACATTAAGCATTATAGCCTCGTATTTCCCATACCTAAATATTTTCGCTATCCCGTCCATCATTCTATGGACCCACACTCTTCCTCGAGCTTATACACAATCACCTTTGAAACTCCCTCGACATCGAAAATCGAATCTGGGATCTCATTCTATACATCATCGTTACTAGAATTCTATGCTTGCACCGCAACCTTCCTCATATAATAATACGACTCTCTATTGATAAGAAAGAATAATTATTCACTAGGTAGATACTCTACTTAATTAGTCTATCAATGATAACTTATACACTACCACGACCCGATTAGTGGTACTCAATCTCAACACCCATTCCAATACAACTCTCACGGTTGTATTCAGCTCAATACTCACAAAATCATTGCTGCCTTACTATGGTCCACCACTGACCTACTGTAGTCATTCATTTTCCTTGAAGTCTTAATAGCTAACCATACGGAGTCCATACATATCGTATCGAATTCTTCTAAGGAGGTAACATAATCACCATTCATGATTCATGAAGAACATTCCTGATCCTGACATACATACATGACATGAAGCAAATAAAATTGCAGAAGAGTTTCCATCAAAGCAACGATAGCAGGTTAATACCATTCGTAATCATATGCCTTCAATAGAAGACTTAACTCAAAGGTTTGTTTAGTCCTTTTTGAAACATGGTCCTGGCTTATCTCAAGATAGTATCTTCTGAGATAGATAGCCCGCTCATGGCGATTACGCGAATTAAACCTTTACCAACTACTATTACGGTCGGGTATTGCACAGTCATCAGAAGGAATGTCAATCTTCCAAACCATAATACAACCTTCACAGCTTTAACCATCATCACTGTATTCCTCTCGCACGAGCGCTTATAATTATCCTCTTACCTTTAAAGTGTCGGCCACCTCTTTGGCCTTTCCTGATAGTACAATTTCCTTACAGTCAATGTCATTTTAACCACCTCCAAATAATTTTCTACCTCATTTCAATCACAGCTTATGTGAAGATGTTTTCCTTAAAATCTGATGAGTAAAAAAAAATAACCATTTTTTTTCCATAAGTTATTGCCTCAATCTTTAGAGGTTAATCACTGTCATGACTGACTCTCAATTATACTTAGAGCATCTTTTATCTTAAGTCCTAATTGCCCTGAACAATTTCGACCATTACTGGTTCGATCCATACCTTCTCGTGGTTTAACACGTGCCTCACTTGGCATCAATATAATTACGTCATATTTCCTTTATCAACATTTCTATTCTTGAAAATTTTGAATATTACCTTTCTCCTTGTAAAACCTCTAGGGTTATCCTTGAATCGTTCCTCCTGTATTCCTTAGATACAGGGCATATCAAAATACCATTTACTACTACTAGAACCATTGTCTATATACTTCTGAAAAATTTCTCCACTGATTCTTAAAGGTTGTTATTACCTTAATCCTTTCCAATTCATCCTGTCAAAACTCATACTGTCCCTATTAAGGGTGAAATGCCAACCTTTATGCATTCCCCTAGGATTCATTTTAAGTTACCGATGTTCTATTCTTAATTCCACCTTTAAAAAGGTACATGCATCCTTCCATGGATAAATCAAGTCATATATCCTTGATAGATTATCTTATTCATCATTCCCACCTCGATAGTCTATACCTAACTTCATAATAGCATCCTTATTCAAATTGAGGTCAATCCATATGGCCTCCAAAAGATAACAATGGTCATCCGCTTTTCTTTCCTGATTTGGTAATGATAACATGGATGTTCTAGAAGATATTGGTCATGTTCAACATGAACCTCTTCTTAATAATTCCTTATTTACTTTTGTTGTTTATCTCAACAGTCATCTCAATGTTGGGATATCTCTCATACCTGGCATCTCCCTTTCTGGGTATCGAGCCACCGGTCTTATATTTCACATTATTGAAGGTCACTTCCTTCATCCAATTTTTCCTGATTTCTTACTTTCTTGTCTCCTCAGTCTATCCGTGTCTCAATATTTATCCTTCGAACTATCTCAAGGTTTCCTCGAATCCTCCCAACTTAAAGGGGGTACAATATATGTATCTCTTATGCCTTCAACCATCAATTTTAACTCATGGTGGATCATCATCATCCTAACGATTACATACTTTTCTATTTCTATTGCTATGAGTCTTTAGGGTTTCCTCATACCCAACTCCCTTATCATTCCTCAAACTCTATTGCCTTTATATTCCTTTCCACTTCAGTTTCTTTTTATTTTCCTTTCTCTTATCATTATTTCACAAACCAATCACAATATAAGCATTGATTTCAAACATCCCGTCATTCTGGATTCGTGTCCTCAGAACGAATCTTGACAACTTTTACAACTTAGATTCATAATTTATCATACTTGTCTGCCTTTGTTCTGGCTCTAAAGCTTTTACACTATCTCCTTATCTTTGGGAATTACTTTCCCGAAAACAATTGACTGGACTTAAATTAGTTTATTATAATCTCTTGCTCTGTGCCTTCCTTGGTCTTTCACCAGCGGGTGGTCTCTTTCTTAGGAGGGTAAGTGACAAAACAGTCTTTTGTGGTTCATCAATCATTCAGAATCTCAAATGATTCCTCTATTTCCTTTATCCAGGCTCTTGCCTCGACTAGGTCAACCTGTTCCTTGGAACTCTGAGAGCTTAGAGACTTACAGGTCCTGAAAGAATTTCCTATCGCATTGTTTCCTCAAGGTGGTGGTTGGGGATAATAATCTAAGTTCTGTCTAGACAGGTCCATGAATTGCCGTATAGGAGTACCGTCTCGGGTCTCCTTTCCTTACTCGACTTTCTGTTTCCTTAGTATGAAATGTTTCATCCTACTCCCCATAATTGGGGTCATCTTTTAATTTAAAATCCTCATTTTCCACTCCATTATGTCATGGGTTCCTTCTATCTTGATGGCGACCTCCCTGACTATCACGTTCAGGGTTTGCTCTAAATCTTATTCCTCAAACTATGGCTCTCATCTAAGTTCTCATCCTTACGCTCTTGAACTTTCGGAACCCAAATTCTATAGGAATACCTCATTATTCCCTTATCATCTTTCTCGGTATTAATCTCATATTTATTTGTTGGCTCTCTGCCTTCATTCATCACCTTTTTCTGGCATAATATGCTCTTTTCCAATAATTCGGTCTCTATTGCAATCTCAAACAGCTTTTCGGTACCGGCTCCGGTTACCTTCACTTCTATTTCCATTTTCTCAAAAACTCTTATAAACTCTCTCAAAGACATTATCATCTAGAGTCTCTCCTTTTTACTAAGGGCATCAGCCACCACATTGGCTTTCCCCGAATGATAAAGAATCTCATAATCGTAATCCTTGATTAGCTCTAACCACCTCATTTGGCGCATGTTGAGCTCTTTCTGCGTGAAAATGTACTAGAGCACTTATGGCTTAGGTAAATCTCGCACTTCTCTCCATACAAGTAGTGCCTCCAATCTTTAGGGCAAAACTATTGCCACGAGCCCAAGCTCATGGGTGGGGATATCGAATTTTAAATTCCCTTAATTGTCTT
Source organism: Apium graveolens (assembly GCF_009905375.1). NCBI lineage: Eukaryota > Viridiplantae > Streptophyta > Magnoliopsida > Apiales > Apiaceae > Apium > Apium graveolens. The sequence goes on along the minus strand of NC_133655.1, from coordinate 43,287,611 downwards.
GACGCAGACGCGATTATCTTGCTGTGCTATATAAGAAGCACCCAAATTCCTTATGCGAAGCGTCACTTACAAATCACAAAATCTCCTTTTTCCCTCCGGGAACGCCAACATAGGGGCCATCACCAACCTTTGCTTCAATTCTTAAAAGCTGTCCTCGCATTTCTCTGCCTATTCGAACTTCTCAGTCTTATGAGTAAGCCGCGTTAAAGGGGCTACTATCTTTACAAACTTGAACGAACCTCTGGTAGTGACCGACCAATCCTACCTCTGGTAGTCGACCTAACCATGGTCATCAATTCATCAGTGGTCCTTTATTCATTCTTGTCAGGATCCTCCATGGGATCCTTCTCAGCAACTATCCCTTCTAGGACAACATCCTCAACCGCTACATTCTCAATATCAACATCATCCGGTCCTGCATTAGGACACTCTATCGGATCCACAATCCGATCTCCAATTAGTAATAAACATCATCGCGCTGTTGCTCCTCAACCTCAGGGTTCGGAGTCCCGCTACCATCTACGATAACGAACTACGCTTCTATCACGATATTTATAAGGGTTCCCATAAGGGTTTTAACTGTCAGTGCTACGTTAGGTAGCCCGACTATGAACTTGGCAAGAGTTCTTATTATCTTAGTTAACTTATTATCTTAACGTCCCATCATCTCTGAGGTTTATAAAGCTTAGCTCTGATACCATTTCTGTAACACCCCCAAATCCGGGGTCGGGGATCCGGGTTGTCACGAGTTCCATTTCCCTTAATAACACCCAATCTTAATAATTACTCAACTACTCTGTACTGTGACCCCACAATAAACACACACACCACACGTTATAGTCTCAGAGATGAACATCCAAAAATAATCACAAGTCGTTTTATTCCACAATTATATGACAATACACCTTAAAAGGTTTTCTGAATAAATTTACATTTCTTTACCATTATTACAATTCATAAATATACATAAATCTGGTACATCAAAAGTTAAAAGCCTAGCCTATTGGTAGCTCCTACCTCAGCTACAGCGACATCAACGCCTATAGGAAACTGCGGAATGTTTCCTATCCGCTAGCGAATTGGGAGCTTGGTCCTGTTCATCTTGTCTATCTGATATTGTGTGATGAAAGAAGAAAGCAAGGGTGAGCAGCAAGCCCACCAAAATAATATGTATAATGATTAACAATATATATGAGCCTACTCATAATACTCATGAAAGTCTTGGTCAAAAGAAATGAACCAAGTTGATATCTTAATGCGATGAAGTCGCAAAGTATTCAGTATATATACATATATACTTTTCAAAATATTGGAAGTCCTCTTCCATACATAACACACACAAGTTCCAGTGTATAACTGTATAAAAATATCGTTGCAAGGTGATCTCATATATCTAACCTTGTCTCAACGTTTTTCTGAAAATCTTTGTCATGCATAAGATAATCATTTACTAGATATAAGTTTAAAAGATGAAGTTACAAGATACTCCAATATACTTATATCTTTTCCAAATACTACTTGAACTACCACCGTTCAAGTTATAATTAGTTCAAAAGTTCATCACATAGATGAGACTACAAGACCAGATTTGAATAGATTAAATCTTTTAAAATATCATCAAAATAAAATGAAGTTACGAGATACTTCATTTGATGTAAACATCATTTTGAAAACTTGACCCTGCCAACACTCAACAATCGCCCAACCGTAGCCTTTCTATCGAAGTGCTCTAGGTAGTGTTGCAGAAATTATCCAATTGGATGATGAACTCATTACGGGAGTTTGCCGCGCCAGGAAGACCACTTACGATGATCAGTCGTAGTAGTACAACCCCACCATTTTCTACATGTAGAGGAGAACCTGTCGGATTTACTTGTCAACCGAACACTGAACTCCTAAGGAATGGACCGCCTTAGCGGAACTTCCAGGCCATTTGGGCCAATATAATAAGGCTGGGCCGGCGCTACTCGGCCACTTACGCCACTCCTAGTTCAGATGAAATCCATGACTCTGAAACGTAAAGCTCGTCCCCACTTTCCCCAAGTAGAAACTTGTTGATACGGCTCCACCAAGAAGTCGTATCTAGTTGGAAAGGAGAACTCACCGATATTTCCCAGGCGATGCCTGTTAATGGATTAACTTGTTCCAAGAATTTTACTTCCCGAGTGTTGGGTAAGTAATCGATTCATTTAACAAAACAGCAACCTTGTTGCGAATATAAAACACACCACAGAGCCGGATCCCTCAGGTTTTGAGCGAGTATTTAAATCCCCTTCGAAAGGAGGATCTCAAATATAAAAATGAGTTTTGGGATCCCCTCTAACTTTTAAAAATCATTTTGAAGACTCGAAAATACTTTAAAGAGTGTCTGGAGTAATGCTGATTTAATGAAATAAATCAGTCCCCATATATTAGAAATTATCTGAATATTATTATTTAAATAATATTTCCATAAAGAATAATCTTTATAAAAATAATTGAAGTAGAAGTTTTGAAACTTATACTTGAAATGAATATTAAATATCCAAAGATATACTTATACGAAAGTACTATCTTTATTCGAATAATCAAAAGTGAGTTTGATTATCGACACCTTATTCTTTAATAAAATAAAGATTATTAATAAATAATAAGCGGAGTCATAATACCTCGAATGAATATTATAAATAATATTCATTAAATAAAATAAAGGAGTCATACATCCTCAAATGAATATCCAAGTAATATTCAATAAATAATATAAAGGAGTCATAAGTCCTCGAATGAGTATTCAAGATAATATTCATTAATAAAATAAAGTTATCGAATAAACCTTATTCGATTAATAGTTTTGAAAACTATTACCATATATATATATATAAATATATATATATAAAATCTACTCGGGATCCTCGACTCCCGGTTTTAGAAAATGTTTTCACCTTTGGGTCCCTATACTAAGGGTATATGCAAGTTACCGCTATTCTCTAGCATAGGTATTATCAACTGAACTAACAGATATATATGGCAAGAATATGAAACAGGCATGCATATATATACCATATCAGCATACTTCAATATATCGCAACATTTGCTAATTAACCAACATGCATCTATCACAAGATAATGCATATACATATATACATCACAACAACAGTATAACGGGTAGAAAACTTGCCTGAGCGACTGGGGGTTACGAATGGCTCGGGACGAGTCTGGTAACCTATAAACAACAAGTAAGTTGGAATTAAACCAAAGTCACTTGTAAATCTATACTCTAACCTACTCAGACTCTAACGCTCGTTTTGCGCTTACTGATTCGCTTAAGTCACTCGGGTACCCTCGGCTCCACCATTTTTAATAATTTAACCTGTACGAGTTTTAAAGCGATTCCTTCGCGAGTGTCTTACCAACTGCCTAACACACTTACCATAAATGTTTCATAAATTAATTAACCCTTTTTGGTCTTTAACCTATGTTTCAAAGTAAGGCGAGGGGAAAAGTTTCGTTCGCGAAATGCCGTTACTTGAAACGGTCGTTTCTCCTAAACCGTGCATCGGAATCGAACAAACTACATATCAAAACGAAGCTCGTAACATGAGCTACCTAAACATGGCAGTGGTCATAATCTAGCAGGGGGTTCTCGGGTCCTAATGTTATGCACAAAAACAGTCTAAAGAAAATCGGACGTTACGACGGCTATGTTTACGTGATTTCCCAAATTTAAACCATTCAAAACCAACCACAATTCAACCCCAAATCAATCATACAACCAACATCCATCCAAACCACATCATAACAGCCCCAACAATCCACATTAACCATTTATACTTATTCCCCACATGAACTAAAAGCTTTACTTAGGTTCTTTAACTAATTATCAAGATTTACAACTCCAACAATACCACAAAACCAACTAATCTCTACAACTCCACCAAACTTCAAACAATCAAGCATCATGCTTCACATATACTATATCAAACATATTCAATCCTAATTACTCAAAACTAAAGCTAGGGTTTGTAGTTTATACCTTCCTTGGAGAGTGGAGAATCAAGAGAATGGCTTGGAATCACCCTTAAAGTCCTTATCCAAGCTTAATCTAAACAAAACTTCAAGAACACAAATTTTAGTTCTTGAAAAACACTATTCACCATCTTCTTTCATGATTTATAGAAAAAGATTGGCTTGGAATTAGAAGCTTAAACTTATAGGGAGTATGTAACTATCCATGGGGAAGCTTAGATAATTACCTTGCTAAATAGTAAGTGGTGGAGCTTGGATCTTCAATTTTTAAGAAATGAGCCGAGAGCTAGCTTGGGAAGAAAGAGATTTTTGTGTTTTGTTTGATGAAAAATGAAATGTTTGCTTGGTTAGTTGATTTTTGTGTTGTTTTTAGTTAATTACCTTGTTGCCCTTGAGTTTGTGTGGTTAAAAAGTCACCACATCTCCTTCCTTCCCATGTCATGCTTGTGTCATCCTCATGATGCCATCCTCCCCTCCTCGTCCTCTTCTCATTGGTTGGGTGACATCATCCTCTCTAATCCCTTTGATTAACTTCCTAATTGTTTGCCTAATGACCGCTGATCTGTTATACGGTTCGCTTAACTTTCGTTTTCGTTTATCGTTTGAGGGATCATACCCGGGATCTTATTACTTAGGTTCCCTTAACCTTTCTCAATATATTGTATTCCTTTTATGATCCTCTCTTATAATCCTTTAATTTAAATCCTTTTTATCCTGTTACCTTATACTCAATTCTTTCCGTATCTATTGGATTTCCGGGAAAAATCAAAGTGTTCGGAATTGGATTCTGACGATCTTTACATACACTTATATCCCATATAAAGTACTAATAAAATCTCAGAACATCCATATCAGAACCCCTACATAGTGTGACATGAAAAGTTTTCTCATTCAGCAAAAACACTATTCATAAGGGTTTCAAAATTTCCCAAAAATTGGGGTTATTACAAAAGGAAAGGCTCTCATCATAAAGTCTGATTCAGAGTCATCATATTCTGATGATGATGATTCAGAAACTGAAAGTTTACCTAAAATAGATGTTGATGAAGAGATGATGAAATTGTGTGCTCTTATGGTAAAGGGTATCACAAAGTTAGCCTACAGGAAATTCAGAAAAGGCAAAGGGGGAAAGTTTGACAGAGGAGACAACTCAAATGTTAAATACTACAACTGTGGTGGAAGAGGCCACATATCTCCTGACTGCAAGAAAGGAAAAAATAAAAAAGGCAAGGCACTTGTCACAAAGAAGAAAAGCTGGACAAACACTTCAGTTTCTGAACATGAGGTGAACTATGCCTTGATGGCAAATGCTGATGGCAGCCTGAAACTGCTGAATTGAAGGTACCTCAAACAACTTATGCCTTTCATACTGATGATATTACTGAGTTGAAATTATATCTTAAAACCATGTTCATTAGTTATAGAGATCAGACTTTACCATGTGAAAGATTAACATCTGAAAATCTTGCTTATAAAAAGAGAAATGATTATTTAGAAAAGGAGTTAGTTTTTCTTCATCAAACTAAGAAAGAAAAAGATGATGCTTTATATGTTAGAGATGAAGTGTTAAAATTAAATAAATCTCTAAAAGCCGACTTAGAAAAAGAAAGAGAGATTATCAGAACTTGGACTAACTCTGGCAGAACAACTCAGAATTTATTAAGTAGTGGAAACTGGAAAGAGGGCTTAGGTTATGGAGATAAAAAAAGTGAAAAATGAACTGAACAAATTGAGCCAATTGTTGTTAAACAGACTGCTAAGCTAAAGGTAAATCCTGTTAAGTTTGTAGCAAAAACTGTAAAATCTGATTCTGACAAGATGAAAGAATCTATGACAGGAGTTAAGAAAAGACAACTTCTGATAAATTAGAACAGGATAAACCAATTGAAGTAAACATAGGCTTAATGACAAAGAAGCAGCTTAAGCATAAGCTGAAAGAGATTAGAAATGTCAACAAGGTAAGGGAAGCTAGGAAAAATAGGAACGGAAAGAAAGGTGTGAATAAAAGCAATAATTATATGCCTGTTCCTAATGCTCCTAGAAAGAAATGTTATAACTGTGGAAACTCTAACCATCTTGCTTCTTTTTACAGGAAAAATAAAGATATAAACTCTTTACCTCCTAGATCAGGAGTTAAGAGTCAGTCTGTTAGGTTTAAACCACAAAATCCTTGTTTTCATTGTGGTAGTTTATGGTATTCCATTTATACTTGTAAGGAATATCATAGTTTGTACTATGATTATTATCAAATAAAACCTTTTTTGAAGAAAGTTACTTTAATTCCTTCTAGTGTAAAGTCTGATGCAAAGTCTGATATAAACTCTGATAAAAAGCAAGTTAGCATAAACTCTGAAATTAAATCCGCTGCAAATGCTAACAAACTTAAAAAGGCCAAATGATCCAAGCAAGTCTGGGCCCTTAAAACTAACCATTAGTGGTCTTTGTGATTGCATGGCAACAGGAAAAACATCCTAGTGCTGGATAGTGGATGTTCAAGACATATGACTGGAAATAAAGCCCTGCTATCAGACTTTGTGGAGAAAGCTGGCCCAGGAGTTTCTTATGGAGATGGCAACATGGGAAAAACTCTGGGATATGGCAATATCAATCTTGGGAATGTCATCATTGAATCAGTAGCTCTTGTATTAGGACTTAAACACAATCCGCTAAGTGTGAGTGAAATCTGTGACAGAGGTTATCATGTGGATTTCTTTGAAGAACACTATGAAGTTGTAAGCAATTCTACAGGAAAAGTGGTTCTGAAAGATTACAGGCATGGTAACATTTATGAAGCCAGACTTTCAACAAGTTCTGATGGTTCTGCAATCTATCTGTTGAGTAGAGCATCAATTGAAGAAAGCTGGAATTGACACAAAAGACTCTCTCATTTAAATTTCAACAACATAAATGAGCTTGTACAGAAAGATCTTGTGATAGGACTGCCAAAATCAGTATTTGCTCTTGATGGCCTTTGTAATTCTTGTCAAAAGGCAAAACAAAGAAAATCTTCATTCAAGAGCAAAACTGCATCTTCAATTCTTGAGCCTTATCACCTACTGCATGTTGATCTATTTGGTCCAGTAAATGTCATGTCTATTGCAAAGAAGAAATATGCTATGGTTATAGTCGATGAGTTCACAAGGTACACTTGGGTGTATTTCTTGCACAAGAAGAATGAAACTGCATCTACTCTAACTGATCATGTCAGATAGCTAGATAAGTTGGTCAAAGATTCTGTTAAAATTATAAGAAATGATAATGGCACCGAGTTCAAGAATTCAATCATGGAAGAGTTCTGCAAAGAGCATGGAATCAAACTGGGAATTTTCTGCACCTGGAACTCCATAGAAAAATGGAGTTGTAGAAAGAAAGAACATGACTCTCATTGAAGCTGCAAGAACTATGCTTGATGAAGCGAAGCTACCAACCTACTTTTGGGCTGAGGCTGTGCAGACTGCTTGTTTTACACATAATGTTACACTCTTAAACAAGCATGGAAAAACACCATATGAAATGGTGAAGAAGAAGAAGCCAAATCTGAAATTCTTTCATGTATTTGGATGTAAGTGTTTTGTTCTTAAGACTCATCCTGAACAACTGTCAAAATTTTATCTGAAAGCTGATGAAGGAATTTTTATTGGATATCCACTTTCCACAAAAGCCGTTAGAGTCTACAATTTAAGAACAAGGGTTGTCATGGAATCTATCAATGTATCTTTTGATGATAAAAAGATTACTGGACTTGAAGATTTCAATGATCATGATCAACTGAGATTTGAAAATGAGGATTTAAATTCTGATTCTGTAAATTCTGATGACTTAAACTCTGATCCTGTAAGTTCTGAGGGGTAAGTTCTGATGTCATTGAAACTGTGGTAACAACTCCAAAGGAAAATGCACCTATCCAGGGGGAGCAAGCTAAAGATCCTACCATAACTCAGGACTCTCAAGAAGCATCAGAACTTGTCACTGGCTCTTCAAGTTCTGATTCATCAAGTTCTGATGTGCCAAATTCTGATAATTCTAGAAACTCGTATACTTCAAGTCCTGAAGGATCCAACTCAAATTTTGAAGTTTTAGAGAGCATAACTACAGGGGGAGCATCAGAAAATGCTGATGGAGATAGCATGGATCATGGGGGAGGATCCAGTTCTAGAAATCAACTTCCATCTGCAAGCAATTGGACCAAATCACATACACCTGACTTAATAATTAGAGATCCTGAAGCAGGTGTCAGAACTAGAACTGCAACATCAAATGAATGTATCTATCATTCTTTTCTATCTCAGACTAAACCAAAGAAAGTGGAAGAAGCTCTTCAAGATGCTGATTGGGTGCAAGCAATGCAGGAAGAGTTAAATGAATTTGAAAGAAATAAAGTCTGGACCCTAGTGCCAAGACCAAAGAACAGATCCATTATTGGCACAAAATGGGTGTTCAGAAATAAAACTGACAGTGATGGCATAGTTACAAGGAAAAAAGCAAGGATGGTTGCTAAAGGCTACTCTCAACATGAGGGTATTGATTATGATGAAACATTTGCACCAGTTGCTAGATTGGAAGCCATAAGAATATTTTTGGCTTATGCTGCTCGCAAAAAGTTTAAAGTCTTTCAAATGGATGTAAAAGTGCTTTTCTAAATAGAGAATTGGAAGAAGATGTGTATGTTGAACAACCTCCAGGCTTTGTAGATTCAAAATTTCCAAATCATGTCTACAGGCTTGACAAAGCACTTTATGGCCTTAAGCAAGCTCCTAGAGCATGGTATGAGACTTTAGCTCAATTCCTTCTGGAAAGTGGATTTCATAGAGGTACAATTGATAAAACATTGTTCTACCTCAACCATGGAAATGACTTACTTTTGGTACAGATATATGTTGATGATATCATATTTGGTTCTACTAATGCCAAACTCTATGAAAGGTTTGCAAAACTAATGCAATCAAGATATTAAATGAGTATGATGGGAGAACTTAGCTATTTTCTGGGACTTCAAGTCAAGCAAAATGAAGAAGGTACTTTTATCTGTCAATCCAAGTACACCAGAAATGTACTGAAGAAATTTGGAATGCAAGATTGCTCAACTATATCCACTCCCACGGCCACTGCAACCAAGTTAGATAAAGATACTGGTTCATCAGTAGATATTACTAACTACAGAGGTATGATTGGCTCCTTACTCTATTTAACTGCAAGTAGACCTGATATCATATATGCTACCTGTCTTTGTGCAAGATTTCAGGCTAATCCAAGAGAACCTCATTAAATAATTATGAAAAGAATTTTCAAGTACCTCAAGGGTACAGCTGATTTAGGAGTGTGGTATCCTAGAGAATTAGATTTTAAGCTAATAGGTTATTCAGATGCAGATTTTGCAGGATGCAAAATAGACAGGAAAAACACTAGTGGAAGCTGCCAATTTCTTGGAGGCAGATTGGTTTCTTGGTTTAGCAAAAAACAGAAATCAATTTTCACATCAACTGCAGAAGCAGAATATATTGCTGCAGGAAGCTGTTGTACACAGATTCTTTGGATGAAGAATCAATTACTGGATTAATGGTTAGAATTTTCTAAAATAACTATTTACTGTGATAATCAAAGTGCTATTGCTATGACAGGTAATCCAGTTCAACACTCAATGACAAAGCACATCAGCATTAGGTAAGTAAATGAACTTGGAATGGTTTCAGGTTCTTTCTCTAAATATGCTTAGTTTTTGTTCTCATGCATCAGACTTTATGATCAGTGTTTACATATTGTCTTATCTTCATGTAATCTGTGCTTAAATTGAAATACATTAAATGCTGATTGTTATCTGATGTGGATCTATATACTCTGATAGTGATTTGAATGTTCTGTGACTATTCAATCCAATGAGGATAATTGTGCTAGATGCTGACCTAGTAGTCTTTAACATACTAGAAATCCCATGTTTGAATTAGTTGTTTATGTGGAAACTCATTAACACAAGCAAATTCTGATTTTGAGCTTAGTCAAATTTACTTTGTGTATCTTATTACTAAGTCACGAACTAGATTCTTGCTTCTTATCTGTCAAATTCTGATGTCAGTAAATCTTGAGGATGAACCACATGCTTGATAAGCCTCACTTATCTGAAGAAAAGAAAAGAAAAGAAAATTGAAGTCAGGTACTCCTTTGAGATCTAGAGTAAATATATGGAAGGGAAGACCCAAGTGCATTGTTGGTATTAAGTAATATGCATTAGAAAAGAAAATAATTTTTTCTTGGTGACTTTTCACATTCTCTAATTACTGGAGAAATACTCTAATAATAGCATAAATTCTTATAGCAGTTGTGACTCACTTACACTGAGAAGCCACTGTAAAAAAAAAGAATTTCAAAAGATGCATAAAATGAGCACAAACAGTTGAGGTGGAATTTTGCATTAATTCATTCTATAGTAGACTTCATTATTAATGACAAATTTTAAGCACTTTTCTTAGTTATGCCTTATTTCTAAGATGTACTGAAGTTTATCAGACTTTAAACTTTATCTGATATTTTGCTAATGCACACACTATCACTCCATATGAATGCTGGAAATTACTGTGGTGATCAAGTTGTTTCAGATAAATAGTTAAGTGTCATGTGCATAAATTCTGAGGACAAGTTCTGATGATTAAACTCTGAATAAATAAGTCAGTATTTATATGAAGAATCCCAGAAACAGATATTCACTTTTTGAGTACAGAAGCCATGTTCTGATGACTGTTAAAATCTGATAATAGTCAAGTTCTGATATTAAATCCTAATGGAAACTCTGATGCTTACGTGGCATTATTTATTTACTTGACTTATTTGTGACAAATACTGTAAAAGTCATATTTAATTAGAATATAATTAGGTGAGGTAAAAACAACCATAATCATTTGGGTTAGTGGTAAACGTGCTTGTCTTGAAAAATTGCATGTGCACAGTAATTATTACTTATTTCCCGTGCACACTAACTCCTGCTTTAACTATTGACTGTTCACATATTTCCAGGTGTAAACTGTCTTCCATACTTCATGTGGGTTGTATAAATAAGAAAGTTAAAAGATTTTACAATCTTTTACTTACTCTTCTCATTCTTTTATCTCTCTTATTTTCTCTCACCCACTAATATTCTCTGAAGCTTTTTTTCATACAGGCATTTTATCAAACACCTTGCAAACACACTTTTTCTCACTTGATTTTTAACAGAAATGGCACCAAAAGATTTGATTTTTAATGGAGCTAAGTTTGTTCCTAACAATTACTTAGCTATTCTGAGCAAGGATGAAGCCCCAACAGATCTTCATTTCATCCAGGATTTCCTTGCTCACAGTGAGATAGGCTATGCTTTGACTTAACAGCTATCTCATGGACTCAAGTGCTGGAGTTCTGGATGTAACACCCCCAAATCCGGGGTCAAGGGATTTGGTTGTCACTATGAAACCTCAATCCAAATTAACCTGTTTAATCAATAAATAAATGCCAGCGAAAGATATTTAGCAGAAATGACCCCAACCTGATCCAAGATCTTTTAAGGTTACATAAAAGTTTCGGGTTGTAAAAACGCAAAAATAGTTGAAGTTGAACGATTCCCGGCTTTATAAAAGAATTTTGTAATTATTCAGAAAATAATTAATAAATCATAAATCATTATAAAATCATATAACACTCAAAAAAATTACCAGAAAAATATCACAATTATCTATATTTTATTGTGAGCATATAAAAATTAAAATACTCAAATAATATCACATATAAACATCCCAACGTCAATTACAATTATCATATAATTCACTAAAATTCACATAAAGTCATATAAATAATTCCAAATAATTATAATAATAATATTTGAAAATATGGGATATTACAATCTACCCCCTTATAAGGATTCCGTCCTCGGAATCAGCAGAAGAAAGCACTAAGGGATCTTCTAGCCAACTTTCCATTTCCAAATATCCTCAATTTTCCAAAATCTCAAGTAAATCTTGTATTCCTTGTATAATAAAACTTTTACAGGAGCTTCATTTTGCACCACTGTTCCATCCACATCCTTTTGACCAATTCCTCAATAGAATTGCTTTTACTGATTGCGAGAAAGAAGAATAGAAAGAAAGATGGAGAGAAAGAAAAAGAAGAGAGATAGAGATAAATAGAGAGAGAAATAAAGAAACAGACCGACTTCGGTATACGCCACTGATATTATAACTGCATTGCAGTCCACTGTTGCTCTTAGTAATCCCATCACGTAACCCTGCTTTGACTTGACCAGGATAACTCAGCTTAACTTTATTGGCATACCTTCGAATATTTGAGATGATAAAATAATGGAATTTCAAAGAGAAAAGAATCATAACAGAACCAATATCTGAATTTGTGAGAAAAGTACTATTGAAATGAAAGGATAACTGAGAGATCAATATGATCAAATGAACTTGGTATTGCATGTCCAATTTAAGACACTACTAAAGGTTGTTAACTTTCATGTATTCACAATACACACAAGTGTGTTGTGCATATGTTGTGTACTTGATGATTTCATAAACAAAACATCTAAGTAGATTTTACTTAGTGAAATAATGTAGCACTCGACAGATAAGAATTATAGTCCTGACGGATAACTCATTATAGTCCCGATGGATGTTGACTTATTATCCATCGAGTGAGTAGCTTATGTAATAATGAGTCTGCAGTACAGCTCTGTATACATCTTTGTATAGATTCTGTAGTAGCCTATAAGTCATGTTGACTTTAACTAGATATGCAGAATAGGTTGATTAATTGTATATAAATGATGTCTTGAAATTCTGCATAAGTGAAATGAAGTCAAGTTCCAAAATAGCTACCGACGGATGATTAACAAAGCCATCGACGAATGATCAAATGACTATCAACGGATGTTTAATATAGCAGTCGATGGATGATCAATGAAGCCATCAACGGATGATCATAAAGTCGACGGATGATCAATGAAGCCATCAACGGATGTTCAGAAAGTCGACGAATGATCATATATCCAACGGATGTTCATAAAGTCCAACGGATGATCATATAAAGAATTCAAACAGCAGTTGAACAGTGAAAGCTGAGCACAACCGTCGAGATGTATATAAATCTACTGTGGAAGCCCATTAACTGGGTAATAAAGGATGAAAAGTAGCAAAGCTTAAGACTGATAGTTTTTATATTTATTCAGTCTTTTTGACTTTGTAATTTTGGGAATATATAAACCAAGAATGTAGCAAATAGAAACAAGAGAGCTGAGATACAAAAACAGAGAAATCTTTGTAAGCAGAATCTTTAGCATTTCCCTGTATCTTCAGTAGTTTAATTTGTAAGCAGCTGTGAGCATTCTTGCACACAGAGTTCTCTCGATAAATAATATATATCTTTGGTGGAATTGTTTAAATCCACCAGAAAGTTTTTAAAGACTCTTGTTTTTAATTACTTATGTTTTGATTCAATTAAGTTTCTATTCCGCATTGTGCTAATCAAAACACTTATATCTATATTCGAGTTGAACATTTTTATTTCGAGAAAAAGGTTCAAGAATTCTATTCAACTCCCCTTCTATAATTCTTGCTATATTGTTAAGGGACTAACAATTGGTATCAGAGCAAGCTCTTAATCTACAAAGAGTTTAAAGATCAAAACAATTCAGCAAGATGAACAAGAAAGACGTTGGTGTCAAGATTCCTTTTCTAGATAAAGATAATTACCATCATTGGAAGGTAAAGATGCATCTTCATATGCTTTCTCAAGATGAGGCCTATGTGGACTGCATAGAAAGAGGCCCTCATGTTCCAATGAGAGCTGCAACAGGAAACGAGCCATCAGTTCCCAAGCCAAGGCACAAATGGTCTGATCCTGACATTGAACAAGTCAGGAAGGATAAAAAGGCCATGAACATTCTGTTAAATGGAGTTGATGCAGACATGTTTGACAACATTATCAACTGCAAAACTGCCAAGGAAGTCTGGGATACTATACATATAATCTGTGATGGCACTGAGCAAGTTAGAGAAAATAAGATGCATCTCTTGATTCAGCAATATGAGCATTTTCATAATGAGGAAAGTGAGTCACTCACTGACATTTTTAGTAGATTTCAAAAACTACTAAATGCTCTTAAGTTGCATGGAAGAGTCTATCAGACTAAAGACTCTAATATGAAATTCCTTAGATCTCTTCCAAAGGAATGGAAACCAATGACAGTCTCATTAAGAAACGCACAAGATTATAAAGAGTTTACTTTGGAGAGACTGTATGGCATCCTGAAGACCTATGAGCTTGAGATAGAGCAGGATGAAAGGATGGAGAGAGGAAAGAAGAAAGGAGGATCCATTGCATTAGTTGCTGATTTGGAAAAGGAGAAGGAAGTGAAGATGGAAGCTGTTGAGTCAATTTCTAAGGTCTGTGAGAACAAGGGCAAGGGGCTTACAATAGAAAGTGAAGATTCATTGAGCCAAGATGACATGGAGGACATTGATGAGCACCTAGCATTTCTTTCCAGGAGATTTGCCAAGCTCAAGTTCAAGAAGAACTTTGGAGCAACCAAGCCAAATAGAAACATGGTGGATAAGTCAAAATTCATATGTTTAAAATGTGGCTTGGCAGGGCATTTTGCAAATGAGTGTAGAAAGTCAGATTCCAGTAAGAAAAGGTTTGAGTCTGTGGATTATAAGCAAAAATACTTTGATCTACTCAAACAAAAGGAAAGGGCTTTTATTACACAAGAGAATGACTGGGCAGCTGATGGTTTGGATGAAGATGAAGATGTCAGCTATGTCAATCTAGCCCTAATGGCCAAGTCTGATGAAACATATACAAGTTCCTCAAGCAATCAGGTAATTACTACAAACCTTGCACATTTATCTAAAGCTGAGTGTAATGATGCCATAAATAACATGTCTACAGAATTATATCATTTGCGTGTTACACTTAAGTCTCTTACTAAAGAAAATGCTAAAATCAAAGAAAATAACTTGTTTTTAAGTGAGAAGAATAATGTGTTTGAGTCTCAGTTTGTTGATTTTGAGAAACTAAGAATTGAGTGTAAGATTGCCAAGGAGGAATTGACTGAGTCCTTGAAAAAGGAAGAGATTTTAAAGAAGCAGCTCGAGCGTGAACAAGAGGTGATTAAAGCATGGAAAACATCCAGGGATGTCCATGCTCAAATCACCAAAGTTCAAGGAATTGAGTCTTTTTGTGATGAAGCCTGGAAAAAGAGCAAAGAGAAACTAGAACGTAATTTGGTAGATGGTTTGCTAACAGATGTAGACTCAACGGATGATGAGAACTATCCGTCGGATAACAAAAAGTGTTATCCGTCGAAAGATGAAAATCCTCTTCGGTCGGCTGTGAGCAAACCCATTAGCAAAGCCAAACTAATCAAGCTGAATGAGAAGTATGGGCCTGTTTCCAAGAACTTTGTTTCAGGAGAGTCAAGTCAAGTTAAGAAAGGGAAAAAGGCTAATATTGGTCACATGACTGTCAAACAGTTAAGTGACAGACTTGAGAAAATTGAGGTAAAAACAGAGACTAAAAGGAAAAACAATAGGAATGGTAAAGTAGGGATTAACAAACACAATAACTATACACCTGATAAATATGCTCCTAGAAAAATCTGTGTCAAGTGTGGTAGTGTAAATCATTTGTCTGTTAATTGCAAATCTGCCATGCCTACTCCCATGTCTGTTCAGTCTCAATTTCCTAACATGAATGCCATGCCTCCCATGCCTGTTAATGCTATGCCTACACAGAACATGAATGCACAGTTTGCTAATATGCCATTTACACCTAATCCATATTACGTTGCATACAGTATGCCTCAAATGCCATTTAGCATGCCTTATTGGAATAACATGTTTACACCAAGCATGCCATTTCCTGTTAGCCATAATATGCATGATAATTCTGTTGCATTGAATGGTTTCAAAGGTCCAACCCAAATGACTAAGGAAGAATCTGAAATTCCTAAGTCAAATGAGATAAGACCTAAGAAACAGAAGAAGAAAGCTAACAAGGTAGGACCCAAGGAAACTTGGGTACCAAATCAACTTGATTTGATTTTGATGTGTGCAGGGAAACATAAGGAATCTTTGGTACTTGGATAGTGGTTGTTCAAGACACATGACTGGTGATTCTACCCTGCTCACAGAGCTTAAGGAAAGAGCTGGCCCAAGTATTACTTTTGGAGATGACAACAAGGGTTATACTGTGGGATATGGCTTGATTTCAAATGACAATGTCATCATTGAAGAGGTTGCCTTAGTGGATGGTCTCAAACATAATCTGTTGAGTATCAGCCAGCTTTGTGACAAAGGCAATTCAGTAACCTTCAACAAAGAAGCCTGTGTTGTGACTAATAATCAAAGCAACAAAGTGGTTCTCACTGGTGTGAGAAGAGGAAATATGTATCTAGCTAATTTCAACTCATCCAAAGCAGAATCTGTAACTTGCCTTCTCAGCAAAGCAAGTCAGGATGAAAGTTGGCTATGGCACAAGAAGCTATCCCATTTAAACTTCAAGACCATGAATGAGCTGGTAAAGAAAGAACTAGTAAGAGGCATTCCTCTAGTGGATTTTATTAAGGATGGACTGTGTGATGCCTGCCAAAAAGGGAAGCAGATTAAAGCATCATTCAGGAAGAAACTTGATTCAGCAATTGAAGAGCCTTTGCAACTGCTTCACATGGATTTGTTTGGACCAGTCAATGTATTGTCAATCTCAAGGAAAAGATTTTGCCTAGTAATTGTAGATGATTTCTCAAAGTTCACATGGACACATTTTCTAAAGTCTAAAGATGAGGCTAGTGAAATCATCATCAATCACATAAGGCAAGTCAACAATCATCCTGATTTCAAAGTTAGAAGAATCAGGAGTGACAATGGAACCGAGTTCAAGAATTCTGTCATGAGAGCATTTTGTGAAGAAAATGGGATTCTGCATGAGTTTTCAGCAACAAGGACTCCACAATAGAATGGAGTAGTGGAAAGGAAGAACATATCACTTATTGAAGCTGCAAGGACTATGCTTGAAGAATCTAAACTACCAACATATTTCTGGGCTGAAGCTGTAAATACTGCATGCTACACTCAGAACATTTCTCTGATTAATCAAGCAAGATGCATGACTCCCTATCAATTGTTCAAGAACAAGAAGCCAACTCTAAATTTTCTTCATGTCTTTGGCTGCAAATGCTATATCCTGAGAAATCAAACTGATCAAAATGGGAAGTTTGATGCTAACGCAGATGAAGGAATTTTTGTTGGATATGCTGTTGGTAAAGCATATAGAGTCTACAATCTAAGAACCAACATTGTTGTGGAATCTATACATGTTGTGTTTGATGATAAAAAGATTGAAGGACTGGTAGATGGAGATTACCATGAGAGCCTCAAATTCGACAATTTGGAGATGGTTAGTGATGACAATGATGATGAGAGTGATCAAGAAACAGTGTCTACGGATAATGCAAACAAATCTACCACCAATGAAGCACAAAACTCAACATCCGTCGAGTTGCATAATGCTTCATCCGTCGAAAGGCAATCTGTGTTATCCATCGGAAGACAACCTGCCTCATCCGTCGGTACTCAAAATTCACCATCCGTCGGGTTATCAAGAGGAGCAGGAAGTCAAGATAGATCACCTATAGAAAGTGCCCCTTTCTCAAATCAAAGATCCACAAACTCAGGGGGAGTTTCTAGCAATCAACCATGAGGTCTCTTCATCTAGAGCTAATCTACCTCAACAAAGGAAATGGACAAAAGATCACCCCTTTGAGCTTATCATTGGTGATGTTTCTTTTAGAGTTCAAAGAAGAAGAGCAACTCAGGAAGAATGTCTATACAACAGCTTTCTATCAAAGGAAGAACCAAAGAAGGTAGAAGAAGCTTTGTTGGATCCTGATTGGATTTTAGCTATGCAGGAGGAGCTAAACCAATTTAAAAGGAATAATGTATGGAAGCTGGTACCTAAGCCTAAAGGAAAGAATCCAATAGACACCAAGTGGATATTCAGAAACAAGATGGATGAAAATGGCATAGTAATCAAGAATAAAGCTAGATTGGTTGCTAAGGGTTATTGTCAGCAAGAAGGAATAGATTTTGATGAAACTTTTGCTCCTGTTGCAAGACTTGAAGCCATCAGAATCTTCTTAGCCTATGCAGCCCATGCCAATTTCAAGGTCGATCAAATGGATGTCAAAAGTGCCTTTCTAAATGGAGATTTGGAGGAAGAAGTGTATGTTAGTCAACCTCCTGGTTTTGAAGATCCAAATTTTCTAGAATATGTCTATTATCTTCTGAAAGCACTTTATGGACTTAAGCAAGCACCTAGAGCCTGGTATGACACTTTATCAAAGTTCCTTTTAGAAAATTATTTCACAAGAGGTATTGTAGATAAAACTTTATTTTTCAGAAATGTTAATGGCTCTAGTATACTTGTTCAAATCTATGTAGATGATATTATTTTTGGCTCTACAGATGAGAAACTTTGCAAAAAGTTTGCCAAATTGATGCAAAGTAAGTATGAAATGAGTATGATGGGAGAACTAACTTACTTTCTTGGTTTGCAAGTTAAGCAAGTTAGTGATGGAATATTCATTAGTCAAACTAAATATATTTTTGATCTTTTAAAGAAGTTTGATCTAATGGATTGCACATCTGCAAAAACTCCCATGACCACTGCAACTAAGCTTAAATTAAACACTACTGAAAAGTCTGTGGATATTTCAAGTTACAGAGGCATGGTTGGCTCACTTCTATACTTAACAGCTAGTAGGCCAGATATAATGTTTGCTACATGTTTATGTGCTAGATTTCAGGCTGATCCTAGAGAATCTCACTTGATAGCTATTAAGAGAATTTTAAGATATCTCAAGGGAACACCAAAACTTGGCATTTGGTACCCTAGAGATTCTGGTTTTGATCTAACTGGTTATTCAGATGCAGATTATGCAGGTTGTAGAATTGATAGAAAGAGCATAATAGGAACTTATCAATTTCTAGGAAACAAGCTTGTGTCCTGGTTCAGTAAAAAGCAAAATTCAGTTTCTACTTCTACAACTGAAGCTGAATATATTGCTGCTGGCAGTTACTGTGCACAGATTTTATAGATGAAAAATCAATTGCTAGACTATGGTTTGCAAGTTGAGAGGATTCCTATTTTCTGTGATAAGACAAGTGCAATTGCCATCACTGAAAATCTAGTGCAACATTAAAGGACAAAGCACATAGACATCAAGTACCATTTCATAAGGGAACATGTGATGAATGGTACTGTGGAATTACATTTTGTTCCTAGTGAAAAGCAACTTGCAGATATCTTTACCAAGCCACCGGATGAATCCACCTTTTCAAGGTTGATAAGTGAGTTAGTTATGCTTAATTACTCTTAAATTTATCTGAGTTATTTTGCAAGTTGTAATGTAGCCAGAAATTTAGTTGATTTTTAAGTCTTGGATGAAATTTTGGATAAGTCAAAATTTGCATCTCGACGGATGACCCTTATCCATTGAGTTTAGTCATCCGTCGATATACTACTTGCTAATAAAAGTCAATTATTTTTCTGGAATACTTTATGTCTCGACAGATATCAGTTTATCCTCATCCGTCAAATTGTCTAAATCTCAGCCGTTAATTCCCTAAACATTATCCATCGAGTATACTTACAGTTTGTAAGCATTACACGACGGATAATGGGTGGAATTTTTACAGTTTACTTTTAAACGGCTATTTTAGGCAATTTCTATTGGTTAATTTACTTTTCTTTATTATTTTTATCAGTTATTTTTGAGATAGTATAAAAGCTTATTTCATTCCAATTGTTTTCTTTTATCATTCTCAAATTCAACTGCTTTTATTTCATTCTCTCTCAAGCAAATATTCTCTTTCTCTTCAAGCTTTCATTCTCTAACAATGGCACCTGTAGTAAAGATTATGTCTCAAACTGGGTTCATTTATGAGAAGAACAACTTCACTGCTTTGGTCAATAAGGGTATTCAGCAATCAGAGGACAATCACAAGATGATGGACTTTGTGAAGAATTGCAAGCTAAATTACGCCTTGCTGGAGTCACCCACAATCTTCTGTGAAGTTGTTGAAGAGATGTGGACCACTGCTATCTACAACTCTTTTGACAAGACCATCACTCTATCCATCAAAGGTAACGAGTCCTGTATCAATAGTGATGTGATAAAAGCATGTTTCAAAATTCCTGATAATAATGTGACTTCACCACACAATGACACTGATATTATCAATATGCTTAATTCCATGCATTATGCACTTCCTACTACTAAACTAAGTGATATTAGGAGATTGGATCTTAGGAAGGAGTGAAGTTTCTTGTGTGATGTGGTTACTAAAGTTTTCTCTGGAAAAGTCAGTAATTTTGATTCAGTGAATATTTCCATGCTTAACATGCTATACATGCTAGTTGCAGATAAATTTTATAATTTCAGTGACCTTGTCTTGTTTGAGTTAGGTTTTAAACTAGGTGAGTTAGCTAAAAGAGGAAATAATGTGTATTATGCTAGATTTTTCATGTTATTGGCTAACCATCTATGTCAAGAGATTGTGCTTGAGAACCCAAACAACAAACTGGCTTGTTGGGTTCAAGAGAGAAGACTCATTGCAGATTTGAACAGAGCCAACCATCACAGGGATGTGCCAATGTTCTATTTTCCTGTAATGCAGGCACCTCAGGTAAGTGAGGTAAGTTCATCCATCCCTACAACTATTCCAACCTCCACTATTTCTTTGACTTCAGGAGTAGCTATGGAAACTGTGCCAATGACCAAACAGCTGCCTACCAAAGCCTCCAAATCCTCTACAATTTCCAAATCTAAATCAAAGAATACCCCCTCTGGCATCTCTCAAAAGATGCCAGTTGAAAAATCCACAAAAGTAAAAGAGGGGAGTGTGAAGGAGGGAAAGTCAGGTGAGGGAAGGGGTGAACATCAAAGAAACCCCAAGAATAAGGATGGAGAGTTGAGTGAATCCCAGCCTAGCCACACTGCAGTTTCCCAACAAACTGCAGTGCTTAAAAAGGATAAAAGCTCACTTCTAGCTGCATCCTCCCAAAATGATGCAGTTATTGAACAAAGCTCTCAGCCAAGAGCACATGCCAAAAGGGTTAGGGACACAAGCTCACCCCAAACTTACACAAGAAAGAAGAAATCTAAAACCTCTGGGGATGCACAGGGCACACACACAGTGCAAACTGGTGCTAAAGACACGGTCCCTACACTCTCTCAAATTCAGTTTGATGTGGCTCCAATAAATGTGGAGTCACAGCCAAAATCTCTAATAATAGAAGCATCTAAAATACCATACTCACCAACAAACTCTTTGGAAGTGGATATGATAAACACTTCAATTCCTGATTCCCCTTCTTTAACTCTGTTGGGGAAGCCAAAATCTAGTGCAAGTGAGCATCATCTTTTAGATGATTTGTTGGCTCACTTGCCAATTCTTTCAGATACTATTGTGACATCTGTGCCCCAAATATCTTCAATGAACACAGAGTCAACAATAGTTTTTCTTCCCACCTCATTCATTTCTACTCTCACGATGGATATTGCTCATCCGTCGAGTAGTGATTGTATCCCGACGGATAAGCCTAACAGCAGTTATCCGTCGGATAGCATTACCACTCACTTGCGGATATCACTTATCCGTCGAGTATCTCTGCACAACTTCAAACTTCAATTATTTCAAGTGCAGAAGATTTAGTGGTTGTATAGTCACTCTTAGGACTGAGAGAGGAGAGTGTATTGAGTGAAAGGCCGGGTTACTCCCAGGAAAAAGGAGAGGAAAAGAGTGAAAATCAGCAATCCATTTATTCAGGATTGGCAAAAATGAGTGAGAGGAGTCCCACCTTAGTAGGTGAAGGTGAGGGTGTGAGGGTGGGGAGCCAGGGTGAGACCTTGATGCAACAAAAGAGAGATTATGAGAGAAAAGCAGGTACAGAAGTAATAAGGGTGGATACAACCATTGCTCATGAGTCAATGATTGTGGATGATGCTGAAAAGGAAAGACAATTTCAGCAACATTACAAGGCTATAATTGATAACATTTCCTTGGATGCTGACATTTTTACTCATCCTGTGTCAGCCTATCAATTGTTGGCTGCTCAGGGCAATGAGGAGGTAGAAAAGACATTAAATTTGGTGCATACTTCAGAATCTCTAAAAAGGGATAAAGTTGCTGTCAATTTAATGCCTCCTACAGCTGATGAGCCATCTGAAGAATTTGGAGAAAATTCTAATGATGATGACTCTATTTCATTTGATGGAAGCATGAACTTAGGGGTAGATGAAGGCCCAAGTTCTACTCCTGATCTACCTGAATGGGCCTTGACTAAGGAATCCACACCTGGACAATTCAATGTATCCTTGGTCAAACAAATCATGTCTATCCAGAAGGCCATTCAGAAGAGCTCAAATGCTGGTACCAAGGCTGTTCTTCAAGCTCACCTAGATTCTTTTCATCTAATGAAGCTACAGCAAGTCAGACATAATCTGAGTGTAGATGAAATCAAAAAGGATATGGCTGACTTGAAGACCTACAATTCTGAGAAGCTGGATTCAGTCATGCCATATGGTACCATGCAGGATCTATTACTGAGACTGAGGAGAGAATCAGATTCTGAAAAGAAGCTGGTCAAGCTGGAAGATAGAGTTCAAGTTATTGAGAATTCTGTGGCCATCCTTCTTCAAAATCAACAGTCTCAGACAAGTCTTCTCATGCAACTGGCTAAAGCACAAGGCCTAACTCCTCAACTTGATGATAACAAAAAGGGGGAGAGAGAACCAAGTAAGGGGGAGAAAGGACCAAGTGAGGGGGAGAAACTTCAAGTACAAATCAGCAAAGTAATTGTACCTTCAATTACTGTCTCCAAGCCACCAGTTGCAGATGGTATAGATCTAATTAAAGCAGCAGCAGCAAACTTGAAAGTTGCTGAGAAAGGAAAGTTGAGTTTGATAAACTCGGAGAAGATTGATGAGGAGATACAGAAAAAGTTTGAACTTGTCAAGGAGCCAGTTAAGTCAGCCATCCATCACTCTCAAGTCAAGCAAATCAGTGTAAATGAAATGAGCATGAATTATCCTGAAAGAGGACAATCTTCCTCCATCAAGTCTACAAAGGCTGAAATAATTCTTAAACCAAGGGCAAACTATCCAAAATCATCTTTGAAGAACCCCTTGGACACTGTGTATGAGACACCCAAGCCTGATGAAAAGAAGCTTCTGTCAAGATCAATTGCTTTCTATAAAGATCCAGCTGATTCAGCTTCAAAAAGAAGAATTGCTAAGATATTCAGAAATGGAAAGGAAATTTGTGTGATAGCTGGACATCCTCAATTTGCTCAAGCAAAGAGAGAAGAAAAGGCAAGATTAAAGTAGGAAAAGAAGCAAGCTGCTCTAGATGCAAAGAAGGCTAAATAAAAGAAAGAACAGATTGCTATCTTAGCCAAGCTACAGGCTATAAGTTCATATCAACAAATTCCCTCTTAACCTTCTGAAGCCACTGAATCAAGGAAGCAAATTGAAGAACAGAAGAAATCCCCAAGGAAGAAAGAATTGGCTAGAAGAACAAAAAGAAAACTGGATATTGTTGATAAGGAATGAGAAGATCAATTTCCTAAGGTACCCACACCAGTTACAACTCAAGCATCAAAGCCCTCTGTGGTATTTGAAGATATAAGGGTGGTGGATCCCTACAGGAATATTCATGGTGAACCTATTGTGCCCAAGGATGAGCCAATAGAGTGGGATAACATACCAATTCCTGACTTCAGTTTACCAATCCTTAGCAAGCCAAAAAGGATAAAGTCAATGACAGTCAGGAAAGTGAAGTTGTCACCTCTCAAATCCAAATCAGTAGTTAAAGCTCAACCCAAAGTCAATAGGGGAGACTACTTGTACTTGTGTGACATCAAAGAGTTTTCAGATCTAAATCTTTATCTGGATGAACTAGATGAAGTGAGGGGAATTGATGCATACAAGAACCTACCTGAAAGGTTAGTGTTCAAGTACAAAGGAGGAAGGGAGGTTCAGTGGCCACTTCACAGGATTCTTCAAGAAAGCCAAGCTGTACTGATTAAAGTTTATTCATCCTTCAAGAAGAACTTTGGGTTTAATGTAACTGCAAGAAGACTAGTATTGAAGAAGATTGAAGAACTAAGGAGTGTTAGAGCTAAAGATGCACTCCCAAAGACTCTAATCATCCCATACACAGGGAGAAGAGTGCATCTAAGGCCCTACTGGCTGATGGAGTTCATGGATGACAAAGGTGTGAGAAGATTCTTCAGGTTAGAAGACCAATTAAGTATCTCTAGCAATGACACTCTCTTGGAAATGCAAGAAAAGCTAGATCTCTCAGAATCTGATGAACTGGAATTCCACAGGCAGCTCCGAAATCAGATTGATGAAAACAACAGGAAGCTTGGAAGAAGATCCAGACCTTCAAGAAACTAGAAAAATCTGCTCAGGCTAGAGGAGCATCTTGAAATGATTGTGAGCCAAACTTTGTACATTTTGATTATTTGAAGCACTTTTAGTATTATCTACTTGTCTTCAAAGATGTATGTTTAGGATGTTTTGTTATCATCAAGTATCTCTTAATTTATGCCTACAATTCCATTAGACATAAATTGGGGGAGATTGTTGTGCATATGTTGTGTACTTGATGATTTCATAAACAAAATATCTAAGTAGATTTTACTTAGTGAAATAATGTAGCATTCGACGGATAAGAATTATAGTCCCGACGGATAACTCATTATAGTCCCGACGGATGTTGACTTATTATCCATCGAGTGAGTAGCTTATGTAATAATGAGTCTATAGCACAGTTCTGTATACATCTTTGTATAGATTCTGTAGTAGCCTATAAGTCATGTTGACTTTAACTAGATATGCAGAATAGGTTGATTAATTGTATATAAATGATGTCTTGTAATTCTGCATAAGTGAAATGAAGTCAAGTGCTAAAATAGCTACCGACGGATGATTAACAAAGCCATCGACGGATGATCAAATGACTATCAACGGATGTTTAATATAGCAGTCGACGGATGATCAATGAAGCCATGAACGGATGTTCAGAAAGTCGACGGATGATCATATATCCAACGGATGTTCATAAAGTCTAACGGGTGATCATATAAAGAATTCAAACAACAGTTGAACAGTGAAAGCTGAGCACAGCCATCGAGATGTATACAAATCTATTGTGGAAGCCCATTAACTGGGTAATAAAAGACGGAAAGTAGTAAAGCTTAAGACTGATAGTTTTTATATTTATTCAGTCTTTTTGAATTTGTAATTTTGGTAATATATAAACCAAGAACGTAGCAAATAGAAACAAGAGAGCTGAGATACAAAAACAGAGAAATCTTTGTAAGCAGAATCTTTAGCATTTCCCTGTATCATCAGTAGTTCAATTTGTAAGCAGCTGTGAGCATTCTTGCACATAGAGTTCTCTCGATATATAATATATATCTCTGGTGGAATTGTTTAAATCCACCAGAAAGTTTTTAAAGACTCTTGTTTTTAATTTCTTATGTTTTGATTCAATTAAGTTTCTATTCCGCATTATGCTAATCAAAACACTTATATCTATATTCGAGTTGAATATTTTTATTTCGAGAAAAAGGTTCAAGAATTCCATTCAACCCCCCTTTCTGTAATTCTTGCTATATTGTTAAGGGACTAACAAAGTGATGGCGTCCCATCCAACTCCTATCACACAGAAATGTATACCTTGTGGTTAGGGTTGTTCATCACAGTCAAAATAAAAGAATATCAAAGAAATCCAAAATCAAATGAATAAAACTGAAAAAATTTCAAAGCTGATATTCTGGAGAAAAATGAAATCCAGAAACCGAGATTTTGGAACAAAATAATTAAACGAGTGTTAGGTAATATATCCTCTAATAATTATTTATTTTTAAGAGATGTCAAAAGAAGTTATAGAAAGAGAAGGTATTGCCAAAGTCTTAATATTTATCTTCTTTTTGAATTCTTCTGTTGACTCGCTATCTGATTCTGGACACTTCTTTATGTTCCACGGATATCGATAATCTTCATCGTCATCGAATAGTAGTAGCCCTGAAAGATTCCACAACAGAAGTTTTGCAGCTTCCCGGAGTTCCATCCAGCTCAGCACAACCATCTCGAACGAATGCACCTATCTTAGCTTACTCGTTGGTATTATATCCAATAGTCCAACATGAACTCGATATGAGCTCAAGCGTCCTCACATAGCTATACACACTCCTACACACTCTCGTTTCTAGTTTACTATAACCTCAGCTCTGATACCAACCTGTAACGCCCCCAAATACGGGGTCAAGGGATTTGGTCGTCACTATGAAACCTCAATCCAAATTAACCTGTTTAATCAATAAATAAATGCCAGCGGAAGATATTTAGCATAAATGACCCCAACCTGATCCAAGATCTTTTAAGGTTACAGTTCTAGAAACAAGAATCCCAAATTCCAAAATAATTTTTCACTTTCTCTATAAAACTCTTTTCAACAATTTCCAAACTCAAAGCTAAACCCTCTAGTATAACTTCGAAAAGAAGTATACTAGGCCCAAAAATAACACAACTATAATATAATCTAATATAAACAACTTTACACAAAAGAACTTACACTAGTTCACAAACCCTGGACCAACCACCTTCCAAAAGCTTCTTCTTTGCTCCCTTGAATTACGCAGCTAAACAGCGCAAACTAATCCTCACTGGAGGTTATATTTAAAAATAGGCAAGTATGAGCGGAAAAAATGCTCAGCAAGATCATTATAGCGAATATAAGGTCATTTTGATATAAAACCGACATCTGCATCAGCGCAGAACATATAAAAATTATAATTGCTGAATCATAAAATTTTTAGTTGAGGAATCCCAGAATTGATTCCTTAATTGTATTCAAAACCATTTTGATATTTTTGAGCGAAATGCTTCAGCAATGCTTTGAATCTTGACGAGAATCAAACTCGTAAAATAGTGTTTACGGAAATATCGTAAACAATAATAACAAAAAACAATGATTATGGATTGAACCATAAACTTTACTCAAAACCAAACTTTTCAAATTAATACTTATTTTGTTGTCATATCAAATTAGATATCAATACGAACTTCGATGCTCACAACACCCATACTGAAGTCAATACCAATCATCTATACTAATACCACCTTTGATATTTAACAACAACGTAAGTATCAGCATAAATCAGAATCTGAATCAAAACTACATTTCATCATTATTCCAAAACAGAAACAGTTGATAAATCATTTATTCTATAAATATCAAAAATGATATGATAATTTAGATTGGGATCATCCTCCGACGGACGTACTATCACATCCCGATCAGCCCGTGTGAGAGCACAAGGTCATGATTCGTAGAAACGTGACCCCAAAAACACGAGTACTCAAATAAAAGGCAATATACCTGCCTGTGGCAAAAATTGTGTCATAATATTCCATATGGCACTTAGAAATAGCCCTCCGCTGGACCGTCCGTCCCGGTCACTTATGCAATTATGATCCAATCTTAAAACCTTTTGTTGAAATGGGGTCATAATAGTCGACACCCGAAATAATTTTATTCCCCCAATTATTGGGTAGGAATATTCGCAACCAAATCACTTTTCTCAAAATCCAAAACATTTATAAATCCAATAATTGGATAAGTAAAATCACTTGACTATTCTGAACATAGAATAGAAGATGAGTATTTGCATAAACAAAATTATTCAATTCAACAATATGTAAAACATTTATGTATTTTGAGCTGAGAATAGGGAAATCAATACTTGCATAATAGGATTCAAGATAAATATCACTTGAACAATAAGTGATGATAGGGATACTTGCCTTTGGGGTTTTTAGTAGTTAGTCGCACTCGCAAAGACACATATATTCTTTTCAACACTTTACTGATATGTTGCTCCTGCGATTGCTAGAAGCCAGACATCCCATACCGTTCCATCTCATTCTTCCCAATGTCTTACCCCGATCAACTCGAGCGATCCGCATCTATAATTAGAAAATATAGCTTTAATCGTCTAAACGATAATCACTCGACGAACTACGCGTCAAAAGCCTATCGTCTATCCATACGATAGCCCACACATAAATATAACAGACAATCACAAAACTCTTCGCCCACGTACACACGTAATTCACATAGCACGTAAACACATAACTCATGTATCACATAATTCACGTATCACATATGATTCAGTTCGTCAAAACATTCAACTCGGTACGTTTAAAATTGAAATCGGGTCAAAAATATGATTTATCGATCAAGAATCGACTCAGAATGATTCGTAAAACAAGCGACCTTTCGAAACAAAAGGATTTGGGTCTCGAAAGTATTTTTATTGAAAGCGGAATATTTTTCTGAGTCTGTACGCGTTCGTTTCGTATTAAACGGGCGAACGGTTTATTTTCTACGAATAAAATATGAATAATTAGATATAAATCAATTAATAATAATATTAATTGATATTTTTAAATACCAAAATATAATTTTTAAAATCTTAAAAACAATTTTTAGGAATTATTTGAATTAATTATAAATAATTGGATTTTATTTAACTATTTATAAATAAATTTAATTGATTAAATGAATTAACCAATTAATTGAAACAAATTATAAATAATTAAAACAAATATGGAATTTTGAAAATAATAAAAGGAATAATTTTTGGAAATTAAAACAATTAAGAAAATAATAATTTTTTTTAGAATTTAAAATAATAATGAAATGATTTTTGAAATTTAAATTAAATGATTTTTAGAATTTTTAGAAATAGATTTTGAAATAAAAATAAATAAATAGCATAAACAAATTTTGTTATAAGATTTGGGGGATTTAAAGATCAACCCCGGGTTTTTCAAATAACCCAGTCGGGTTTTGAAGGAGCTTCCGGGTCAGGCTTGAACGCCGCCCGAATTCTGGGAATAAACCCAGTTTCCGGCGGATTCGCCGGACTCCGGTGAGTCTCCGGTGGCTCGACACAGTCTAGAACTCAGCCGAAATCACAATTTTTTTGATACGTTTTTACTCCCAGCACTTCAGTAACACGATTTCAAACCTCAGCCACCAGAATCAACGAATCCACCATCGATTCCATCGATTGCAGACCACCGCCGGCGACAAGTCCGGCCGAACTCCGATAACACCCATTTCTCAGCCAAAAATCTTGTTTTAATCATTAAAATAAAGCCCAGAAACTATACAATTCATTCACAGGTTCAACATCAATCAACAACTTCTTAATAATCTAAAACTCGAAATTAAAAACAAGAAAAAAACAAGAACTCGATTTGAACATCCAGCAATAGAACGAGTATAATTTTTACATAAATTAATTGCTCTAACCAAGAAGAAGCTATTAAAATCATCAGAAACATCCAAAAACATCCAGAAATCATAAACCCAATTCGAACAAAAGAACCCTAAAAATTGAAGATTCGATTCATTACCAATTGATGAGATCTGATGATATGAATTGGTAGAGTTAATCACAAGTTTCAATTTGGTTATTCATACTTCAAAAACAGAGATCAGAATCACCTCCAAATTTTAGTTTGATTCTCAGAAACTCAAGAACACTATGAACAAATTAGAGTATTTTATGATTTTTCTGGAAAATAAAAATAAAAATCTGATTTTTTATAATAATTAATAATAAATAAAATCTATTTATACTTATAGAATATTGGTACGCATTGGATCATATAAGATCGATAAATTTGTTGCTTAGCCGCTAAGTAACTGCAAATCGATCCGAAAATAGATTACTTAGCCGCTAAGTAACTATAAAAATGATACAATTAATATCAGCATTAGATAATTATCAAAACCGAACTTTTCATAAAACACTATATACGAAAATAATGTAAAAATATCCCGGCTCTCGAGAATACGGATTTTGTTAATTATCGAAATAACTATCATATCAAAAATCTTACGTCGGGCCACGCACGGGTCACACCGTAATCCGGATCGAAAAAGTCAAAATACGGAAAATGTCCGGAATTACCAGATTAGGTTAGGAAGGAGTTTTCGGAAAAGTTTCGGGTTGTAAAAATGCAAAAACAGTTGAAGTTGAACGATTCCCGACTTTATAAAATAATTTTGTAATTATTCAGAAAATAATTAATAAATCATAAATCATTATAAAATCATATAACACTAAAAAAAATTACCAGAAAAATATCACAATTATATATATTTTATTCTGAGCATATAAAAATTAAAATACTCAAATAATATCATATATAAACAGCCCAACATCAATACCAATTATCATATAATTCACTAAAATTCACATAAATAATTCCAAATAAATATAATAATAATATTTGAAAATATGGGATATTACACTGGAGGTCAGGTATGTATGATGATGGTGGATAAAATGGGCCGCCTAGTCTGATTTTCACAACTGGGGAGGATGAACATGTGGTGACTGTGGCCACAGTTCGATAAGCACTCCACCTGCCAGAAAACTGCAATTATTCAACAGTTGAGGAGCCAGCTCTTCCACAAATGATGGCTAGTCTGCGGTATGAAAAGACATTGGCAAAGCTGGGCGAGTTGAAGAGACCGAACATAAGGAGAGAATGGAGTTTCTTCTTCGACTGCATCACAAGAACCTTTGCAAACAAGTGTTCAAATTTTGATGCCATTCCTATCCTCAGTCAGCAAATTGGGTATGCTCTAATTACTCAATCTCATTTTGACTATGCTAGTACTGTACTAGGTTTTATTGGTGATAGAATGACAGAAGACAGAAATACAGTCTATTTTGCTAGATTCTGTCAGCTATTATACAGTTTTTATTGCTCTGATGCACCACAACTTGCCAGTGAGTTGATCTCACCATATAAGCTAGCTAAGAGAGTTATTATCCAATGATAATAAGAAAACTGTTTTGAGACCCCTCCAAATTCCAATTTTAGTCAAACAGTTTTTAGTAAACTCTGATCCAGCCACATACACCTCCATATATACTGATGTCCAACCAACCCAACCTCCATCAGCACCTACCACCACTACACAAACATCTCAAACTTCTCAACCTCAACCAACTGAACCCACCATCAGGACATATTTCAAATTAACACAATCATCTCAACCTCACCATCAACACATACCATCAGACCTTCATCTTCTAGGCCAAAAAGGGCTCAATCTGTTCCTAAATCTCCAATAAAGATAAGAAGGATGCTTCTAAGGGATGATTCTGATGATGAGGAGGAAGCACAGGTTCATGCATCAGAACATGTGACAGTTGAAGCTGAAACTGTGGATTCTCAGAAAACAACTGCAGCTGAAGGTTCTGATACCTTAAAGAGAAAGAGAACTGTAAACTCTGATGATAAAGCAACTCCTTCATTTGCAAGGAGATTAAAAAAAATGAGGGCTAAGAGGCATTTGGATAAGCCTCCATCAGAGAATACTGAAGAAGCTGAGGAAAGGGATCAAGAATCTCTGATCTCAAATCCAATTATAATTGAATCTCTACCACCTCCAGCTACAGCCCAAGACACTGTTCCTGATACAGTGGTTACACCTCCAATCTCTCCTCTTCATGAAGATATTACAGTTGAAGATTCAGGCTTAAGTCCTGAAATTGACATTAACAAGATGCACACTCCTACTATTCTGTATTTGGAAGGTCCTACAGCAGCTCAGACATCTCCAACTCATTCTCCAATTTTAAATGCTGATGCTGAGATACCATCTACTCCAATAACACCTATTCTGGAGATAAATTCTGATGCTCAGAATCCAGATGAAGTCATTCCTGCATCTCCAGTTGCTTCACACACTTTAGTGCTGTCAGAATATTCTGAGTCTTCTTCAAGTTCTGAAGACAGTGTTTCTGTTCATACTCCAACTCCTGTACATGGAAAGGAAGCATTGGTCAAGAAGTTTGTTGAGCAAGCTGCACCTGTTCCTTGGGAAGAAACTCACAGGGGATTTGAGTGGACCAAGAAGTGGAATGCACCAAAGTTCAGACAGAGCATGTGTCAAAAGTTGATGATTTATTGTCAAATTCTGATTTCAAGACTCAACTCAAGGTTACAGCTCTGAGTACAAGAAGCCTTTATGGTCTACATTCCATTACTCATGCTAAGGTTGATACACTAAAGGAAAATGCTGATAAGCTAGATATGCAGATCAAGCTTGACAAAAACAGGTATATCAGACCTATACTTGAGAAAGTAGAAGCAATTGAGAAAGCTCAAGAGAAGCAACAGGCCCAAATCTCTGAGGTTCTGGCAAATCAAGCTTCTCAACAGACTCAATTGAATGATATTTAATCTTCAGTGGAACTTCTTCTCTCACTCCTACTATCAGATGATGCCAAAAAGGGGGAGAAGATAGTTAAGTCCAAATGCTCAAATGATCAAATACTGAAAAAGAAAGATGATGAAGCTGATGACCAGGGAAACCCTAGGAAGGGTAGAGGTCAAGTTCAAAGTAAAGGGCAGAGCAACAAGGTTTCTTCAAGGAAACTAATTACCGATGCAAGCAAATCTTTTATTCAAAAGAAGACAAGTTCCGAAGCTGCTAAAACTGAAAATCTGATAGCAATTACTGAAACTCAAAATCTGATATCAAGTTATGATGAGCAAAGTCTGATGACAAAACCTGATGTTCTGATACAAGGTGAAAGTCAAGATTCATAAAAGTTCATGCAAACTCTGAAGCTCAAGGGAAAGCAGACTACTGTCTACTACAAAGATCCCAAGATTCAGACACTTCATGAGGAAATTTCTAGAAGATTATTTCTGAAGCAAAATCCAAGAATGGATTTAGAAAATCTCAAGGAGGAAGAATCTAGATTTAAAGCTGAAAAGAAAAATCTAAAGCCAAAAGCTTTTGTTACAAAGAAACCTCCAAGGCCTAAGGTAAAAGGCATTGTGATCAAGGAGAAGTCACATACTGATGCATCAAAGCCCAAAACAAGATCACAATCTGAGATTGATCCCAAGGACAAAGGGAAAGGAAAAGTTGATGAACCAATCAAGCCACTGGAGATGAAAATTCCTCAAATCCTGATAAAGCCAATGTACAAAATGGTTCAAGTTACTGATGATACTCTTGCTGAAGATGAAGATGTTCGAACTCTGAAAAGAAGGAAGATTTCTAAAGAATCTAAGATAACCTCTGACAGAGCTCAAGTTGTTCAGAGTGAAGAACAACAAGCTATAACAGAAACAACAAGTTCTGATAAAGTAATCAAGACATCAACCTCTGATAGTGCTCAAGTTGATTTAGACAAGATGGAAGTAACTGATAAAAAGAAACTTCTATGGAAAAATGTCAAACCATCAGATCCAAAGAAAAGCCAATTGTTGTCTACTTTCATGACTATTGGGTTAAATGCTAGAGAACCAAGAGATAGGGCTGGACTAGGTTCTGATGAAGCTAAGATCATGACAAGACATGAAGTTGCTACTAGAGATCCATTTCTATTGACTGAAAAACCTCTTGAAGATGTTACATAGAAACACCTTGATAAGGTTATCTCTATTCAAGTGGTACTGGATGTTCATGACAAGCACAATGTTAAGGAAAATCTGATTCTATTTCTTGAAGATGGAAGGATATATCAGATGTCAGAATCAGATGTGCTAAACAAATCACTGAAAGAACTTCAATTATTTCATTATCTTTTAGAGGTAAAGTCTAATATTACCAGGAGATGGTCAAATTTCATACTGAAGACCATCAGAGATAAAACAAGAATTTCTAATTCAAGGGTTACATAATTCATTCCTAATATTGTTGAAGATGATGGAAGTGAAATTCCAATGAAGAAGAATTCTGCTAAGCTTGAAGTGTTACTGAATGAGAAATGTCTGTGCTACAATGAAGATT
Organism: Apium graveolens; assembly: GCF_009905375.1. NCBI lineage: Eukaryota > Viridiplantae > Streptophyta > Magnoliopsida > Apiales > Apiaceae > Apium > Apium graveolens. The sequence continues at coordinate 43,253,676 of NC_133655.1, read as the reverse complement.
CTTCTCATCCCAGGGTAATAAGAATGAATGATGGTTTAGAAAGAAATTATATCTCTGCTTTAAGGACTGCAATCTACCAGATTGGAAGTCAGAATGAAGAGATGAAGCAAGTCAAGACTACAATCTCTCAAGTCCTGAGGATTAAAGAAGAAAAGATGATATCAAGATTTGTCAAGAATCATTTTGGATTCAAATTGACTCAGTGAAATTGGTAAAAGCTACAAGGACTATAAGTTGTAGTTAGTTATCTAGTTAAACTTTTATTGCATTTGTACTTAAATGTTTTTGACACCATCAAATCTATTAACTTGTATATTTTGCATAATTTACAAGTTGGGGGATATTGTTAGATATATTTGAGATGTCATGTCTAATATGATTCATGTTTAGTTTTCAGATCTTAACAAACTGGACATATCAGGGCTTACTGAAATCAGGCCTTACTGGAAGTCAGAACTTAATATCAGAACTTAAGGTCATATCAGAACTTAAATGCGGGAAGACTTACAGATAAGGAAGGAAGCTGATTTACAGGAGAAGCTCGAGACTAAAACAAATAAAGATATGCATGGAAAGAGTTAGAAGACTATAAGACTTGTAAAAGATATATGATTGATATATTTTAGGAGACAGAATTATATTCCATATTAATTAGAAGTTATCTTGCAACTGTGTACTATATAAACACAGATTTAGGGTTTACACTAGATGTGTTATCATTATCGAGAAGATTATACATTGTAACCTATCAGCTCTTAGTGATATGTGTTCGTCACTAAGAGAGAACAATAGTTCTTATTGTTATAGAGTTTATTAAATATACTTGATCTTTGTTACATACTTGTGTTAAATCGATTTGATTGTATAAACATTGTATTCAACCCCCTTCTACAGTGTTGTGTGACCTAACATTTTTTACGGAAATTTTCCTTTGATATTGATGCTTGGAACTCCACTTATATACTTGCTGGGCATTTTTGGCTCTCTCTTGCTTTGTAAATTCTTATTTATTTCAGAAACAAATGAAGATAAGAGTGACTAACTTTGAATAGACAACAGAAGTTAGAAAGATCTCCGTAGCAAGAGGATGAAGATGTTATAAAAACTAGACAAGGGAATTAGTACAAAGGTATTTAAACTTGTATTTTAATTGTTGTGAATTGTAGAAGGTTAGATTCTTGTTTCATACTTAAGGGGTGAACATGGTATCGTAATGATTTTAAAATGAATATAGTTTGAAAACCAGAGATGAAGAAAGCGTTATTTGAATTTCTAGGAATAAGTTAACCAAATCTGATTATTGTTTTATTGCTAAATATTTTACCCGAGAGGTAAGTTTGATATTGTTTCAAAGAGATGGTAGCATGTTATCGAATTCAAGTATAAATTGTAAATAATCAATTTGATTAATATATTGGCAGAAATGTGGGAGATGCTATGAACCGTGTTGAATCGAAAGGAATTATACTATTCATGAATAGACAAACACAAATAAAACAGAAGTGCGAAATAGGTGTTGGTTAAATCGTGGCAACTCTGGAAATTTAGGTTACTCCGAGAATATGATACAAGACATAAAGATAGAAGATGACTTTCAGGTAATGTGGCGTGAAGAAAGGAAGGAACGTTATATATGACGGAACTTCAGAGAAAAGCACTTCAGTAAAATTTTAAATAGTGATTAAGTGGTGAGTTGAACGCAATTGTCGAGATTTTCTCTTTAATTTTAAATTTAGAATAAACTTAGGACATTTAGAGACCGCAGACGCCATAAACTCAGTATATTATGCGCAGATGAATGAAAGGTACAGGAGACCAGCTAAAGGTTCTCGAATACGATTGAAAATGATCATAGGTCAGGCTAATCGGATAGAAAGAGATATGGAAAGAAGAGTAGAACAACCAATGAAAATGGGAGGCATTCATGACCACGAATTATTAGAATTGGAAAGAAAAGAAGATTAGTATAAATTAAGTTAGTCCTTTGAGACAATGAGATAGATAGAACGATTGTGAATGAGTTGGTCTTGTTGTCACAAGTATAACGAGTTCATAAGACGTACATATGTGTATGACCAAGAAGAGTTATTTAGCTCCATATGTACGAAATTGAGACTTGAATTAGGTTGCATGAGCAACAGATAGATGTTGATATTGACAAAAGACTGTTGAGTAGTGGTTAAAATGATGAGTCCTGAAATTTTTTAAGTAAGATACTCGAAAAGCATCATTGTCTGTTCCTTAGCATGATTCTGAGGACAGAATCCTTTTAAAGGGGGAATGATGTAATATCCGGGAATTATCATATAATTATTTTTATTAATAAATAATTATTATGTGATTATTGTGTGAATTTTTGGTGAATTATTTGATGATTGACATTGATGTTGGGTGTTTATACATGATAAAAATTAGGATACTTTAATTTTTAATTATCCATAATAAAATATAGATATTTTTGGGTATTTTTCTGGTAATTTTTGGATTATTATATGATTTTATAGGGATTTATAGAATTAATAATGAGTATTTTTACGTAATCATAAAATTACTTTTTAGAATTAAAATCGTCCCACTTCAACCATTTTTGCATTTTTACAACCCGGAACTCTTCCGAAAACTCCTTACAAACCTAATATGATAATTCTAAACACTTTCCGCGTTTTGACTTTTTCAATCCGGGGTACGGTTTGACCTGTACGAGTCCTGACGTAAAATTTTCGATACGCTAATCATTTTATAGATCGATGAAACCTGTATTCTTGAAAGACGGGATAATATTACTTTATTTTCATATAAAATGTTTTATAGGAAGCTCAGTTTTGATAATTATCCAAATCTGGTAATAAAATGTATCATTTTTTTAGTTACTTAGCGGCTAAGTAATCTATTTTCGGATACGATATGTAAATGTAATTATGGAATTATAAATAAATAAATATTTGATGGGTCTATCAACGATGTTTTGCCTTATTGTTAATTATGTGTGATTTGTAGGTGAGAAGTTTATTTATGTGTAATTAATTATTGAGCTATATGACATTATTTTTTTTAAATGATTTTATTGAATATTTATTCCCATAAATGCTAAAATTATTTCTAAAATTATTTTGTTCCTTTATAATTTTATTTATTATTTTTAGGAATTTATAAAATTCGAAAATCAATATTTTATCAATGATCCATCTTTAAATGATTTTCTGATTTGTATTTTAGTGTAAATTCTGTATTAAATTCCAGACTGCTTCAAAAATCATGAGAATCATATTTTCTTAAGCTTAGAATATTTCAAGAATTTTAAAATTGTTTCGAAAATATTTTGGTTTAAATTTACCCGCACATTTGTTCGTTAAATCATAAATTGCGAATATGTTTCGCATTTCAAAAATATTTTTAAAAGTACGAAGTTCATATTTTATTTGTTTTGGAAGATTTATAAAATTTAAAATATTATTTTGATATTATTTTGACGAGTTTTTCCACGTAACATGTACCGATAACTTCACGATTTGGTGATCGAAACGGGAGAATAACGGAAGTAAAATAAATAGGAAAAAAACAAAACACAAACAATCAAATAAACCTAACCCCCCTTCTTCATTCGGCCGCCCCTTTTTCCTCTCCTTTCTCGATCGATTGATCGATTTCTCTTCTCTCTCTCACTTTAATCTCTCCCATCTCTAATCTCTCTCCATCTCTCTCTTCCTCTCTCCGGGTTTTCTTCCCCTGTTTCCGTCTTGTCCTATTTCCGGTAATTTCTTTTTCTGGCGCCCTGTTGCCGCCGGTTTTCGGCGAGGTAACAGCGGTGTTGTGTGTGTGTAGAAATCGTGTGTATGTGTGTGTTGTGTGTGTGTATGGAAATCGCGTGTGTCTGCTGTGTGTATGTGTTGTGTGTATGTGTATGGGAACCGTGTGCGTGTGTTGGTACCGCCAGATTCTGCTGTTTCCGACCATATTTCCTGTTTGTGTCCATTTATGCGATCTATTGTTTTGCGCGTGGGGCGCGTGTCCTGCGCTGTGTGTTGGCTCGATTGTTTATTTCATTTTACTGATTAAATTTTTATTTCTGTAGAAAAATAATTAATTAATATTTGTAAAATAAAAGATTCTACGTTGCAGAAAATTATCTTAATCGACGATGTTTATTTGGAAACCTGAATATTATCGGGCACCAATAAATTTTGCCGCCGTCGGCGAGCCGTCGATGAACGGTGATGATTTTTATCCGAGTCCTATGAATAAAAACATAAAAATACGGATAATAATAATAATAAATAACTGAATTGTATCGGTGATTGGGATTGGTCAATTGTGGCTGATTGCGATTGTTGTTGATTGTGATTGACGTCGAATTGTTCGACGGGTAGTCCGATAAACAGAGGAGACGCTGCCCGATTTTCGGGAAATTAATTCCGAAAATACGGGAGTGTAACCTATAATTATCGGAGACGTCGAACGAGGTATGTAATTAAATTTTACGAAACCTAATTACGTGCTGGGACAATATATTTTATAAATAATCGATTACCCTATTTTTCAAAACAACGAGTATATGTACTTTCCGAAAATAAATACCGAACCGAGTTTCGAAGATGTGAACCATAATTGCTATGTGTATTTCAAAAATACATATAAATATGAGACGGGATATGAAATCGTATGGGTAGAAGTGATAGTGATATTATATTAAGCGAGACGATTATCTGAATTAGGGTATTTCAACCCTATAGGTCCTAGTCGGAAGACCCGATGAGTGACGTCAGGCTAAGAATGATCTAGTGGTTAGTCGTCGAGCTCAGCGAGGTTCCAATCGAAGGACTGAGTGTTGAGATCGTAGCCAGAATAGGATAGTGGTCTGACGATAAAGACAAACGTTCAAGGCAATCCAAAAGTTAACCGATAATAGTGGTTAAAGCTTATCGAGGCAAGTATTCCTAATTTTTTTCATAACATACTGCAATTACTTCATTCATATTCTAAGTTCAGAATAGGTAAATGTTTTATATTTCGCTGCAATTACTCTTAATTATGCAAGTTCCTTTCATTATTGTTCCTATATTATCGATTGCTCTCTCGAGCAAATACCCATTCCTTCGGGTTATTTGTGAACCCTGAATTGGGATATTTTGAAATTAAAATGATTTGACATCAAAATACTCTACGGGCTGGATGGTTATTATGAGGGCTAGTGATGAGATGGACCCTATGGGCCGAGGATGGACCAGACCCTTGGGCGATAGTGCCTGGGTACCCGAATGGATCTATACGGGTGGGTATAGATCTACACTATATCCTGACTGATCAGCAGGGTATGAGTGTGAACTAGTGTCCAATCTAATTTATTGTTGATCGCTTGTCACTTTTAGATTTATAATTAAAGGCTGGTAACATCCAATGTCTATTCGCTCAACTCCCTCAAATAAATAGAATTGTTTAAAATTTTTTAAAGATTTTGTCCGAAAATTTTCCTTTGATATTGATGCTTGGAACTCCACTTATATACTTGCTGGACATTTTTGGCTCACTCTTGCTTTGTAAATTATTATTTCTTTCAGAAACAAATGAGGATAAGAGTGACTAGCTTTGACTAGACAATGTAAGTTAGAAAGATCTCTGCAGCAAGAGGATGAAGATGTTGTAAAAACTAGACAAGGGAATTAGTACAAATGTATTTAAACTTGTATTTTAATTGTTGTGAATTGTAGAAGGTTAGATTCTTGTTTCATACCATAACCTATAATGTTGGATATATTTGAGATGTCATGTCTAATATGTTTCAAGTTTAGTTTTCAGATCTTAACTAACAGGAAATATCAGTTCTTACTGAAATTAGGACTTACTGGAAGTCAGGACTTAAGGATATCAGGACTTAGATTATCAGAAGATAATATCAGAAGATGGATATCAGAACTTAAGTACTGGAGGACTAACAGTTAAGGAAGGAAGCTGATTTACAGGAAAGAAGATCGAGACTAATACAAGAAGAAGATATGCATGGAAAGAGTTAGAGGACTAGAAGAATTATATAAGATATCTGGTTGATATATTTTAGGAGACAAAATTATATTCCATATCAATTAGAAGTTATCTTGTAACTGTGTGTCTATATAACCACAGACATAGGTTTACTCTATAAGAGTTACGATCATCGAGAAGATCATATAATTGTAACCTAGCAGTTCTCGTGATATTTGTTCATCACTGAGAGAACAGTTCCATTGTAACAGAGTTTATTATATCGAATACATATATTTTCTGTTACTTGTGCTTTAAATCGATTTGATTGTATTCTACACTGTATTCAACCCCCGTCTACAGTGTTGTGTGACCTAACAAGTGGTATCAGAGCCCATCTGTTAACACACATACAGTAAAGATCCAAAACAATCATGTCTGAAGAAGCAGAAAATCCAACCAAGCCCGCCAAAACTGAAAAAACTCCAAATACTCAAACTATAGTCGATATGAGACTATCAGGGTTCCCATGTTGAGACCTTATGAGTATCCCATATGGAAAGTGAAGATGGCTATGTTTCTGGAAGCTACAGATCCAGAATACCTTGACAGAATTTATGAAGGACCGCATAAGCCAACCAAGCTCTTTGTTGTAGTTGCAGATCAGCCACCAAAGACCATACCAAAGGAGAAAAGTGAATACATAGCTGAAGATATCTCATCTATTGCCAAGGATGCAAAGGTAAGGCATTTGCTGCATAGTGCCATTGATAATTTCATGTCAAATAGGGTAATTTAATGCAAGACTGCAAAGGAGATATGAGATGCTTTGGAGACAAGGTGTGTAACATCCGGGAAATATCGTATAATTATTTATATCAATATATGATTATTATGTGAATATTATATGAATTTTGGTGAATTATTTGGTGTTTGATAATAATATTTGGATGTTTGTATGTAATAAGATGCGAGTATGTTAATTTTAATATGTCCAGAATAAAACATAGATAATTAAGGTATTTTTCTGGAAATTTTTGGAATGTTAGATGATTTTATAATGATTTATGAATTATTAATTATTTTCTGATTAATTATAAAAATTATTTTATAAAGCCGGGAATCGTCCGACTTCAATCGTTTTTACATTTTTACAACCCGAAACTCTTCCGAAAACTCCTTCCTAACCTAATCTGGTAATTCCGAACATTTTCCGTGTTTTGACTTTTTCGATCCGGGTTACGATTTGACCTGTAGGAGTCCCGGTATGAAATTTTCGATACGCAAATCATTTCATATATCGATAAGAATTCATAATCTCAAAAGGCGAGACATTATCACCTTAATTTCGTATAAAGTATTTTATAGGAAGCTCTATTTTGATAATTATCCAATTCTGGTATTAAAATCGTATCGTCTTTTCAGTTACTTAGCGGCTAAGAAACCTATTTTCGGATCCAATATGAAAATGTAATTATTGAATTATTAATAAATAAAATGTGTGATGGTTCTGTCGGCTATGTGTTGCTGTATTATTAATTGTTTGTGATTTGTTAGACGCGAAGATTAATTTTATAATTAATTATCGAGCTGTATGAATTTAATTTATTTTAAAATGATTTTATTGAATATTTATTCTCATAAATGCTAAAATTGCTCCTAAAATTATTTTTGTTGTTTTATAATTTTATTTATTCTTTTTAGGAGTTTATAAAATTTAGAAATCAATATTTTATTTATTAATTAAGTTTAAATGATTTTCTGACTTCACTAAATTGTAAAATCAGTATCAAATTCAGAAATGCTTCAAAAATCATGAAAATTTTATTTTATTAATTTTTAAATATTTCGAAAATTTTAAAATTGTTTCGAAAATTATCTGGATTTTATTTACTTGCGCATTTGTTCGTTAATTCATTAAATCCGTAATTGCGAACATATTACGTATCCCAAAAATATTTTAAAAGTTATGAAATTGATGTTTTATTTAATTCACAATATTTGTAAAAATTAAAAATTGTTTTAAACGATAGTTTGAGTTATCGTTACTCGTAAATTATTTGTTGACATCGATAATTGTGGTACAAAATAGGTTAATATTGGGAATAAAATAAAATAGGAAACCGATACAAGTCACAATCCTTATCAGTTCATTTCTAACCTCATCCTCACTCAATCTCTCTCTCTCGACTTGTCTCTCTGTAAATCTCTCCTCCCCTCTTTTCTTTTCTTCCTCCTTCGATTTCTTTTCTCTCCTAATTCCTGTGCTTGCCCCCGGATTCGGTAAGTTGTTGCCATGTTCCTAGCCGTTTTCTGGTAATTCCCCTGTCGGAGCCTTCCGTATCGTCGCCGCCGGCCTTGCTTTTCCGGCGGGTTATGGTGGCGCGTGTACGGAGGGGGGGGGGGGGGGTTTGACTGCGTATTATTGATTGCAGAGTGTGTATTGTGTGTGTCTGGTGTGAGTAGCGTGTGTGAGTGTGTGTGTCTTGTGTGTGTGAGTTTGTGTCGCCGGTTGTTTCTTTCCGGTGAATCCCGCCGCCCTGTTTCTGTTCCTTCACAGTTACTCGCGATTGTTACAATTATATACACACGTTTATGTGTGTACGTAAGTATTCATGGTTAATGGGTTGTATGTTTCTGCAATTTTGTGATGAATTGGTCTGATGGTTTTCATTTTCCGTTTTATTTTCTGAGAAACCGAATATTTGTTGTTGGTTCAGAGAAATTGCTGAAAATTCGAATGGATTTTTGTAATGTTTATTCGAAATTAATTCTAGAAAAAAATCCGAATGAATTTATGATGGTTATTCGGATTATTTTAGAAAGATTTTGAATAAATTTTATAATAATTCAAATAATTCTAATCGGTGAAATACGCATTGGAAACCCGAATTTAATCGGGTACCCGTGAATTTTACCGCCGTCGGCGATGAGCCTCGGCGAGCCGACGGTGGGCGATGATGATTTTTATCTGAGTCCTATATTTATTAATTAAATAAATTAGTTTGTAAAATTTCAAAATGAATAAAAGTAATAATTGAATTGTATTGGTGATTGGGATTGGCGTATGGATTGTGAATTGGATGATTGGTTGTTGTTATGTTGTGATTGACGTCGATTTGATCTCGATAGGTAGACCGATAAACAAAGGAGGCGCTGCCCGATTTTCGGGAAATTAATTCCAAAATATCGGGAACGTAACCTATAATTATCGGAAACGTCAAATAATCATATACAATTATATTATATGAACTGGACTGCGATTGAGACAAGATAATTTATAAATAATCGATTACCCTGTTTTTGAAAACGACGAGTATACGTATTTTCTGAAAATGAATACCGAACCGAATTTCGAAGATGTGAACCATAACTGCTATGTGTATTTCGATAATACATATAAATATGAATTCAGTTATGAAATCGTATGGGTAAAATAGGATGACAATTTGATGTAAGCTTAAGCGATTATCTGAATTAGGGTATTTCAACCCTGTAGGTTTTAGACGGAAGACCCAAGATGTGACGTTGGACTAGGAATGATCTAGTGATTAGACGTTGGGATTAATGAAGTTCCAATCGAAGAACCTGAGTGTCGGGATCGTATCCAGAATCGAATAGTAGTTTGTCAATAAAGCCGAACGATCAAAGTCGAACTAAAGTCAATAGCGGTTAAAGCTTATTGAGGCAAGTATCCCTATCATCACTTATTGTTCAAGTGATATTTATTTTGAATCTTATTATGCAAGTATTTGCTTTCCCTATTCTCAGTTCGGAATAGATAAATGTTTTACATATCGCTGAATTAAATAATTCTGTTTATGCAAGTATTCCCGAACTTTCTTTTAAATACTGCAAGTATTCCTAACCTTTCTCCTAAAATACTGCAAATATTTATTCGCTCCTATTCTAAGTTTAGAATAGTTAAACTGTTTTATATTTCGCTGCAATTACTCTTATTATGCCAGTTCTTTCCATTATTGTTTCTATAATTCGATTACTCTCTTGAACAAATTCCCATTCGTTCGGGTTATTTGCGAACCCTAATTTGGGATGTTTTAAAATCAGAATGATTTGATATCAAAATACTCTATGGGCTGGACGATTATTATGAGGACCAGTGATAAGCTGGATCCTATGGGCCGGAGATGGACCGAACCCTTTAGGCCATAGTTGCCTGGGTGCCCCATATGTTGGTTGGGTCTATGCAGTTGGGTATAGATCCGCACTATCTCCTGACTGATCAGCAGGTTATAGTGCATATGTTGGTTTCTAGTGTTCAGTCCAATTTATTGTTGTTCGCCATTAATGGCATTCCCTCTTGAAATAAAATGTGATTATAGTTTAAAGTTATTCTTTCTTAGCACTCAGTTTCGGGAAATTACAATGTTTCTAAATATATTCGAGGTTCAGATTGTTGCTGCAGCATTAGTTGCTCAGTGATAGTTAGGATCTTGAATGAATTGAGATCTTCTTAATTATTCAACCCGTCCTTATCAGGCTGGTTTAGCAGGCTAAGTCTATGAAAACTTAGTCGATAATGATGGATACTGAATAGTTAGGAATTTCTTGAACGTCGTTTTATGAATAGTTATTGCATCCATTGCTCAATTATGAAATGATACCAGAAGCTATTTTGAAAACACGCGATCTCTAAAGCTCTTACAAAAATGTCATTATGTCCTATGTGATTTATAGCAATGCAAATCAAATTGATTTTAAGTTTATAAAGTATATCCTTTAAATGATTTCGTGTTTCGCCCTTCAAAATATTTCAGAGATTTTGTCTGGAAGTTTTCTTTGAAATTAATGTTTGAGACTCAAATTATATACTTGCTGGGCATTTTTGGCTCACTCTTGCTTTGTCAATTCTTGTTTCTGCCAGAAACAGATAAGGATAAAAATGAATAGCTTAGATAGACAGCAGAAGTTCGAGAAATCTCCGCTGCGAGAGGTTGAAGAAGTTAGAAGAATATGATTCGAGCATTAGTTCAGAGGTATTTATAATTGTATATTAGTTGTTGTAAGTTGTAGAAGATTAGATTCTTGTTTCATACCATAACCTGTAAACGATCCGGATTCAAGGGGTTATTTATTTATTTCTTTATTATATGTAAGGATTGTTTAGTGACACCAAATCTTGACCCCGGATTTGGGGTGTTACAGTTGGTATCAGAGCTGCAGGTTATTGGTCACTGAAATAAGAATAGGTTAGAGTAAGATAGGAATGATAGGTCGTACAGGATAGGAAAGATCCTAGGCATACTCAGGTTAAGTTGAGTTGAGTGCGAATTAGGGTTAGCGGATCCGATCTGGAGTTGTTAAGATAGGTACGTTGAGAAAGTGTAAGGCGAATATCATAACATTTTAGGTATATTGAATTCTCAGATTATACAATAATGCGGAATCGACAGATCGACGGAGATCGACAGATCGACAGAGATCGACAGATCATAACTTTTCATGTGGTTTTGAAGAATATGCGATCGATTCTTGTGAGAATTGTGTAAGAGAAGTTACAATTTAACTTAGAATTAGGTATTAGGACGAGTTCCACGTCGAGGGCATCCAGTTGATGGAAGCTGATGAAGAACCAACGTTGCATGTTTTGAAGGCACCGCCGTGGTGAGAAGGATCTTAAGCTGCGCGAGGAATGATATCTACCTTCCTAGAAATAGGTAAGACTAGCAAGAAGGTACGACCCTATCTACATACAGAACATCAAATCACATGCGTGGTTGTAAGCATAACATCAAGGACGATGACAAGAATGTCAAAGATATTACTACATGTCAGCGTTGTGATAGAATTGCGAATAAGATGATTTACAACGGTGAATGAAGTTTCGGCGATTAATTTGTGCGAGCTGAATCCGAGGAAATATAGAAGAGGTATCAAAGTGAAAAGACCCTTATATGGACATTATTTAATTAGACATTTCATTGCTAAGCCATAAAAATAGCAAGTAATGTATATAGTAATGACGACCAAATATTTGATTTCCAAAATTTTAAAATGAGATTTCAGAAAAGATTTTCTTATTCAACTTTCAGAAGATTTTTGTATGAAATGAGTTTTACAAATTGGTTGTCAAACTACTACTTATGTTCTTGTTATTATAAAGAGAAAATGATCTAAAAAGAAGAATGAAATTAGATTTAGTATTGTTATTCAAAGGGCCAAGTAGACCCATCAGCAGGAAGAAGGTTTAAGGTTGCTGTGAAAAAAAATGAAAGTAAACGTTGTTTAATAAAATCAATAATTGAATCAACGTATTAAAATATTATTTCCCCACTTTATAAGATTAATAAAATTTAACGAGATTCGTGATTCGAATGGACGGAGGATGATTGAAGAAAATGGCAGAATCTTCTAGATAATTAGAGAAGAATTGTATTTCTATCAATGAAATAGAGGCATTACATGATCAATGGGTATTTTACACGACATACATGAAATCTAAAGCCGTGATTTTAACTTCGGAATGACACGATTAAGATTAAATTATTGAAGCATTTGGTGTGAAGGAATTTCCAGGAAGCATTTCGAAGCAGTGATGTGACTTGAATCGTGAACCTGTATCCGCACGATCCTGAAGGCATACGTAAGTGAAGCGTGGAAGGTGATCGGCATTGACATTCTTTCTTCTAGTATGATAACATATGTTCTTCTCGAATTTGAATATGTATGAGTTTTTTTTTATATATTGATAAATCATATTAGGCGGAAATGAAAGAACATTTTTGTATCCCTTCTGAATTATTGCTTTTCTTAAATTCTTGATTCCTAATTGAGACAACAGTGTTATGATATGACGCTTTGTCGAAATGACGAAGAGTCGGGTGGGACGCCATCTAATCATGTGTTGTATGCCATATGGTATGAAAGACTGGCCATCTTGAGTACGAATATGGTTGTCTCATTCTTCACTCATTTTTCTTCTTTCAATTTTCTGATTTACCAGTTCTCCCAATCGTCTATAGCATTGTTATTTCTTATTCAATTTTCAATCAAAATCATATTCACAAACTCTCCTTTTGCACAAAGTCTGATCACTGACGATTTCATAAGAAATGAAATAGTGTAATACGTGGAACCATACAACGAACATAGATACGACTGCAAATCGATAAATGGTGGACATCTGCGAGCGAGGAAAAAAAATGGATGCACCGACAAGATATCAAACAGTTGTTCATGTTACGAGGATCTCGTCAGTATGGCCAATTGCGTTAACATAATGCGCTTTAAACCAGAGGATTTCGACGCGAAATGAATGGTTAGCGAATCGTACCTTAATTACGAAATAAGGAAGTGAAGTTATGTGTTCAAACGGAGCAAACAAGTATTGGGACGACGATCAAAGATCAAGGAAATTCGGAACAATGACTCAGACATGTAATTACGACGTGAAACATCCCTTCGTCGCTGGAAGATACTGTTCGTGAAGAGTCAAGATGGAAGAAATCTTAAATATAATCAAACTTCGAATGTGTTCTTCAAGAAATTGCAAAATTTTCTAATTTGTGTAAATAAGTGATAATGAATCCAATGCTCATACCCGGGCCAGTAACAGAAGTTCGATGCGAAGCTATAAATAGAGATGAAGCAATGGTGACTCGAATGTGAAATTTTTTTTAGAAATAATAATCTAACGGTTGAGTTTTTACGAGATTGTGACGATAATAATGAAGACCATGCGCAGTTATTAAAAGATAAACCGATTAATTATGGTCAGAAATAAATTAACAGAATCATGAAATCAAACCTTAAATTCAATAAGGACAATTCGTAATATTCTAAAAAGAATTGAGAAAGGTATGGTTATATTAATCATTATGGGTTTCAGATCCAATCCCAATTAAAAAGAGATATGCTATATTAGTTAGATGCTGATCAAAGGTGAATTGTGGGAATTGATGATTTGGTTGATGGAAGTGGATGTATATGATTGTGGATGACTTGGTTGATTAATGGTGTCGGCTTGAGTCCGACTGGTAGTCAATGGTGTAGGGGAAGTGCTGCCCAAATTTTCAGAAATTACCCTATAGTTAAGAACAAAGAAGTATATCGTCATTCTCGTCAGCGTTCCAGATAATTGCAATCTCGGTTTTTGAGAAAATTGTTATGACCAAACTGACTTTATATAATTAGTCTTTGATTCCAGTTAGCTAGTCAACATTGGGTTTAAGTGATCAGCTAAAGGAGTTAATTGATCAACTTTACCAATTAATGGTTAGTTAAATGGAGATCGATTCCAATTAGATTGAGTCAAGCTCTAACATGATTTCCAGATCCGAAATGAAAGCGATAAGAAATTTGAGAAAAAAATAATGGCGTTAACGTAAATTGAAGGCTTAGTTTAATTAACGTGATGTTACTATAATCAGGTGCAAGGTTTGTTTCAAAAGAATATTTTAAGATCTGAAGATTCAAGATAAAGCAAATGGATTATATCATCTGCAATAGCGTTCCAGGAAGAACTTGAATGTATACCCATATTGAATGACGAATTAATGAAAGATTTGAATGTACACTTCTTTTGAACGACGATTGAATGAAAGTGGCTGTAGAATAATGGAAAGCTCACAAATTCAAGCACCCAATAAAAGATGGAGATTAATGGAGTCCACTTGTGAATTGAGGGAAAAAGAGATGATGGTCACTGAAGAGAAGTCAAACACGCGATATGAGATACGTCAAGCAAGGGTAAGGAAATAGCTACCAAAGAAATTCGATAACTCTGTTAATAAAAATTTAAATAATACAAATAAAAGCCTTTATTCCAGTGTGAACCTCAGGAATGACTTGTCCAATAGTAAATAAATTAATATTATTAAGAAAAAAAAATTTGTTATGTATGAAAAAGATAATGAATAATGAGAATGAAGAACTAATCAAGACAAGAAGTGGAATCAAAAGAATGATAAAGAAATTTTATAAAATAATCCAGAAAATGTGCAAGTTGGGAACGTCGATAATTGAAGATAGGAATTTCATAAAAGGAATGCGTGTAAACAGGAATGATTAAACTAAGGTATTGATGGCGACTGCTGAAGAAGAACATTGCAATGAATCTCATGTCGGAATTCTTTCAAATTAAAGTGAAGTCCCGGAGGTTCGAACGAATGATTTACCAAGGGTACCTCAGGGAATGAGGAAAGCATTTCTCGTCGGTTATTGCACAGAGTCAAGCTAATGCCAAAAGCATGTGTCGTATAACTCAATAGGAATGAAATAATAAGTGAAGGAAAACTTCAGAAATGTAAAAAGAATAATGAAATAATGAGTATTTTGCGCTACGCACAAAAGCGGTCATGGAAAAAAAAAGAGAATGGAGATATGAGGTTACGTATCGATTATCGGAAATTGCAGAAGGAGACATGAAAAGTAGAATAGAACAGCCAGTGAAAATAGAAAGTTCATGAACACGAACTATTAGAAGTGGAAAAAAAAAGATTAGTTTGAATTAAATTAGTCCTTTGAGGCAATAAGATAGATATAATGAGTGTGGATGAGTTGGTCTTGTTGTCACCGGTATAATGAATCTATAAGGCATTCATGTGTGTATGACTATGAAGAGTAATTTAGCTCTCAATGTGAGAAGTAAAAGATTGAATTAGGAGTTGCATGAGCAACTGATAAATTTGATGACGGCAGGAGACCGTTGAAACGAGATTAAAGTAGTGAGTCCTAAGAAATTTTAAGTAGATACTCGAAATGTATCAGTGTCTGTTCTTTAGCATGATTCTGAGGACAGAATCCTTTTAAGGAGGGAAGGATGTAACATCCGGGAAATATCGTATAATTATTTATATCAATATATGATTATTATGTGAATATTATATGAATTTTGGTGAATTATTTGGTGTTTGATAATAATATTTGGATGTTTGTATGTAATAAGATGCGAGTATGTTAATTTTAATATGTCCAGAATAAAACATAGATAATTAAGGTATTTTTCTGGAAATTTTTGGAATGTTAGATGCTTTTATAATGATTTATGAATTATTAATTATTTTCTGATTAATTATAAAAATTATTTTATAAAGCCGGGAATCGTCCGACTTCAATCGTTTTTACGTTTTTACAACCCGAAACTCTTCCGAAAACTCCTTCCTAACCTAATCTGGTAATTCCGAACATTTTCCGTGTTTTGACTTTTTCGATCCGGGTTACGATTTGACCTGTAGGAGTACCGGTATGAAATTTTCGATACGCAAATCATTTCATATATCGATAAGAATTCATAATCTCAAAAGGCGAGACATTATCACCTTAATTTCGTATAAAGTATTTTATAGGAAGCTCTATTTTGATAATTATCCAATTCTGGTATTAAAATCGTATCGTCTTTTCAGTTACTTAGCGGCTAAGAAACCTATTTTCGGATCCAATATGTAAATGTAATTATTGAATTATTAATAAATAAAATGTGTGATGGTTCTGTCGGCTATGTGTTGCTGTATTATTAATTGTTTGTGATTTGTTAGACGCGAAGATTAATTTTATAATTAATTATCGAGCTGTATGAATTTAATTTATTTTAAAATGATTTTATTGAATATTTATTCTCATAAATGCTAAAATTGCTCCTAAAATTATTTTTGTTATTTTATAATTTTATTTATTCTTTTTAGGAGTTTATAAAATTTAGAAATCAATATTTTATTTATTAATTAAGTTTAAATGATTTTCTGACTTCACTAAATTGTAAAATCAGTATCAAATTCAGAAATGCTTCAAAAATCATGAAAATTTTATTTTATTAATTTTTAAATATTTCGAAAATTTTAAAATTGTTTCGAAAATTATCTGGATTTTATTTACTTGCGCATTTGTTCGTTAATTCATTAAATCCGTAATTGCGAACATATTACGTATCCCAAAAATATTTTAAAAGTTATGAAATTGATGTTTTATTTAATTCACAATATTTGTAAAAATTAAAAATTGTTTTAAACGATAGTTTGAGTTATCGTTACTCGTAAATTATTTGTTGACATCGATAATTGTGGTACAAAATAGGTTAATATTGGGAATAAAATAAAATAGGAAACCGATACAAGTCACAATCCTTATCAGTTCATTTCTAACCTCATCCTCACTCAATCTCTCTCTCTCGACTTGTCTCTCTGTAAAATCTCTCCTCCCCTCTTTTCTTTTCTTCCTCCTTCGATTTCTTTTCTCTCCTAATTCCTGTGCTTGCCCCCGGATTCGGTAAGTTGTTGCCATGTTCCTAGCCGTTTTCTGGTAATTCCCCTGTCGGAGCCTTCCGTATCGTCGCCGCCGGCCTTGCTTTTCCGGCGGGTTATGGTGGCGCGTGTACGGAGGGGGGGGGGGTTTGACTGCGTATTATTGATTGCAGAGTGTGTATTGTGTGTGTCTGGTGTGAGTAGCGTGTGTGAGTGTGTGTGTCTTGTGTGTGTGAGTTTGTGTCGCCGGTTGTTTCTTTCCGGTGAATCCCGCCGCCCTGTTTCTGTTCCTTCACAGTTACTCGCGATTGTTACAATTATATACACACGTTTATGTGTGTACGTAAGTATTCATGGTTAATGGGTTGTATGTTTCTGCAATTTTGTGATGAATTGGTCTGATGGTTTTCATTTTCCGTTTTATTTTCTGAGAAACCGAATATTTGTTGTTGGTTCAGAGAAATTGCTGAAAATTCGAATGGATTTTTGTAATGTTTATTCGAAATTAATTCTAGAAAAAAATCCGAATGAATTTATGATGGTTATTCGGATTATTTTAGAAAGATTTTGAATAAATTTTATAATAATTCAAATAATTCTAATCGGTAAAATACGCATTGGAAACCCGAATTTAATCGGGTACCCGTGAATTTTACCGCCGTCGGCGATGAGCCTCGGCGAGCCGACGGTGGGCGATGATGATTTTTATCTGAGTCCTATATTTATTAATTAAATAAATTAGTTTGTAAAATTTCAAAATGAATAAAAGTAATAATTGAATTGTATTGGTGATTGGGATTGGCGTATGGATTGTGAATTGGATGATTGGTTGTTGTTATGTTGTGATTGACGTCGATTTGATCTCGATAGGTAGACCGATAAACAAAGGAGGCGCTGCCCGATTTTCGGGAAATTAATTCCGAAATATCGGGAACGTAACCTATAATTATCGGAAACGTCAAATAATCATATACAATTATATTATATGAACTGGACTGCGATTGAGACAAGATAATTTATAAATAATCGATTACCCTGTTTTTGAAAACGACGAGTATACGTATTTTCTGAAAATGAATACCGAACCGAATTTCGAAGATGTGAACCATAACTGCTATGTGTATTTCGATAATACATATAAATATGAATTCAGTTATGAAATCGTATGGGTAAAATAGGATGACAATTTGATGTAAGCTTAAGCGATTATCTGAATTAGGGTATTTCAACCCTGTAGGTTTTAGACGGAAGACCCAAGATGTGACGTTGGACTAGGAATGATCTAGTGATTAGACGTTGGGATTAATGAAGTTCCAATCGAAGAACCTGAGTGTCGGGATCGTATCCAGAATCGAATAGTAGTTTGTCAATAAAGCCGAACGATCAAAGTCGAACTAAAGTCAATAGCGGTTAAAGCTTATTGAGGCAAGTATCCCTATCATCACTTATTGTTCAAGTGATATATATTTTGAATCTTATTATGCAAGTATTTGCTTTCCCTATTCTCAGTTCGGAATAGATAAATGTTTTACATATCGCTGAATTAAATAATTCTGTTTATGCAAGTATTCCCGAACTTTCTTTTAAATACTGCAAGTATTCCTAACCTTTCTCCTAAAATACTGCAAATATTTATTCGCTCCTATTCTAAGTTCAGAATAGTTAAACTGTTTTATATTTCGCTGCAATTACTCTTATTATGCCAGTTCTTTCCATTATTGTTTCTATAATTCGATTACTCTCTTGAACAAATTCCCATTCGTTCGGGTTATTTGCGAACCCTAATTTGGGATGTTTTGAAATCAGAATGATTTGATATCAAAATACTCTATGGGCTGGACGATTATTATGAGGACCAGTGATAAGCTGGATCCTATGGGACGGAGATGGACCGGACCCTTTAGGCCATAGTTGCCTGGGTGCCCCATATGTTGGTTGGGTCTATGCAGTTGGGTATAGATCCGCACTATCTCCTGACTGATCAGCAGGTTATAGTGCATATGTTGGTTTCTAGTGTTCAGTCCAATTTATTGTTGTTCGCCATTAATGGCATTCCCTCTTGAAATAAAATGTGATTATAGTTTAAAGTTATTCTTTCTTAGCACTCAGTTTCGGGAAATTACAATGTTTCTAAATATATTCGAGGTTCAGATTGTTGCTGCAGCATTAGTTGCTCAGTGATAGTTAGGATCTTGAATGAATTGAGATCTTCTTAATTATTCAACCCGTCCTTATCAGGCTGGTTTAGCAGGCTAAGTCTATGAAAACTTAGTCGATAATGATGGATACTGAATAGTTAGGAATTTCTTGAATGTCGTTTTATGAATAGTTATTGCATCCATTGCTCAATTATGAAATGATACCAGAAGCTATTTTGAAAACACGCGATCTCTAAAGCTCTTACAAAAATGTCATTATGTCCTATGTGATTTATAGCAATGCAAATCAAATTGATTTTAAGTTTATAAAGTATATCCTTTAAATGATTTCGTGTTTCGCCCTTCAAAATATTTCAGAGATTTTGTCTGGAAGTTTTCTTTGAAATTAATGTTTGAGACTCAAATTATATACTTGCTGGGCATTTTTGGCTCACTCTTGCTTTGTCAATTCTTGTTTCTGCCAGAAACAGATAAGGATAAAAATGAATAGCTTAGATAGACAGCAGAAGTTCGAGAAATCTCCGCTGCGAGAGGTTGAAGAAGTTAGAAGAATATGATTCGAGCATTAGTTCAGAGGTATTTATAATTGTATATTAGTTGTTGTAAGTTGTAGAAGATTAGATTCTTGTTTCATACCATAACCTGTAAACGATCCGGATTCAAGGGGTTATTTATTTATTTCTTTATTATATGTAAGGATTGTTTAGTGACACCAAATCTTGACCCCGGATTTGGGGTGTTACAAGGTGTCAGGGAACTGATGCAATCAAGAAAACAGGAGGACTATACTCACTCAAGAGTATGAGCACTTTGACTCAAAAAGTGATGAGTCATTAACTAACTTATATGACAGGTTTGTCAAACTCTTGAATGATCTGTCACTGGTGGACAAGGAATATGACATTGAAGATTCAAATCTAAAATTCCTTTTAGCTCTTCCTAAAAGTTGGGATTTGAAAGCTACTATTATAAGAGATAACTATGCTCTTGATGAAACTACTCTTGATGAAATTTATGGAATGCTCAAGACTTATGAACTTGAGATGGATCAAAGAAGCAAGAGACATGAGAGAAAGTCAAGAATAGTTGCTCTTAATGCTGAGGAGGAATCCCCCAAAGTGGCTGTCTCAAAGAAAGGAAAAGGAAAAGCTCTCATCATAAAGTCTGATTCAGAATCATCAAGTTCTGATGATGATAATTTAGAAACTGAAAGTCTACCTGAAGTAGCTGCTGATGAAGAGATGATGAATCTGTGTGCTCTTATGGTTAAGGGTATCACAAAGATAACCTACAGGAAATTCAGAAGGGGAAAGAATTTTTCCAGGAAAGGTAGAAGTTCTGATAAGAAGGGCTTTGAAAAATCTGAAGGCAAAGGAGGAAAGTCTGATAGAGGAGATTACTCAAATGTCAAATGCTAGAAATATGGTGAGAAAGGCCACATATCTCCTAACTGCAAGAAAGGAAAGAGTGATAAAGGCAAGGCTCTTGTCACAAAGAAGAAAAGCTGGACAGACACTTCAGATTCTGAAGATGAGGAGAACTATGCCTTGATAGCAAATGCTGATAGCAGTTGTGATGTTGCTGAGTTAAAGGTACCTCAAACAACTTTTTCCTTTCATACTGATGATATTACTGAGTTGAGATTATATCTTAAAACCATGTTTATTAGCTATAGAGATCAAACTTTAACATGTGAAAGATTAACTTCTGAAAATCTTGCTTTTAAAAAGAGGAATGATAATTTAGAAAAAGAGTTAGTTATGTTCCATCAAACTCAGAAGGATAGAGATGATGCTTTCTATGTTAGAGATGAAGTGCTAAAAATGAATAAATCTCTAAAAACTGAGTTAGAAAAGGAGAGAGATATTAACAGGACTTGGACTAACTCTAGCAGAGCAACTC
This sequence comes from Apium graveolens, assembly GCF_009905375.1. Classification (NCBI taxonomy): domain Eukaryota; kingdom Viridiplantae; phylum Streptophyta; class Magnoliopsida; order Apiales; family Apiaceae; genus Apium; species Apium graveolens. The sequence continues at coordinate 43,232,462 of NC_133655.1, read as the reverse complement.
AGGATATACTAAGTAGTGGAAATTGGAAAGAGGGCTTAGGTTATGGAGATGAGAAAAGTGAAAAAGGAACTGAACAAGTTAAGCCAATTTTTGTTAAACAGACTACTAAGCCAAAGGTAAATCCTGTTAAATTTGTAGCTAAAACTGTAAAGTCTGACTCTGAAAAGATGAAAGATATTGAGACAGAAGTGATAGCAGAGTCAACTTCTGACAAATTAGAACAGGATAAACCAACTGAAGTTAACATAGGCTTAATGACAAAGAAGTAGCTTAAACATAAGCTGAAAGAGATTACCAGTGTAAATAAGGTAAAGGTAACTAGGAAAAATAGGAATGGAAAGGAAGGTATGAATAAAAGCAACAATTATATGCTTGTTCCTAATGCTCCTAGAAAGAAATGCTATAACTGTGGAAACTTTAACCATCTGGCTTCTTTTTGCAGGAAGAATAAGAATATAAACTCTTTACCTTCTAAGTCAGGAGTTAAGAGTCAGTCTATTAGGTTTAAGCCACAAAATCCTTGTTTTCATTGTGGTAGTATATGACATTCCATTTATACTTGTAAGGAATATCATAGTTTGTACTTTGATTATTATCAGATAAAACTTTCTTTGAAGAAAGTTGCTTTAATTCCTTCTAGTGTAAAGTATGATGCAAAGTCTGATACTGTTAATACTGATAAGAAAAATGTTAGCATAAACTCTGATGTTAAATCCGCTGCAAATGTTAACAAACTTAAAAAGGCCAAAGGCTCCAAGAAAGTCTGGGTCCTTAAAACTAACCATTAGTGGTCTTTGTGATTGTAGGGCAATAGGAAGAACATCCTAGTTTTGGACAGTGGATGTTCAGGACATATGACTGGAAATAAAGCCCTGCTATCGATTTTGTGGAGAAAGCTGGCCCAAAAGTTTCTTATGGAGATGGCAACATTGGAAAAACTATGGGATATGGCAAGATCAATCTTGGGAATGTCATCATTGAAAAAGTAGCTCTTGTCTCAGGACTTAAACACAATCTGTTGAGTATAAGTCAAATCTGTGACAGAGGTTATCATGTGGATTTCTTTGAAGAACACTGTGAAGTTATAGGTAATTCAACAGGCAAAGTGGTTCTGAGGATACAGGCATGGTAACATATATGAAGCCAGACTTTCAACAAGTACTGATGGTTCTGCAATCTATTTATTGAGTAGAGCATCAATTGAAGAAAGCTGGAATTGGCACAAGAAACTCTCTCATTTAAATTTCAACAATATAAATGAGCTTGTAAAGAAAGATCTTGTGAGAGGATTGCCAAAAATAGTATTTGCTCCTGATGGCCTTTGTGATTCATGTCAGAAGGCTAAATAAAGAAAATCTTCTTTCAAGTGCAAAAATGAGTCATCAATTCTTGAGCCTTATCACCTACTGCATGTTGATCTATTTGGTCCAGTCAATGTCATGTCTATTGCAAAGAAGAAATATGCTATGGTTATAGTGGATGAGTTCACAAGATACACTTGGGTGTATTTCTTACACAAGAAGACTGAAACAGTATCTACTCTAACTGATCATGTCAAACAGCTGGATAAATTGATCAGAGATTCTGTTAAAATAATAAGGAGTGATAATGGCACTGAGTTCAAGAATTCAATCATGGAAGACTTTTGCAAAGATCATGGAATCAAACAGGAATTTTCTGCACCTGGAACTCCACAGCAAAATGGAGTTATAGAAAGAAAGAACCGGACTCTCATTGAAGCTGCACGAACAATTCTTGATGAAACAAAGCTACCAACCTATTTTTGGGCTAAAGATGTGCAGACTGTTTATTTTACACAAAATCCTACACTTATAATCAAGTATGGAAAAACACCATATGAGATGGTGAAGAAAAAGAAGCCAAATCTGAAATACTTTCATGTATTTGGTTGCAAGTGTTTTGTTCTTAAGACTCATCCTGAACAGCTGTCAAAATTTGATCTAAAAGCTGATGAAGGAATTTTTGTTGGACAACCACTTTCCACAAAAGCCTTCAGAGTCTACAATTTAAGAACAGGAGTTGTCATGGAATCTATCAATGTCTCTTTTGATGATAAGAAGATTACTGGACTTGAAGATTTCGATGATCATGATCAGTTGAGATTTGAGAATGAAGATTTAAATTCTGATTCTGGAAATTCTGATGACTTAAATCCTGATCCTGTAAGTTCTGATGGATTAAGTTCTGATGTCATTGAAACTGTGGTAATAATTCCAAAGGAAAATGCACCTGTCCAGGGGGAGCAAGCTGAAGAACCTACCACATCTCAAGACTCTCAAGAAGCATCAGAACCTGTCACTGGCTCTTCAACTTCTGATTCATCTAGTTCTGATGAGCCAAATTCTGATAATTCTGGAAGCTCTGATTCTTCAACTCCTGAAAAATCAAATTCAAATTCTGAAGTCTCAGAGAGCATAACTACAGGGGGAGCATCAGAAAATGCTGATGGAGACAGCATGGATCATGGGGGAGGATCCAGTTCTAGAGATCAACTTCCATATGCAAAGAAGTGGACTAAAGCACATACACCTGACTTGATTATTGGATATCCTGAAGCAGGTATTAGAACTAGAACTGTAACTTTAAATGAATGTCTCTATCATTCTTTTCTTTCTCAGGCTGAACCAAAGAAAGTGGAAGAAGCTCTTCAAGATGCTGATTGGGTGCAAGCAATGCAGGAAGAGTTAAATGAATTTAAAAGAAATAAAGTCTGGACCCTAGTGCCAAGACCAAAGAACAGATCAGTTGTTGGTACAAAATGGGTGTTCAGAAACAAAAATGATAGTGATGGTATAATTACAAGAAATAAAGCAAGGCTGGTTGCAAAAGGATACTCTCAACAGGAGGGAATTGATTATGATGAAACATTTGCACCAGTTGCTAGATTGGAAGCCATAAGGGTATTTTTGGCTTATGCTGCTCACAAAAAGTTTACAGTCTTTCAAATGGATGTAAAAAGTGCTTTTCTTAATGGAGAATTGGAAGAAGAAGTATATGTTGAACAACCTCGAGGTTTTGTAGATTCAAAATTTCCTAATCATGTCTACAAACTTGATAAAGCACTTTATGGCCTTAAGCAAGCTCCAAGAGCATGGTATGAGACATTAGCTCAGTTTCTTCCGGAAAGTGGATTTAACAGAGGGACTATTGACAAAACTTTATTCTATCTCAACCATGGAAATGACTTACTTCTAGTACAAATATATGTTGATGATATCATTTTTGGTTCTACAAATGATAGACTTTTAAAAGGTTTGCCAAGCTAATGCAGTCAAGATATCAGATGAGTATGATGGGAGAACTTAGTTATTTTCTGGGCCTTCAAGTCAAGCAAAATGAAGAAGGAACTTTTATTTGTCAATCTAAGTACACCAGAAATTTGTTGAAGAAATTTGGAATGCAAGACTGTTCAAGTGCATCTACTCCTATGGCCATACAACAAAATTGGATAAGGATACTGGTACATCAGTAGATATTACTGATTACAGAGGTATGATTGGCTCATTACTCTATCTAACCGCAAGTAGACCTGATATCATGTATGCTACCTGTCTTTGTACAAGATTTCAAGCAGATCCAAGAGAACCTCACTTGACAGCTGTAAAAAGAATTTTCAAGTACCTTAAGGGTACAGCTGATCTAGGATTGTGGTATCCTAGGGAATCAGACTTTAAGCTAATAGGTTACTCGGATGCAGATTTTGCAGGGTGCAAAATTGACAGGAAAAGCACAAGTGGAAGCTGCCAATTTCTTGGAGGCAGATTAGTTTCTTGGATTAGCAAGAAACTAAAGTCAATTTCCACATCAACTGCAGAGGCAGAGTACATTGCTGTAGGAAGCTGTTGTGCATAGATTCTTTGGATGAAGAATCAGTTACTGGAATATGGGTTAGAATTTTCTAAAATCCCTATTTATTATGATAATTAAAGTGCTATTGCTATAAAAGATAATCCAGTTCAGCACTCAATGACAAAGCACATCAACTTAGGTACCACTTCATAAGGGAGCATGTGATAGAAGGTACAGTGGAATTGCACTTTGTTCCAACAGACCAACAACTAGCAGGTATCTTCACAAAACCACTGTGTGAAGCTACTTTTACAAGATTGGTAAATGAACTTGGAATGGTTTCAGGTTCTTTCTCTAAATCTATTTAGTTTATATTCTGATACATCAGACTTTATGATCAGTATTTACAGATATTACTCTCTTTATGTAATCTGTGCTTAAATTGAAATTTACCTAAGTGCTGATTATTGTCTGATGTGAATTTCTAAACTCTGATAGTGATATGAATGTTTCTATGACTATTCAATCCAATGAGGATAACTGTGCTAGATGCTGACCTAGTAGTCTCTAATATCCTAAAGATCCCATGTTTGAAATTATTGTTTATGTGGAAATCTTTTAACACAAGCAAATTCTGAAATTGAGCTTGGTTAGGTTTAATTTGTGTATCTTATTACTCTGTCAAAAACTAGAATAATGCTTCTTATCTGTTAAGTTCTGATGTTGGTAAATCTCATGGATGTACTAAGTGCTGATAAGCCTCACTTATCAAAAGAAAAAGTAAAGAAAAGAAATAAATATCAAGTACTCCTTTGAGATCTAGAGAAAAATGTATGTGGAAGGAAAGACCCAAGTGCATTGCTGATATTAAGTAATATGCATTAGAAAAGCAAAATAAATTTTTCTTGGTGACTTTTCACATTCTCTGATTACTGGAGAAATACTCTGATAATAGCATAAATTCTGATAAGCAGTCGTGACTCACTTACACTGAGAAGCCACTATAAAAAGGAATTTCAAAAGATGCATAAAATGAGCACAAAACAGTTGAGGTGGATTCATGCATGACCTCATTCTATAGTAGACTTCAGACTAATGACATATTTTGAGCAAAGTTCTTAGTTATGCCTTATTTCTAAGATGTACTGAAGTGAATCAGACTTTACTCTTTGTCTGATATTTAGCTTAATGCACACACTTACACTCCATATGAATGATGAAAATCACTGTGGTGATCAATGTTATTTTAGATGAACAGTTTAATTGTCAGTTGCATAAATTCTGAGGATAAGTTCTGATAGAAGTTCTGATGATTAAGTTCTGTTGAAACCATATCAGTATTTGTGTGAAGAATTACAGAAATAAACATTCACTTTTTGAGTAAAGGAGCCATATTCTGATGACTTTTAAATTCTGATAATAATCAAGTCCTGATGCTGATGTGGCAGTATTTATTTCCTTGATTTATTTTTAGATCAATACTTTAACAGTTATATTTTATCAGAATATTGGTTTAAGTGAGATAAAGACAGTAATAATCATTTGTTTAGTGGGAATAGTTTTTTTTGAAAAACTGTATGTGCATAGTAATCAATACTTATTTCCCGTGCCCATTAACTAGTATCTTAACTGCTGCATGGCTGACATGTGTATAGTCTGTTCCACTTCTCAATAACTGCTATCAAGTGGAGCGTGTATAAGTAAAAGATAGAAAAGATTTTAAAACTTTTATCTACTTTTGTACTCTATACTCTCTCTTTTTCTTATCTTTTCACATTCTCTGACGGTTTTCTATACAGACATTTTATCAAACACCTTTCAGGCACTCTATATTCTCACTCATTTTCAATGGCACCCAAGGATATAATCTTTAATGGATCAAAGTTCGTCCCCAACAATTATTCTGCCATTCTCACTAAGAGTGAAGCTCCTTCGGAACTTCATTTTATACATGATTTCTTGTGTCCTAGTGAAATTGGGTTCACTTTGACGCAACCATCCTATCTATATGGAACTCAAGTTCTGACGTTTTGACGTATATGACTTTATGATGATGGTGGTAAGAATGGGACTCCAAGTATCGTGTTTACAGCAGGGGAGGTTGAGTACGTTGTTACTCCATCGACAGTTCGAAAAGTGTTACATCTACCTGTAAACTGCGAGTTTAGTTCTACTGTTGAAGAGCCCCTGCTACAGCAAATGATGGCTAATCTTGGGTATGAACATAGTTTGGCTAAGTTGGGTCAACTCAAACGCCCATATATTCGAAAGGAATGGAGCTTCTTCTTCGATTGCATCACGAAGACGTTTTCCAACAAGTGCTCAAATTTTAATGCCAGTCCTATTCTGACACAACAAATTGGGTATGCACTCTTAAACCAGTCTCATTTTGATTATGCAAAGACTGTGTTATGTTTTATAAGAGATAGAATGAAAGAGGACAGGAATGTAGTTTAATTTTCTAGGTTCTGTTAGTTAATTTACAATTATTGTACATCAGATGAACCACAATTAGCAAGTGAACATATAGAACCATTTAGATTAGCTAAGAGGGCTTTTACTGATCTTTTAACTGCTGACAACAAGAAGGGAGTTTTGAGACCCCTTAGGATTCCTTTATCAGTAAAGAAAGCTCTGATAAATGCTGATTATGATACCTATTCATGGCTATATCCTGATGTCCAACCCACCAACACACAACAACCATCAGAACCTACCATTACCCAAACACAGCAACCACAAACATCAGCACATACCAATCAACCATCAGCACATAATCAAGTGAAGCCTTCTTCTTCTACAGCAAAGAGGACAAAGACTGTACCTCAGACACAATAAAAGAGAAGGAAGATGATTCTGATGATGAGGCACAGGTTCAACCATCGAAACTTGTTACTGAAGCAGCTGAGGAAGTGCCTCCTCAGAAAACAAAGGAAACTGGGAGTTCTAGGCCCCTCAAAAGGCTTAGAAAGATAAATTCTGATGACAAAGCTCCCAAAGTCTCTCCACCCTTGAAGAGATTGAAGAAACAAAGAGCTAACAGGGACATAGTTGAGTCACATTCAGAGGATGTGGAAGCAGCAGCTAAGGAAGAGGATCAGGAATCTCTGATCCTAAAGGAGCCAATTGTGATTGAATCTCTTCCATCTACACAACCAAAATTTGCTAAAGCCACTGAATCTACACCTCCAATGTCGCCAATTCAAGCTAAAGAAACTGCTTAAGACAGAGTGCCTACACCTTCTGTGTCTCCTATCATTGATCAAGTACATGCTGATAATCCAGGTACAAGTGCTGAAATAGATATTCACAACTTGAATGTGCCTGAAGTTCTGTACTTGGAAGCTCCAACGATTTCTCAACACACTCCACCAGCAACTCCACTGCTAGATGCTGATATTTATGCAGATGAATCTTCTATTGCTTTACATATAGTAATTCTATCACAAGATGCTGATACTGAAGATTCTGCAAGTTCTGTTGAAATAAATGCTGAACATACTGGTGAAGCTGCTACAAATGAAAATGCTGATACAGCTGGTCCTTCCGGACATGCACCTCTACAAACAGTTGATAAAGCTGATTTATTTAAAAAGTTTGTGTGAGAGGATGCACCAATACCTTGGAGTGAAACTAATAGAGGCAGGGAATGGATCAAGGAGTGGAACAAAGTTGAATTTGTTCCTACTGCAAATATTCTTGCTGAGCACCTGGCTAAAGCTGATGAGATGCTATTGAATGATGACTTCAAAGCACAACTCAGAGTTACTGCATTGAGTACCAGGAACCTTCAAGGTCAACACTCAATCACTCAAGCCAAGGTGAACAAAATTCAAGAAACACTGATTCAGCAAAACATGAACTTTAAACTGGATAAGAATAGATTTTTCAAGCCTGCCTTTACCAGAGTTGAGGCTATTGAGAAAGCTCAGGAGAAACAGTAAGCTCAGATTGCTGAAGTACTAAAGAATCAAGCTTCTCAACAAGTTCAACTAAATGAAATTAAATCTTCAGTGGAATTACTTCTCTCTCTCCTATTACCTGATGATGCCAAAAAGGGGGAGAAGGTGATTAAGTCCAAATGCTTCACTCATTTAGCACTGAAGAAAAAGGATGATGGAAATGATGACCAGGGAAACTCTGAAAAGGGTAGAGGTCATGGTCAAGGCAAAGGCTCTTCATCTAGGAAAGCAGGAACTTCTACATAGAGAGCAAGCTCTGATGCTGATAAAAGAATAAGTTATGATAATCAAGTTCTGACTAAGCCTGATCTTCTGATACAGGGTGAAAGTCAAGAATCACATAAGTTTATGCAGACACTGAAGTTCAAGGGGAAGGAAACTACAGTCTACTATCAAGACCCCAAGTTACAGAAGCTGGATGAAGAAATTTCAAAAATACTATTTCTCAAAGACAATCCAGGAATGGACTTTGAAAGTCTGAAGGAAGAAGAAGCCAGACTTAAAACAGAAAATGTCATATCCAAGTCTAAAGCTTCTATTACTACAAAGAAACCTCCAAAGCCTAAGGGCATTATGATTAAAGAGAAAACAAACTCTGAGGCAACCAAATCTGAATCCAAAGCCAAATCACAAGTAGAGGTAGATCCTAGGTTGAAGGGCAAAGCTAAAGTTGATGAACGTGTAAAGATATATATGCCAATCATGGATCTGGAAGCAAAATCTGATGAAGATACTAGTCTGATTTTGAAAACGAAAAATATTCAAACAACCTCTGACAGAGCTCATGTTGTTCAAGATCAGGACTTTGTAAATTCTGATATTATAATGAAGCAAGCAACCTCTGACAGAGCTCAAGTTGTCTTGACATCAGAAGAAAAGGAAACCTCTGACATTGCTCATGTTAAACCTTCAAAAATTCTACTACCTGGGTTTACTAAAGCTCAACAATCTACTCAATCTTTGAAGACTACATCAAGTGGTTTTGAACTAAGAGTTATTCGAGGGAAGGAAGTTAGAGATAAAACAGGACTGGGTAATGCTGATGAGAAAAGAGTAAACAATTCTACCTTAGATCCTACATCTCTTTCTGAACTTGGAGTAGGGACAACTCCAAAAAGACTAAATCAATTGGAGTCTGTACAAATGGTTTACCACTCTGTGTTAAAAGAAGATGTCATGCTATACTTCATGACAGATCAGAGGGTATTCCAGATAAGAAAGGATGCTATTCGTTTGAAGTACTTTGAAGAATTGCAACATGTGCTATTTCTACTTCAAGTAAATAACAAATCAACAGATGGTGCCGCCAGATACATAAGGTCTGATATTGAAAGACAGAAGAAACTTTACTCTGTAAAGTCTGACAGGCTATACTATCCTAAGTACAGAGCTCACAATGGAGAACTAGTTGAGATGAAGCCTAATACTGCTAAAATCTCTACATTTTTGGGTATTAAGGGACTGGAATTTAATCTGGAGTCTGACAAAGCTTATCTGATCAGATTGGATCAGGATATAAGGAAAGCAAAGATTAATGATCTCAGGGCTGCTATCTTTTAGACAGGAGAAGATACAGTTGAACTTAAAGATGCAAAAAGGAGGATGCAGAATGAACTTGAATATGCTGAGAGGAGTTACTTAAAGAACTATCTCAGAACAACTCCTGACATCAGAGAGATCACACACTGAAGCCAAGTCAAGAACTACAACTGATAAATTTTGAAGGATATACAGGTTAAAGATGATATCAGACTTTAAGGATGGTAAAAGCTCTAAAGACTGTGAGTTGTAATTATTTAATCAAATTCTCATATGCATTTGTACTTAATGTTTTTGACATCATCAAATATCTATTGAACTTGTATATTATGCTAATTTACAAGTTGGGGGAGATTGTTAGATATATTTGTGATGTCATGTCTAATAATGATTTGTGTTTAGTTTTCAGATCTTGACTAAAAGGACAAATCAGGACTTAACTGGAAATCATTACTTATACTGAAGTCAGAACTTAAGATATCAGAACTTAAGTTATCAGAAGTTAAGATATCAGAAGATATTCATCAAGAGATAATATCAGGAATTAAGAAGTCTTTCAGATAAGGAAGGCGACTGATTGAAGAAAAGAAGATTAAGACAAACACAAGAAGAGATATGCATGGAAAAGAATTCTATGAAGAATAGAAGACTTGGAGGAAAAGATAACTAATTGATATATTTTAGGATGCAGACTTATATTCGATATCAATTAGAAGATTATCTTGTAACTGTGTGTCTATAAAAACACAACATAGGGTTTACACTAGATGTGTTATCTTAATCGAGAATATTATTCATTATAACCGTAGCAGCTCTCGTGATATTTGTTCATCACTGAGAGAGAACGGTTCCATTGTAATACTGTTTTATTAATAAGATTATTATGTGTTTCATACTTGTGTTCTTAATTCGATTTGATTGTAGTATACACTGTATTCAACCCCCTTCTACAGTGTGTGTGTCCTAACAATATAAGTGTAAATTCAGTATTAAATTCCAGAATGTTTCAAAAATTATGATACTTATATTTTATTAGTATTTGAATATTTAAATAATTTTAAAATTATTTCAGAAATTTTTCAGGTTATATTTACTTGTACATTTGTTCGTTAAATCGTAAAATGCGGATATGACACGCGATTTATAAATGTTTTAAAAATTTTGAAAATTTTATTTTATTGGGTTTTAAATATTCCGAGAATTTTAGAAGAATTTCGGTAATTTTTCGAGTTAGTTTCACTTGAAAGTTTGTTCGTTAAATCATGAAATGCAGGTCTCGTGTTAAACTCAAAAATATTTTAAAAATTACCAAAATTTTATTTTACTGGTTTTTAATTATTCCGAGAATTTTAAAATGGTTTTGATAATTATTTGGGTTATTTTTACCTGTAATTTGGGTCGTTAAATTTTAAAATGCAAGTCAGGATCGAGCTTCAAAAAGGCTGTACTAATCTTTTCTACTACGTGGCAAGAAAAGCAGAGTTGTGGCAATTTATTTGACTCGTGTCAGTGGCTTATGTGATGGAATAAAAAAAACAATAAAATCCTCTTTACCCGCGACCCCCACCTGCGTCTTCCTCCCCATTTCTTTTTCTCACGCGCCAGTACCACCCTCTGTTTCTTCCTTTTCGCTTACTCCCTCTTCGCTATCTCCCAGTTCTCTCCTGTACCGTTTATTTATTTACTTTTAATTTTCAAAAAATTCATATCTTACAAACCATACATCCAAATTTCAATTGTTATATATATAAACGATCAGCGCTTCGATACCTACGCATAGGTATATATATTGTGAGGTTTTGGGAAGAAAATTTACGGAGCATATTTTCTATTTTAATTTATTTTCGGGGCGTAGAAAAGGAGTTTGACGGTGTTGATTACTCCACATGACGTTTCATCGTGTGTATATTTAAGGCTACGAATTTTGGATTTTTCTTGAGATATTTTCCGGACATCAGATATTGTCTTCGGGGTGATCAGAATTTATTTTGGGTAACGATTCCGAAATTCCGCCTTCGTACTTGTGTATATTATAGCATGTTAGTGTTTATATATTTATTTAGTAATTTTTAGAAGTTATTGGAGAAGTCACTTTTGGCCCGAATTTGGGTTCAGGTGGTCGTGTTTTCGTTTCTGGCGTGTTTATACATGCAAATATACATTATGGTGTGTTTTAAGTTTATAAATTTTATTAGAGTATAGTTGGATTGTGTTGTTTAGGATTGATTTTGAGGGGTTATGACCCCTGGAAAAGTCCATTTTACAAAGACGTTATTTCGAATTTTTTTCTAAATATATTTATTTTAATTTCAAATTATTATCTTTAATTATTTTTGAAAATCATAATTTGATTCAATTATTTATAATTTGTTTTGATTAATTAATTATTCATTTAATTAATTGATTAATTCATTTGATCAATTAATTTTATTTATAAATAGTTGAATGAAGTGTAATTATTTATAATTGAGCAAAATAATATTCTAAAAATTATTTTGGGATTTTAAAAATTATATAAAGGTATTGAATATTCAATTAATATTATTATTAATTGATTTATTCTTATTTTATTCATAATAAATAGACCGTTTGTCAGTTTAATACGAAACGAACGCGTATAGACTCATAAAAATATTCCGCTTCTATTAGAAATACTTTTGAGACCCATATTCTTTTCTTTCTAAAGGTCACTTATTTTATAAGTCGTTCTGTGTCGATTATTGATCAATAAACCATATTTTTGACCCGATTTCAATTATAAAAGTGCCAAGTCAAATGTTTTGACGAACCAAGACATGTGTTATATGAATTATGTGATACGTGAGTTATGTGTTTACGTGTTATGTGTTTACGTGCTATGTGAATTACGTGCGTACATGGGTTAAAAGTCTTGTGTTTGACTATTTTATTTATGTGTGGGCTATCGTATGGGTAGACGATAGGGTTTGACGCGCAGTTCGTCGAGTAATTATCGTTTAGACGATTAAAGTTGTATCTTATAATTATAGATACGGATCACTCGAGTTGATCGGGACCAGATATTGGAAAGAATGAAATGGAATGGTATTGGATATCTGGCTTGTAGCAATCGCAGGAGCGGCGTATCAGTGACTTGTTGAAATAAAAGAGGGTGATGCCGTACGATGTCAGAATGAGGGATTGTGTTATTGCGAGTGTGACTAACTGCTAAAAATCCAAAGGCAAGTATCTCTATCATCACTTATTGTTCAAGTGATATTTATTTTTAATCTTATCATGCAAGTATCGCTTTCCCTATTCTCAGTTCAGAATATATAAATATTTTATATATCACTGAACTAAATGATTCTGTTTATGCAAGTACTCTTCTGTTATTCTATGTTCAGAATAGCTAAGTGATTTTACTCATCAAATTACTGGATTTATAAATGGTTTGGATTTTTAAAAGATGATTTGGTTACGCATATTCCCACCCAAGTAAATGGGGGAATAAAATTATTTTGGGTATCAATTATTATGAACCTTTTCAATAAAAGGTTTTAAGATTAAATCAATGCGTAAGTGACCGGGGCGGACGGTCCAGCGGAGGGTTATTGCTAAGTGTCATATGAAATATTATGACATGATTTGTGCCACAGGAAGATATATTGCCTTTTTATTTGAGTACTCGTGTTTTGGGGACATGTTTCTATGAATCATGACCTTGTGCTATCACACGGGCTGATCAGCATGTAATAGTACGTCCGTCGGTGAATGATCCCAATCTAAATTATTATATTGTTTTTGATAATCATAGAATAAATGATTTATCAACTATTTCTATTTTGGATTAATGATGAAATGCAGTTCGATTCATTTTCTAATTTATGATGATACTTACTTTGTTGTTGATATCAAATATGGTATTAGTATAGATGATTGATGTTGACATTAGTATGGGATGTTGTGAGCATCAAAGTTTGTATTGATATCTAATTTGACATGACAACAGAATGAGTATTAATATAAAGAGTTCAGTTTTGAATAAAGTTTGTGATTCAGTCCATAATCATTGTTTCATATTATTGTTGTTTAAGATATTTCCGTAAACACCGTTTTACGAGTTTTATTCTTGTCAAGATTCAAAGTATTTCTGAAGCATTTTGCTCAAAATATCAAAATGGTTTTGAATACAATTAAGGAACCAATTCTGGGGTTCCCTAGCTAAATTTTTTGATTGAGCAATTATGATTTTAAATGTTCTGCTCTTGTGCAGATGTCAGTTTTATATCAAAACGACCATATATATGTTATAATGAACTTGTTGAGCAATTCTTCCGCTCATACTTGCCTATTTTTAAATTTAACCTCCAGTGAGGATTAGCTAGAGCTGTTTAGCTGCATAACTCAAGAAAGCAAAGAAGAAAGCTTTTGGAAGGTGGTTCGTCCAGGGTTTGCGGACTAGAGTAAGTTCTATTGTGTAAAGTTATTTATATGATATTATATTATAGTTATGTATTGTATAATTAGGTCTAGTATACTTCTTTTCGAAGTTATACTAGCGGGTTTAGTATTAGGTTGGAATTTGTTGAAAAGAGTTTTAAAAGACAGTGAAAAATGTATTTGTGGAATTTGGATTTCTTTTTTCTAGAACTGTAATCTTAAAAGATCTTGGATTAGTTTGGGTCATAGATGCTAAGGGCTGTATGAGAAAAGTTTCATATGCTTCGGCAATTGGATCTATAATGTATGCGATGATATGTACTCGTCCTGATGTTTTGTATGCCTTGAGCATGACCAGCAGATACCAGTCTAATCCTGGTGAGGGTCACTGGACAGCTGTCAAGAATATTCTTAAGTACTTGAAAAGGACTAAAGATTTATTCTTGGTGTATAGAGGAGATGAGAAGTTTATTGTAAAGGGTTACACTGACGCCAGCTTTCAGACAGACATAGACGATTCAGTATCTCAGTCAGGTTTTGTGTTTTGCCTTGATGGAGGTGCTGTAAGCTGGAAGAGTTCAAAGCAAGAGACAATAGCTGAATCTATAATGGAAGCTGAGTATATTTCTGTCAGTAAAGTAGCCAAAGAGGCTGTTTGGATACGGAAATTCATAACGGGACTTGGTGTGGTTCCATCGATCACAGATCCAGTTGATCTTTACTGTGATAAAAATGGAGCCATCGCGCAGTCTATAGAACCAAGGTCCCATTCCCGGGCAAAGCATATACTTAGGACATATCACCTCCTTCGAGAGATTAAGGAAAGAGGAGATATATATATGTAAAGTGCATACTGATGATAATGTTGCAGACCCACTGACTAAAGGCTTTGTCGCAGTAAAAGCACGAAGGTCATACTAGTTCCATGGGTATTAGATACATGGGTGATTGGCTCTAGTGCAAGTGGGAGATTGTTAATGTTTGTGCCCTAGAGACAACATTATTATGTTTATATTATAAAACATTTGGATTATTAATTATGATTATATGGATTATTCTTTAATAATTTATTATATCTTTATTTTCTACGATAAGATGTTAGATTAATAAATGTCCTTGGAATATGATATGTAAATCTATATCTCTAAGTATGTGACTTATAATTGAGATTATGAGAATAGTATTGATATTCCTAAAGGTCTCTAGTCAAATATTATTGTTAAGGGACGATAATAAATACATTGAGACTAGTGTGTTTGTTGGCTGATGATCACATCTCATTGATCAAAGGTATGGTGATACTAAAGTCAAAACAGAGACACATATATTAAATACATGGTGCTGGATTGACCCGTTGTGAGATACTACATGTTTATAATGTCGTAAGTTAATCTCACAGTGATAATGATGTATTGGTCCTTCAACCTGAAATCATTATATTTCTATACGAGAATTAATATACTTTGATATTATTGAAAGTTATTCTTGACCGGGTAATAATAAAAGTAGACATTGGGTATATTATGAATCGTATGAGAAATATGAATGATCTAGCTGGGACTAGCCCTCCTTTATTAAAGGAGTGATATTATTGGCCTCTTGATTGAATAAGATTATAAAATGCATTGATGTGCTCAAATACTGATTTGTTTAATAGTTTACTCATTGATCAATGAAAGAAGGATTGAACGTTAAGAGAGGATCACACAATGCATGCCTCGAGTTTGATCTATAATATAAGGTTAAAGGGATTATATTACATTGTACATTATTCACGAAAGGTTTAATTAATCACCGATTTAATTATTATTACTTGGGTAACAATGATGTATTACTAGAAGTCACTCATTGTTTATGATTTTAATTTAGATTTAAAATTGTTGCCAACGTAATAATAACCTAAAGGGTCATACAAAGAATGATAGGTGGATTATTTAATTTAAATTCGCATTTAAATTAAATGTAAGTAATTGGAATTATTTGTTATTAATTAAGTGTGACTTAATTAATTGAATAAATAGGAAATTTGAATTTAATATTAAATCCGAATTAAGTTATTGGATGATTAAGTGAGACTTAATAATACAATAATTAGAATTTCGAATTTAATAATAATAATAACTCAAAAATCCAGTTTAGGGTTGGAGGCCCATTAACTCTTGCCTATATAATATCTCTTTCTAATAGAATTAGGGTTACGCGTTTTATTTGATAAAACATAAACCTAGCAGCTTGAAGAGAGATAGAGAGAGCAAGAAGGCGGCCTCAAGAACCCATCCTCCGGGCGATCATTCGTGTGGATACCTTCAAGGCATAGATCATTCCAGTGACGGGCTACATGGTGATCATTTAAGACCTCCATCTTTCCATTAACATAAAGCTTCTTAAGGTAACACATCTATTCTCCGTAATTATCTGTTCATTATACATAGATCCTATGGTAGGGATTCAAAAATTTTATTTTTCCGTTACATTTTTATGCTCGAATCACTAGCATTTATGACACTTTATTACGCTCCGTAAAGCTTTGAATTAGTGTTGCGTACTCAAGTTGTTAGTGTTTTTGACATGTCTTTGACGTGTTTTTGCATTTCAGGCATTTTCCAGGTAATCAGGTGAATTAGCATGGTTTTAGTGTTAATTTGGTGTTAGGATGGTGTTCAAGGAATAAAGTCTCGTGAAGACCAACTCATTGCAGCAAGAAAAGAAGAAAAATAAGTTTTTTCCAGAAGGTCGGCGCGCCCGCGCAATCATAGCGCGCGCCCGCGCCTGAAAAGCAGAAACGCAGCGCGCCCGCGCTGGTCAAGCGCGCGGCCGTGCCAGGTCGGGATTTCAGAATCATGATTCTTGTGGAATTTTGATTGGTGGAATTCTACTATGCATGGGCTGCTATATATATACATAAATAAAGCTCATTTTTTATAAGGGGAGACGTACCAGAGCTAAAGAGAAGGCGTAAGAAGACCATAGAGCACAATTCAAACAAGGCGAAGAAGTTCTAGTTTATTCTTGTGATTCTTTGTTTTAGGTTGTAAATTTGGATGCTAGTTTTCTTATTCCTGAACCTTTACTTTTGTTTCGTACTTGGTTTTATTAAGTATAAAGACTATGTTTATTATACCATGCTTTCATCGGAACCTACGTTGATGATGAATCCGATTATGGGCTAATCGTTATCGTGGGGTTCTAAGGGATTTATTTGTGGATTTATTTTGTTAATTTGTTTCGATTCCTTAGTGTGTGGTAATTGTATGATAACCTAGTTTTGGTTGTGCTTATTTATCTTGTGAGCGTCACGAACTTATAAGATAGTGTGTTAATCTTTAATGAAGTGAAAATGAATTGAAGGGTTTAGAACTTGCCATGCTAGAATAGGTTCATGTATATTTTATATGCATGTTGCGTAGGTAATTTTAACCATCTTACTTTCTCTATGTAATCATGATAGATAACTTGTGCTTAAACCGTTATGTTGTCAAATTCTATAGATATATAGGGTCTAAACATAATTGGTGTTTATTCAGCTTCTATATCTTTTGTGGATGTCTGGTAGTATGTTATTCGTGCAACGAAAGTTGGCGTTTACCAGTTTCATGTTTTCTGATTAGGGTCATCACCATTACATGCTAAGGTTAAGAACAATAAAGCTATTGAATGAAGTATTTAATGAAGTTAGAATCCCATGTTTGTGTCATATATTATTCAACTCTCTTTAATCTCTTAGTTAATATTCTTTAGTATAAATTCTCAATAGTTAATTGTAGCTATAATCAAAACCCAAATTGTTATTCGTCTTAGCATTGAATAATAGCCATATCATTGTTGCATAAGTGCATAAATCACAAGTTAATCTAAACCAGTCTCTGTGGGAACGAACTAGAAATAATTCTATATTACTTGCGATCGCACATACTTGCATGAATTATTAGCGCGTGTTTAGCGAGTAATGGAAACAACGATTCTTGTTCATCATCATGAGAATCTTGTACCAAGCTAGGCTATAGCTTTGGAAATTTGATGCATCTTGACTACACTTTATACATACACATATACATATCAAATAGTAGCCAATAATCCAACAAAAAAGCCAAGGAAACTCTATCTCTTTCTCTAGAAAACAAGCAGTTCGGATTTTCAAGAACAGAGGGAAAGAAAATTTCAAAACTCAAGTTTTAGAGTTTTAAAAATCACAAAATTTTAACCATAGACGCTCCATATCATTGATAAGGTGTGTACAAAATTTCAAGCTCATTGAAGAAGTTTTAAATTGTAGAAAAATATTTAAAGTTGAGGGTGAATAGTAACTCTAAAAATAACTAACCTATTTTCTTTTGATTATTCATGGAAGTTTAAGGCTCCTAAAGCTAGACCAAGCTCTTCTCAAGGATCTTAGGAATTTATTAATTATTAACAAGCTTCAAGAAAGCTATAAACATCATCAACCCTTGATTTGCTTGAGTTATAAGATTGAGTTTGAGTTATATTTAAGTATATGTTGATTCATAGAGTTTGAATTGCAAAAAAGTTAAGTTTTGATGGTTGATTGTTATGGATTAATGTTGGTGACGATTTCATAGAGCTTAGAAACTGATCTTGCAAGAAATATGATGGAATTGGTATTTGAGTTGATGTTAATGGATTTAACGTAGTTAAAACCTAGAATCGTTACGCGTCTACCCGTCGTAATATCCGTTTACGTTTAGGACTGTTTTAAGGCTTGTTTTTAAACAGTAAAACTTATATCTTGAAACACCACTTGATATGAATATAAAGATCTTGTTTTCTAGTTCGTAACCAAATAAATATCGTTCGAGGCGATTTGTGTTTTTGGAGAAAAGTTCATTTTAGTGAACGTAGTTGAGAAAACCAAACTGCTATGTGATACTGACTTTGAGGGTAAAAAGGAGTCTTTTAAACAATGTTACAAATTACGAAACTTGGTTCATAGCTGATTCATGAAGTAAGGAAGTCCTTTTTAGAATTTGATCTTAAATTATTAAAATTTCGATTTTATAAAAATGTCGAAACCGAAGTCGCACAAAGTGAGAACAACAAATATGACAATAGCGTAGCCACACCATAAAGCCGCTACTTCGGGATTTTCACCCCTTTGCCCAAAAAAATATTTTCAAATTATTTTTTCTAAATATTCTCTAGATCGTGCACGTGAAGAATATAACGATCTGTAATTTTATACTAAATAATTAAATAATATATGATAATTATGAGATTATATGTGAAGAGTGAGAATTATGTGTTATGTGACCTTAACATATTACTCATTATATGTTTATGTATACAGATGCGTTAGTAGTAATTTGCTTAATTGTTTAGTAATTATTTATGTATATTTGAAAATTGGTATTTTAGTAAATAAATTATGAAAAATACAAAACAAGTATCAAATATTCGTTTTAAGATTTCATAGCGATAATAATTAATTTTAGGACTTCTAAAAATTATAAAATATTAGTTTTAATAAAAATTGGATTTTTCATGAAATATTTTTGTATTAAAATTTCAAAATTCGTTAAAATTCCAATAATGATTTAAAAATTCTGAAACTTTATTTATAAGCTTTTTATAATATTACCTAGCTATGGTAAATTTTGCATAATTTTTAGAATTTTTTTAAAATTAAATTGTATCATGTTTTTATTAGCATTTAGTTGATACAATATTTGATTAAGCAATGGGGTGACACTTGGCACCACATGGGCAGTTAAATTTGCATGCATAGCCACTTGTCTCCAGCTGTAAAAATCTAGCTTATGACTAACTTCCTTCAATCTTGCATGCTGGACATGTGTCTACTTAAAAAAAGAAGAAGATATATACACAAAGGTCATTCCACCACACTCACTCACCTCACCATTTCTTCCTCCTTTTCTTCATCACATTTTCACCATTTAATTACCAAATATCATTTCGTTAGTCAAGGTGGTTAAGGAAATCGCAACTTTTTGGTTAAGAATATTCAAGGATCTAGGAACACTCTCTCTTCCTCTCCCATTCCTCATCATTTTCGAATTTAGGGTACCCCTTTCACCCTTGGATTTTGTTTTCTTTTATTTATTTGGTGATTTTAAGCTTAATTATGATTAGTATACATGTGATTAGTAAGTATTAAGTAATGCATGCATGAGATAAATTGTTTACCTGAGATTTCACTTTCGTTAAAACGATTGCTTGTATTAAGTGTAGATGCTTGAATGATGTGTGAGATCTTGGAATTTTAGATTATAATAATGGAAGTAGAGGTTTAAATTTTTTTTAATTCTTTTTTAAAATACTAGAATATTTTTATAAATATAGGATGAGTCGGTTCAAGTTTTTAAAATGGCGCGATAAGGAGGTGTATTGATTTTAAAGTGTTGTCGAATTCAAATTTTGATTAATTTACGTAGGGGAGCACTCGAATTTTTCAAAATATTAAGAAGAATTGATTTTAAAATTTTGGTGTTAACTTGGAACTAGTTAGTTGGTTATGAAGTGATGCTTTGCTGATCATTTGTAAATTAGTTAGTACTTCTTGATTGGGATTGGATGCTTGTATTGGATTGGATTTGGTTAGTATTTATTCTTGGGATAGTCCTAGGTATAAGAGAAATGCTGCCAAAATTTTATTAAAATCCTAGCATATTTGGTATTACGTGCTAATGTAAAACTATTATGTTGCAAAGGTAGCATATTTGTAACAACCCAAATCCGGGATCAAGATTTGGTGTCACTAAACAATCTTTACATAAAATAAAAGAATATTCAATTAACCCCTTGAATCTGGATCGTTTACAGGTTATGGTATGAAACAAGAATCTAACCTTTTTCAACTCACAATAACTAGAATACAAGTTTAAATACCTTTATGCTAATGCCTGTGTCTTATTTTCTCACATCTTCGTCCTTTCGCAGCGGAGATCTCTCTAACTTCTGTTGTCTAACGAAAACTATTCACTTTTATCTTTCTCTACTTCTGAAAGAAATAAGAGTTTACAAAGCAAGAGTGAGCCAAAAAAGCCCAGCAAGTATATAATTTTGAGTTCCAAATATTAATAACAAAGGAAAATTCCCGGACAAAATCTCTAAATAATTTTAAATAGTTTTATTTATTCGAGGGAGTTGATCGACTAAACCTTGGTTGTTACCAGCCCTTAGGTATAAATCCAAAAGTGACAAGCGATTCCCAGATCCATTTCCCGAATCAGGGTTTTGTCCGGTTTTTGGAATCATAAAACTTTCAAAAGAGAATGACGTTAATGGCGATCAAATAAAAATTAGACTGGACACTAGTTCGCACATATATCCTACTGATCAGCCAGGATACAGTGCAGACCTATACCTACCTGTATAGATCTAGTCGGGTACCAAAGCTCTACGGCCCATCTCAAGGATACGGAAACATTCCGGTCCTTAGGATTAAGGACACTTAATCCCATACATCACCATCATCCAGCCCGTGGAGTATTTTGATGTCAAATCATTTTGAATCCAAAACATCCCAATTCAGGGTTCGCAAATAACCCGAAAGAATGGGTATTTGCTCAAGAGAGCAATCGAATTATAGGAACAATAATGAAAAGAACATGCATAATAAGAGTAATTGCAGTGAAATATAAAACATTTAACTATTCTGAACTTAGAATAGGAACGAAGAAATAATTGCAGTATTTTAGAAGAAAGTTCAGGAATACTTGCCTCGATAAGCTTTAACCGCTATCACTAATTGACTTTGGTTCAACTTGAACGCTCAGCTTTTATCGTCAAACTACTACCCCATTTTGGATAAGATCCCAACACTCGGGTTCTTCGATTGGAACTTCATTGATCTGGACGTCTAATCACTAGATCATTCCTAGTCCGATGTTGATACTTGAGCTTTCCGTCTAGGACCTACATGGTTGAAATACCCAAATTCAGATAATTGCTTAAGCTTAACATCAAATCACTATCCTATTCTACCCATACGATTTCATAACTGAACTCATATTTATATGTATTATTGAAATACACATAGAAATTATGGTCCACATCTTTGAAACTTGGTTGGGTATTTATTTTTGGAAAATACGTATACTCATCATTTTGAAAAGGAAGGTAATCAATTATTTATAAATTATCATTTCTCAACCGCAATTAAGTTCATATAATATGATTATATATGGTTATTCGACGTCTCCGATAATTATAGGTTACATTCCCGTATTTTCGTAATTAATTTCCCGAAAATCGGGCAGCGTTTCCTTTGTTTATCGGCCTACCCGTCGAAATCAAATCGACGTCAATCACAATTAACAACAATCACCATCACAACAACCAACCACAATTTGTAATCCCAATCACCGATACAAATTCAATCATTAGTTATTGTTATTCCTATTTTATTTTTCTTTTCGTTTTGAAATTAATTTCACAAACTAATTTTATTTGTTTATAATTTCGGACTCAGAATTATTCATCATCGTCCACCGTCGGCTCGCTGAGGCTCATCGCCGACGATGATAAAATTCGTCGGTACCCGTTAGGTTCGGGTTTCCATACGAATTCCATCGATTTACAATTAATAATTTTCCCGTATGATTTTTATTTATTTCAAGAATATTATTCAATTACTTTCCTGCAGAAAATAAATTCACATAATAAAAATTCTGAAGTTAAGCAGGCCACACGCGCGTACGCGCGTATAACCCAAAAACAGAACACAGGAAACAGAGCACCACCACACGCGCCTCACGCACGCGAGTGGCCGGAAAAGAAGCATGATTAGAACAAAACACAGGCGGTACGACACAGTTCGGCCACACCAGCCCCTACACACACAAGTACGCATATATATGTATATATATAATCCTGAATCAACCAACAAAGTCACCATACCGGAACGAAGCTCACCGGAAAAAGCCATGCACGACGGAACTCCGGGAAGAAACAGAACATACGGAACCAAAGAGAAAATAAGGAGAAGAGGAAGAGGAAAGAGATTTAGAGAAAGAAAGAAATTAATAGAGAAAGGTCGAAGCAATCGATCGAGAGAGGAGAGGGGGAGGAGAAAGCGGTGACTGAACAGGGGGTGGGGGATAAGGTTTATTTATGTACTTTTATTTATTTTATCTTCTTCTTTTTTTGTTCGTCGTTATCCCGATTTTTATCATTAACTTACAAATTTAACGGTATATTTCTCGTGCAAAAATTCATCGAAAGCATAAGAATAGTTTAATAATAATCCTAAATAATTCTTAAAATCTCCCAAATATTTTTAAAAAAATTATTAGAATAAAATTTTCATAATTTTTAATCCATATTTGACTCGCTATTTTATATCCACATTTGTCCCATTAACGAACAGATGTGCGGTTAAATAAAAGCTGAATTTTTTTTAAATAATTTTGAAATTCTCAAAATATTTAAAGGTTAATAGAATAAAATTTTCATGATTTTTGGAAACATTCTGGAATTAAAAACTGATTTTATAATTAAATGAAAGCAGAAAATCATTTAAAAATAAATAATCAATAAAATATTAATTTCTAAATTTTATAAATTCCCAAAAATAATAAATAAAATTATAAAGTAACAAAAATAATTTTAGAAATAATTTTAGCATTTATGAAAATAAATATTCAAATAAAATCATTTTAAAGATAAAATAAATTTATACAGCTTGATAATTAGTTATACAATTAATTTTCGCACTCAACCAATTAAACACAATTAATAATGTAGCAACACATAGCTAACAGAACCATCGCACATTTTATTTATTTAATAATTCAATTATTACATTTACATATCGGGTTCAAAAATAAATTACTTAACCACTAAATAACTATAAGACGATATGATTTTAATATCAGATTTGGATAATTATTAAAACAAAGCTTCCTATAAAATACTTTATACAAAATATGAGTTTTATTGATCTATAAAATGATTTGCGTATCGAAAATTTCACGCCGGGACTCGTACAGGCCAAACCGTACCCCAGATTGAAAAAGTCAAAACGTGAAAAGTGTTCAGAATTATCAGATTAGGTTAAGAAAGAGTTTTCGGAAGAGTTTCGAGTTGTAAAAACGCAAAAACGATTGAAGTGGGACGATTTCTGGTTCTAAAAAGTAATTTTTTTTATAATTACGTGAAATAATCATTATTAATTCTATAAATCCTTATAAAATCATATGATAATCCAAAAATTACCAGAAAAATACCAAAACACTCTATATTTTATTCTGGATAATTAAAGATTAAAATATCAAAATTTTTATCAGAAATAAACATAAAATATTAATATCAATTATCAAATAATTCACCAAAATTCACATAATAATTATTTATTGATAAAAATAATTACATAATATTTCTTAGACGTTACATCCTTCCCCCCTTAAAAGGATTTTGTCCTCAAAATCATGCTAAGGAACAGACCATGATGTTTTCCAAGTATCTCTCTTATAATTTCTCAGTTCTCATACCTTAATCAGAACTCAACGGCCTCTTACCGTCATCAAATCTATCAGTTACTCACGCAATCTGACTTAAACCTTCATTTTATACATATGGAGCTAAATTACTCTTTTTAGTCATATACATTTGAACATCTTATAAACTCGTTTTGACCCGTAACAACAAGGCCAACTCATTCGCAATCGCTCTATCTATTTTCTTACTGTCTCAAAGGACTAACTTAGTTTGTACTAATCTTATTTTGGTTCTAATTCTAATAATTCGTGCTCATGAATCTTCCATTTTCATTGATTGTTCTACTTTACTCTTCACGTGTCCTTCTGTTCGTTTAGTCTGACCTATGATCATTCTCCAATTGTATTCGAGAATTTTGAATCGATCTCTAGTACTTTTCATTTATCTGTGCCCGATATACTAAGCTCATGGTATCTTATGCTTCAAAATGTTCTGAATCTATTCAAAAACTAAAAACCAAAGGAAAATCTTGGCAATTGCATTTAACTCACCACTTTGTAGTATATCTTAATTTCTTTTCAATCAATATCAAGTTTATTCATCAAGCGAGAATCTTTTACTATCTGAAAGAATATATATACTAATTTGGAATGGGATGAACCATAACTTTATTCAAAATTGAACTCTTGGTAATAATACCCACTTTGTTATCATATCAAATTAGATATTAATATGAACTTTGATGCTCACAACATTCCATACTGGAGTCAACATCAATCATCTATATTAATACCACCTTTGATATCTAACAACAAAGTAAGTATAAACCAGAAGCTGAGTTAAAACCTGATCTTCAATTTCTAACTTTTCAAATTCTTTTACTCATTCCCCAGTAATCCTAATGATATTCACTCTTTCTTTTCTACTCAAGACATCTGTCTCTAAATGTCCCTTGTCTGGTTGGTAATTAACCAAACAACCGTAGCTCATAATCGATTATAACCAGAATTCATACATTTGAAGCTTAGGATGCAGTTACTATTTTTCAATCCTTCGTAGGCATATCTTCAGGCGTTCAACTTGGTCTTCCTTATTCCTTGAATGGGCGAGGATGTCATCAATAAATATAATTACACTATCCAAATACTCCATATACACTATGTTCATGTAATTCTTCGGGAACGACGGGTATGTAACATCATTGGAACTCATAATCAATGCGTAACTTCATAGTTATATTTTTTTTTCTTTTTTTTTCCATGACCACTTTTGTGCATAGCGCGAAACGCTCTTTATTTCATTATTCTTTCATTCCACACTCCGAAAGTTTCCTTCACTTTAATTCTAAAGAATTCCGACATGAGATTCATTGTAACCTTCTTCTCTAATCGTTCGCCACGAGTACCTTTGTTTAATCTTCCCTGTTTACACGAATTCTTGGAATGAATTCCTATCTCCAATTATCGGCGTTTCACTTCATTCTCCTATTAGTTCTAGCACAACCGACGTTCACAACTTGCATATATCCTGGATTATTTTATAAAATTTCTTTATCATCCTTTTGATTCCACTTCTTTTCTTCATTAGTTCTTCATTCTCATTATTTATTATCTCTTTTAAACATAAGGAATTTCTTTTTTTCTTGATAATACTAATCTGTTCATTATTAGATAGGTCATTTCTGGGGTTAATACTGGAAGAAAAGTTTTGATTTATAATATTTAAATTCTAACTAACAGAATTATCGAAATTCGCCGGTAGCTATTCTGTAAGCCTTGTTTAACTCATCACGGATCGCGTATTTGACTTTCCCTCATTGATCAACATCTTTTTTTCCCTCAGTTCATATGCGAACTTCGTCAGTCTCTGCCTTAAATTGGATACTTGCATTTGCGAGTTTCCCAGTACTTCACAACAACTTCTATTCAATCGCCATTCGACATGAGTATACATTCAGGTCCTTCCTGGAACGTCATCACAGATGATAACATCTCTTTGTTTTGTCTTACACCTTCAGTTCTTGAAAATATTCTTCTCACTAGCATGTACCAATAACTTTTTGTTCTTCTTATTTATCAAAAGGGCGTATTCATCTAGATAAAACCTCACACATGTCTGCAACAACATCCCGCTAATTCTACTAAACTTACAACTTCTGCTAATGCCATTACTTCCTCCAAATTGCTAATTGCTTTAATTTTGGACCTGAAAATCATGTTAGAGCTTGACTCAATCTAATTGGAATCGATCTCCATTTAACTAACCATTAGTTGGTAAAGTTGATCAATTAACTCTTTTAACTGATCATTTAAACCAAGTGCTAACTAGCTAACAGGAATCAAAGACCAATTATATAAAGTCGGTTTGGTCATAACAACTTTTCCCAAGACCCGAGATTGCAATCATTTGGAGTACAACTGAGAATGAGAATATACTTCTTTATCCTTAAATGTAGGGTAATTTTTGAAAATTTGGGCAGCACTTTCCCTATATCATCGACTACTAGTCGGACTCAAGCCGACATCATCAATCAACCAAAGCATCCACAATCATATTTATCCACTTCCAGCAACCACATTCATCAATTTAACATATCAGGATACATCATGCTGATATTCAGATGTACTATTAACATAACATATATCTTTTAATTGGAATAAGGTCTTAAACCAATAATGATTAACGTAGTCATGCTTTTCTCAGTTCTTTCAGAATATTACAAAATATTATTAGTGAACTTGAAATTTATCTCTTTGTTTTCTCAAAATTTTATTTTGCGAGTATTTTAACTTATTTCTTGCCATTACTAATTGTGTACAACTATTTTTAAGAATAATACCGCATCCCTCCACTACTCACATTAATCCTCTATTATTGACGATACACACTTAATTTCATTAACTAATCTGTTTATCTTTTAATAACTACGCATGGTCTCCATTATCATCGTTACAATTTGGTGGAAATTCAATTTCCAGATCATTAGTTCTTGAAAGGTTTCACAGTCAAGTCACCATTTCTTCATCTCCACTTATGTTCCCGTATCGAACTTTCGTCACTTGTCTGGATATGGGTATTAAATTAACCATTTATCAACTTGCAATCATATCCACCTTCGACACATAATTCTACCCGTCACACGGTACTATTCCATTTCTTTTGAGATCGTCAGAGAACAGACTCTACGCAAGAGGGGAGTTTGTGAATATGATTTTGAATGAAAAGAACCGGATAAGGAATAACAATGCAACAAACAGTTGGAAGAATGTGTAAGTCAATAAATTGAAGGAAGAAGAATGAGGGAAGATTTAGATGTAAATGAGACAACCATATTCGTACTCAAGATGGCCAGTCTTTCATACTATATGGCATGCAGCACATGATTAGTTGGCGTCCCACCCGACTCTTCATCATTTCGACAAAGCATCATACCACAACACTATTTGTCTCAATCAGGAATCAATAATTTGAGAAGAGAAACAATTCAAAAGGAATACAATAAATTTTCTTTCGTTTTCGCCCCTATGATTTATCCACAGATAAGCTCCTACGTACTCAAGAATTAAGAAGAACATATGCTATTGTATTAGAAGAAAGAATGTCAATGTTGATCACCTTCCACGCTTCACCTACGTATGCCTTCAGGATCATTTGAATACAGGTTTACAGTTTAAGTCACATCATTGCTTTGGAATGCTGTCTGGAAATGCCTTCACATCAACTATTTTAATGATTCAACCATAAGGGCGTCCTTACAAAATTTATAATTATTATTTCTGATTTCCTCTATGCCGCGTAGAATAATAATCGATCCCGCAACGTCTCAACTCCGTCGATAGGAATACTATTTTTCTCCAATCATCTGGAAGATTCTTCCATTTCCTTCAATCATCTGCTGTCCATTCAAATTACGAATCTTGTTAAATTTTAATAATTTCATGAATTAGGTAAATAATGTGTAACGACCCCAAATCCGGGGTTAGAGGATTTGGTCATCACTATAAAACCTCAATCCAAATTAACCTGTTTAATCAATAATTAAATGCCAGCAGAAGATATTTATCATTTATGATCCCAAACTAATCCAAGATCTTTTAAGGTTACAGTTCTAGAAACAAGAATCCCAAATTCCAAAATAATTTTTCACTTTTTCTTTAAAACTCTTTTCAACAATTTCCAAACTCAAAGCTAAACCCCCTAGTATAACTTCGAAAAGAAGTATACTAGGCCCAACTATAAAATAACACAATTATAATATAATATATTATAAACAATTTTACACAATAAAACTTACACTAGTTCACAAACCCTGGACTAACCACCTTTCAAAAGCTTCTTCATTGCTTCCTCGAATTACGCAGCTAAACAGCGCTAGCTAATCCTCACTGGAGGTTAAATTTAAAAACAGGAAAGTATGAGCGGAAGAAATGCTCAGCAAGTTAATTATAATATATATAGGGTCGTTTTGATATAAAACCGATATCTGCTTCTGCGCAGAACATTTAAAAATCATAATTGGTGAATCATAAAATTTTAGTTGAGGAACCCCAGAATTGATTCCTTAATTGTATTCAAAACCATTTTGATATTTTTGAGCGAAATGCTTCAGCAATACTTTGAATCTTGACGAGAATAAAACTCGTAAAACAGGGTTTACGGAAATATCGTAAACCACAACAACAAGAAGCAATGATTATTGATTGAATCATAAACTTTACTCAAAATCGAACTCTTGATATTAACACTTATTTTGTTGTCATATCAAATTAGATATCAATACAAACTTTGATGCTCACAACACCAATACTGAAGTCAACATCAATCATCTATACTAATACCACCTTTGATATTTAACAATAATGTAAGTATCAGCATAAATCAGAATTTGAATCAAAACTGCATTTTACCATTATTCCAAAACAAAAATAGTTGATAAATCATTTATTCTATGATTATCAAAATAATAAAGAAATTTAGATATCAATTTAGATTGGAACCAATTATATTTCATGCTATTCCCGATGATCAGTCGCAAAACAACACTGGTATCCCGTAGCCATACCCTAAGTATAGGTACTACCCATATCCCGAAGACATACGGTACCTATAGGGCACAAGAAAAGGCATAACAAGCCTTGAAAGATATTATAGCTGGACTGATATCTCAATCACCTACGCTGTAACCAGTAACCAATAACCATTCAATCTTAAAAACCTTTTTATTGAAAAAGGACCCGAATCAATCGACATCCTAAATAATTTTATTCCCCCATTCACTTGGGCAGGAATACTCGCAACAAAATCATCTTTCTCAAAATCCAAAACATTTATAAATCCAGCAATTTGATAAGTAAAATAACTTAGCTATTTTGAACAAAGAATAGCAGAAGAATACTTGCATAAACAGAATCATTTAATTCAGCGATATGTAAAACATTTATCTATTACGAACTGAATAGGGAAATCAATAATTGCATGAAAAGATTTAAAATAAATATCACTTGAACAATAAGTGATGATAGGGATACTTGCCTTTGGGATTTAGCAGTTAGTCACACTCGTAATGACGCAACTATTCTGACATTCTGTCTCAAAACATCACCGTCTTTATTCTACTAATTCTTTGGTCTGCTGCTCATGCAGTGTTGCAACCCAATATTCCACACTGTTCAACTCTAGTCTTCATCCATGCCCTCTGGTTCTGATCGTCTTGAAAGACTCGCATCTATAATTAAAAGATATAAATTTAATCGTTTAAACGATAATCACTCGACGAACTGCGCGTCAACACCCTATTGTCTACCCATACAATAGCCCACACATAACTATAACAGTCAAACACAGAACTCTTGACCCACGTACAAACATAATTCACATAGCACGTAAACACATAACTCACGTATCACATAATTCATAACACATGCTTCGGTTCGTCAAAACATTCGACTCGGTATATTTAGAACTGAAATCGGATCAAAAATATGATTTATCAATCAAAAATCGACTCCGAATGATTCGTAAAACAAGTGACCTTTCGAAACAAAAGGATTTGAGTCTTGAAAGTATTTTTAATGAAAGCGAAATATTTTTCTGAGTCTAGAGGCTTTCGTTTCGGATTAAACGGACGAGCGTTTGATTTATTATGAATTTTTGAACATTTTCGGAATAAAAACGGGTCTCCGAATCATTTAATAATTAAATAATAGGGCTCGAACACCCGAAAATAATTTTATAAAAATTATCGAGCCTGGAAAATAATTTAAAATAATATTTTAAAGCTTGAAACTATTTTTCAGAAATTTTAAATCAAAAATAAATAATTAAATCTAATTAAATAATCAATTAAAATTAATTAATAACTAATTAAATTAATTAATCAATTAATATTTAAATTATTTAACCAATTAAATAATTAATTATCAACTAAAATTAAACAATTAAATAATTAAGATTTAGTTTGTAATTAAAAATAATTTTCAGAAAAGAAATAATAAATTTTGAAAGTTTTAAAATAATTAAAATCAATTTCTGAAAATTTTATAAAAAGAAAATATAATTTTTGAAAATAAACAAAACATAAATCCTGTTTTTATAAACTTCTGAAAGTACAGGGACTGGAATGAAAATATTGCAAAACTTAGGGGACCTACTTGCACTTTGTCCTCATCCCCATCACCGGTCGCCTGCGATCGCCATTAACGGCGATCCTGAGCTTTTTTTGTGACACAAAACCGACCCAGAAACCTTCCAAAACATCATTATTCACTCTACTTTGCTCCAGGAACATAATTATGCAAACAAAATCACCAGAAAAACAACGAATCGGCCGGAAAAAATGACTGGAAAAATCGCCGCCGGTTGGGTCGAATTTTCCGATCAAAGCCTTCCAGTGATCGTCTGTTAAAACCAGTGGTACCATTCGATTCATCTTTCGACGATCTACAATTTTGTGCAATCAATTTCAAGCAATAACCTTTAACCCAGAAAAACCCAATTTTCAATTTAGAACATTCATATCAAGAACCCTTATTTTATTTTCGAGAATCAAAACCCCTTTTCTATATGTTATTGAACTCAGTTTTTGACGTATAATATACCAAATTGACCAGAAAATTATTATCTACACGATGGAATCATCAAATCATATCAACAACATCAAGAACAATAATTCATAATTTAATCTATGATTAATACGAATTAAAATAATTAAACCAGAAAAATACCTTAATTTATGTGTAAAAACTAACGATTGATTCAGAAAAAAGATTTCAAGAGCTTCATTTTGATATGCTGCACGCTCGAATCGGAGTTCGATAACGCCTTCGTTTGTACGATTGATTTTCAGGAACGTAACGTTTTCTAGGGTTTTCTCTGTATTTACTATATTTTTACTGGTTGCAAATGAATAAACGAAATAAATGAAATAAGAAATAGGCTATTTATATTTACGGAATATTGGTTCATTCTGGATCGTTTTGGATCGTTAAATTAGTTGCTTAGCCGCTAAGTAACTACAAAATGATCTAAAAATAGATTACTTAGCCGCTAAGTAACTATAAAAACGATACAATTTAATACCAGAATTGGATAATCATCAAAATCGAGCTTTTTATAAAACACCATATACGAAAATAATGTAAAAATATCCCGTCTCTCGAGAATACGGGTTTTTGTTGATCTATTAAAATGCTTATCGTATTGAAAATTTTACGCCGGGACACGCACGGGTCAAACCGTAATCCGGATCGAAAAAGTCAAAACACGGAAAATGTCCGGAATTACCAGATTAGGTTAGGAAGGAGTTTTCGGAAGAGTTTCGGGTTGTAAAAACGGTTGAGGTTGGACGATTCCCGACTTTATAAAATAATTTTGGTAATTACTCAGAAAATAATTAATAAATCCATAAATCATTATAAAATCATGTAACAATCCAAAAATTACCAGAAAAATATTACAATTATCTATATTTTATTCTGGGCATATTAAAATTAAAATACTCAAAGAATATCACAAATAGACATTCAAAACATCACTTTAATTACCAAATAATTCATCAAAATTCTCCTAAAAATCACATAAACAATTCCAAATAATAATAATAATAATATATAAAAATATGGGATATTACAATCTACCCCCCTTATAAGGATTCCGTCCTCGGAATCAGCAGGAGAAAGCACTAAGGGATCTTCTAGCCAACTTTCCAATACTGCATACTTAACTTTTCTCAGAATTTCAAATAACACTGAAATTCCTTATACCACACAATTATCACATGAGCTTCACTCCGCATTATTGTTCCATCCACAGCCTTTTGACCAATTTCTCAATAGAATCGCTTTTACTGATTGCGAGAAAGAAAATAGAGAAGAAGGCAGAGAGAAAGAAAAGGAAGATATATATATATATATATATAGAGAGAGAAGTAAAGAAATATAATGATTTCGGTATATGTCACTGATAGTTTAACCGCATCACAGTCCACTGTTTCTCTTGGTAATCTCGTCACATAACCCTGCTTTGACTTGACCATGATAACTTAGCTTAACTTGATTGGCATACCTTCTAATGTTTGGGGCGATAAAATCATGGAATTTTAAAAAAGAAAAGAATTTGATACCAAAACAGAACAAAATCTGAATTTGAGAAAATGTATTGTTGAAATAAAAGAATAACTGAGAGATCAATATGATCAAACGAACTTGGTGTTGCATGCCAAAATCAAGACACTACTAAAGGTTGTTAACCTTCATGTATTCATAACACACACAAGTGATGGCGTCCCATCCAAATCCTATCACACAGATAGGTATACCTTGTGTCCCCTATAGTTAGGGTTGTTCATCTCAGTCAGAATAAAAGAATATCAAAAGAATCCAAAATCAAATGAATAAAACTGAAAAGATTTCAAAGATGATAATTCTGAAGGAAATGAAGTCCAGAGAATAAAAATTCTGGCACAAAATGAATAAACCGGTGTCACATCATCAAGAAACTATCCACCATATAAGAAAAATGGAAGTCCAATTTCATAACTTGACAGAGCTATCAAAACCTGAAAATAGGTTTCATGACAATCTCTGGCATATTTAAAACACATATATGATTGAAAATGAGTGTTAGGGAATATATCCTCTAACAATTATTTCATTTTGAAAGATGTCAAAAGGAATTATAAGAATATAAGGTATTGCCAAAGTCTTAATACTTATCTTCTATCTGAACTCTTCAGTTAACTCGTCATCCGATTCTAGACACTTCTTCATGTTCTGAGGATATTGATAATCTTCATCGTCGTCGAATCGTAGTAGCCTCGAAAGATTCCACCTTAGAAGTTTGTAGCTTCCCGGAGTCCCATCCAGCTCAGCACAACCATCTCAAACGAATGCGCCTATCTTAACTTACTCGTTGGTACTATATCCGATAGTCCAACAGGAACTCGATATGAGCTCAAACGACCTCACATAGCTATACACACTCCTACACACTCTCGTTTCTACTTTACTATAACCTCAGCTCTGATACCAACTTGTAACGCCCCCAAATCCGGGGTCAGAGGATTTGGTCGTCACTATGAAACCTCAATCCAAATTAACCTGTTTAATCAATTATTAAATGCCAGCGGAAGATATTTATAATTTATGACACCAAACTAATCCAAGATCTTTTAAGGTTACAGTTCTAGAAACAAGAATCCCAAATTCCAAAATAATTTTTCACTTTCTCTTTAAAACTCTTTTCAACAATTTCCAAACTCAAACCTAAACCCCCAAGTATAACTTCGAAAAGAATTATTCTAGGCCCAACTATAAAATAACACAATTATAATATAATATAATATAAACAATTTTACACAATAAAACTTACACTAGTTCTCAAACCCTGGACCAACCACCTTTCAAAAGCTTCTTCCTTGCTTCCTCGAATTACGCAGCTAAACAGTGCAAGCTAATCCTCACTGGAGGTTAAATTTAAAAACAGGCAAGTATGAGCGGAAGAAATGCTCAGCAAGTTAATTATAACATATATAGGATCATTTTGATATAAAACTGACATCTGCTTCAGTGCAGAACATTTAAAAATCATAATTGCTGAATCATAAAATTTTAGTTGAGGAACCCTAGAATAGATTCCTTAATTGTATTCAAAACCATTTTGATATTTTTGAGCGAAATGCTTCAGCAATACTTTGAATCTTGAAGAGAATAAAACTCGTAAAACAGGGTTTACGGAAATATCGTAAACCACAACAACAAGAAGCAATGATTATTGATTGAATCATAAATTTTACTCAAAACCGAACTCTTGATATTAATACTTATTTTGTTGTCATATCAAATTAGATATCAATACGAACTTTGATGCTCACAACATCCATACTGAAGTCAACATCAATCATCTATACTAATACCACCTTTGATATTTAACAACAATGTAAGTATCAGCATAAATCAGAATCTGAATCAAAACTGCATTTTACCATTATTCCAAAACAAAAAACAGTTGATAAATCATTTATTTTATGATTATAAAAACAATAAAGAAATTTAGATATCAATTTAGATTGGAACCAATTATATTTCATGCTGTTCCCGATGGTCGGTCGCGAAACAACACCGGTATCCCGTAGCCATACCGTAAGTATAAGTACTACCCGTATCCCGAAGACATACGGTACCTATAGGGCGCCAGAAAAGGCATAACAAGCCTTGAAAGATATTACAGCTGGACCGATATCTCGATCACCTACGCTTTAACCAGTAACCAGTAACCATTCCAATCTTAAAAACCTTTTTATTGAAAAAGGAGCCGAATCAATCGACATCCTAAATAATTTTATAACCCCATTCACTTGGGCAGGAATACTCGCAATAAAATCATCTTTCTCAAAATCCAAAACATTTGTAAATCCAGTAATTTGATAAGTAAAATCACTTAGCTATTCTGAACATAGAATAACAGAAGAATACTTGCATAAACATAATCATTTAATTCAGCAATATGTAAAACATTTATCTATTAGGAAATGAATAGGGAAAGCAATACTTGCATGAAAAGATTTATAAAAAATATACCTTGAACAATAAGTGATGATAGGGATACTTGCCTTTGGGATTTAGCAGTTAGTCACACTTGCAATGATGCATCTATTCTGACATTCTGTCTCAAAACATCACCGTCTTTATTCTACTAATTCTTTGGTCTGCTGCTCATGCAGTGCTGCAACCCAATATTCCACACTGTTCAACTCTAGTCTTCATCCATGCCCTCTGGTTCTGATCGTCTTGAAAGACTCGCATCTATAATTAAAAGATACAAATTTAATCATCTTAACGATAATCACTCGACGAACTGCGCGTCAACACCCTATCGTCTACCCATACGATAGCCCACACATAACTATAACAATCAAACAC
Source organism: Apium graveolens (assembly GCF_009905375.1). Classification (NCBI taxonomy): domain Eukaryota; kingdom Viridiplantae; phylum Streptophyta; class Magnoliopsida; order Apiales; family Apiaceae; genus Apium; species Apium graveolens. The sequence goes on along the minus strand of NC_133655.1, from coordinate 43,196,920 downwards.
GGAACTCTTGACCCACGTACACACGTAATTCACATAGGACGTAAACACATAACTCGCGTATCACATAATTCATATAACACATGTCTCGGTTCGTCAAAACATTCGACTCGGTATGTTTAGAACTGAAATCGAATCAAAAATATGATTTATCAATCAAAAATCGACTCAGAATGATTTGTAAAACAAGCGACCTTTCGAAACAGAAGGATTTGGGTCTCGCAAGTATTTTTAATGAAAGCGAAATATTTTTCTGAGTCTAGAGGCTTTCATTTCGTATTAAACGGACGAACGGTTGATTTATTATGAATTTTTGAACATTTTCGTAATAAAAACGTGTCTCTGAATCATTTAATAATTAAATAATAGAGCTCAAACACCCGAAAATAATTTTATAAAAATTATCGAGCCTGGAAAATAATTTAAAATAATATTTTAAGGCTTGAAACTATTTTTCGGAATTTTTAAATAAAAAATAAATAATTAAATCTAATTAAATAATCAATTAAAATTAATTAATAACTAATTAAATTAATTAATTTATTCATATTTAAATTAATTAACCAATTAAATAATTAATTATCAACTAAAATCAATTAATTAAATAATTAAGATTTATTTTGTAATTAAAAATAATTTTCAGAAAAGAAATAATAAATTTTTGAAGTTTTAAAATAATTAAAATTAATTTCTGGAAATTTTATAAAAAGAAAATATAATTTTTGAAAATCAACAAAACAGAAATCCTGTTTTTATAAACTTCTGAAAGTAGAGGGACTGGAATGAATATATTGCAAAACTCAGGGGACCTACTTGCACTTTGTCCCCATCCCCGTCACCGGTCGCCGGTGATCGCCATAACGGCGATCCCGAGCTTTTCCGGTGACACAAAACCGGCCCAAAAACCTTCCAAAACATCGGTATTCACTCTACTTTGCTCCAGGAACGTAATTATGCAAACAAAATCACCAGAAAAACAACGCATCTGCCGAAAAAATGATTGGAAAACTCGTCGTTGGTTGGGTCGAATTTTCCGATCAAAGCCTTCAAGTGATCGTCTTTTAAAATCAGTGGTACCATTCGTTTCGTCTTTCGACGATCTAAAATTCTGTGCAATCAATTTCAAGCAATAACCCTTAACCCAGAAAAACCCAATTTTCAATTTAGAACATTCATATCAAGAACCCTAATTTTATTTTCGAGAATCAAACCCCCTTTTCTATATGTTATTGAACTCAGTTTTTGACGTATAATATACCAAATTGACCAGAAAATTATTATCTACACGATGGAATGGAATCATCAAATCATATCAACAACATCAAGAACAAAAATTCATAATTTAATCTATAATTAATACGAATTAAAATAATTAAACCAGAAAAATAACTTAATTTCAGGGTAAAAACTGATGATTGATTCAGAAAGAAGATTTCAAGAGCTTCGTTTTGTTATGCTGCACGCCCGAATCGGAGTTCGATAGCGCCTTCGTTTGTACGATTGATTTTCAGGAACCTATCATTTTCTAGGGTTTTCTCTGTATTTACTATATTTTTACTGGTTGCAAATGAATAAACGAAATAAATGAAATAAGATATAGACTATTTATATTTAGGGAATATTGGTTCATTCTGGATCATTTTGGATCGTTAAATTAGTTATTTAGCCGCTAAGTAACTACAAAATGATCTAAAAATAGATTACTTACCCGCTAAGTAACTATAAATACGATACAATTTAATACAAGAATTGGATAATCATCAAAACCGAGCTTTTTATAAAACACCATATACGAAAATAATGTAAAAATATCTCGTCTCTTGAGAATACGGCTTTTTGTTGATCTATTAAAATGCTTATCGTATTGAAAATTTTACGCCGGAACACGCACGGGTCAAACCTTAATCCGGATCGAAAAAGTCAAAACACGAAAAATGTCCGGAATTACCAGATTAAGTTAGTAAAGAGTTTTCGGAAGAGGTTCGGGTTATAAAAATGTAAAAACGGCTGAGGTTGGACGATTCCCGACTTTATAAAATAATTTTGGTAATTACTCAGAAAATAATTAATAAATCCATAAATCATTATAAAATCATGTAACAATCCAAAAATTACCAAAAAAATATCACAATTATCTATATTTTATTCTGGACATATTAAAATTAAAATACTCAAAGAATATCACAAATAGACATTCAAAACATCACTTCAATTACGAGATAATTCACCAAAATTCACATAAAAATCACATAAACAATTCCAAATAATAATAATAATAATATATGCAAATATGGGATATTACATAATGTTTTAACATGTTGATTCAATTATTGATATTATTAAAAAAAAATTATGTTCATCTTTCACGGATAACTTTTAAACTTTCTTCTTACTAGTGGGTCTACTTGGTCCTTCGGACTCACAACACTGAGTCTATATCCATTCTTCTTTTTAGGTAATTTTCTGTTTATAATAACAAGAACTTAAGTAGTAACTCGACAACCAAATTGTGAAACTCATTTATACAAAAATCTTCTAAAAGTTGATTAAGAAAATCTTTTTCGAAATCTCATTTTAAAGTTTTGGAAATCAAATATTTCGTCGTCATTACTATATAAGTTACTTGCTATTTTTATGATTCACTAATGAGATATCTAATTAAAGGAATACCCATGTACGGGTCTTTCCACTTCGGTATGTTCTCTACTTCTCCTTGAATTTTGTTCGCACTTATTAGTCGACGAAACTTCATTTACCGTTGTATATCATTTTATTCGCAATTCTACCGCAACACTGACATTTAGTACTGTCTTTGACATTCTTGTCGTCGTCCTTGACGATGTACTTACAACCACCCATGCAATTCGACATTCCGTCTGTAGATAAGTTCGCATCTTCTTGCTAGTCTTACCAACACCTAGTAAGGTAAATATCATTCCTCGCGCATTACCCGATATGTCATACGAATCTTCTCGCAACAGTGTTGCCTTTGCAGATTGCAACTTTGGCTCTTCATCAGCTTCCATCAACTCGTTGCCTCCGGCGTGGAGCTCGTCCTATTGCCTAATTCTAAGTTAAATTGTAGTAATACTTACCTAGCTTCCCTTACACAAGTTCTTACAAGAATCAATCGCATTTTCTTCAAAACCATATGAAAAGTAGGGTAACATACCCAGTCTCCGTTGATCTATCGATTCCTCATTACTATAGGATCTGAGAACTCAATATACCTATAGCGTTTCGATATTCGCCTCACACTTCCCTTAACAATTCCGGCTTACCAATTTCGTATCGGACCTGCTAATCCTCACTCCCACTTAATTCGAACTTAAAATGAATATGCCTAGGGTCTTTCCTATATCATATGGCCTATCACTCCTATCTTACCCTCACCTATTCTTATTTCAGTGACTAATAACCTGTAGCTCTAATACCAACTTGTAACAACCCAAATACGGGGTCAAGATTTGGTGTCTCTAAACAATCTTTACATAAAATAAAAGAATATTCAATTAACCCCTTGAATCCAGATCGTTTACAGGTTATGGTATGAAACAAGAATCTAACCTTTTACAACTCACAATAACTAGAATACAAGTTTAAATACCTTTATGCTAATGCATGTGTATTATTTTCTCACATCTTCATCCTTTCGCAGCGAAGATCTCTCTAACTTCTGCTGTCTAACGAAAGCTATTCACTTTTATCTTTCTCTGCTTCTAAAAGAAATAAGAGTTTACAAAGCAAGAGTGAGCCAAAAATGCCCAGCAAATATATAATTTTGAGTTCCAAATATTAATAACAAAGGAAAATTCCCGGACAAAATCTCTTAACAGTTTTAAACAGTTTTATTTATTCGAGGGAGTTGATCGACTAAACCTTGGTTGTTACCAACCCTTAGGTATAAATCCAAAAGTGACAAGCGATTCCCAGATCCATTTCCCGAATCAGGGTTTTGTCAGGTATTTGGAATCATAAAACTTTCGAGAGAGAATGCCGTTAATGGCGATCAATAACAAATTAGACTGGACACTAGTTTGCACCTATATCCTGCTGATCAGCTAGGATACAGTGCAGATCTATACCTACATGTATAGATCCAGTCAGGTACCTAGGCTCTACGGCCCATCTCAAGGATACGGAAACATTCCGGTCCTTAGGATTAATAACACTTAATCCCATACATCATCATCATCCAGCCCGTGGAGTATTTTGATGTCAAATCATTTTGAATCCAAAGCATCCCAATTCAGGGTTCGCAAATAACCCCAAAGAATGGGTATTTGCTCAAGAGAGTAATCGAATTATAGGAACAATAATGAAAAGAACATGCATAATAAGAGTAATTGCAGCGACATATAAAACATTTAGCTATTCTGAACTTAGAATAGGAACGAAGAAATAATTGCAGTATTTTAAAAGAAAGTTCAGGAATACTTGCCTCGATAAGCTTTAACCGCTATCACTAATTGACTTTGGTTCAACTTGAACACTCAACCTTTATCATCAAACTACTATCCAATTTTGGATACGATCCCAAAACTCAGGTTCTTCGATTGGAACTTCATTGATCTTGATGTCTAATCACTAGATCATTCCTAGTCCGATGTTGATACTCGGGTTTTCCGTCTAGGACCTACAGGGTTGAAATACCCTAATTCAGATAATCGCTTAAGCTTAACATCAAATCGCTATCCTATTCTACCCATACGATTTCATAACCGAACTCATATTTATATGTATTATTGAAATACACATAGCAATTATGGTCCACATCTTTGAAACTTGGTTGGGTATTTATTTTTGGAAAATACGTATACTCATCGTTTTGAAAAATAGGGTAATCGGTTATTTATAAATTATCTTGTCTAAACCGTAATTAATTTCATATAATATGATTATATATTGTTATTCGACATCTCCAATAATTATAGGTTACGTTCCCATATTTTCGAAATTAATTTCCCGAAAATCGGGCAGCGTCTCCTTTGTTTATCGGCCTACCCGTCGAAATCAAATCGACGTCAATCACAATTAACAACAATCACCATCATAACAACCAACATCAATTTGTAATCCCAATTACCGATACAAATTCAATCATTAATTATTGTTATTCGTATTTTATTTTTCTTTTTGTTCTAAAATTAATTTCACAAACAAATTTTATTTATTTATAATTTAGGACTCAGAATTAATCATCATCGTCCACCGTCGGTACCCATTAGGTTCGGGTTTCCATACGAATTCCACCAATTTACAATTAATAATTTTCCCACACAATTTTTATTTATTTCACGAATATTATTCAATTACTTTCCTATAGAAAACAAATTCACATAATAAAAATTCTGAAATTAAGCAAGCCACACGCGCATACGCGCGTATAACCCAAAAACAGAACACAGGAAACAGAGGACCACCACACGCGCCTCACGTACGCGAGTGGCCGGAAAAGAAGCATGATCGGAACAAAACACAGGCGGTACGACACAGTTCGGCCACACCATCCCCTACACACACAAGTACGCATATATCTGTATATATATAATCCTGAATCAACCAACAAAGTCACCATACCGGAACGAAGCTCACCGGAAGTCAACAAGTACGCATATATCGGTATATATATATCTGTTTATTTTATCTTTTTTTTTCGTCATTATCCCGATTTTTGTCATTAACATAAGAATTTAACAATACATTTCTCGTGCAAAAATTCATCGAAAGCATAAGAATAGTTTAATAATAATCCTAAATAATTCTTAAAATCTCCCAAATATTTAAAAAATAATTATTAGAATAAAATTTTCATAATTTTTAATCCATATTTGACTCGCTATTTTATATCCACATTTATCCCATTAACGAACAGATGTGCAGTTAAATAAAAGCCGATTTTTTTTTTGAAATAATTTTAAAATTCTCAAAATATTTAAAGGTTAATAGAATAAAATTTTCATGATTTTTGAAAACATTCTGGAATTAAAAACCGATTTTACAATTAAATGAAAGCTGAAAATCATTTAAAATTAAATAATCAATAAAATATTGATTTCAAAATTTTATAAATTTCCAAAAATATTAAGTAAAATTATAAAGTAACAAAAATAATTTTAAAAATAATTTTAGCATTTATGAAAATAAATATTCAAATAAAATCATTTTAAAGACAAAATAAATTTATACAGCTTGATAATTAGTTATACAATTAATTTTCGCACTCAACCAATTAAACACAATTAATAATGTAGCAACACATAGCTAACAGAACCATCACACATTTTATTTATTTAATAATTCAATTATTACATTTACATATCGGGTTCAAAAATAAATTACTTAGCTGCTAAGTAACTATAAAGACGATATGATTTTAATATCAGATTTGGATAATTATTAAAACAAAGCTTCCTATAAAATACTTTATACAAAATAAGGTGATAAAACCTCGCCTTTGAGTTTTTTTGATATATAAAATGATTTGCGTATCGAAAATTTCACGCCGGGACTCGTACAGGTCAAACCGTACCCCGGATTGGAAAAGTCAAAACATGAAAAATGTTCAGAATTATCAGATTAGGTTAGAAAGGAGTTTTCGGAAGAGTTTCGGGTTGTAAAAATGCAAAAACGATTGAAGTGGGGCTATTTCTAGTTCTAAAAAGTAATTTTTTTTATAATTACGTGAAATAATCATTATTAATTCTATAAATCCTTATAAAATCATATGATAATCCAAAAATTACCAGAAGAATACTAAAACACTCTATATTTTATTCTGGATAATTAAAGATTAAAATATCTAAATTTTTATCAGAAATAAACATCAAATATTAATATAAATTATCAAATAATTCACCAAATTCACATAAAATCACATCATAATTATTTATTGATAAAAATAATTACATAATATTTCTAAGACGTTACAATATTAGTTGAGGATATTGAAAATAAGACTTTCGATTGAGTTATAGTCTTTTAAATTATTTAGGTTCCCGACAACAGTAGTATTCCGCACCTTGTGCCTTTTTCTCAGCTCATGCAAGCGTACTATTCTTTAAACTATTATTTATTGCAAATGCATGACTGAAATATGATTTTGTTTTGAAAAGTTGACTTACCAAGTTAGTACTTATGATTTCAAGATTTATAAATGATTTTCATAACCCGATTTAACTCTTCTGTTTGTAAGGATTATTTGTTATAAGTATACTTCTGGAATAAACCTTTTTTTAAAAATGTAAAGCTGGGAAAATACTCGAACTTTGTGAGGCATTTGGTACGGTTAATAAGTGGCTGAGGTGCCAGTCCCAAGTTTTAACAAATCCGGCTATATATGTGTGAGTCCATGAATATTATCTTTCAACATTATCTAATGTGTTTAGGTATTATTGGGGCCTGTGAAGGACTGATCATCTTTCGCAGACCATTGCGTCTTATCTATATGCAATATGTGAACAGGTTCGAGGTTCTTGGTTGAAAGGAAACGTAGGCTTCAATTTGATTTAAGAAGCAGATAGCTGTTAACCTAGATTATTTACGAGTTGATATACCTCAAAAGATTTTGCTATACTACTTTTGCTCTAGTTTTTATTGTACAGCTTTACATATTGAACTGTTTTATAGTACATTTCATTACTGTTACCATGCATTTGATTATTTTAGCACTTACTGAGCATTCATGAGCTCACCCTTGCTTTGTTTATCATTAACCCTTTTCAGATGTATCGAAATCGCCCTCCTTGCTGTAGGAGTAGTCCAGGACGTTCCTCTAGTTCCCCGTTCAGGCTTGGTAGCTCTCAGGTAGATCCAGACAGTTTGAGTCAGGTCTAAACTAGGTTTCTGGCTTGAGCCATATCTATCTATAGGTTGGTGTTGAGGTATATGGTGTAATCTCATGTAGAGATGGTCCCACATCTTGGTTTGTTTCTGTTTTAAGTTGTAAACCTATGCCATACTTAACCTGATAAGGATCCTGTTGATGGGGTAGTTGTATAACTTAGTAATAACTGTTAGTATAATTTCATATTTGTGCTTTATCTTATTTAGTGGCTCCAGAACTCTAACCTCAAGTTCGGGATGTCACAAAGACGGTGTGTCAATTGAGTTAACGGGTTGAAAGAAATTAACGTTTTAGTGAAAGCGATGCAAATAGTAAAACTTTGTAGTTGACCGGGCTTTTAAAATATTTTTCACCTATTTAAATTTATGTTTTAAAACTGAAACATTTATGACAAATATTAAAAATACTCAAGAATCTTCTTGAGGTAGTTTCGCATTTAAATATTAATTGTTTGAATTATTATAAATGTCAGAGTATGAGTCGCATAATAGTAGCATTCAGTGAAGTCAACTCCAGGAGACCACTTTGACCGTCCATTACGACCAAGGGTTTATTGTTATTTCGAGTCAGTCGAATATCAAAAATTATAAAGTATTGTACTTATTAGAAATATAAGTCATTGATTAGTTTAAGAATACTAATTAAAATTATTATATTATGGATTAGAAAACCTGAAACGAGGGGAACTCAGAAAAGGTATCTTGGACTCTGAGCAAGATTGTGAACCCTACCCTGTTGAAACTATTGTGTTGAGATTATTATAAATGTAACTATGTATGCATGTGAAAGATATAAATTTTTTTCAAGTTGAAATAAATTGATTTACGAGTTTAGATAAATTGTTCTACTCGATTGTTGATGATATTGGTGTAGTAAAATACCGAATTCGAAATGATAATGCTAGTGCGTAGCGTAAGACATTATATTATAGACCGATAGTCGGTCAATAAAAGTCGTTAAAATCCCGGAAACATTCCGAAGACGATTGTATTTTGGACATATATTTATTTTAGATAATCATATGAATGTTTTCAAGTACAAAACGTTCCTTTAAATTTATTAAATATACGAAGTATTTTATCAAACAATTTCGAAATCTTTATTTCGAATAACATATTATTTGATATTTACAATTATGTAGTCAATGATTATTATTTTGAAGATTCATTAAAAAGAGATATATGAGATGACAAATACACTAAGTTCATCTATCGAGCGTTTTCTAAATTGTTATTTTGAGTAACATTATTTATTATTAAATATTATATAAACAATGAATATTATTTCAAATCTTCAATTAAAAAGGGAATTAATCAAGGTTTAATAATATTTATTATTAATTATTAATTATTTATTTAAGGTTTTATATTATTTAAAAATCTTAAATCCTATTTTAAAATATTTTCTGACTTTCAGAAAATCATTAAAGTACTTGCAAATATCTCAAAAATATTATTTTAACTTATTTCAAATAATTTGACGATATTGTCAGAGAAAACTTCCCATTAAACATTAATCTGTTGACAACGGTCAACCCACACTATTATAATACTTCCTTCAAATATTTGTTGGAAGTATGTATATATATATACAAATTGTATGATACCTATCAATAAGCACTCGTTTGGGTCACTTGAATATAAATAAGTTCCAAAGATATAATAGGATTCTTAAAGGACTAGGAGGGGTAGACTTCATTACTACTTGTGCTGGAGTGACTACTGGTGTGCCATATGTAAACATGTGAAGTATGTAGAAAGCCTGGATGTATAGGCCACACATAATATGCCCGAATACGGAAAGGGTGACAACTCTATGCATGAGAGTCGTCCTTCTACATAATTATCATTATACGACTGCTCATCGTATCTCGAGGGCTCTGGTGAAAGTCATATTCTTCCAATTAGAAATATTATGCAATACTGTAATTCAAGCCTAGGTGCTGGGTTTACTAAAATATTCATATAATATTTGAGAAGATACAAAATGTTATTTTAAAAAGAGGTGTATATCACCAAGAAAGCTATTTCCCGAATATATATTCTTATACGGGATTATATAATTTCTTTAACAGTCTTTTCATACTGTTGACTATTATGGATGATCATTATTACTCATTCTTGCTTTCTTTAAATATCACAACACAACTGATAAACCAGTATGCCAGTGAGGGAGTTAATCACCTAGTGAACACATTGGCTTTCTCGTAAAGTTCTTACCGCTTTATCTCAGGTGGGCCAGAGCATTCAAATAGTTATAAGATATTAGTAAAAATTATTGTAACTTCATATAGAGGTTATGAATAATAATTTGAGATCCTTTAAAGTACAGTTGAGTTGTAATAATAGATGTTCCATTTTTTTCTATCGTTTCTAAGACAATAACCTGTGTGTGTGAGATATTGGGGGCATCTGATGTATTTGTTAAAATATTAAGATAATACAGGTTTCAGATGATTGGATGATTGCATCACGACCCAGATTCCAGACACCGGATTTGGGGACGTTACAGAAATGGTATCGGAGCAATAACTTATTATTATTCATAAGTAAGTTAGGTTGAGTTCATATGAACTCATATACAGTTCGTTATTTGACTACCGGGTGTAGTACCAATAAGTAAGTTAGGTTGAGATGTTTACTTAAAGTAGTACATTAAGAATGTAATAACCCGAATTTTCGGGACTTTGTAAAAGATGAATGAATAGTAATCATAACGATCAAGAAAATTTTTTTAGCCCACACTATATAAGGTAAATTAAGTTTCTGAGTTGATATTGTGATTACACGTACCAAATATGTATATGTAAAAGTCGTTAGTTCTCGAAAAAAACCAATTTCTCAAAATGACCTTATTTTATGAACTATCAAGGAATACGAGAATCGCATTACGACCAAGGATTTAAAATCCTGCGAATAAAATCCAAGTACACGATTATAAAATATAAGGATTCATAAGAAATGATTACCCCGTGAATCACTTATGGGGATTTATTGCAATTACGAGAAAGTGACCAAGTACAAAAGTGAATAAATAAATGAATTAAACCCATGCAAATTCCCATGCAAACCAATTAGTATAGAAAGCAAACAAGAATTGGTGATCAGATAGTAATCTTGGTAAGAAGCATAGTAACTTGGTTGAGTAAATAGTAGAATGGATGATGCATGGTACTACCTAGCTTATAACCTTGGAAGATGGAACCATGCTTCTTGATTCTGCAAGAATTATACATATCAATTATATCATAAAAAGTGAGAAAATCCAAGACAAAAAGCAAGCCAACTCTCCCTTCTCTCTCATCAAGCTCCATTCGGCCCAATAAGAAAAAAAGAGGGTGAAGAAATCAATAATCCAAGCTCTAGCCATGGATTAATTCTCCAATGAATTCCCAAGCTTCCATATTACTAATTAAGGTAAAATAAATCTTTCAACGTATTTCCTTGAGTTCATCATAGGAAATGTTAAAGATGATGATGAATAGTGACCAAATAGTAATTCAAGTTTGTTTTTGTTGATTTGTTGGATGATTAAGGATCTTTAAGGTCATCTAAGGATACATCAAGCATCATCCATCCAATAGAGACCTTCAAAGAGACCAAGAAATGTATAAAAACCTTTTTCCACTTTTATTTTAGAAAAAAAAATCAAGGAAGTTGAAGATCTTTGATGTAGGTTAAGTGGCAGTGTTTATATTGTTGGTTTGATGATTGTGAATAGATTACATGATAGATTTAATGTTGATAAATCAAAACCTTGATTTTTCCAAATAACTCAGTTGTTAAGTTATTGATTATTGAATATTGGGTGATTAGTGATGGATTGATGCTATAATGTAGTGTTTACGTCGTTATAATGTCCGATTCTAGACGACTTAGATTTATGCAGATCTATAGAATAATTAAACTGTGTTTCCTTGAAAGAAAAGACTTTTAAGTGATGGATCTTGTCGTAAGGATCGTTTAGGTGCTTGAATCGCTTGATTCGGACTTACGGTTTAAAAGTTAGGCCCGTTTTAATAAACACAATTTACGCGATAAAAAATGCTACGAATTATCAAATTTGGGAGTATAAATGGTCGACTTAAAACCACTTAAAAGTCATGAAAATTAACAGAGATCGGGAAATGGAGTGAATGAGCTGCCATAAAATTTCAAGTGAAAATATTAATATTTCAATTTTATAAAAATACCGGAGTTGAGGTTGCATAAGTAGAATTCGTTAGAAGTTGCGAGAGGAGACTTGGTTCATTTTTACTTGACCAAGACTTTCATGAGTACTATGAGAATACCCATATATTGTAAATTATTATACATATTATTTCGGTGGGCTTGTTGCTCACCCTTGCTTTCTTCTTTCATCACACAACAACAGATAGACAAGATGAACATGACCAAGATCCCAATTCGTGAGCGGATAGGAAACGTTCCGCAGTTTCCAGTAGACGTTGATGCCGCTGTAGCTGAGGTAGGAACTACCAATAGGCTAGGCTTTCAACTTTAGACATACTAGACTTATATATATTTATGAATTTTAATATGGCAACGAATATGTAAATTTAGTCAAAAACCCTTTTGAGGTGTAATGACTTATAATTATGGAATAAAATGACTGGTGTTATTTTTGGATATTCATCTCTGAGACTATAACTTGTGGTGTGTGTGTAAATTGTGGGGTCACAGTACACAGTAGTTGGTTGATTATTAAGATTAAGTATTATTAAGGGAAATGGAACTCGTGACAACCCGGATCCCCGACCCCGGATTTGGGGGTGTTATAGAAATGGTATCAGAGCTAAGCGTTATAAACCTCAGAAATGATGCGATATTAAGATAAGAAGTTCACTAAGATAATAAGAACTCTTGCCAAGTTCATAGTCAGACTACCTAACATAGTACTGACAGTTAAAACCCTTATGGGAACCCTTATAAATATCGTGATAGAAGCGTAATTCGTTATCGTATTTGGTAGTGGGACTCCGAACCCTGAAGTTCAAGAGCAATAATATGATGATGTTTTACTACATATTGGGGATCAAATTGTGGATCCAATGGAGCACCCTAAGGAGGGACCAAATGATGTTCATATTAAGGATGTAGCGGTTGAGGATGTTATCCCAGAAGAGATTGTTGCTGAAGAGGATTCTGTGGAGGATCCTGACAAGAACGAAGAAAGGACCGATGAGGAATGGATGACCTTGGTCAGGACGACTACCAGAGGTAGGATTGGCCGATAACTACCGTAGGTTTATTCAAGTTTGTAAAGATAGTAGCCCCTTTAACGCGGCTTACTCGTAAGACTGAGAAGTTCGAATGGACAGAGAAATATGGGAACAACTTTTAAGAACTGAAGCAAAGGTTGTGATGGCCCCTATGTTGGCGTTGCTGGATATGAAAAAGGAGATTTTGTGATTTATAGTGACGCTTCGCATAGGGAATTAGGGTGCTTCTTATACAGCACATCAAGGTAATCGCGTACGCGTCAAGACAATTAAGGGAATATAAAATTCGATGTCCCCATCCATGAGCTTGGGCTCGTGGCAATAGTTTTGCCCTAAAGATTGGAGGCACTACTTGTATGGAGAGAAGTGCGAGATTTACACAAGCTATAAGTGCTCTAGTGCATTTTCACGCCAAAAGAGCTCAACATGCGCCAGAGGAGGTGGTTAGAGCTAATCAAGGATTACGATTATGAGATTCTTTATCATCCAGGGAAAGCCAAAATGGTGGCTAATGCCCTTAGTATAAAAGAGAGACTCAAGATGAAAATGTCTTTGGGAGAGTTGATAAGAGATTTTGAAAAAATGGAAATAGAAGTGAAGGTAACCGGAACCGGTACCGAAAACCTGTTCAAGATTGCAATACAACCCGAATTATTGGAAAAGATCATATTGTGGCAAGAAAAAGTGATGAATGAAGGCAGAGAGCCAACAGATAGAGAAGAGATTAATACCGAGAAAGATGATAAGGGAATAATGAGGTATTCCTAATAGCTTAAGGACGAGATCTTAGATGAAAGCCATAGTTCGAGGAATAAGATTTAGGGAAAACCCTGAATGTGATAGTCAGGGAGGTCGCCATCAAGAAATAAAGAACCCATAACATAATGAAATGGAAAACAAGGATTTTAACGTATAAGATAACCCTGATTATAGGAGAAGGATGAAACATTTCATACTGAGAAAACATAAGTCGAGCAAGATAGGGAGAACCGGGATGGTACTCCTATGGGGCAATTCATGGACCTGTCTAAACACAAATTATACTTTTATTCCCAAACACCACCCTAAGGAAACAATGCAGTGGGAAATTCTTTCAGGACCTTTAAGTCACTAAGCTCTTAGAGTTCCAAGGAACAAGCTGACCTAGCCGAGGCAAGAGCCTGGCCAAAGGAAATAGAGGAATGATTTTATATTCTAAATGATTGATGAAGCGCAAAAGACTATTTTTGTCACCTACCTTCCTAAGAGAGAGGCCATCCGCTGGTGAAAGGCGAAGAAAGACACGGGGCCAGAGGTTATAATAAACCAATTAAAGTTCAGTTAATTGTTTTCGGGAAAGTACTTCCCAAGGTTATAGAGATAGTGTAAAAGCTTTAGAGCCAGAACGAAGGCAGACGGGTATGATGAATTATGAATCTAAGTTGTAAAAGTTGTCAAGATTCATTCTGAGGACAAGAATCCTAGAACGATGTGATGTTTGAAGTCAATGATTAGTGGGTTCATGAAATGATTGTAAGAGAAAGGAAAATAAAGGAAACTGAAGTGGAAAGGAATATAAAGTCAATGGAGTTTGAGGAATGATAAGGGAGTTGGGTATGAGGAAACCCTAAAGACTGATAGTAATAGATATAGAAAAGTATATGATCGTCAGGATGAGGGTGATTCACCATGAGTTAAAGTTGACGGTTGAAGGCATAAGAGATACATATATTTTATCCCCTTTAAGTTGGGAGGATTCAAGGAAACCTTAAGATAGTTCGAAGGATAAATAATGAGACGCGGATAGACTAAGGAGACAAGAAAGTAAGAAATTAGGAAACTGGATGAAGGAAGTGACCTTCAAGAATGTGAAGTATAAGTAACGCATGTGAATTGATACCCAAAAAGGGGGATGCCAGGTATAAAAGATATTCCAACATTAAGATGACTGTTGAGATAAATAAAGAGATAAATGAGTAGTTAGAACTAAAAAGTTCACGTTGAACACGACCAATATCTTCTAGAACATCCCTGTTATCATTACTAAATCAGGTAAGAAAAGTGGATAACCGTTGTTATCTTTTGGAGGCCATATTGATTGACCTCATTTTGAATAAGGATGCTATTGTGAAATTTGGTATAGATTATCGAGATGGGAATGATTAAATAAGATAATCTATCAAGGATATATGACTTGATTTATCCATGGAAGGATGCATGTACCTTTTTAAAGGTGGAATTAAGGATAGAACCTCGGTAACTTAACATGAATCCTAGGGGAATGCATAAAGATTGGTATTTCACAATTAATAGGGACAGTATGAGTTTTGACAGTATGAATTGGAAAGGATTAAAGTAACAACGACCTTTAAGGATCAGTGGAGAAACTTTTCAGAAGTATATAGACAATGGTTCTAATATTAGTAAATGGTATTTTGAGATGCCATGTATCTAGGGAATACAGGAGGAACGATTCAAGGATAACCTTAGAGGTTTTACAAGGAGAAAGGTAATATTCGAAGTTCTGAAGAATAGAAATTTTGATAAAAGAAATATGACATAATTACAATAATGCCAGGTGGGCACGTATTGAACCATAAGAAAGTATAGATCGACCCAATGAGGGTCGAGATTGGTGAAAACAAGGACCCAAGATAAAAGACATCCTAAGTATGATCGAGAGTCAGTCGTGACAATGATCACCTCTAAAGACCGAGGCAATAACTTATGCAAAAATGGTGATATTTTTTTTCTCACCAAAGCTTAAGGAAGAGCATCTTCACACAAGCAGTGATTGGAAATGAGGTAGAAAATTTAGTTGGAGATCGTTCAAAAGACATTGATTATAAGGAACTATTACTATCAGGAAAGGCCAATGAGGTGGCCGACACTCTAACAGTAAGAGAGCAATTATAGGCGCTCGTGCAAGAGGAATACAATGATGATGGTTAAAGCCGTGAAGGTTGTATTATGGTGTGGAAGATTGACATCCCTTCTGATGATTGTGTGATACTCAACCATAATAGTAGTTTGGTAAATATTTAATTCATGTAATCGCCGTGAGCGGGCTATCTATCTTAGAAGGTCCTATCTTGAGAATAAGTCAGGACCATGTTTCAAAAAGGACTAAACAAACCTTTGAGTTAAGTCTTCTATTGAAGGCATATGATTAAGAATGGTATTAACTTGCTATCGTTGCTTTGATTGAAACTCTTCTGCAATTTTATCTGCTTCATGTCATGAATGTACATCAGGATCTGGAGTGTTCTTCATGAATCATGAATGGTGATTATGTTAACTCCTTAAAAGATTTTGATACGGCAGATATGGACTCCGTATAATTAGATATTAAGATTCCGAGGAAAAGGAATGACTACAGTAGGACATCGATGGACCATAGTAATGTAGCAATGATTCTGCAAGTAATGAGCCGATTACAACCGTAAGATTTGTATTAGAATGGATGTTGAGATTGAGTACCACTAATCGGCCCGTGGTGATGTATAATTTATCATTGATAGACTAATTAAGTCGATTATCTACCTATTAGATATTTATTCCTTCTTATGAATAGAGAGTCGTATTACTATATGAGGAAGGTTGCACTGCATTCATATAATTTTAGTAACGATGATGTCTAGAATGAAATCCCAGATTTGATTTTCGCTGTCGAGGGAGTTTCAACGGTGATTGTTTATAAGCTCGAGCAAGAGCATGGGTTCATAGAATGATGGATGGAATAGAAAAAATATTCAGGCACGTGAATTGCAATGCGATAATACTGGATATTGATATAGATACTTATGTTTCATTCTCCTTTGATAAACCTCTATAGTTCAGAGGTAGATTCCAAGCCAGATATTTTATGGCAGTATATTTTTATATAATGCTCTTAAATTCATTATTTTCTCTCCTTTTCATTTTGTATAAGCTGAGAAGAACAACCCTTCCAGAAGGGGAGGTATTGCCGAATGACTATCTATCTATGTGAGAGAAACCTAGTAGGATACCATCTATTGTTTAATTGCTTGTCAAGTACTAAAGGCTGTCCACCTTCTGTACTAACTATGCGATGTAACAAGTGTTCATGATCATAGTGATCTCTCAATAAAATCTTGTACTTCTATACGATGGATCAAGCTTTCGAAGATGGAAGCAGCTAGAAATGAAGTAGTATCAGTGCGGTGGTATTCCGAATCTAACGCGTTCGTGATACTAAGGTTGACGCAATTATTAAAAGGTTATAGAATGCTAACGAGCAAAAGTGTAACCAGTATAGTATTATGTACGGAAGATAGTAATGACTATGAACTGGAAAAGAATGGGTATTGAGAAGCAAAACCTATAATGCTAGAAGCTATGATGAGAGTCTATGCAATAGACTTGAAAGAATTTGGAATGATCACTTAAATGCGGATTGAGTTTTCTTACGACAATAGATCGTGTGTCAATATCGAGATGTCGCCTTATGAGACCCTTGAGGGAAGAAAATGTCGATCTCCCTTATGTTAGGATGAAATTATAGAGCTTAAGATGCTCGGATGAGTAGTGGTCCAAAGGACCAAGGTTATAATAGATCTAATCAGAGGACGGCTAGTAGTAGCCCAAGATGGACATAAGAAGTAAGATGATTTGACAATGAAATGACAAAGAGTATGAAGTAAGGAACCTATTATTGTTAAAGGTATTCCCTTGGAGAGGATTAATGAGGGTCAGAAAGGAAGGAAAGCTAGGTTCACGATTTGTTGGACCCTTGGCTATATTAAGATGTATTGGGAAGCAGTCAAATGAACTGGCCCTACCCCAGAACCTGCAACAAGTCCATAACATGTTCCACATATCAATATTAAGGAAGGATAATCTGAATGTCAGACATATAAGGGAATACGAGCGCATAGGCATGCAACCAAACTTGACCTATATGGAGCAACCAGTAAGGGTTATAGATCGAAAAGGAACAAGTGTTTAGGAGAAGGGTTATCAAACTAGTCAGAGTTTGGTGGTAGAATTACAATGTGGGAAAATTTACTTGAGAGTTAGAAAGTGCAATGCTAAGAGAGTATCCCTATTCATTTTCTGTCTGATTCCGGGACGGAATCCTTTTAAGGAGGGGAGACTGTAATAACCCTAATTTTTGGAATTTTTGAAACACTGATGAATAGTAACTTTTGCTGATGATGCTGATTAAGGAAAATTATCAGACCACGCTATATAGGAGTACTGTTATGGAAATTTTAAGATCGTATTAGTATTCCATAAAGTAAATGAGTGTATGTAAAGATCGTCAGAATCCAAATCCGAACACTTTGATTTTTCCCGAAAATCCACCAGATACCGACAGAATTGAGTATAAGGTAACATGATTAAAAGGATTTAAATTCAAGGATTATAAGAGTGGATCATAAAAGGAATATAAGATATTGAGAAAGATTTAGGGGAACCCAAGTAATAAGATCCCGAATATGATCCCTCAAACAACGAACGAGAACGAGAGTTAAGTGAACCGTAAAACAAATAAACGACCAAGGGAGAAGCACATACAAGTAGAATAGGAAGGAAGCTTCCAAGATAAGCTAAAGTAAGTGGTTAAAAGAGAAGGTGACATCATCAAACCATAAGGGAAAGACATGTGGCTTGGAGGTGAGGTCATCTAAGTGATGTCATCACTTTATCAAAACAATCTCCACCAAGTATTCATTTCACAAACACAAAAATCAAAAGCAACCAAAACAAACACATTTTCTTCTTCCCCCATCTATTTGCTCTCGACCTTTTAAAGAAAAACAAGAAGAAAAAAATTTCCAAACCTAAGCTCCACTCAATCATAATTCAAGAGGTTTGTTTCCTTGGATTCTATATTTCATAACTAAGAAGAGCAAATAGTTTGAGTGCTTGAATCCAAGGTTTGCTAGGTCAAATAAATCATTTTAGTTTAGGGTGAATAGTAACTTTCGAGAACAAATTTTTGATTCTTGATTTTATTTGTAAGGTCAAGGTAGCTTAAGCATAGATCAAGGCTTCCATGGGCATTCCAAGGATCTTTCATTGATTAAAAGCTTCAAGGAAGGTATAAAACTTCAAACCCTAGCTTTACTTTTGAGTATTAGGAATGGTTTTGATTGTTATAGTAAATGAGAAGCATGATGCTTGTGTGTTTAAAGTTTGGATTGGATTTGTAGTAATTTGGATGATGGAATCTTGTTTCTAGTTAATGAAACTTAAGTATAGTTAGTAGTTCATGTTTGTGGTTGAATGAATTGAAAAATCTTGAGGTTTGGGACTGATGTAGTAAGGTTTGGGTGAAATTTGGTTATATTGGTGGTTGTGAGTTGAATTGTGGTTGTTTGGAGTGGTTTAAAACTTGGTAATCGCGTAAACATAGTTTTCGTAATGCCCGTTTTATTTAAATGCTAGTTCTTGGTGTTCAGAACAGGAAACTCAACAACCAATCTGTAACATTCTTAGTGTTCCGATGTACGGTTTGGTAGAAACGACTATTTTAAGTAACGGCATTTCGCGAATGAACCTTTACCCCTCGCTTTACTTTGAGACCTTAATTAAGACCCTTAAAAGACTAATTGGATTATGAAACAATTATGTAACGTGGGTTAGGAAGTTGGTAGAGTATTCGTGAAAGAGTCGCCTTAAAATTCGTAACGGTTAATTTTTTAAAATTGGTGGAGCCGAGGGTACGCAAACGATTAACGCAAATCGTTAAGCGTATAAGCGACCGTTAGGGTATGAGTGAGTTTTGACTAGTTTCTTAAGCGACCGTGGTCTAATTCCGGATTATTTTATTGTTCATAGGTTACCGGACCCACTCTAAGCTTAACTCTATCCCGGAACACTCAGGCAAGTATTCTACCCATATAACTGTTGTTGTGACATATATGTGTATATGCATTATCTTGTGATAAGTGCATGATTGTTATTAGCAAATCATGCGATATATTGGAGTATGTTGATATGATATATATGCATGCCTGTTTCGTAATCTTGATATTCTATTGTCAATTCAAATGCTTATAAACTGCATAATACCTATGCTAGAGGTAAGCAGTAGTTGCGTATACCCTTAGTATAAAGGAACCTGAAGGTGAACATTTCTCTAAACTGGGAGTCGATGTTCCCGAGTATATATATATATATATATATGTATGTATTTATATATATATATATATAGTTTTCTATAACTATTAATCGAATAAGGTATATTCGATGGTGTGAATAATAATCAAACTTATTTTCGATTATTCAAATAAAGATTGTACTTTCGTATACGTATATCTTTTGTTATTTATTATTCATTTCAAGTATGAGTTTTAAAACTTCTACTTCAAATATTTTCATAAAGATTATCCTAATGGGAATATTATTTAAATAATAATATTAAGATATTTCCTAATATATCGGGATTGATTTATTTTATTAAATCATCATTACTCTAAACATTCTTTAAAATGTTTACGAGTCTTCAAAATGATTTTAAAAGTTAGAGCGAATCCCAAAACTCATTTTCAGAATTAAGATCTTCCTTTTGAAGATGATTTAAATACTCGCTCAAAATCTGAGGGATCCGGCTCTGTGGTGTATTTTATATTCGCAACGAGATTGTTGTTTTGAGAAAACATTTTGATTACTTGCCCAACATTCGGGAAGTAAGTCCATCTAGTTGAGTCGGCATAAGCAACATGGGCTCAGTGGGCGTCCATGAAAGTGTAAGTGGCTCAGTGGGAGTCCATCAATGTGTAAGTGGCTGAGTGACAGTCCAGCATAAGGTCGTGATGTGGCCAGGGTGATGACCAGTGGGGGATTCATTCATCTACTAGTAGAAAAGGTGACTTAATTGGTATCTTTGCCTGATCAGCAAGATATCAAGTTTATTCCAAGGTTTTTCCCTTTCCAAATTCATTGGATATTGCAACTCTGTTTATAATGTTCATAGCAGAGGTTTCAAGGAGTGTATGAAATGTATATATATAGGTGTATATATATATATATATATATATATATATATATATATATATCGGGACTTAATGAAGTATCTCGTAACTTCATTATTTATAATGATATTTCAAAGATTGAATCTATTCAAGTCTTATCTTGTAGTCTCATCTATGTGATGAACTTTTGAAACTGTACCTTGAACGGTGGTAGTTCAAGTAGTATTCGTAAAAGATATAAGTATATTGGAGTATCTTGTAACTTCATCTTTTCAACTTATATCTGGTTAATGATTATCTTATGCATGACAAAGCTTTTCAGAAAAATGTTGAGACAAGGTTAGATATATGAGATCACCTTGCAACGATATTTTTATACAGTTTTAAACTGGAACTCTATGTATATTATGCATGGAAGAGGACTTCCAAGATTTTGAAAAGTATATATACATATATACTGAATATTTTGCGACTTGGTCGCGTTAAGATATCAAACTTGGTTCATTTTTACTTGACCAAGACTTTCATGAGTACTTTGAGAATACTCAAATATTGTAAATTATTATACATATTATTTCGGTGGGCTTGTTGCTCACCCTTGCTTTCTTCTTTCATCACACAATAATAGATAGACAAGATGAACAGGACCAAGCTCCCAATTCGTGAGCGGATAGGAAATGTTCCCCAGTTTCCAGTATATTTATGAATTGTAATACTGGCAACGAATATGTAAATTTATTCAGAAACCCTTTTGAGGTGTAATGACTTATAATTGTGGAATAAAATGACTTGTGTTATTTTTGGATATTCATCTCTGAGACTATAACTTGTGGTGTGTTTGTATATTGTGGGGTCACAGTACGCAGTAGTTGGTTGATTATTAAGATTAAGTATTATTAATGGAAACGGAACTCGTGACAATCCGGATCCCCGACCCCGGATTTGGGGGTGTTACATTGAAGATAGAGAAGTTCCAAATGTAGCTTGCACAGCTTCCTTGATTCCTTCCATCAAAAGAGTAGATGGCTCATATCTAGCCTGATGAAGTTGATCCAGTTTGACCCTGATGTCATTAGTATTGGTGATTTTCTGCTGGACAACTTCATGAAGAGCTATAAATGACTCATTGAGATTCTTTATGCTCTTGTCTACAGATAATAAATCAAAATTGACCATAGGATCAGTAAATCTAATGAATTTTTACTTGATTTCCACTTGAGAAGGAATGAACTCATCTAGCTTGTCCTTGACCAGTTTCCTTATTCTTTCTTAATAATCAGTCAATTGCAGTTTTAGAGCTTTACCAAAGAGGTGAAAACTTTAAGTTGAGCTTTGTAGACCTCGGTGACTGCATTATAGACTTCTTGTTTAGAGATTTGGCATTACTCCCAAGAATGGTCAAGTACTCCTCCCTGAACCTTGCTAACACTTCATCCATCTTTAAACTAAAGTCTTTGTCCAGCCAGGCATCATAATTGTCATCTTGTTCAGCTTCATTTACAATTTTGGCATGTTGTTCTTGAACCTTCGTCTGATAGGAAAGTATTATAGCTTGGTAATTTTTTTAGACATGTCTAAGGTGAGAAGCTATTGTGAAATTTGAGCAAGTCTAGACAGTTGATCAAGTAAAAGATCATTGATAGTTATTGTTGAGCTTCTGTCTCCTGTAGCCATTGTGAGATCAAAAATGGTTGTGGTTGAGAAAGGTTAGAGGTGGATGGTTGGTTTTTTGGGTTTGAAGTGGAGGGTAGAGACTCAATGGAACCACCTGTGACAGATGTCACAGTTTGAATCATAGGTTAAACTGTTGTTATGACAATTTGTTATTCTCCAATTGTGGTGGGAACCTCCGTTAGAATTGGAGGGGAGTTGACTAGGTTTTTGTCATATACTCTAGCCTCAAACCCTTGTACTTCTTTCAAAGTACTATCACTTGAATGTGATGTACTTGCCTCCCCCTTAGCCGGATCATTGGCAATTGACCTCCTAACTTCAATTGTGAATGCAATTTCACCTAGGGTTTTGAGGGGAGTTGCACCTGCAAGAGGAACCTCTAATTGAATTGAAAAGGATTTATAGATCCCCCTAAAGAGTACTACCCTCAAACCTTACAACCTGTGAAGGTTGATTTACACATAAAGGTACATTTGATATTACAACAGGGTCTTTAGTAAAAAATGATGAAACCCCTGTGTTTGTGTTGGTGTCATCAAGGTCTACTGTAACATTCCCAAATTTGGGGTCAGGATTGGGTGTCACCAAACAACTTTAAACAATATAAACCTATATTTATTAAAACAAATATACAGATAACCCCTCAATTCGGGATCATTTACAGGTTATGGTATGAAACAAGAATCTAACCTTCTAAAATTTATAACAACTAAATAAATTTTATTACCTCTTTACTAACTTCCTCGTCTTATTCACTCTGACATCTCCAACTTCCTGTAGATGGGATATCTCCAATTTTTGCTGT
The DNA here is from genome assembly GCF_009905375.1 of Apium graveolens. Taxonomy (NCBI): domain Eukaryota; kingdom Viridiplantae; phylum Streptophyta; class Magnoliopsida; order Apiales; family Apiaceae; genus Apium; species Apium graveolens. The sequence continues at coordinate 43,173,455 of NC_133655.1, read as the reverse complement.
CTATTAAGAGTTATTCACTTTTATCCTCATTTGGTACTGAAAGAAATAAGAATTTACAAAGTAGGAGTAAGCAAAAAATACCTAACAAGTAAAATAGTTTGTTTCCAAGTATCAATATCAAAAGAAATTCCCGGACACAATCTTTAAATAATTTTATGAACATATTTATTTATTTGAAGTAGTTGAGCGAATAAAATATTGGCATTTATTAGCCATCAGTCATATATAAAAAGCAATGAGCAATTCACTGATTCATCTCTTGAATCGGGTCTTTGTCCGGTTTTGTAATCATAAAACTTTTCAAGAAGGAATGTCGTTAATGGAGATCAACAATAAATTAAACTGGACACTAGAATCAACACAGTACTATAACCTGTTGATTAGTCAGATATAGTACGGACCTATGCCCAACCGCATAGACCCACGTCATAACAAGGTACCCAGGCATTATGGCCTCCATAATTAAGGGGTCCGCCATATCTGGCCCCAGGTTCATTCTGGCCTCATAAACAAAGGGTCCACTCCATCCCTGGCCCTCATTGTAACCATCCAGTCCGTAGAGTATTTAGATGTCAAATCATTTTGTTATCAAACATCCCGATTCAGGGTTCACAAATAACCCAGAATAATAGGTATTTGCTCAAGAGATCGAAGATAATAATAATGAACAAGAACAGAAAGGTACTTGCATAATTAAGAGTAATTGCAGTGAAACATAAAAACATTTTAACTATTCGGAATTTAGGATAGGGAAGAAGTACTTGCAATATATCACAAGAATGTTCGAGAATACTTGCCTCAATTGATAACCCTCTAATCTTTAACTATCTTCTATATAACTCACATAAGGCATATATCATATAATTCATATAATATATGATTCAGTTTGTCAAAACATTCAGTTCGTCGAATTTCGGCGAGTCCACTTGCAACACAAAAATAACTTTGTTCTTCCTGGTTTTTAGTCCCAAACAGTTCAATACCAACTCAGGGTCTCAGAAACACTAACCATCACAACTTACAAAAACAATACCGATTTCTCCGGTGAAATTAGATCGAAAATTGGCGAATAACCGCTGACCAACTTGAAATCACGAAAAAGGGACCAAATTTAACAGATAATATATGAAATCAAAGCTAAGATTCACACAAACTTAACCACATAATCATAATCAATAATCGATTCACGTATAATTTAGAAAATTAGAAAGTAAAAACCAAAAATTCAAGAACTTTGACTTAATATTTCCAGGGGTTATAATCATCGAATTTATATACCAATCATTTGCAAATCATGCAATAATGCTCATTTAAGCATCAAAACCATCAAACAATTCGTAAATCAAAAACCCCCAAATCGAACATAAACCTTAAAAATTAAAAATTAAAAATTAAAAATTACCTATCATTTGATGATTTTGATGACTCAAATGGATAGAACAGATCAAGGGCTTCAAAATGGTTACTCATACTTTGATTTCTGAGATCCACATCACCTTCAAACGGTCGATTGATTCTCAAGAACACGAAGAACAATTTTTAGAATTTTTATTTATTTTTTATTTATTTTATAATTAAATAATAATTAACAAAATAGATAAAATATATTTATAGTTATAAAAATAATGCCCCCAAAATTATTTAGGGCCTAATTATATCATTTAATATAAATAATTAGCCCAAAATTTATAATTAACGGGGAATAATTTTTAATCCAATAAATGCAAAACAAAGTGAATACCAACAAAAGGATTAAGCCATAATTGCTCAGCATGTCCACAATATATATATATATATATATTATTAAAAGAAAATTAAATGAATCGGTAATCTTATTGTATATATAACTATATATCTTCGCAAAGGATAATGAAGGTCGCTATCGGTGATTATCAATAAACTAGTCTAGACACAAGATCAACGTTCGCACCCATATCCTACTGATCAGTCAGGATACATTATAGATCTATACATACCTGTATAGATCCATTCGGGTACCCCGGCTTTATGGCCCAAATCAGGGTCCCGGTCAACACCCGACCCATAGGATCCAGTTTAATTCTGGTCCTTATCATCATCATCCAGTCCATAGATGAGCATCTGGAACAATCGGTATGCTTTAAAGTATCCCAACATTAAAATATATCAAGATATAGATAATTTGTATTCTATTGGAATATGAATAGAGGATTTAACGCATTAAGAATAACCAGAAATCATAGTAGAAGTGTGATCAAAAGAACTTTGATTGTGTATCAATGTATAGGAATATGAATCATTAATATTCATGAAGTCAAGAATTGGTATAAGATAAAGTAATTCATTATTCTGAATTTTGAATAGGGGTAAAACTTGCCTGATACACGTTTACCTCAAGTATATCCCAATTTCCTAACACTGGCTTGATCTGCCTTGCTTGATTCATATCTATTAAAGAAAGATACTCATTTAGTTGACTTATACCTTATCTGTATATCTATCGGGATCCACATAGCTCTTATTGTCTACCCGTACATCTATAATTGACTCATACAATATTTATTTAGCAATTAAAACTCTATTGACCACATAAATCATATAGCACATAAATCAGATAGTCACTCTAGGCTTTAAAATATTTTTAGATCGAAATCGAATCAGTATTCGCATTATCGAACAATATTAAATAGAAAAATATCAAAAGCCGACTCGTTCCGTAAGAAATTAAGCTTTAAAACTATTTTTATTGAAAGCAGATCATTTTTCTAAGTCTAAGGACTTTCGTTTTGATTAAATCGGATAAACCGTTCAAATAATATTCAATAAATAAGAATAAATCAATTATTATTCAAAATAATCAATTATTCAAATTAATTAAATCTCAAATATAATTTTAAATAATTATTTAGGAAAAATTAGAATTAAAAATGATTTTTCCATAATTTTTGGAATTAAAATGAATTTAAAATGAATTATTCAAAATAAACTGATTAATTATCAAAATAATTAATCAATTTAAATAAATAAATAATTTCAAATTTTGGAAAATATTTCAGATTTTTTTATAAAATAAATCAATTAATTAATTAAATTAATTAATCAATTTATTGAAATAAATAAAACTGATTTTTAGAATTTAAAAATAAAAATAAAAATCAAAAACCAGAAACAGTTTTCAGTAATTGAATTTGGGTTTTTCTGAATCAAAGTCGCGTCAGAGACGGGTTGGAATCCGGGTCGCCAAGAACATATTCTGGTCAATATGAACCCAGAATCCGGCGACGATTCCGACATGAACCCTAGAAATCGAAATAAAAAGTATACCAATTGATGCTTAGAATCGATCGAAATCACGGTTTGAATTTATAACACGAATCACAAATCCTAACCCGGAAAATAGAGAATTATTAAATTTTTCAGAATTTTTAATGATTTTATCATAATTAATTAATCAAAATTAGGCTATTTATAGTAGTAAAATAATACTCCTATTTAAAATTAAGGCCCTAATTATAACTCTTAATAAAATTAGTTGGCCCTTAATTAATAATTTTTTAATAATAATTTTTAAATTTTTAATATTAAATATATACAATATATATGCCAAAATTTTCCGAAAATTGTGAATAATTCAAAAATTCAAAGAAATGAAATATTTGAAAGTCCCATGATTTATAAGAATAAAAATATGATTTTTGCGATTTTTAGCACCCGAAGGGGCCTAGAAAAGTCATTTTTCGCGAAATAAGAAAATTTCTAAATTAATTGGATGTTCAGAATATCGATATGGTATAGGTCATACTAGGAAAAATAAGGCCAATTATTTCATATGAAATATCAGCTATTAAAACAAAGTTTGTGCCATAAAACTTTTGATATAAAAGCATTTAACTGACAATAAAATACCCCAAAAATATCCTGAATTATACAGAACACATACAACACATAACAGTTTAGATTTTTTGACTAATCACATTTAACAATATAATAAAACACATAATATTCTCTTATTATGATATTAAACAGTCCTAATTTCCCAGTCGTTACACGAAATATATCCCGAATCACACAGATAATCAATTATGATCAATCATAATTTATAATATCATAATTCACATAATTATTCGTTTATATGTCATTAAACAGTCGTAATTTTCCGGTCGTTACATCTACCCCGGTATGTAGCCTCTCACCAAATTGTCAGTTGGGATGCCCAAAGCTGCATTTACATCGTCTTCAGAAAATTCCACCTGTTGGCCATGAATGGAGCAATTAACCACCATAGACATAGTTCGATTCTCATGCACCACTGTTCTTATCACAGTTGTGTTCCAGAAATCCTAATGAAATATTTGGATTATTAATTATGATTCTATGGATTATTCTTTAGTAATTTATTATATCTTTATTTTCTGTAATAAAATGTTAGATTAATAAATGTCCTTGGAATATGATATTTAAATCTATATCTCTAAGTACGTGACTTAGAAATGAGATTATGAGAATAGTATTGATATTCCTAAAGGTCCCTAGTCAAGTATTATTGTTAAGGGACGATAATAAATACATTGAGACTAGTGTGTTTGTTGACTGATGATCACATCTCATTGATCATAGGTATGGTGATACTAAAATGAAAACACAAGCACATGTACTAAATACATGGTGCTGGATTGACCCGTTGTGATATACTTCATGTTTAAAGTGTCAAAAGTTAATCTCACAGTGATAATGATGTATTGGTCCTTTAACCTGAAATCATTATATTTCAATACGAGAATTAATATACTTTGATACTATTGAAAGTTATCCTTGACCGGGTAATAATAAAAGTAGACATTGGGTACATTATGAATTGTATGAGAAATATGAATGATCTAGATGGGATTTAGCCCTCCTTTATTAAAGGAGTGATATTATTGGCCTCTTGATTGAGTAAGACTATAAAATGCATGGTCGTGCTAAAATACAGATTTGTTTAATAGTTTACTCATTGATCACGGAAAGAAGGATTAAACGTTAATAGAGGATGACACAATGCATGCCTCGAGTTTGATTTATGATATAAGGCTAAATAGATTATATTACATTGTACATTATTCACGAAAGGTTTAATCGATCACCGATTTAATTATTATTACTTGGGTAGCAATAATGTACTACTAGATGCCACTCATTGTTTGTAATTTAAATATGAGATATTTAAATTATTGCCAACATAATAATAACCTATAGGGTCACACAAAGAAAGCATGGAGGAATATTTAATTCGAATTCGGATTTGAATTAAAAAAGGAAATTTGAATTATTTATTATTAATTAAGTTGGACTTAATTAATGGGATAAATGAATTTCGAATTGGTATATTATTAAATCTGAAATTCATGTTTTATTTAGTGATTGAGTTAAACTTAATTATTAAATAAATAGAATTTCAGATTTTAATAAACTCTGACTTGGATTAGGGTTATGACTGTTTTTGGCCTCTCTATATAACCATCCCTAAGGCTAAAATTAGGGTTACGTTTTTATTAGATAAAAACATAAAACCCTAGAAGCTAAAGGTGAGAGAGAGAGAGGGAAAAATAGGTCTGTTCTTGGTGCTAGTACACGCCTCCTCCGTATCAGCTTTCGTGTGGATACCTCTACGGAGTAGATCTTCAAGGCGGGATACGTGGTGTTCGGTTAAAGCTAAGATCACCTTTTGACAACCATAATCTTAAAGCTCTTTAAGATAAACATCTATTCTCCGTAATTATCTGTTCATTATATATAGATCCTACGGTAGAGATTCGAAATTTTTTGTTTTTCCATTGCGTTTTTATGCTCGAATCCCTAACAATAGCATCAGAGCTATGTGTATAATGGGATAATTTAGTTACCTGTTTTTACAGTTTTTCAATATATTAAGCATGAATCAGATCTTCCATGTATGTATGTGATACGATTTATATGTGAGATTTAATATGCATGTTGTTATGTTGATTTATGATCGAACTGATTATGTTGAGCTTTCTGGATATTCATGTGATGTATATGCATATAATGATATGAGCACGTTATATTTTTCCATGACTGATCAGTATGCGATTTGTATGTTATGCATGATGTCTGGTTTATAGATAGTGATCTAATCTGTTGGACAGATGGTATGTTGACATGATCTTTGAAATGGGGTATGTTCAGTATGTATATGATACATGCTTCAGGAACTGCATATGATGCAGCAGAGGCAGAGATTGGTTCATATATGATGTTCCGAAATTGAGATTTCTGTACAAGATAGGTCAACTCGACCCCAGCCGGGGGCTGCCGCCCCCGAACCCCTGCCCGGGGGCAGCCACCCCCGGACCCCGCTATATTTTGTTTTTCTCAAGTTCTTTATTTGTTTACTTGAGCATGGTGCTGGTTATGGCCTTAAGACCTTTAGATTAAAGTTTATGGTTTATGGTTTTGGTTTTATAAATATGACTTGCATGTCATTTTCATTATTCTTGTAACTATATTACCTCGAATGTAACTCGAGTTTTCTTATGTAAGTACATTAGTATAGGTTATTTTTATGTAATGTACTTCAAGAAGGAATGATCCAAGAGGAGAAGTAGAAATCGAGAAAAGAAGATTGAAGACTTGTAATTGTAATTGTATTTATATTACTCATCATAGATTGACCTTGATCCTTTCATTAGCTTGAAAGGATAACATAGGATAAAGGCCATAACCAAGCACGTTTACATACCGCACTTTACATATTGATGTAAGAATGTATGTATAGAATAGTTAATGATGCATGCTTTAATTAGATTAATCATACATGAATGTATGTATTAGATACGTCACTCATGCCATGCCTAAAAAAGATAAAATCTATAATGACTCAAGATCTTAAAATTTACAAATGATTATGAGATTCTCGTGTTTATGAAAAACGGAATGAAATACGAATCTTCTTTATTTCTGACATGGGGCGATTTTGTCAACAACGGGTTCATTGAACTTGTAAGGCTGTGGGTTTTAAGCGAGACCCATGTTACTCCTCTACTACCTGGAAATCAAACCATTGATGAGTATTGATTTGAAGTATTTTATTCAAGGAAAAATTGGGAATCTCTTTATGATGGGATCATGATCGTTATAATACTAACAAAACCCTAATGTTTATATTAAGTTGTTTAGTTGCTTTCCAATATGTCCAATACGTTAACCCCTAGATCGATAAAGAGTGGGTTTTCCAGAGCGAAGTACTCCCATCTATCATGGGATGGCGTGTTAAAGTATATGATACTTTTTAGACCTTTGGGTTTTGACTTAACTAATTTACCATATTAGGATTGTGAACTTAAAGGGATAGAGTTTCGTGAGATTGATTGAATAAATAAAAATAAATGTTGTTCCACTAAACTATCCAAGAGTTATATAGTTGATATAATTGACAAATGTTATCTACCTTATTGAATGATGTTTTAGGAGTAAAGCCAAAGCTGAACTAAAACGTTGTGAAAATTTGGATCTTGGCTCACTAGAAAGTATATAGAAGATACTCTTTCCGAATTAATAGTTAGGGCTATTAATTTAATAAAATAGTGGGAGATATATATTTTAAATATATATGAATAATCACTTGAACATAATTTAATAATCATCTGTAGACTAATTTATCTTATGCATTTTAAACATTGTAGATATCAAATGGTAATCAATTCAAACAACTTCTCTGTGCGATCAGTCCTTGAGAAAGATAAGTCGACAAGAACAAAATTCCTTGACTGGTAGAGGAACTTATGGATTGTACTCAAACAAGAGTGCAAGCCCTATGTCATAGGTATTTCTCGCCCTGCACCTCTCCCTAAAAGAGCATCCCGTGCTCAACATAATGTTTATCAGAATCATATCGATGATGACATGGATCTTCAATGTCTCATATTAGTGACCATGAGTGCTGAACTTCAGAAACAACATGAGAATATGGATTCTTATGATATGATTGAGCACCTTAAATGAGTGTTTGAAGGACATGCTCGTCGGGAGAGGTTTGATACTTTCAAATCATTGCATGCATGTAAACAGGGAAAATATGATCCGGTTGGACCGCATGTTCTAAGGATGATTGGGTATATTGAGTACCTTGCCAAGTTGGGTGCCTCGATTGCTATGGAGCACCAGATTGACTTAATTTTGCAATCTTTTAACAACAACTATTCTCAATTTGTGATGAATTACAATATGAATGAGATAGATAAGAACCCCATCGAATTGTTGGCTATGTTGAAAATTGCGGAGACCAATGTTCAAAAGGCATCCCCTGCTCCCATGTTGATGGTGAATAAGGGGAAGGCCGAAGGAAAGGGTAAATGGAAAGGCAAGAGGAAGATGGGATCTAAATCTAATTCCAATCTGAAACTTGATCCGACCAAGGCTTTGAAGCCTAAAGGTGGTGTTCCAAAGGTTGGTGATTGTCACTATTGCAAGAAACCATGTCATTGGAAGAGTAATTGTCATGCTTATTTGAAGGATCTAAAAAAGAAGAAGGCTATTATTACTGCTTCTGATTCAGGTATTTATGTTTTAGAAGTTAATTTGTCTACTTATACATCTTGGGTATTAGATACTGGATGTGGTTCTCATATTTGTATAAATGTGCAGGAACTGCAGGGAAGTAGGACATTGGCGAAGGGAAAAGTCGACCTATGAGTTGGAAATGGAGGAAAGGTTGTTGCTTTAGCTATAGGGACTAATCATTTATCGTTGCCCACTGGGCTTGTTTTAGAACTAGATAACTATTTTTACGTGCCTACGATTTGCAGAAACATTATTTCAGTTTCTTGTTTGAACAAGAAAGGTTTTTCATATTTGATTCATAACAATAGTTGCTCCTTTTCATTCTATAATGTTACCTATGGGATTTCACGTTTGTTTAATGGTTTATATGTTCTTGATTTAAATACTCCTGTCTATAACATAAATAATGATAATAAATGTATTAAGATGAAAGACTTAAATTAAACATACCTTTTGCATTCTCGTTTAGGTCACATAAATGAGAAACGCATTTCCAAATTACATAAAGATGGTTACTTGGATAAGTTTGATTTTGAATCATATGAAGAATGCAAATCTTGTCTCATTGGAAAAATGGCTAAAGCTCATTTTACCGGACAAGGTGAAAGGGGCACCGAACGATTAGGACTTATACATAGTGATGTATGTGGTCGAATGCGTACGATGGAAAGATGTGGCTTTTACTACTTCATTACTTTTACTGATGATTTCAGTATATATAGATATGTGTATCTTTTGAAGAACAAATCCAATTCTTTTGAAAAGTTCAAAGAATACAAGGCTAAAGTGGAAAAGCAAACAGGGAAAAGTATAAAAGTTCTAATATCAGATCGTGGAGGAGAATACTTAAGCCTCGAGTTTAAAGGTTTCTTGAAGGAGTATGGTATCGTATCACAACTTACTCCTCCTAGAACGCCTCAATGGAATGGAGTTTCTGAGAGGAGATCGTACCTTGTTGGACATGGTGCGATCGATGATGAGTCTAGCAGATCTTCTAATCGGTTTCTGGGGTTATGCTCTAGAAATGGCTACATATACACTAAATCGAGTTTTAACTAAATCGGTTCAAAAGACTCCATAATATATGGACTGAGAATTGTCACATCATGTCTTTTATGAAATTATGGGGATGCGAATCGTTTTTGAAACGCTTGGTGTCTGACAAGCTGGGACCAAATCGGATAAATTTTATTTTATGGGATATCCTGAAGAAACTAAAGGGTATAGTTTCTATAATCCTATCGAGAACAAAGTGTTTGTTGCTCGAACCGCTGTATTTTTTGAAAGAGAGTTACTTTCCAATAAAATTAGTGGGAGGACTATAGATCTCGATGAAGATTGAGTTGTACAAAATAACATTGAACCAGAGTTGAAAAATGGGCAGGAAGTACATCAAGATGTTCCTCCTCCGGAAACACAGGTTGTTCGTAGATCTAGTAAGGCTCGTCATGAGCTAGAGAGATATTATGGATTTCTCTTGACTCAAGCTGATGATGTAATGCTCATAAATAATGATGAGCCTACCTACCAAGATGCTATAAACAGTCCAGACTCCAAGAGATGGCTAGAGGCCATGGAATCCGAAATGGAATCCATGTATCAAAATAAAGTATGGACTTTAGTCGATCCACCTGAAGGGGTAAAACCTATAGGGTGCAAATGGGTTTTCAAGAAGAAAACTGACATGGATGGTAAAGTACAAACCTATAAAGCGCAACTAGTGGCAAAAGGTTTCAAACAAGTTCAAGGTATAGACTATTATGAGACCTTTTCACCAGTTTCTATGGTCAAGTCCATCAGGATTTTGCTAGAAATAGTTGCTTACTACGACTATGAGATTTGGTGAATGGATGTCAAAATCTCTTTCTTAAATGGGAGCCTTAAAGTGGATGTATACATGATACAACCTGAGGGTTTCGTCGATCCCAAGTTTGCTAAGATGGTATGTAAGTTGCTTCGATATATTTATGGATTGAAGCAAGCCTCAAGGAGATGGAATTGTTATTTTGTTGAAACAGTCAAAGAATTTGGCTTTATTCAAAATAAAGATGAACCATGTGTTTACAAGAAGGTTAGTGGGAGCCATGTGGCACTCCTAGTACTATATGTAGATGACATATTACTAATAGGGAATGACATACCTTCTCTACAGGATGTTAAGACTTGGTTGGGAAATAGTTTCTTGATGAAGGACTTAGGCAATGCTACCTATATATTAGGGATCAAGATCTATAGAAATAGATCAAGGAAATTAATCGGCCTAAGTCACAATACATACATTGACAAAGTATTGCATCGTTTCGGGATGCAAGAGGCAAAAAAAGGATATGTCCCAATATCTCATGGGATATTGATCTCAAAAGATACCTTCCCTAAATCATTAGATGATAAGGGTCGTATGAGCAAAGTTCCATATGCTTCGACAATTGGATATATAATGTATGCGATGATATGTACTCGTCCTGATGTTTCGTATGCCTTGAGCATGATGAGCAAATACCAGTCTAATCCTGGTAAGGGTCACTAGACAGTTGTCAAGAATATTCTTAAGTACTTGAAAAGGACTAAAGATTCATTCTTGGTGTATGGAGGAGATGCGAAGCTGGTTGTAAAGGGTTACACGAATGCCATCTTTCAGAAAGACAGAGATGATTCAGTATCTCAGTCAAGTTTTGTGTTTTGCCTTAATGGAGGTGGTGTTAGCTGGAAGAGTTCAAAGCAAAAGACAGTAGCTGATTCTACAATGGAAGCTGAGTATATTACTGCCAGTGAAGCAGCCAAGGAGGTTGTTTGTATACAGAAGTTCATAACGGGACTTGGTGTGGTTCTATCGATCATAGATCCAGTTGATCTTTAATATGATAATAATGGAGCCATCGCGCAGGCTAAAGAACCAAGGTCCCATTCCCCGACAAAGCATATACTTAGGAGATATCATCTTCTTCGAGAGATTAATGAAAGAGGAGATATACATATATATAAAGTGCATATTGATGATAATGTTGCAGACCCACTGACTAAGGGTTTGTCACAACAAAAGCATGAAGGTCATACTAGTTCCATGGATATTAGATACATGGGTGATTGGCTCTAGTGCAAGTGAGAGATTGTTAGTGTTTGTGCCCTAGAGACAACACTATTATGTTTATATTATGAAACATATGGATTATTAATTATGATTCTATGGATTATTCTTTAGTAATTTGTTATATCTTTATTTTCTGCAATAAAATGTTAGATTAATATAAGTCCTTGGAATATGATATGTAAATATATATCTGTAAGTACGTGACCTAGAAATGAGATTATGAGAATAGTATTGATATTCCTTAATGTCCCTAGTCAAGTATTATTGTTAAGGGACAATAATAAATACATTGAGACTAGTGTGTTTGTTGACTGATGATCACATCTCATTGATCATAGGTATGGTGATACTAAAGTCAAAATACATGTACATGTATTAAATACATGGTGTTGCATTGACCCGTTATGAGATACTACATGTTTAAAGTGTCATAAGTTAATCTCACAGTGATAATGATGTAATGGTCCTTTGACCTGAATCATTATATTTATATATGAGAATTAATATACTTTGATACTATTGAAAGTTATCTTTGACCGGGTAATAATAAAAGTAGACATTGGGTACATTATGAATTATATGAGAAATATGAATGATCTAGATGGTATTTCGCCCTCATTTATTAAAGGAGTGATATTATTGGCCTCTTGATTGAGTAAGACTATAAAATGCATGGTCGTGCTCAAATACTGATTTGTTTAATAGTTTACTCATTGATCAAGAAAATAAGGATTAGATGTTAACAGAGGATGACACAATGCATGCCTCGAGTTTGATCAATAATATAAGGCAAAAGGGATTATATTACATTGTTCATTATTCATGAAAGGTTATATCGATAATCCATTTAATTATTATTACCTGGGTAGCAATGATGTATTACTAGATGCCACTAATTGTTTATAATTTAAATATGATATATTTAAATTATTGCCAACATAATAATAACCTATAGGGTCACAAAAAAAAGCATGGATGAATATTTAATTCAAATTCGGATTTGAATTAAAAAAGGAAATTTGAATTATTTATTATTAATTAAGTTGGACTTAGTTAATGTGATAAATGAATTTCGAATTTGTATTTTATTAAATCAAAAATTCAATTGTTATTTAGTAATTCAATTAAACTTAACTACTAAATAAATAGAATTTCATATTTTAATAAACTCTAACTTGGATTAGAGTTAGGACTGTTTTTGGCCTCCCTATATAAACATCCTTAAGGCTAAAATTAGGGTTACATTTTTATTAGATAAAACTTAAAATCGTAGCAGCTAAAAGTGAGAGAGAGAGAGAGAGAGAGGTGAAACAGGTCCGTTCTTGGTGCTAGTACACGCCTCCTTCGTATCAGCTTTCGTATGGATACCTCTATGGCGTAGATCGTCCAGGCGGGATACGTGGTGTTCGGTTAAAGCTAGGATCTCCTTTTGACAACCATAATCGTAAATCTCTTTAAGGTAAATATGACGCCCTCCGAACCCGGGTCAAAAGTTTGAGGCTCACAACACACACTCACACAATATATAAACCTGTATATAAAATATTATATGTAGTGACCTTCCTTGCACAATCACGGATCGCAACAGGTTAAAGTATGAAAACAAGCCACAACCTTAGCTTTTATTACATCATACCAAATCCCAACTAATTCAACTTATAATTGATAATGATATCGTTCTTACCATCTTGCATAACTCATCTACAATATAAAGCTCCTGCTAGCTCGATCCAACTTAACCTGGAATCCTAGCTCACACACTAGACTTGTAATTCTCGTTACCAACAATTTTTCTTTTCAACCGTTGAAAACATAAAAAGGTTTGCAAGAGTGAGCTAACTAGATCATCAAGTTATAATAGCAATAACTGAGGCTAAACAATGATCAATTGAAATTATTCAGAAGAATCAAGTTTCTGGATAAGCAATGATTAGAATTGGATATTCCCTTTTCATTTTAAAAACAAGGTTAGGCTGCTGATCAGTCACACACTAACCCCGAGCAAGGCTCCCAGGTTTGCTCTATATACTGGATCCAAGGCACACATTGGCCTATTATGACCACGAATCTCGTTCATAATTAAAAACAATCCAATTCCAGAATAATAATATGATAAATAATGTAATTCAATAAGTTGAATCATAAACAACATTTATCTTGAAGCATAGGGTGATGCACAATACCATGAAGGTATAACAAGAAATTCAAAAAGATTGGCTTTCAAGCAAGGTAAGAATCAGAAAGTAGAAGACCAAGGGTTCAAGGGTTACAAGGATTGGTCTTCTGTTAAATAAGGCATAGGGGTTGTTATGTCAAGCAATTCAATATCAGAAATCAGTATGTGGTGGATATGTATTTGTGGAGTAGTATCGTATATGTCTGGCTCATATATGAGAATTCTAGAATCAATGGTTTATGAACAATAAGGTTTATGGCTCAAGATCAATAAGAATCAGGGTTCAAGGTTGAATAGTTTAAAGCGCTTGCAATATAAAACATGATTTATTTTGAATTCTAGCAACATGTTATGAGAAAGTTCAAAAATATTTGCAATATATCTTGAAGAAAGGTTTAAAAGTACTTGCCTTGTCACAGATGATTTCCAACTTTACTTGTACTCATATAACTGTTTTACTTTTCAATCACTTTCCATCTTTTTCTATGCCTTGCCTCTATTCATCAATCACTTGCTTTCTTTTTCTATACTTCAGTTCTATTTACTGATCATTGGCATTCTTTTCTATGCCTCGCTTACTCTTCTAGGCATCACAAGTATCTATCAATACTCAATCTCATATCATTCTAATCGTCACATAGACGTCATAAGCTTTTATCTACCCTTCGTTTTACCCAAATCTGATTTACGCATTAAAAGTTATCGCAAAAACCGTCAAACAGTAACCACATAGGCATATAACACATCAATCAGATAGCACGTAGCACATAGCACGCAAGATATTCGATCAAAATAATTTTTCAAAGAAGATTCAGGGTCAAATTGATATTTCAGGTATTTAATACAAATTTTTAAATATTTTTCAGAATTAAAATGGGACTCCGAATCATTTTATAATTAAATAATAATGTTCAAACACCTGAATCTAACTTTAAAATAATTTTATAATAATTATCGAGCCTTGATAATAATTTTAAATAATATTTTAAAGCTCGAAACCATTTTTCAAAATTTTTAAATCCAAATAAATAATTAAATCTAATTAAATAATCAATTAAGATTAATTAATAAATAATTAAGTTAATTAATTAATTAATATTTAAATTAATTGACCAATTAAATAATTAATTATTAACTAAAATTAATTAATTAAATAATTTATATTTATTTTTGAATTTATAAATAATTAAAATAAATATTGAAATCAAAATAAGTAATTAAAAACAAATTAAAAAAATATAATCTCAGGGTATAAAGTGTAAGTTTTTAAAACTTTTTGGTCACAAAATAAAAGTGTAACAGTTGCAAAATTGGGTATGGAATCTGAAATTTGGGAAAACAACGGGGGTCTAACTGTAATATACCCCCACCGTCGTCTTCTCCGACGACTTCACCGGCGGTGACATCGCCGGCCGGCCATTAGTGCCCAGAACTTTACCAAAAGTTGCAGAATTCAAGAACAACATGTCAGGAACACAATTATTCAGTAGTTTTAACCCGAATCGCCGGGAAAAGCTGTCGGAAACAGACGAACTCGAGTTTTCCTACGAGGCTTTCCCGGAATCCTTTGGCTTTGAAACATGTATCATTCAACTCCTCTTTTCAGGATCTATCTAGTGGTATAAATCAATTCAACTAATAACCCCCGATTCAAAAATGCCTAAATTCAATTAAGAACATTCAAACATATAAACCATAATTTTTAATTTCTAGAATCAAACAACAATTTGAACATGTTATTAAACTCCAAATTAGTCATATAATATACCAAAATGACCAGAAAATTATTATCTACATGATGGAATCATCAAATCATATCAACAACATCAAGAACAAATTTTCATAATTTAATCTTTAAACAATTCAAATTAAAACAAATAAATAAGAAAAATACTTTAATTCCTGCATAAAAATGGATGATTGATAATGAAAGTAGTTTTTGAGAGCTTCGATTTGATATATGGCACGCCCGAATCGGAGTTCGATAATGCCCTCGTTCGTCGGTTTGATTATGAAGAACGCAACATTTTATTAGGGTTTTCTCTGTATTTCACGTGAATTTACTGACTGATTATGATTATACGAAGAAAATGAAATAATAAAAGGGCTATATATATTTATGGAATATTGGATCGTGTTGGATCGTATTGATCGATAAATTAGTTACTTAGCCGCTAAATAACTGCAAAGACGATCCGTTTTGATACCCGTATTGGATAATTATCCAAACCGAGCTTCTTATAAAACACTTTATACGAAAATAATATAATATTACCCGCCTTTCGAGAATACGGGTTTTGTTGCTTTATCAAAATGATTATCGTATCGAAAAATTTGTGTCGGGACGAGTACGGGTCAAAACGTAATCCGGATTGAAAAAGTCAAAACACAGAATATGTCCGGAATTATCAGATTGGGTTAGGAAGGAGTTTTCCGAAGAGTTTCAGGTTGTAAAAATGCAAAACGGTTGAGGTTGGACGATTCCCGACTTTATAAAATAATTTTGTAATTTTTCAGAAAATAATTAATGAATTCATAAATTAATATAAAATTAGATAACACTCCTGATAGGGATAAATAAATCTTGATGATGTAATTAAATATTACATAATTATACATGATTTGGGCTGCTAGGCCCAATAAGAAGATGTATGACATTCAGACCAAAAAGGTTAACACATTGATCAGGCCTGATGGACCAGATCAGGCCTGATGGAACAAAGAAGGCCCAAAAACCCTGAATATTAATTAATTTCGTAATTAATTAATAAGGGAAAAATCAGCTATTGAAAAGAGTCCCAATGAGGACATAAATCCTTGCAGATTAGCCTCTAAGGGACCTAGAAGGATAAGGAATCAGTTTCCTACTATTTAGGACCCCAAAGTCCATTCTAATTCAGAGACTTGATCACCAAGTCTCCTATACCAAGTCCAATTCAAGGACCATCAACATCTATATAAGGGGTCTCACCCCACAAATTAGAACTATATTTTTTGGCTTGATTCTCTAATTCATAGAGATACGTAGGCATCTCGTAAAGGCAGAGATAAGCTACGAAACACGAGAGCAGCCATTAAAGGCCTTGAGCTCCCAAACCTTAGTAATAAATACAGTAAATAATAACCTTAGTTTTTTATCCATAACATTTAGCGCCGTCTGTGGGAAGCACAACAATAACCATGGCGAAAACACGGAGAACAGTTAGAGCCCTTGGAGGATAAACACCAACAGGGACAACCCAAGTGATTTCTTCAACTGTGGAGGTACCTCCTCACTTAACCTATGCAACCACGCAAGGAGAAGCCCAGATAGGGGCAACTGAACCACAGCTACAAAGGACGATTCCCTCGGCTACTCAAGGTACGAATCCTCAAGTTCAACAAGTACATGCACCTGTGAATTCACGACCCATCGGGTACGAATATTCAACTATTGTTACTACTAACCCCCCTTATGGGATGCCCCTTTACCCCGAGGTTGGAGGAAGCGGACATGCTGGACGTAGCGAAGCACAGGGGGCGTTTGCCCCCATACATACAAGGTTTGGCTCCTATCCCTGAGGATCAAGAATTTTCTGGTCCTTACACTGAGAGAGACTCCGAATCTTCGGATGATGAAGTAGCCCCAAGAAGGAGACATGCTAGTAAAGAGCCGATAGCTAATGGTAGCCAACGTCCTCAAAGCACTCAAGGGATGAATCCCCAAGAAGTGTAAGAAAGGATCAGGGCTCACGAGGCTGAGATTCAAAGGCTGAGGCGTGACTTGGATGCGCACCAGACCACCAGACCCCCAGTACATCCTAGGGGAAGAAATCCTCCCCCTATCATAGACCTGGATGGTCCAGTACAGAGAAGGGCTGTTGTCCCAAGGGCTGATCCAAGCAATCTTCTTCCGCTTGGAGATCCTGATGATCCTACTCCGCCCTTCACTAAAGATATAATGAATGCCCATATCTCAAGGAAGTTCAAGATGCCAACTATAAAAGCTTATGACGGCACGGGAGATCCCGCTAATCATGTTAGAACATTCTCTAATGCACTACTGTTGCAGCCCGTGAATGATGCTATTAAGTGTCAGACCTTTCCTCAAACCCTGTCGGGTATGGCTCAAAGGTGGTATAGTCGTTTGCCCCCGAACTCTATTGGGTCGTTCAGAGAGTTAAGTCAGGCTTTCATTAAACAGTTCATCAGTGGGAGAGTGCATGAGAAAAGTTCAGCATCCCTCATGAGCATTGTGCAGGGAGCAAAGGAATCCTTGAGAGACTATCTGAATCGTTTCACAAAGGAGGCTTTAAAAGTCCCAGACCTTGATGATAAGGTAGCCATGATAGCACTGCAACAAGGAACTAGGGATGAGTTTTTCAAGATGTCCTTAGCCAAACACCCCCCTGAAAGCATGTTACAGCTCCAGGATAGGGCAGGGAAGTACATCAAGGTGGAAGAGAGCATGAGGAAGACCGTAGTGAGTAATGAGCCCACTGGAGGCAAGAAACGGAAAACTGATATGGAGTATATCGCTAAGGACAAGTATCCTAGAACCGAGCAAAACCCTGATTCAACCCCCAAGAAGGGAGGACCTGGGCAAAAGTTCACTGAATACGTTAAGCTGAATGCTCCTAGAAGCCAGATCTTGATGGAAATCGAGAAAGATAGAGATATTCGTTGGCCTAAGCCCTTGAAGGTTGATCCTGCAAAGCTAGATAAAAGCAAGTATTGCAGATTTCACAAAGATGTTGGTCATGACACCGATGAGTGTAGACAGCTGAAAGATGAAATTGAGTTCCTCATTTAAAAAGGAAGATTGAACAAATACACTGGAGAAGGAGGGGATATAAGGAATAACAATGGAAGAAAGAACTTTAAAGATCGTAGGAGGGACCAAGATGATCAGGGGCGGAATCCCGAGCCTAGGGGACCTGTGATAAATACAATCTTCGGAGGACCACGACCCCGAGGGCCCGTGATAAACACAATATTTGGAGGACCAACTGCTGCTGGGTTATCCAAGAACTCCAGGAAAGCATATGCCTGATAAGTTATGCATATTGTTGGGGAAACCCCGAAGAGGGCCAGGACAGGAGTAACAATGTCTTTTGATGATTCTGATATGGAGGGTGTGAAATTTCCCCATGACGATCCATTGGTTATAACCCCGATAATAGAAAACAGCCCAGTGAGAAGGGTCCTTGTGGATAATGGTGCTTCAGTGGATATCTTGCTCTATGACACCTTTTTGAGGGTGGGATATAATGACTCCCAATTGACCCCAACCGACATGCCAATATATGGGTTTGCGGGAGTGGAGTGCCCCGTAGAAGGGATAATTAAGTTGCCAACAACCATAGGACAGGAACCAAGGCAAGCAACTCAGATGTTGGACTTCGTGATAGTGAAGGCCAGTTCGACTTACAAAGCTATCATGGGAAGAACAAGGATACACGCCTTCAAGGCAGTCCCTTCTTCCTACCATTCAGTTATGAAGTTTCCTACCCGGGATGGGATCGGAGAAGAGAGAGGAGACCAGAAAATGGCTAGAAGCTGTTATGTGGCCTCTTTGAGGGCAGATGGAGTTGGGGGCAGGTTCTTCCTATTGAAGATCTAAATATTCGAGAGAATAATGAGAAAAAAGGAAAGCCAGCAGAAGACTTGGTTTCAATTCCTTTAGCCCCTGAAGATCCTGAGAAGGTGACTTTTATTTGAGCAACGCTCGAGGAGCCCCTTAGAGGGAAGTTGGTGAAATTTTTGCAAGAAAATAGTGACGTTTTTGCATGGTCAGCAGCTGATATGCCAGGCATAGACCCGGAACTGATTACTCACAAGCTGAATGTGGACCCAAATCGGAAGACAGTGAAACAAAAGAAAAGAAGTTTTGCTCCAGAAAGGCAAGAAGCTATAAAACAGGAAGTAGAGAAGCTCTTGGAGGCTGGTTTCATTGAGGAGATTCAGTTTCCAGAGTGGTTAGCAAACCCTGTAATGGTGAAGAAGGCCAATGGAAAATGAAGGATGTGTGTGGACTTTACTGATCTAAATGATGCCTGTCCCAAGGACTATTTCACGTTACAAAGGATCGATACTTTAATAGATGCCACTGCCGGGCATGAAATGCTGAGCTTCATGGATGGATTCAATTTATATAATCAGATCAAGATGCACAAGGATGACATTCCAAAGGTATCATTCATCACTGACTTTGGTGTTTATTATTTTCTAGTTATGGCATTTGGTCTTAAGAATGCAGGAGCCACCTATCAAAGGTTGGTAAATAAAATTTTTAAGAATCTTATTGGCAAGACTATGGATGTTTACGTCGATGACATGTTAGTCAAGAGTCTAGTAAAGACTGACCATATAACCCATTTAAGGGAAGTTTTTGAGGTCCTGAGGTACCACAAGATGATGTTAAATCCTACAAAGTGTGCTTTCGGAGTACAGTCTGGGAATTTTTTGGGATTGATGGTCTCCAAGAGAGGGATTGAGGCTAACCCTGATAAAATAAAGGCAATCATGGACATGGAACCACCAAAAACTATCAAGGATGTTCAGAAGCTTACATGAAGGGTTGATGCGCTGGGACGATTCATCTCCAAGTCAGGAGACAAATGCTTGTCATTCTTCAAGTCACTAAAGAACATTAAGGACTTTGTATGGAATGAGGAAAACCAGAAGGCATTCGAGGAATTAAAGAAATATATGGCCCAGGCCCCGTTGTTGGCCAAGCCAGCTTTGAATGAAGTTTTATTCTTGTACTTAGCTGTTTCGGAGAGTGCCTTGAGCGCTGTATTGGTTAAGGAGGAACTGAAAATCCAGAAACCCGTATACTATGTCAGCAAAATTCTGCATGGTGTTGAGTTGAATTATTCAACTATTGAGAAATTTTCTCTAGCCTTGGTAATGTCTTTTAGAAAGTTACGACCTTACTTTCAGGCTCATCAAATTGAGGTGCTAACGAATCAGCCCCTAAAAAATATCATTCATAGTCCCAAGGCTAGTGGGAGATTGATCAAGTGGGCAATAGAGCTGGGAGAGTTCGACATCAAATATAAGCTACGAACGGCAATAAAAGCCCATGCATTAGCTGACTTCGTGGTGGAATATACCATACCCAACCAAGAAGTATGGGGGCAGGAAGATAACATACCTCAAGACAAGGAAGTTGATAAGGGGGATAAAGAGAAGGTTAATAAGGAAAAAGAATACTGGGTTCTCTATTTTGATGGAGCATCAAAAACGAATTCAAGTGGAGCAGGTTTGGTTTTACAAAGCCCTGATGGGTTCTTAATTAAGTATGCCATGAAGTAAGACTTCCCAACCACAAACAATGAGGCAGAGTATGAAGCTCTGATAGCTGGTCTTGGCTTAGCAGGGACACTTAGAGTCAACAACTTAAAAGTCTGTGGAGACTCGAAGTTGGTCATATCCCAAGTGAAGGGAGAGTTTGAGGCAAGGGATGAAACGATGGCTAAGTATGTCCGCCTAGTAAGGGCCGTGATGACCCAATTTGATGAATTCCATGTTGAGCACATTCCAAGGGAGGAAAATGCCAAGGTAGATGCGTTGTCAAAGTTTGCTTCATCGGAGATGGAAGAAAGTTCTGCCAGTGTATACTATCGCGTTTTGAATACACGGAGCATTGATGTTAAGCTTGTGGCTCCTATAGGCCTGGGGACATCATGGATTGATCCCATTAAGGCTCACATTCAAACCGGTTGGTTACCAAACGATGCTACTGAGGCACAAAAGTTGGCTGTCCGAGCACTAAGATACTCTTTGATAGATGGAATTCTGTATAAAAGATCTTTCATGGTTCCCTACTTAAGATGTCTCAGGCCCGATGAGGCTCGCTTGGCCCTTGAAGAAGTACATGAAGGCATATGTGGGCAACACTTGGGGGGCAGGGCCTTGGCTCATAAGATAACCCGTTTAGGCTTCTATTGGCCAGAAATGATGGTTGATGCCAAAGAATATGTGAAAAAATGTGACCGTTGTCAGAAGCACGCACCAGTTGTTAGACAACCCCCCGAGATGCTGACCTCTATCAACTCACCCATCCCCTTTGCTATGTGGGGAATGGATATACTAGGGCCTTTCCCCATGGCCACGACACAAAGGAAGTTTCTGATTGTAGCCATTGATTATTTCACCAAGTGGATTGAAGCTAAACCTTTGGCCAAGATCACAACTAAGCAGGTTGCACAATTCCTGTGGGAAAGTATTATGTGCCGGTATGGAATTCCCCGCATCTTAGTCACTGACAATGGAACACAGTTCCGCAACGAGGAATTCAAGAAGTATTATGAGGAAAATGAAATTGAGTTACGATTCACATCTGTGGCTCACCCGCAAGCCAATCGGCAAGTGGAAGTGGCAAATGGAATAATTCTGGATGGACTAAAGAAGAGGATCGAGAAGTCAAGGAATAACTGGGTGGATGAAATACTCCCCATACTATGGGCCTATAGGACTACCTGCAGAGTCACGACTGGAGCAACTCCCTTCATGTTAGCATATGATGCAGAAGCAGTTGTTCCTGTAGAGATATCACATTCCTCCCCAAGGATTCAAGCTTTCAATGTTGAGGAAAATGAAGAAGGGCAAAGGTTAGCCCTGGATCTAATTGATGAAGTACGAGATGAGGCACATGCGAAGATAGTGGAATATCAGAAAAAAACTTCGTTCTACTACAACCTAAGGGTTAAAGAAAGGTTCTTCAAACAAGGTGACTTAGTCTTGAGGAAAGTGGAAGCCTCTGGTGTAGGACAGAAAGGGAAACTTGCCCCAAATTGGGAAGGGTCATACAAAGTCAAGAGCATTTTGGGTAGAGGAACCTACAAGCTGGAGACTATGGATAGTTTTGAAGTCCCGAGAACTTGGCATGCGCAAAACCTGAAGGTTTACTATGTGTAAAACAGTTGAAGCACGATTCTCACTTGTCAGAATGACAAGTAGGTTTTAAAGTACCTTGAAGCTTTGCTTGCTTAGGATTTTTCTATATAGAAGATATGTTTAGATTTTATCAGGGTTGAACCCATTTCATGTAAGGTATCAAGAATACCAAGTTATAATATAAAGCCTTCGACTTAATCTTAGCCTATTAGATTGATGCATTGTGAAAGATAAAACCAAGTTATAAACTTGAGTTTGAAAAATCAAAAGAAAAATATGACTGAAAATAATAAAAGTCAATTACAAAGTTCAATATTGTCTAAGAAAGAAGAAATACATAAAAAACTTAGGCCTTGGAAGGCTGGGATTCTTTGGAACCACTATCCGAAGTCTCCTCGGATGTCTCTTCAGTAGGTCCCTCGGAAGTCCCCTCGGAAGTCTACGCAGAGGTTCCCTCGGAACTATCTTCGGACGTTTTGGATGCTGCAAGAGACGCTGGTTTAAGAGACGCTGCCTTTGGAGGCTCTTCTACCCTGGCCTTCTTTATAACGGGCTCAGGCTCCTCCTCAGAAGAAGATTCCTCCTCTTCAGAGCTGGACTCGAGCTCCTTCCTCTTTTGGCCTTGGCCTTGACTCCCCGATGGGCCGTCTTTGATTAAATCAGGAAGCTTGTCTGTAACGCCCCCAAGTGCTGGAACTCGCACAGGACAGGGGAAGGAAGACTGTTCAAGGACTTCTAGAAACTCGCCCTGAATAGCCTCCACTGTGGCGTCCTAGCCTTCCTTATAGCTGACTGGATGAAGGAGGGCATCATGCTCCACCATTAAATCCTTGAACTCCTGAGTGTCCATCCAGCCGTCAAAGGCTTTATCCTTTTGAGCCTTGAGGATAACATTTTCATCCCGGGCCATTTTCAAATCAGAAGTAGATGAGGCAAGTTGGGCTTCAAGGGCCTCTATTCTTCGGTTGGCCTCCTCCAGCATCTTGTTCGCATCCTCGAGGCCAACCTTCCAAGCCTTAGCTTGGTGAATCACCCCTTGAAAATGGGGCGTTCGCCTACAAGAAACACAGCAAAAGTAAGAGATGGGAAAAATCAAAAAGGCAACTATGAACGGCTAAGGAAAAAGACGTACCGTCGCCAAAGCCTGAGCTCCGAAAAGCTCGTTACCCTCCAAAACCTGTTGAATGACAAAGTCTTGATAGTCAATCGGGGAAATGGAATGCTTAGACCATTCCTTGGCAAGCGCTGTGTTGCCGACAATCGAATCCTTGCCCCGAATTCCCCAAGCAGGTTGGAAGTAAGACCCTGGTTTTTGCTTGGTACGTAAAACTTGGCTGGGGCCTTCTTCGCCTGGTTCCATTTCCTGAAGTAGGAACTCCGGAAAATGATCCCCAAGGCGCGGGTCTTTAAAGACCTTCCCAGCACGCTTCATCCTGGTCGTTTCCAGGTCTTTAGGCTTTGTAGCCTCCTCAATTTTCTCAGCCACTGCAACAAATAAGATAAGTGAGTTGAGAAGTTAGCAAAATAGAAGATAGAAGGAACGAAAACAACTAGATAAGGAAGGAAACATACTCTTCTTAGGGACGGGAGAAAGGCCGCGTTCTACAAGAACGGTCTCCCTGATAAGATCCCAAGAATGGGAAGTCCCATTATCTTGCATAGGGAGGTTGAAAGCTCTGGTCTCCTCCTTAGACAAAATTATATTGTTTGGGCTCTCATCTACGGCTAGCCCAAAAGACGAGCGAAATAGGGTGCCCCAATCGCCACCCTCCCAAACGACGAACAGAAAATCTTTCTTCCACCCCAAATTGTTGTCAGAGATGGACTTCCCGTTCACTATGTGGGGAACGGTTGGGCGCTGGTTTAAAGAAACCCACCCCGGATTCTTGTCAGGACTGTTCTTGAACTGGAAAATCTTTCTGAAAACAGCAAGAGAGGTAGAGACATTGTGCTTGGCGCATTGCGACAGATAGCACAGAATCAACCTCCAAGAGTCAGGAGGGAGTTGGCAAGGGCTGATGCCCACATCAGCTAGCAAAACAGGGATGAATGGGTGAAAGGGAAGTCTAATACATGCCCTTAAAGTATCCCTGTAGATGTATAGTACGTCTTTCATCCACTGACAGGCCCTGTCGGCCGGACCTGCAAGAACTAGCTTGAAGGGATCCTTAATTCTGAAACAACCGCTCAACTTGTCCAGCTCCTTTGGATCCCGCAAGGCATTGATATGGTCGTGCGCGTCTAGATGCGCATCTGACGGGTACTCGTCCCCTCGGGTATTGATCATATCAATCAAGCAAGTGTACCTTGACCGAATGGGAAATTCATTGGACATTCTGGCCACATTCATCTTGGCCAAATGGGTCATTTTCTTATCATCCATCTAAAAAAAAGGCACATAAGGAGACAATTTTAAAAAGCAAACTATACAAAAACAAGCACAAGAAATAAAGGGAGAAGTCTTAGCTGAAGTTATGCTCCTAAAAAACGCTTTGGGGCTTGAGATACTCCGACCTACTGTTATTGCTTTGAGATTCTTAACAGAAGAAGAAAGAAGGAGAATTTAGAAATGAGAAAGTGAGGAGCAGTAGACTCTACTCACTCCTTTATATAGGAGAAAAAGTGAAGTTGAAGGGACAAAAAGCCCAGTAAGGATAAAGGCCCAAAGAAAAAAAGCCCAGAAATGGAACATTCCAGAATATTCCAAGAAATTCCAAAGAAATTAAATAAAAATTCCCGAGAATTCTAGAGAATTCTAAAGAGGGTGTTTTGATATATTAAGCCCAGATTAATAAGAGGCCCAATGAGAGGCCCAAATCCAATTAAGATTTGGAAAAATAAAAAGCCCAAATCCAATTAAGATTTGGAAAATAGAAGGCCCAAATCCAATTAGGATTTGGAAAAATAGGATGCCCAAATCAAAGCCCTAAAAAAGATAAGGCCCAATCCAAATTAGATAAGAAGGAAGCCCAATAAGACCAGGATTGAGGTCGAGTTCCAAGTCATGAATTCTACTCGAATTCTTTCGAACAGACACCCAAAAATTACGGGTATAATAGACCAGGATTGAGGTCGAATTTCAGCTCGTGAATTCTGTTCGAATTCTTTCGAACAGACACCCGAAAATTATGGGTATAATAGAACTTGATTGAGGTCGAAAGCCAGACCAGGATCGACGTCGAATCAAGCACAATATTTTTCAAGAATGGGGTGCAGACACCTAGACTAAAATCCAGGATCCTGGTCGAAACCCAGGTCGTGAATCCTAGTCGAAATCTAACGACCAGGAAGCAAATAAGCACAGAAGTCTCGACTAAGATCCAGGTCGATGGTTCGACTAGGATCCTGGTCGAAACCCAGGTCGTGGATCCTAGTCGAAACCAAATGACCAGGAAGCAAAGAAAGACACTATTTTTCGACCAAAATCCAGGTCGAAGGTTCGACTAGGATCCTGGTCGAAATCCAGGTCGTGGATCCTAGTCGAAGTCCTTCGACCAGGATTGTAAAGCTGGCCCAAAAATCGACTAGGATCCAGGTCGAAATTTCAACTAGGATCCTGGTCGAAAAAGGGCTGAAAATTTGAGAATATTTGTGAAAAATTGCAGAAAATGTGAAAAATCCCAGAAAAAAGGGAAAATTCCTGAAAAATACCAGAAAAATCCTAAAAATGGGAAGAAGGTAAGAAAATAGAAGGGGAAGTTTTTAAACAATCCTGAAGCCACGTACAAGGCAAATCATTGTAAGCGTGTAGGTCGCTCCACACTTTACGCAAAACGATACCCTGAAAGGGAATGAACGAACTTAACTTTTGCGAAATCTTATACGGTTTCCCAAAAGTTGGGGGGAAATGATAGGGATAAATAAATCCTGATTATGTAATTAAATATTACATAATTATACATGATTTGGGCTGTTAGGCCCAATAAGAAGATGTATGACATTCAGACCAAAAAGGTTAACACATTGATCAGGCCTGATGGACCAGATCAGGCCTGATGGAACAAAGAAGGCCCAAAAACCATGAATATTAATTAATTTCGTAATTAATTAATAAGGGAAAAATCAGCTATTGAAAAGAGTCCCAATGAGGACATAAATCCTTGCAGATTAGGCTCTAAGGGACCTAGAAGGATAAGGAATCAGTTTCCTACTATTTAGGACCCCAAAGTCCATTCTAATTCAGAGACTTGATCACCAAGTCTTCTATACCAAGTCCAATTCAAGGACCATCAACATCTATATAAGGGGTCTCACCCCACAAATGAGAACTACATTTTTTGGCTTGATTCTCTAATTCATAGAGATATGTAGGCATATCATAAAGGCAGAGTTAATGTGGCGCCCTCCAAACCCGGGTCAGAAGTTCGGGGTCCACAACACATACACAATATATAAACCTGTATAAAACATATTATTTGCAATGACCCTTCTTTACATAACCACGGATCGCAACAGGTTAAAGTATGAAAACAAGCCACAACCTTAACTTTTATTACATCGTACCAAATCCCGGCTAATTTAACTTACAACTGATAATAAAATTTTTCTTACAATATTACTATCTCACTACAGCAATAAGCTCCTGCTAGCTCGATCCAACTCAATCTGGAATCCTAGCTCGTACATTGAACTAGGAAACCTCGCTATCAACCGTATCCCTCTTAGCTGTAGAATACATAAAAAGATTCGCAAGAGTGAGCTAACTAGCTCAGCAAGTCACAATGACAATAATTAGGGTTAATCAATGATTAAACAAGATGATTCAGAGGAATCAAGTTTATTGCTAGACAATCATTAGAATTGGATATTCATTTTAAGTTTTAAAACCAAGGTTAGGTTGATGATCAGTCACGCACTAACCCCGAGCAAAGCACACAGCACTACTCTAACTACTGGATCCAAGGTACACATTGGCCTAAGTTGATTATAGATATGGTCTGACCACGAATCTGGTCCACGTATATAAAAAACTATCCAATTCTAAAGCAGTTCAATATGATAAACAATATAATTCGATAAACAAGATCATAATCGATGATGGTTAAGCACTTGAATAATAACGTAAAGAAACTCATGGATATCTCAAGAGTATATCAAGGTATGTATAAGAAACGGTTTCCAGCCTGTAAAGGATCAGGTATTCGACCAATAATGATTTTTCAAGGTATAGTTCTTTGATGTTATAAAAAAAATGGTTGGAGTATAAAAGTTTCTGGTTTTCAAACAATTTTGTTCCAGTATTTGGTGTTTGGTAGTTATACATTTGGGGAGTAGTATCATATTTGTGTGGTTTGGTGTCTGAGGATCAACAAAGGATGGTTTATAAAGAATAAGGCTTATGGCTCAAGATCAAGAAAAATCAGGGTTCAAGGTTAAATAGTTTAAAGCATTTGCATCATAAAATAGGAGTTATATTGAATAATAGTGTCATGTTATGAAACAGTTTGAAAATATTGGCAATATATCTTGAAGAAAAGTTCAGAGGTACTTGCCTCACAGGGCTTTAGAACTTTTATTGATCAACTCTGAGCCGACTCTGCCGCTCAGGCTTTAACGTCCAACCACTAGATCCCATTGGATTCGACTTTGACACTCAGATCTTTTTGTTGAAACTCTACTGAGCTCGTCGACTAACCACTAGGTTATCTTTAGTCCATCATCCACTTTTAGGTTCCCGACTATAACATACAGGGTCGAAATACCCTACGTTAGACGCTTAGGTATGCTTGACATATCCTTGATACTAATTCTTACCCAACGATATTCAAACCCGACTAGTAATTATTCATATTAGAATAACACAGACAATAGTTAGGGTTCACATTCTCGAGATCGATCCAGTGTTCATTTTTTAGAAAATACGTATACTCGTCATTTTACGAAATTAGGGTTACTGTGTTTTGGACAAAACATACAACACAACATACAATCAGGTTCTGTATAAAACATACGTATATGTATTTACTTATACTCGCTCAACGTCCCGATAATCTTCGGATACGCTCCCGTATTTCCGTAATTCAGTTTCCCGAAAATCGGGCAGCATTCCCTTTGTTTATCGGACTACCTGTCGAAACATCATCGACGTTAATAACAACAAATCACAACCCAGTCACCACAACCAATATCCGTAAATTCCCAAGCACCAATTTAATACTATTATTAATTATCGTTCGCACTTTACATTTAATTCGCATTTTATTTTCATTTACTAATTTAGGACTCAGAATATGATCATCACAGTTCACCATCGGCTCGTCGAGGCTCATCGCCGACGGCGGCGAAAATTCGCGGGTGCCCGTGTTCGTTGGGTTTCCATCACAAATTTCCACCGATTATTTTAAAATTTCCGCTCGCAATTATTCATATCACGAAACTTATTCAAAATAATTTCCTGCAGAAATAATAATAAACTTAAATCAGAAAGTAACTGAACCAATACAGGAAACAACAGCACAGGAAACAACAACACAAACACGCGGCCACACGCCGCCTCGTACACCAGCATACACAACTCACGCACACACACAGTGCATACACAAACGAATCACACACACAATACACAGACATATACATACGGGCACATGTATTTACACGCACCAACGATAGAAACAAACCGGAGAAAATACCGCAAACGGAACCGCGACGGCAAAGCTTGGAACAGGGAAGAAAAGGGATGGAGGAAAAGGGAAATAGCGGGGGAAATTGAGAGAGAAAAGAAAGAGAGTGATTGAGAGGGAGAGAAAATCGAGACAGAGAGATTGAGAGAGTTCTGGAGAGATTAAATCAAAGAGAGACCGAGGGTAGAGGCTGAACACAGGCTCCATTGAGGGTCTGTGTTTATGTTTTACTTTTATTTTATACCCAGCAACAATTAGCAGTAGCCACGTATCAGTTGAAGTGCTAAAAACCTGACACGTGCAATGTTTTTCTGTATATCCCCCATTTTCGCAACAATTTATTTGATATAACGAAATAAAGTGTGATTTACTAGTAACCAAAACAATTTCAAATTAATTTTAAAATGATAGAAATATCCCGAAGTTAATAAAAATGTAAATTTCGTAATTTTTAAAAAAATTTTGAAACGCAACTTATACCCGCATTTACAGTTAACGAACCGAGCTGCATTTAAAATAAATTCAGAAAATCACGGAAACAATCTTAAAATGTTAGAAATATCCCAAAATTTATAAGAACGTAATTTTCGAAATTTTAAAACAATTCCTAAAACGCACTTTATACCCGCTTTTATCAATTAAACGAATCAACGCGCGGGTGAAACTAACTCCAGAAATTCCAGAAATAATTTTAAAATTCTCGGAATATTCCAAACTTAAATAAATATGAATTTCATAATTTTTAAAGAATTCTAGAATTAAATACATATTTTTACAAATAAATACAATCAGAAAATCATACAGGGCTAAAAAATTAATGAAATATTGATTTCTAAATTTTATAAAATCCCAAAAATAATTATTGTAATTATGAAACCATAAAAACAATTTTAGAGACATTTCAAATATTTATGCAAATAAATTTGCCCTAAATTCACTTTAAAAAAAAGTGAAAACGATACGATACAACTCAATAGTTAATTACACAAACAACCCGGTACACCTTTATTCACACAGGGATCATAATAAAACAACACATAGCGATCGGAACACATATTTTATTTAACTATTTATTTATTAATTACACTTTTAAATAATATAAAAGTATACGAGTCGTTAGAGTTAAGCTACGAAACACGAGAGCAGCCATTAAAGGCCTTGAGCTCCCGAACCTTAGTAATAAATACATCAAATAATAACCTTAGCTTTTTATCCATAACAACTCCAAAAATTACCAAAAAAATACCTTAATTATCTGTATTTTATTTTGGACATAATAAAATTAACATACTTATACTTTACCACATATAAGCATCCACGTATCCACACCAATCATTCAATAATTCACCAAAAATCACATAATAATCATTTATCGATAAAAATAATTACACACTATGTCCCGGATATTACATCCTTCCCTCTTAAAAGGATTCTGTCCTCAGAATCACACTAAGGATCAGATAATGGTACATTCAAGTATCTCATTTTCATTTTCTCAGGTTGATTCCCTCGCAGCATTACTCATTACTTAACAGCCTCTTGCTGATATCATATTCTATTAGTTGTTCATATAACTCAATACAAGTCTCCATTTTGTATCTATAATGGAGCTTAATTAATTTTCCTGAATATACACATATAAACTCCCTATGAACCTGCTATACGGGTGGCGGTGACGCCAACTCACTTACACTTATCCTACCTCTTTTACTGTCTCAAAAGGTTTAGCATAATGTCTATAATTCTCTTTTCTTTCTAATTCTAGTAATCCGTGCTCATGAACGTTTGCAATAATTACTAGTTATTGAACCCCATTCCCACATGTTTCTTTGTTCAATTAACCTAGTTTGTAATCGCTTCCAATCGCGTTCGAGGTTCTTTAATTGTTCCCTTAATCTTCTTGTCCATCTGCGAATAATATATTAAAACCAGGTAGGGATGGCAATCGGGTCAGATAGGGTCGGATCGGATCGGATCAGGTCGGGTATTGCAGAATCCATATCCAAATCCAAATTTTTATCCATACCCGAACCCGACCCGAACCCGAAAAATACCTGAAAATGAATACCCGAACCCGATCCATCGGATTTCGGATCGGATTCGAGTATACCCGAAACCCGAAATTTTTTGAATTGGATATTCATACCCAAACTCGAACCCAAAATTTGAAAATTTATATAATTATTGATATTGCAAGTGACTGGGATCGAACACGCGACTTGTAGAGAAAGTGTTTTAACGTTTTATCTTCAACCACCCCACCACATCATTAATTGTCTTATTATATGTATATCTAATATTTAAAAAATCAACTCAATTGATACCCAATATTTTAGATTTATTACTAAAACATGTTTTGTTAACCTTATAAACCTTATCACCCATTTAAATGATTGAATAATTATATTTCATTAAACTTTATAATAAGTTAATTTTTAACATAAATATAAAAATATATGTTATAAAAATTATATAATAATATGTATTAGGTAAATTATAGAATATATATATATATATTATATAATATTATAATGTGTAATATATAAAATTCTAGTATTATATATGTATATTATATATGTTTAATAATTCGGGTTTTTTTTGGATTTCGGGTTCGGATCAGGTTCGGATAGCGTTTCAGGTTTCAGATCGGTATACCTAATATCCAAATCCAAATCCAAAAATTTCTGGGTTTAAAAATTAAATCCATATCCAAATCCAAATCCAAAAAAGCGGGTTCGGTATACCCAAAATTCCGGGTTTCAGATCGGATATCCATCAGATCGGATTATTTTGCCATCCCTAAAACCAGGACGTATTTGATTTCTAATGTTCTCGAATTTATTCCAAAATTAAAAATTAACGAGAAAATCTTGACTGCAAATGATTAACACACAAACTTATCACCATATCTTATTTTCTTTGAATCATAATCGAATATATTTGCTGAGCGAAAATCTCTTACTACTTTGAAGAGAATACACTAGCCTGGAGGCATCACCAACATATTCTAACCCATCTTATCATTTATTCTGGTTCTATGAAGTCCTCATACAAAACTAACCGCAATGCTTTCCTTGATGTCTAGTCACATATAACATTTATTCTTTCTTTGTGCCATACCATCAGAACATCTTCTTTGATATCTATGTCTCCTATCATACTCTCGGAGTAGCTTGAATCCCTTGAGTTATCGTAGCCAGATTCCTATCTTTTAGTTCTACCTTATTTAATGGCCGTTCATCTAGGAGTGGTATATACTATACTGGTTGGACAGGTATATTCTGAATACTCCTGTCGAATCTCACATCAAATAATATTGATCATTTACAATAAATTTCTGGATCCGATGACGTACCACCATTTCTTCAAGCAGCAACTAACCCAGTTTTTGGACAAATTGTTTATTAATAATAGAGAAAGAATGGGTTTGGATAACCTATCAATAATAATTTAATTTACATTTTCCTCACCTTTGGTTCTCAGGTGATTTCACTACGACATCTCTTGGAGAAATATATCTATCTTTATTTTTGAAAGTCAACGGTTATAATAATCCATCTAGCCTTTGATGCTCTGTCCTAATTCTTGGGTAGGTATAACATTTACTTACATGTTTCTCCCATTTTCTCTTCATGTCTGGTCACTAGATATTTTCTTTCAGCCCTCGATACTTAACTGTAATTCTGAGATGTATTCCATATCTCAGTTTACAAATGTTTCCTCAAACTCTTCACTTTACTCATGTCCCACATAATACCCATATCTTACCTATATCCTGGCATCTTATAGAGTTTCTTTATCATCCTTTTGATTCCTCCTTCTTTCCTATTTCTGTTCTTCATTCTCATAGCTCATTCAAAACTGAACTCTCGATAATAATACTCATTTTGATGTCATATCAAATTAGATATCAATACGAACTTTGATGCCTGCTACATCCCATACTGAAGTAAATGTCAATCATCTACATTAATACCACTTTTGATATTTAACAACAATCTAAGTATTAACATCAATCAGAAACTGAATTAAAACTGTATCTCACATTCTATCCAAAACAAAATTACTTGATAAATCATTTATTGTGAGATTATCAAAACAATTTAGAAACAAGACGTCCTTTAATAAAATTTTGTTGCAGATGATAAAATCTCTTTGATTGTCTAATAAAATCCATATTGGTGTAGTTATTAATCTCTGCTTTATTCCATCTCCCTTCTTCCTTTCTTTCCTTCCTTCTCATTGCTTTATCTTAACTCTTTAGCTCTTGAAAACATTCTTCTCAATTGTCCATATAAGTAACTTTTTATTTCTCTTGTCCATTATAAAGGGCATATTCATCCAAGTAAAAACTAACACATTTGCAGCAATTTCTGAATTCTACTGGTGTCCTTACTTCTTTTTTTCCAAATTCCTCATTGTTTTGATTTCAGATTTGAAAGTCACATCAAAATTTGACTTAATCTAATTGGAATCGATTTCCATTTAACTGACCATTAATTGGTAAAATTAACCAATTAACTCACTTAATTGATCAATTGCACCAAGTGATGACTAGCTAAAGAAAATCAAAGACCAATTTTATATAGTCGGATTGGCTGTAACAACCTCTTTCAAGAACCGAGGTCACAATTATATGGAGTATTAACAAGAATGTCAATAATACATGGAAGTATACTATCTATCTTTAAAAATAGGTTATTTTCTGAAAATTTGGGCAGCATCTCCTTTATATTATTGACTACCAGTCTGTCTCAAGCCGACACCAACAATCAATCAAACAATCAACAATCAACCCACAAGTAGACCATTTAACTTCCATCTTCTAAACTCACCATTTCACCATCACATATAATACTAACCAGTATAACCCATATTTTAGTTCAACATAAGATTATAGTAAAAAAATCTTATTATATCATACCATTTCTCATATCTTCTGATTATAACCAAATATCACTACTGAGTACTATTATAAATTATTCTAAAATTCTTCTAGTTCATGTTTCAATTCAAGCTCTCTCATTAGTAATTCATCTATCCTTGACAATATACATTTGTCCTTATTAGTTAACTCGTTCAACTTCTGATAACCAACACATGGTCTCAACCAACACTCTCATAATCTTGTGAAAGAATTCCTTTTGTTTAAAAGCATCACTTCTTAAAAATCCTTGCAGTTGAATCACTATATCTTCATCTCCACTTATGTCTTTCCATACTGAATCTTCTTTGCTGGCCGAGTTATGAGCATCAACTTTACCATAACTCACTTACTTGAGTGGGAAAGCCCAATCATTTCTTGAAGAACATACTCAAAGTTTATTCGTAACTAGCATTTCTTCGATGTTGAACCTTCATGACAAGTACCTCTCACATGATTGAGGTATGCTTCATTTCTCAACGTATTAATCGATTATCTGGTTATTATTAAGAATTTATTCATTCGCTTCCGCTTTCCAATCAATCATTTTCCTTATCCGATATATACAGCTTTACTTTCCTATTTCTATAGTTAATTTACCTCATACGGTTTACTAACTATTTTAATTCACACCAAAATCTCAGACTTGAAACGTATCATGTGTACAGATTTCCGCTTCTGATTTGATGTCCTCGTACAACCACGTCATTAGCATAATGGTTCTTCTCTGCACGTATATGTCCACCATTTATTGGCTTGCAATTATCCACAATCATCACCTAACTCCATCTGATGCACGGCTTCATTTCACTTCCTTTTAAAATATTTAAAGAATAAACCTTACACAAGAAGGGAATTTGTGTTTATGATTCTAATTGGAAACTTTTTGTAAAGGATAACAGTACAAGAAAACAATCAAAAGGATCCATAAATCAAGAAATCAAAATTGAAGAGGAAAAATGAATGATAAGTTGAATATGAGTGAGACAACCATATTTGTACTTAAGATGGCCAGTCTTTCATACTATATGGCATATAGCACATGATTAGGTGGCGTCCCACCAGACTCTTTATCATTTCGACAAAGCGTCACACCATAACACTGCTTGTCTTAACCAGAAAGCAATATTTTGAAGGAGGAATGATTTGAAAGGGATACAACAATTTTCTTATCACCTTATAGAGCTGATCATGAAAGAAGTTCATACTTTACTCGAGATTCATAAGAATATATTGGATTATAGGAAAGAATGATATCATTGGTCGCCATCCACATTTCATCTATTTACAGCTTCAACGCTTGTTCAATCAATAGATCCCATTTCGAGTCATATATTAACTTTAGAAAGTTCTCTGAAATGCTTTCTTAAATCGATCATTAGAATGAATTCCCATTTATTAGGTCTTGTATCTTTAGCGTCGCGCTTCCCTGTTCAATATTTTTATGATTCGACTATATTTGAATATTTTACGAGATTTACAATCATAACTTCAAATTTTGCTTACGCTACTGATCATTCAACATATCAACTCCTTTGTTAAGAACATTCTTATTTTAGAAAGTCTGGAGATTTCCTCAATCTTCTTTTCTCGTACTCGACTTTTTATAAATCGACGTATTCTTTGAATTCTAATCGTCTCAGAAATTGAATGAACAGTTTCTCCGTTCATTGGTTCTGTCGTTAAACTTATCAAACAAGATTTGCACTCTTTTGCTAGGAACAATCGAATCTTCTCCATAATAGCGGGTCAACTTGGCCTTCTAAACAAACCATACTAACTTCTAGAACAAGTATTCTTTTGGATAATCCGAATCATATAACAAATAAGAAACTCAAGTAGTAATTGAACAACCAAGTTTTTAAAACTTGTTTTCTTCAAATGATTTTTAGAAATTTTTTGTTAAGAAAATCTCTTTTGAAAACTGGTTTAAAATTTTGAAAATCATACACCTGGTCGTCATTACTATATGAGTTGGTTGTCATTCTTTTCTACCACTACAAAGTATCAAATTGGGAACACAATCAGATAAAAGCTCATTCATTTCTGTATACCCTCTATCCCTCGTTGGGTCCATTTTACCTTCATTGGTTGACAAAAATTCCAATTACCGTTGCATATTATTTCATTCATAACTTCACTTCTAGTCTTTCATACCGGTAACACTTCCATCATCATCTTTTATGATTACTAAGTATAACAATTTTATCTAGTAATCATTAAATCCATTTTATTAAACAAGGTCGACTAATATCACATCACATTACTACTATACGTATCATGATTGATCATAACATCATCATTAATTCCAAGAAAACTCTCGATATCCAATCTTCTCAAATTCTTTTAAATCCATCTAGCTCACTTCACAAGATAATCATGGGTGGCATACTTACTAGTAGTTTCATATAACCTGGTAGCGGCTATCTTCCGGAACACACATATCCTCACTCTAGGTTCTTTCTCACATTTCTTAATACCTCGTGCACTCACCATATGTTGTAGCTTTCGAATCCATCCTCATAAGTGTTCTTACTTCATAAGATGAGTTTTAAATGGATGTTATAGAACAAGGTGTAAAGTAGACAAAAAAGATGCACTCACAGTTGAATATCCGGTAGAACCAGAGTCAGCATGTGGGGGATTCTTGAATAGGTAGTCTCGCATCAGGGGATGTGATAACAGCTTGAAAAGGTGCAACCGTCATAACAAGAGGTAATATAGCTAACACCGGTGGAAAAGTAGTGCATGAATTAGATGGTTGTCCTCCGATTGAACGCTTCGGATGATCAGACAATCTTGGGTTAAATGAATCTTCCATCGCCGCTATCTGACAATCGTGTCGCTAGATAAGAATCTCGAGTCTGATCATGAATCATACCAAAACCTATTATACAGTCGCACTCAACCTCTAGACGTCCTATCTTTCTATTTCTTAATCCTAATCCTAACCCCTCATCCATTCCCAAAAATCTACGCTTGTTTTAGTGACTTATAATCTGTGCCTCTGATGTCAAACCTATGACGCCTTTCAAACCCTGTCCAGAAGTTTGGGGCTCACAATACACACTCACACAATATATAAACCTGTATATAAAATATTATATGCAGTGACCCTTCCTTGCAGAATCACGGATCGCAACAGGTTAAAGTATGAAAACAAGCCACAACCTTAACTTTTATTACATCGTACCAAATCCCAACTAATTTAACTTATAATTGATAATGATATCGTTCTTACCATCTTGCATAACTCATCTACAATATAAAGCTCCTGCTAGTTCGATCCAACTTAACCTGGAATCCTAGCTCGCGCACTGGACTGGTAATTCTCGTTACCAACAATTTTCCTTTTCAACTGTTGAAAACATAAAAAGGTTTGCAAGAGTGAGCTAACTAGCGCAACAAGTTATAATAGCAATAACTGAGGTTAAACAATGATTAATTGAAATTATTCAGAAGAATCAAGTTTCTGGATAAACAATGATTAGAATTGGATATTCACTTTTCATTTTAAAAACCAAGGTTAGGCTACTGATCAGTCACACACTAACCCCGAGCAAGGCTCCCAGCTTTGCTCTATATACTAGATCCAAGGCACACATTGGCCTATTAGGACCACGAATCTGGTCCATATTTAAAAATAATCCAATTCCAGAATAATAATATGATAAAAAATGTAATTCAATAAGCTAAATCATAAACAACATTTATCTTGAAATATAGGGTGATTCACAATACCATGTAGGTATAACAAGGAATTCAAAAAGATTGGCTTTCAATCAAGGTAAGAATCAGAAAGTAGAAAACCAAGAGTTCAAGGATTACAAGGATTGGTCTTCTGTTAAATAAGGCATAGGGGTTGGTATGTCAAGAAATTTAATATCATAAATTAGTATGTGGTGGATATGTATTTGTGGAGTAGTATCGTATATGTCTGGCTGGTATATGAGAATTCCAGAATCAATAGTTTATGAACAATAAGGCTTATGGCCCAAGATCAATAAGAATCAGGGTTCAAGGTTGAATAGTTTAAAGCGCTTGCAATATAAAACATGATTTATTTTGAATACTAGCAACATGTTATGAGAAAGTTCAAAAATATTTGCAATATATCTTGAAGAAAGGTTTAGAAGTACTTGCCTTATCACATATGATTTCCAACTTTACTTGTACTCATCTAACTGTTTTACTTTTCAATCACTTTCCGTCTTCTTCTATGCCTTGCCTCTATTCATCAATCACTTGCTTTCTTTTTCTACACTTTAGTTCTATATACTGATCACTGGCCTTCTTTTCTATGCCTCGCTTACTCTGCTAGGCATCACAAGTATCTATCAATACTCAATCTCATATCATTCTTATCGTCACATAGACGTCATAAGCTTTTATTTACCCTTCGTTTTACCCAAAACAGTAACCACATAGGCATATAATACATCAATCAGATAGAACGTAGCACATAACACGCAAGATATTGGATCAAAATAATTTTTCAAAGAAGATTCGGGATCAAATTGATTTTTCAGGTATTTAATACGATTTTTGAACATTTTTCAGAATTAAAACGGGATTCTGAATCATTTTATAATTAAATAATAGGGTTCGAACACCCGAATCTAACTTTAAAATAATTTAATAATAATTATCGAGCCTTGAAAATAATTTTAAATAATATTTTAGAGCTCGAAACTATTTTTCAGAATTTTTAAATCAAAATAAATAATTAAATCTAATTAAAGAATTAGTTAAGATTAATTAATAAGTAATTTAGTTAATTAATCAATTAATATTTAAATTAATTGACCAATTAAATAATTAATTATTAACTAAAATTAATTAATTAAATAATTTAGATTTATTTTGAATTTATAAATAATTAAAATGAATATTGAAATCAAAATAAGTAATTAAAAATAAATTAAAAAAATATATAATCTCAGGGTATAAAGTGTAAGTTTTTAAAACTTTTTGGTCGCAAAATAAAAGTGTAACAGTTGGAAAATTGGGTATGGAATCTGAAATTTGGGAAAAAAACGGGGGTCTAACTGTAATATACCCTCACCGTCATATTCTCCGACGACTTCACCGGCGGCGACATCGCCGGTCGGCCATTCGTGCCAAGAACTGTAACAAAAGTTGCAGAATTTAAGAACAACATGTCAGGAACACAATTATGCAATCGTTTTAACCCGAATCGCCAGGAAAAGCTGCCGGAAACAGACGAACTCGAGTTTTCCGGTGAGGCTTTTCCGAAATCCTTTGAACTTGAAACTACTATCATTCAACTCCTCTTTTCACGATCTATCTAGTGCTATAAATCAATTCAATTAATAACCCCCGGTTCAAAAACCCCTAAATTCAATTAAGAACATTCAAACATATAAACCCAAATTTTTAATTTCTATAATCAAACAACAATTTGAACATGTATTGAACTCCAAATTAGTCATATAATATACCAAAATGACCAGAAAAATATAATCTACATGATGGAAACATCAAATCATATCAACAACATCAAGAACAAATTTTCATAATTTAATATTTAAATAATTCAAATTAAATCAAATAAATAAGAAAAATACCTTAATTCCTGCAGAAAAACGGATGATTGATTATGAAAGGACTTTTCGAGAGCTTTGATTTAATATATGGCACGCCCGAATCGGAGTTCGATAACGCCCTCGTTCGTGGGTTTGATTATGAAGAACGCAACATTTTATTAGGATTTTCTCTGTATTTCACGGGA
The DNA here is from genome assembly GCF_009905375.1 of Apium graveolens. Taxonomy (NCBI): domain Eukaryota; kingdom Viridiplantae; phylum Streptophyta; class Magnoliopsida; order Apiales; family Apiaceae; genus Apium; species Apium graveolens. The sequence goes on along the minus strand of NC_133655.1, from coordinate 43,133,474 downwards.
ATTTACTGACTAATTATGATTATACGAATAAAATGAAATAATAAAAGGGCTATGTATATTTATGGAATATTTGATCGTGTTGGATCGTATTGGATCGATAAATTAGTTACTTAGCCGCTAAGTAACTGCAAAGACGATCCGTTTTGATACCCGTATAGGATAATTATCCAAACCGGGCTTCTTATAAAATACTTTATATGAAAATAATGTAATAGTACCCGCCTTTCGAGGATACGGGTTTTGTTGCTTTATCGAAATGATTATCGTATCGAAAAATTTGCGCCGGGACACGTACGGGTCAAAACGTAATCCGTATTGAAAAAGTCAAAACACAGAATATGTCCAGAATTATCAGATTAGGTTACGAAGGAGTTTTCCGAAGAGTTTCGGGTTGTAAAAACGCAAAAACGGTTGAGGTTGGACGATTCCCGGCTTTATAAAATAATTTTGTAATTTTTCAGAAAATAATTAATAAATTCATAAATTAATATAAAATCATATAACACTCCAAAAATTACCAAAAAATTACCTTAATTATCTGTGTTTTATTCTGGACATAATAAAATTAACATACTTATACTTTACCACATATAAGCATTCACGTATCCACACCAATCATTCAATAATTCATCAAAAATCACATAATAATCATTTATCGATAAAAATAATTACACGCTATGTCCCGAATATTGCAGTAAACATCTATTCTCCGTAATTATCCATTCCTTATACATAGATCCTGCGGTAGGGATTCAAAAATTTTTGTTTTTCCGTTGCGTTTTTATGCTCGAATCCCTAACAATGTCCTTAGAATCTTGCTAAGAAAATAACTGGGGATACTTTTCTACCGTTTCACTTTCAAGTTCCCAGGTTGACTCTTTAACCATAGGATTTCTCCACAAAACTCTTCCTAGTGGTACAAACCTATTTCTCAATACTTTCTCTTGCCAATCTAGAATTCTTATTGGCCGCTCTACATATGATAAATCATCTTGAATCTCTATCAGCTCATATTCTATCACATGCCTGAAATCAAGATTATATCTCTTATGCATTGACACATGAAACACGTTATGGATATGCTACATATGGGGAAGTAAGGCTAACTCATATGCAACCTTCCCTACTTTCTTTAATATTTCAAATGGACCAACGTAACGCGACTTTAGTTTACCCTTTTTAACAAATCTAGTCAATCCCTTTCATGGCGATACCTTTAGTAACACATGTTCTCCTTCTTGTAATCCATATCTTTTCTGGTCTGATCCGCGTATTTTCGTTGTCGATTCTACACTGCTTCTAGTCAGTTTTGAATAAGCTCCACTTTTTCCTTAGTCTGTTGAATTAATTTAGGACCTAGAATCTTACGTTCACCAACTTCGTCCCAATACACTGGAGATCTACACTTTCTTCTGTATAATGCTTCATAAGGTGGCATTCTAATACTCACATGATAGCTGTTATTGTAAAAAAATTCTATCAACGGTAAATGTTCGTCCCAACTACCTTCAAAATCTAATGCACATACCCGTAACATACCTTCAATTGTTTGAATCGTTCTTTCACTTTTCCCATCCGTCTGCGGATGATATGCAATGTTCATATTCAATTTAGTGCCCAATCATTCCTGGAATTGTCTCCAAAATCTTGAATTGAAACGTGGGTCTCGATTAGATACAATTGATACAGGAACTCCATGTCGCATCACAATCTCTTTGAGATATAAGTACACTAACTTGTCGAGCGGAAATCTTTCGTTGATTGGAAGAAAATTTGCTGACTTCTTTAGTCTGTCGATAATAACCCAAATCGCATCATGATTTGCCCTGGTTCTTGGGAGTCCTACTACGAAATCCATCTCTAGATGTTACCATTTCCATTCTGAAGTTTCCAGTGGTTGTAATAATCCTCTTGGACATTGATGCTCTGTTTTTACTCGTTGGTACATATAACATTTACTTACCCATTCTACTATTTCATTCTTCATGTCTGGCCACCAAAAGTTTTCTTTCAGATCTTGATACATCTTTGTACTCCTTGGATGAATGGAATATCTAGAGTTGTGAGCGTCCAGTAAGATTTCTTCTTTTAATTCTGATACGTTAGGTACACAGATCCTCAAAGAAAATCATAGAATTCCCTTATCAACCTTCTGACTTGTAATTTCTTCTCCTGTTAAGCTGTCATTTTTATGGCTCATTATTTCCTCTTGGAATCATCGGATCTTTTCCAACAGCTCTGGCTGAAATGTCATTGAATTGTTCATTTCAGTGGACGCTTCTGGGATATGAATCTCAATTTCTAATTTCTTAAATTATCTGGTCAATTCTTCTGAAGAGGATAACATATTCAACCTTTCTTTTTGGCTTAGCGCATCTGCTACAAAGTTTGCTTTTCCTGGATTATAGTTGATTGACACATCATAATCCTTGATCAATTCTAACCATCATTGCTGCCTCATGTTGAGCTCCTTCTGTGTGAAAATATACTTAAAACTTTTGTGATCAATATAAATTTCACACTTTTCACCATAGAGATAATGTCTCCAGAATTTTAGTGCGAACACGATTACATCTAATTCCAGATCATGTGTTGAATATTTCTGCTCATGAGGTTTGAATTGTCTAGAAGGTATGCAATTATGTTACCGTGCTGCACCAATACACATCCAATCCCTCGGTAGGAAGCACCATTCTAAATAACAAAATCTCCTTGATCATCTGGTAGCACTAATATAGGTGCGGTCGCCAGTCGGTTCTTCAATTCCTGAAAACTTTCCTCATATTTCTCATCTCATACGAACTTTTCATTATTTCGAGTCAATTTAGTTATTGGCGTAGCTATCTTTGCAAAATCTTTAACGAATTTTCAGTAATAACCAGCCTATCCCAAGAAACTTCCGACCTATGTTGGTGCTTTTGGTTTTTCCTAGTTCAACACAGCTTCAATCTTTCCTGGATCAACTTTAATTCCTTCATTACTGATTATAAGTTCTAGAAATTGTACTTTTCTTAACCTGAATTCGCATTTTGAAAACTTCGCATAAAGTGTTTCTCTTCTTAAGATTTCCAAAGCGGTTCTTAGATGCTTGGCATGTTCTTCCTCGATCTTGGAGTAGATCAAGATGTCATCAATAAATACAATCACGAATTTGTCTAAGTATTTATTGAAAACTCTGTTCATCAAATCCATGAATGCTGCTGGTGCATTGATCAAACTAAACATCGTTACAAGAAAATCATAGTGTCCATATCTTGTACGAAAAGCAGTTTTGGTAATATCTTCAGCTTTGATTTTCAGTTGATGGTAACGTGATCTTAGAACAATCTTGTAAAACCATGCCACTCCTTTCAATTAATCAAACAAATCACCAATTTTTGGTAAAGGATACCCATTCTTGATGGTTCACTTATTTAGCTCATGATAATCGATACATACTCGCATGCTACCATCGTTCTTTTTGACAAACAGTACAGGTGCACCCCATGGGGATACACTAGTTCATATAATTCTTCTATCAAAAAGATCTTGTAATTGCATCGCCGGATCTTCCATTTTAACTGGTGCCCTTCGATATGGAGCTTTCGAAACTGATTTCATGTTTGGCCAAATAAATAGAAAACTCGATTTCTCGATCCGGTGGTAATCTTGGAGTTTCATCTGGAAAGACATCGAGAAACTCACATACAACATGAATTTCTTTGATTCTTGGACTTTCCTTTTTTAGTATCCAATACATACGCTAGATAAGGTTTATATCATTGGCGTAACAATCGTTTAGTCTGCATCATCGTCAAGAATCTTTTCCTATGTTTCTCACCTCAAAATATTACCGTTGCATTATCCATAGTTCGCAATTTCACTTTCTTATTCACACAGTCATTTTGAGCATTATGACCGGCCAACCAATCTATTCCTAAGATAACATCAAATTATCCTAACTTGAAAGATATCAAGTCAACATAGAAGTGACGTCCTACTATTTCGATATCGCACTCTGGATACACCCAGTCTACAGGAACTTGGTCGTCATTCACTAACTTTATAATTAACTGTTATTCCCTAACAATAAAACAAGAATTACAGAAGGGGGGGTTAAATATAATTCTGGCTACTTTTTCAAGATTTTAAAATAATTCTAATTCGATAAGTATATAAGTGTTTCATTTGCAGAGTGCGAAATGAAGAGACATATAAATCAAAACACAAAGTAATAAAAACACAGGCTTTTAAAACTTTTTGGTAGATTTGAAAGTTTCCACCAGATATATATATATATATATATATATATATATATCGAATGAGAACCCTGTGAAGCTTGAATAGCTCACAACTGCTTACAAGTAGAACAACTAAACTTACAGAGATATGCTATAGAATACAGATTGAAAATGTTTCTCCGAAAATGTGTGTGCTTTTAGTTACTTGTTCTACTAGCTACACTTGGTTTATATATCACCAAGTTTACATGGCAATAAGAAAAGATAACAAAACAAAACATATCTAGTCTAACTCCATGTTGTTTCACTACTCTATTCCACCATCTTTGAATATCTTCATAATAGCATGGAAATGGTAATGCTTCTTTGTTCTCAAATTTCTGCTTAACAGGCTGCCACATTCCTTTTGCAAATACCCAACACATGTGACTGTGTTGTCACTGTTAACAAATATTTGAATTTGATCATCTGTCGGGTACATGCTTGTCATCCGTCGGGTAGCTTTGTTGATCATCCATCGGGTAGCTTTGTTGATCAATCGTCGGGTAGCTATTTGTTACTTGACTACATTTTACTTATACAGAATTACAAGACATCTCATATTTACAATTAATCAACCTATTCTGCATATCCACTAATAGTCAACATGACTTATATGCTCCTACAGAATTTACACAAAGTTGTTTGCAGAAATGTGCTACAAATCTTATTTGTTACATAAGCTACTCACCCGGTGGATGTCAAATCATCATCCGTCGGGACTATATTGAATCATCCGTTTGGACTATATTTGATAATCTGTCGAATGCTACAAAATTCACTAAGTTAAATCTACTAAGGTGTTTTGTTTCATTTATCATCAAGTTCACAACATATTCTTGACAATCTCCCCCAATTTATGTCTATTGGAATTATAGTCATAAATTAAGAGAAACTTGATGATAACAAAACATCCAAAAGATACAGAATAAAAGTAGTAGATAAAACTGATAAGTGCTACAGTATTTACTGAAAATTGAACAAAGCAAAGTATACAAAGAAGTTGCTCACAATCCTTATCAAGGTGCTCCTCTAGTCTGAGCATATAAGTCTATTTCCTTGATTGTCTGGATTTCTTCCCAAGCCTCCTGTTGTTCTCTTCTATCTGATTTTGGAGTTGTCTGTGGAACACAAGTTCATCAGCTTCTGAGAGATCTAGCATTTCTTGCATTTCCAGTAGAGTCTCATTGCTAGAGATACTCAATTGGTCCTCCAATCTAAAGAATCTTCTTACTCCCTTTTCATCCCTTAATTCCATCAGCCAATAAGGCCTTAAATGCATTCTCTTTCCTGTGAAGGGAATTGACAGATTTTTTGGTGGAACATCTTTGGCTTTATTACTCCTCAGCTCCTGAATCTTCATTAGAACTAATCTCCTTGTAGTCACATTGTATCCAAAGTTCTTTTTGAAAGATGAGAGATCTTTATTAGAACAGATTGGCTCTCTAGAAGAATCCTGCGAAGTGGCCATACAATCTCTTTTCCTCACTTATATTTAAACACCAGCCTTTCAGGAAGATGTTTGTGAGCATCAATTCCTCTTACTTCTTCCAATTCATCTAAGAAGAGGTTTATGTCAGAGAACTCCTTGATATCACAGATGTATAACAAATCTCCCTTGTTGACTGTAGATTGAGATTTGGTTAGGGTCTTGGATCTGAGAGTCACAGGCTTCACTTTCTTGCTTGCTCTGGTCTTTGTTTTCTTTGACTTGTTGAAGATTGGAAAGTTTAGTTCAGGAATTGGTAAGCTATCCCAGTCTACTGGCTCATCCTTTGGAATTATGAGCTCACTATGAATATTCCTTGTTGGATCTACCACCTTGAATTCTTTAAATACCATTGAAGATTTTGATGTCTGAGTTGAAGTTGTAGACTTTTTGGGAATGTAATCTTCCATTTCCTCATCACTGAAGTCCAATTTTCTTTTAGAGTGGAGCCTGTATCCGAATCTTCTTTTCTGTTGTGGTTCATCTTGCACTTTTTGATCTTGAGGTTCAGCAATTACAAATGGTTGTGCAAAAATCTCAGTTGTAGTCTTTGTAGCTTGAAGTTTGGCCAAGATTGCAGTTTGCTCCTTCTTTTGTTTGAGCTTCTTAGCATATAAGGAAGCTTGCTTCTTTTCTTGCCTGATTCTTTCCTTATCTTCCTTTTTAACTTCTACAAACTGAGGGTGTCCAGCCACCACACAGATTTCTTTACCATTTCTATAATTCTTGGCAATTCTTCTTTTAAGTGATGAATCAGCTGGATCCTTGAAAAATGCAATTGACCTAGCTAACAGCTTCTTCTCATCCGGCCTAGGTGTTTCATACACAATATCCATAGGATTTTTGTCTGAAAACTTTGAGTAGTTTCTTTTAGGCTTCATGATCAGCTTTGCTTTTGGAGATTTGATGCATGATGTTTGACCCTTTTCCAGATAATTCAAACTCATTTCATTCACAGAGATGTGCTTGACTTGAGAGTGATGAGTGAAGATTTTGTCTGGTTTCTGAATTGGTCCAAATTTCTGTTGAATTTTTGCATCTATTTTCCTCCATTTTTCTTTTAACTCCTTCTCAACTGTTGCTACATCAATCTTTGGCAGTTTGTCATTTGTTTCCAGTTTTACTGCTGCCAGATTTATGATGTCAATATTGTCCATGGCTGGTGGCTTTGTGAAAGCAATTGTGGGCACAATTACCTTGTTGACTTATATGTTGAGCTGTTTCTCCCCCTAACTAGATGAGCCTTTCCCCCCCTTTTTGTTAGCATCAAGTTGGAGAGTGGAAGGAAGTTGAGCAACCACCAACTGTTGGAGTAGAGTAGTCTGAGTTTCTTGATTAGCAAGTATCTTGGCCATTGACTTCTCCACATCAGATAATCTAGAGTCCATGGCCTCAACCTTTCTATTGAGATCACCATCCTTCCTTAGCTTCTAAGCTATCTCAGTCATAGTGGTTCCAGAAAGTCTAGCATCCAACCTTGCTATGAAATCCTATTTTACTTCAGAGACTTCCTGCTTGATTTCATCCACACTCTGACTGTGTTGGAGAGCTTGAATCTTATGCACCTGGAGTGCTTCAAGATGTGCTGTTAGTAGCCTCTTTGTGCTGGCATTTGTAGATGTCTGAAAGGCTGTTTGGGTGTCATAAATCAGCTTGAATAGTGTTGAACATCTATGCTCATGCTTTCTTCCTCATCATCCCCACCAACATCCCCAAATTAGTCTTCAGCTAGTTCAAAATCACTGCCAGTATTTGAAGGCATAGTAGTGATTGCATCATTTGCTCTCTATAAGGATTGAGTAGTCTGCACCAGATTAAGAATCCTTTCAGCCTCCTCATTGCCTTGTACAACCAATGTTTGATAAGCTGTAACAGGATGAGTAAATGTCTCAGCATCTAAGGAAATAGAATCTATCACGGCTTGATATTCTTGCTGAAATAGTCTTTTCCTTTCTGCCTCATTGACATTCATTGACTCACTAGCAATGGTATCCATCCTTATCTCTCCAGTACCTATATTTCTCTCATGATCTCTCTCTTTTTGCATCAAGGACTCCCCTTGGCTTCCCACCCTCACACCCTCACCTTCATCATCTAAGGTGGGACTCCTCTCCCTCACTTTTGCCAGTCCTGAAGAAATGGACTGCATTTGTTCACTTATATTCTCTCCTTTTGCCTGGGAGCAACCCAGCCTCTCACTCAGTTCACTCCCTTCCCTCAGTCCTAAGAGTGATTGCACTACCACTAGGTCTTCTGCACTTATGATAATTGAAGAAAATTGAAGTTGTTCAGAGACTCTCGACGAATGAGGAATATCCATCGGGCTAGCAGTATGGCTATCCGACGGATGACTTCTGTTAGGCTTATATGTCGGGATATAATCACTACTAGACGGATGATGCATATCCATCGGGATAGAAGAAATGAATGAGTTTGGAGTGGACATTATTGTAGACTCTGTGCAGATTTATGAAAATTTAGGCACAAATGTCTCAACAGACTCAGAAAGAAAAGGCAAGTGAGCCAACAAATCATCTAAAAGATGATGCTCACTTGCTTGGATTTTTGGCTTCTCCATGAAAGTTAAAGATGGAGAATTTGGAAGTGATGTATTGATCATGTCAACATCCAGTGAGTGTGTGGGTGAATTTGGTGTTTCAGGTGCTTTAATTGTTAAAGATTTTGGTTGTGACTCCACATTTATTGGAGCCATATCAATCTGACTTTGAGATGGTGCAGTGACTGGGTCTTTAGCTCCAGTTTGTACTATGTGTGTTCCCTGTGCATCCCCAAGGGTATTTGATATTTTCTTTCTAACATAAGTTTGTGGTGAACTTGTGTCTCTAACCCTCTTGATCTGTGCTCCTGGTTGGGAGCTTGTTTCAATAGTAACATCCTTTTGGGAGGATGAAACTAGAATTAAGCTTATTTCCTTATTAACAAGAACAGTTTGTTGGGAAACTGTGGTGTGGCTAGACTTGGGTACACTCATCTCACCAGCCTTATCCTTAGGGTTTCTTTGATTTTCAACCTGTCTATCACCTTGCTCACTCACCTTCACACTCCCCTCTTTGTGTTTAGTAAATTTTGCAACTGATTTCTTTTGAAAGAAACCAGAAGGGGCTTTCTTAGTTTTGGGTTTAGAAACTGTTGTTTTGGTAGCTTGGGTAGGCATATGTTGGGTCATTGACACAGATGGCATTGCTACACTTGAAGGCAAAGAAATGTGTGAGGTTGGAAGAGTGGAGACAGTGGTGCTTACCTCACTTACCTGAGGTCCCTCCATTATTGGAAAATAATGGAGAGGCACCTCTTTGTGGTGATTTATCCTGTTGAGATATGCAATAATCCTCCTTTCTTGAACCCAACAATTCAGCTTGTTGGTTGGGTTCTCAATTTCAATGTTCTCAATGAGATGGTTAGCAAGCATCATAAAGAATCTAGCATAGTAGACACTTTTACCTCTCCTATTCAGTTCTCCTAACTTATAACCTAACTCAAACAAGACCAAGTCATTGAAATTAAAGTATTTATCAGTAACTAGCATGTAAAGGATGTTAAGCATGTAAATGTTAACAAAATCAAAGTTACTAATCTTACCAGAAAATACTTTAGTTACCACATCACACAAAAAGCTCCATTCATGTCTAAGACCTAACCTCCAAATTTCACTGAACTTAGAAGTGGAAAGTGCATAGCCCAAGGAATTTAGCATGTTAACTATATATGTGTCTGTGTATGGAACAGTAGCAGTATTATCAGGAATTCTAAAGCATGCTTTCAAAATGTCACTATTAATGCAAAATAATTTACCTTTGAGAGTGAAAGTGATGGTCTTGTTAGTAAAGTTGTACACTGCAGTTATCCATATATCCTCTATAAACTCACAGTAGATTATGGGAGATTCCAGCATAGCATAACTGAGTTTACAGCTTTTCACAAAATCCATCATCTTGTGAAACTCTCCAGACTGTTGAATCTCCTTGTTTACAAGAGCTGTAAAGTTGTTCTTTTCGTAGATATATCCAATTTGAGACATGATTTTGACGACTGGTGCCATTGTTAGAGACTGAGTAATTTGCAGAGAAAATATTTGCTTTGGAGAAGAAAGGAAGTTAGAGCAATTGAATTGAGAATGATAAAAGAGTAGGATAAAATTGAATTCTGCTTTTACACTATCTCAGAAATAAACTGATAAAAATAATAAAGAGAAATAAAGTAACCAATCAAAATAGCCCAAAATAGTCGTTTAAAAATAAATAAATTGTAAAAATTCTATCACTTATCCGTCGTGTCATGCTTACAAACTGTAGGTATACTCAATGGATAATGTTCAGAGTTTTAAGGCTAAAATTGAGACTATTCGACGGATGAGGATAAATCAGTTATCCGTCGGGTTATAAAATGATCCAGAAAAGTAATTGATTTTTATTAACAAAAAACATTCCGACGGATGATCAAACTCGATGGATAATGAACATCCGTCGGGATGTAAATTTTGACTTAGTCAAAATTTCATCCAAAACAGAAAAATCAATTAAGTTTCTGGTTGTATTTTAACTTGCAAAAATATTTGAAATGATTCAATAATAATTAAGCATACCTAACTCACTTACCGACCTTGAAAAGGTGGATTCATTAAGTGGCTTGGTAAAGATATCTGCAAGCTGCTTTTCACTTGGAACAAAATGAAGTTCCACAGTACAATTCATCACATGTTCCCTTATGAAGTGGTACTTGATGTCTATGTGCTTTGTTCTTGAATGCTGCACTGGATTTTCAGTTATGGCAATTGCACTTGTGTTATCACAGAAAATGGGAATTCTATCCACTTCTAGACCATAGTCCAACAAATGATTTTTAATCCACAAAATTTGTGCACAGCAACTACCAGCAACAATATATTCAGCTTCAGCTATAGAAGTAGAAACTGAATTTTGCTTTTTACTGAACCAGGACACAAGCTTGTTCCCTAGAAATTGACAGGTTCCTGTTGTACTTCTACTTTCTATTTTACAGCCTGCATAATCTGCATCTGAATAACCAGTTAGATCAAAACCGGAATCTCTAGGGTACCAAATGACAAGTTTTGGTGTTCCCTTGAGATATCTGAAAATTCTCTTAATATCTATTAGGTGAGATTCTCTAGTATATCTGGCCTACTAGCTGTTAAGTACAGAAGTGAGCCAACCATGCCCCTATAGCTTGAAATATCCACAGACTTTTCAGTAGTGTTTAACTCAAGCTTGGTTGCAGCGGCCATGGGAGTTTTTGCAGATGTGCAATCCATTAGATCAAACTTCTTTAAAAGATCATCCTTTATTTTTATATTAAAAGTACTTTCCTTAGACTGATTCTGTTGTGGTGGTAGAGGCAGTTCCATAACTCTTGGAACACTGGCTTCCATTGTTGGTCCTCTACAATCCCTGGGAACATGTCCTTTCTTCTACACTGAAAACATGTAACATCTAGCCTCCCTATTGGACAGTCATTGGAATGGTTCCCTTTCTGTTTACACCTAAAGCAAGTCATATTTTCCTTGTTACAGATGCCTGTATGCTTTTGACCATATGTCTTACAATATGGCAGTGGCGGTCTGGTGATTCTTTTCTAGTTTGGGGCTTGGAAATTATTACCCGTCCTCTAATTGCCTTGCTCCGACCTTCTAAAATTTACATTTTTCCGGGCTTGAAATCCCGGCTTCCGATTGAAACGGTTTTGAAAATTTCCTTGTCCCTTTTCCTTCTAGGACATTTCACTTTCTCCATAAATAATCATGGCCTTCTAAACCACGATCGTATATATTGTCAAAATACTCTCACATTATAACACCTTATTGGATTCCCACTAGTAGTTAGCTTCTCCCTTCAGAAAATAACTAGCGAAGTCAGTCTTCTGATCCGTTTCCACTTTCACTAGTGCGAACGCTTTTTCTATCTCTTTCAACCACGATCTAGCCTTAGTAGGATCTATCGTGCCCTCAAATTCTGGAGGCTTTACTGATTGAAACTGTTTAAAAGTAACGGTAGGCACAACTGGTGGTACTTTTGGTTCAGGACGAGGTGGCTGTTGTAACATCTGCTGCTAAAATTGTTGTTATTGTTATTGTTGTTGTTGCATCTGTCGCTGCATCATTACCATTTGTTGTTGAATCAGATGGAACATTTGGTCCATATGGTGGTTATTATTTTGTCCCTCGGTGTTATCATTGGAATTCTCAGTTCTGGTCTTTCTTTTTTGTGCCATTGATCTGATAATTAAACAAACAGTTCTTTTAATAATTTGTTAAACAGTTGACAGTAGATAAAGAAACAATTTAACTTATATTGAAACAGTAAATTTAAAGAAATTTAAAATTTTAAACAAATCAATTGTGTGACGGCCTCAAACCCAGGGTCAGGAGTTGACGTCACCAAACCAAATTACCAAAATATAAACAATAAGATTATTATTAATATATGCTAACTTGACCCCAAACCAAGATCCGATCCAGGTTCAAGTATCATTCAGATTCACATTATTACAACCCATTTATTTAACATCTAACACACTCTAACTTTATTCAGCAACTCATCAGACCTCATGGCCTTATACAAACTACCTCAGAGGAGCCGGGTCCTGAAGGGGCGGGAACATGGATCTGTCTGACTGGTTTTCTAGGCATCTGCGAGATATACATAACAATTTGCAAGGGTGAGCATAATTGCTCAGCAGTACCAACATATGAATAACGGAATAAAAGCTGTAATGTAATAATAGTAGGAACAGAGCTGTAATCATGATATCAACATTATATAAAGAAAATCGAAGATAACTGGATATTACTAACTAGCATGCTTTATCAAAACAACGTAGTAGTATGCTGTGTAAGTACCAGAGTCAAATTTTAGCATGCTAATCACATTTATAAAACCGTTGTATCAACTACTTATACCCTTACAGGAATCACAAATCCAAATCAGAGAAATAACGGATATGTGAAGACAGCTGATCAGGATATCAACACCAGACGACTCTAACTGCGATCCCATTTACCTGTTCCGGAACTCAGAGACTAGCTAGGTCTCTGACCTGCTGGACTAATCGATTATATAATGCGCGCAACTGAATTAGCCTCTTAAGCCACCTCAATAGGCCTACTCTGGCCCCAATGTATCCCATATCTGACCGTTTTATCCAGTTTTCAAAACACTTGTACCTATCTCATTTTCAAAAGCATTTATTTAACTAGCACACATATAAAATCCAGTTCGCAAATTATATAAAGAAAATCGAAGATAATTGGATATCACTAACTAGCATGCTTTATCAAAACAACGTAGTAGTATGTTGTGTAAGTACCAGAGTCAAATTTTAGCATGCTAATCACATTTATAAAACCGTTGTATCAACTACTTATACCCTTATAGGAATCACAAATCCAAATCAGAGACATAATGGATATGTCAAGACAGCTGATCAGGCTATCAACACCAGACGACTCTAACTGCGATCCCATTTACCTGTTCCGGAACTCAGAGACTAGCTAGGTCTCTGACCTGCTGGACTAATCGATTATATAATGCGCGCAACTGAATTAGCCTCTTAAGCCACCTCAATAGGCCTACTCTGGCCCCAATGTATCCCATATCTGACCGTTTTATCCAGTTTTCAAAACACTTGTACCTATCTCATTTTCAAAATCATTTATTTAACTAGCACACATATAAAATCCAGTTCGCAAATCATTTCATTCGAGTTAGGTACCTTGCGAAGTTACTTTTCTCTAAAATAATTTGAAAACAGTGATTTATAACTACAGGGGATACGTAACTTAAAACGTTTCTATTCTATTATGAAAGTAAAACATTTAGCTATTCATACGTACTGAACCATAAAAGAATGGTCAGGGGTACTTTCCTTGCAACGCTTTACAAAACCCTAAGTAGATTTTACGCCGACTTCTGTCCTGGGGAAACTTGACTGGGATCTACAAATACAGAGTACCCTAATTAGTTATACGTAGACCTGGCAATTCGGATAATCAATTCGGTTTCAGATCGGATCTACTTTCGGATTATGATATATTTGAAGATCATTCGGATCAGATCAGATATGATACGGTTCGGGTCTAATTCAGATTAAATCGGTTTTTGGATAATTATCTAATTCGGATCTCGGATCGGATCTCGATTACATGAATTTCGGTTCGGTTCTTCGGATCCAGACCCATTTTTCCAGGTCTAGTTATACCGACATGCTTGATATCCTCAAATCCTAATAACCCAATCCGATAACCCGAGTCGTATAGTTATTATACAAATAATCACGTAATCACGTAGCCCAAACACAATTAGGGGTAACACGTAGAATATAATTACGTACGTTTACAAATATATTTTTAGAAAATTTTGGCAGCAACTTCTTCAAATCCTAATAACCCAATCCGATAACCCGAGTCGTATAGTTATTATACACATAATCACGTAATCACGTAGCCCAAACACAATTAGGGGTAACACGTAGAATATAATTACGTACGTTTACAAATATATTTTTAGAAAATTTTGGAAGCAACTTCTTTGTTTATAAGACCACCCGTCGATTACAATCGACGTCAACAATCACAACAATCCACATTACCACTCCACCATTTTATACAACGTACATCACAACACCATTCGTAATTAATTATTTAAGTCCAAAAATATTTTACGCAAATCATTTTATTTATTTATAAAATTTAGGACTCAGAACATCGTCATCACCGTCCACCATCCGCTCGTAACGAGTCATCGCGGTACGGCGGCAAAATTTTCGGGGTACCCGATAATTTGGATTCCAGCCAACAATTTCACCGATTATTAAATTTTTTTTTACTGCACAGATATTTTATTTCACAAAATCAGTCAAAACAAATTCCTGCAAGAATATAATTAATTCATATTAAAACCATCTGCACATAAATTAGGCCCAGAATTAGAGCCCAACTACTAAGCCCAACTGACAGGCCCAATAACAGGCCCAACAGAAGGCCCAAATAATCAAGCCCACAGATATCAACCACAGGGAGGCAACACAGCACAGGAACCACACGGCCACAGCACACACGCGCCGCAACTTGCGCGCATACACTGCAACCACACACACAATTCACACACACGACACACACACACACAACACACACACAAACACTCGATACACACACATAATCACACAATACATACATATAATCACCTACCGCCGCCACCAAACCGGAGAACCGGCGGCGACAGTGGCCAGAAAAAGGAAGAAACGGCGATGAAATAAAAGAAAACATGTGGCATAGGAATTACCGAGAGGAGGAAGCAAGTGGGGGAGGAAGAGTGCGAGAAAACAGAGAGATAGAGATTAAGAGAGGGAGAGAATAGTGAGATTAGAGAGAAATGAGAGAGTAGAGCCGAGAGAGTTCGAGAACAAAGAGATTGATATCACAACCCAAAATTCATGATACACTGCCGCGTGTAACCAAAAATAATACTCAGCCTTTTCTTAACCTGAGAGCATGACACCTGTCCCGTGTCACTCTTTTGGGTAACTTCTGGCTCCTTATTTTCAATTAAATGAATCGAGTTACAATTAAAACAACTTCGAAAAATTACGAAAATTATCTTAAAAGGTTTTAAATATCCCGAAGTTAATAAAAACATAAATTTCTTAAATTTAAAATAATTTCTGAAATACAATTTATACCCGCTTTTAACAAATAAACGAATCAACACGCGGTTGAAATTAATCTCAAAAATCCCCAAAATAATTTTAAAATTCCCGAAATATTCCCAACTTAAATAAATATGAGTTTCATAATTTGAAGAATTCGGGAATTAAATACAGATTTTACAAATAAATGCACTTAGAAAATCATACAGGGCCAAATAATTGATGAAATATTGATTCCTAAATTTTATAAAATCCAAAAAATAATTATTGTAATTATAAAATTATAAAACCAATTTTAGAGATCATCCAAATATTCATGGAATTAAGACTGCAATAAAATCACTTTTACAAGTGAAATAAAATCATATAACTCACTAATAAATCACATAATCCAATTCTCATATTAACATATCATAAATAATTAAGTAACAATTAATAACCACTGCCAGAAATCAATACACCTTTATTTAATTATTCAAACTTTATTACACTTTTAAATATTAAAATAAAAAGAAAAATACACGAGTCGTTATATCCTTTCCCCCTTAAAAAGATTATGTCCCTAAAATCTGACTTAACTAAACAAATGAGGATATTTATCAAGCATGTCTGACTCTAATTCCCAAGTAGACTCTTTTACTCGAGGATTTCTCCACAAAACTTTTACTATAGGGATCGACTTATTCCTAAGGACTCGTTCCTTCTGTCTAGGATTTGAATCGGTTGTTCCACATAGGACAAATCTGGCTAAAGCTCAATCGGTTCATATTCTATGACATGATTTGAACTAAGGATATAGGGCTTCAACATAAACACGTGGAACACATTATGAATGTGCTGCCACTGCGGTGGTAACGCTATCTCATACAACCTTTCCCACTCTCTTCAAAACCTCAAAGGGTCCTATAAATCTAGGGCTAAGTTTACCCTTCTGACCAAATCGTACTAACCCTTTCTAAGGTGATACTTTTAGTAATACCAGAGCTCCTATCTCAAAGTCCATATCCTTCCTATATAAATCTGCATACTTCCTTTGTCTATCTTGGGCTGCTTCTACCCTTTTCCGAATCAACACTATGGCATCTCTGGTTTGCTGAACCAACTCGGGACCTAACACTTTCTTTTCTCCTACCTCATCCCAATACAACGGTGATCTACACTTACGTCCATACAAAGCTTCCTAAGGCGGTATCCCAATACTGGCATGGAAACTGTTATTATACGAGAACTCAATCAAAGGTAGGTGTTCATCCCAATTACCCTTAAAATCCAAAACACAGACTCTCAATATATCCTCTATGGTCTGAATCGTTCTTTCACTTTGGCCGTCCGTCTGAGGATGATAAGCGGTGCTCATATTCAACTTTGTTCCTAGGCACTCTTGGAATTTAGTCCAGAACCTGGAATTAAATCTTGGGTCTTGATCTGACACTATAGACACAGGCACTCCATGTTTGGTAACTATCTCAGCCAAGTATAACTTAACTAGCTTTTCCAACGAATACCTTTCATTGATTGGAAGAAAATGCACTGACTTAGTAAATCTGTCAATGATTACCCAAATAGCGTCATGATTTACTCCTGTCCTTGGCAATCCCACTACAAAATCCATAGCAATCTCTTCCTATTTCCATTAGGGAATCTCCAAAGGTTGTAACAATCCACTTGGTCGAGGATGCTCTGCTTTCACCGTTTGACATACATGACACTTACTTACCCAATTAACAATATATTTCTTCATTCCTGGCCACCAAAAGTTTCTCTTCAAGTCTTGGTACATCTTAGTACTACCAGGGTGGATAGAAAACCTAGAGTTATGCGCATCGTGTAATACTTCATTCTTCAGTTCCGTTACATTAGGAATCCAAACTCTGGAGTAAAATCTATACAAACCTTGACTATATTTTTGAGTACACAATTCTTCTCCCATCAAAGTATCCAACTCTTGTTCCATAACTCCTTCTTGACACCTTCTGATCTTTTCCATTAATGCCGGCTGGAAAGTAACTTCATATAGTTGCTCCTGATTTTCACTAGGTACTCGAACCTCAATCTCCATTCTTTCCAAGTCTTGTGCTAGTTCCTCCACAATCTTAATCATATTCAGCCTTTCTTTTCTACTCAAGGCATCAGCCACCACATTGGCTTTACCTGGGTGATAATTAATCGAACAATTCTAGTCCTTGATCACCTTCAACCACCTACTCTGTCTCATGTTCAAATTCTTTTGTGTAAATATGTACTTCAGGCTCTTATGATCTGTATAAATATCACATTTCTCTCTATACAAGTAGTGACGCCATAACTTTAGAGCAAACACTATAGCCGCCAACTCAAGGTCATGAACTGGATATTTCTGCTCGTGAGGCTTTAACTTTTTGGAGGCATAAGCAATAACTTTGTGATGCTGCATTAGCACACAACCTAATCCTTTCAAAGAAGCATCACTATAGATCACAAAGTTTCCCATCTCATCTGGGAATGCTAACACTGGAGCCGCCACTAATCTTCGTTTCAATTCCAGGAAACTTTCTTCACACTTTTCCGTCCAAACGAACTTCTCATTCTTCCTGGTCAACTTGGTCAATAGGGATGCAATCTTCGAGAAATCTTTCACAAACCGTCGGTAATATCCTGCTAACCCAAGAAAACTTCTTATTTCCATCGGTGTATTCGGTTGCTCCCACTTTGATACGGCTTCAATCTTTACTGGGTCTACTTTGATACCTTCCTTACTCACTACATGTCCAAGAAACTGTACTTCTGTCATCCAAAACTCACACTTAGAAAACTTCGCATACAATTGCTTTTCTCTTAATTTCTGAAGGGCAATCTGTAGATGCATTGCATGATCTTCTGGATTCTTTAAATATATGAGGATGTCATCAATAAATAATATAACAAATTTATCCAGATACTCCTTATATACCCTATTCATCAAATCCATAAAAGCCGCTGGCGCATTCGTCAATCCAAGCGACATCACTAAAAACTCATAATGGTCATACCTTGTTCTAAATGCAATCTTGGAAATATCCTCAGGCTTTATTTTCAATTGGTGGTAGCCCGATCTTAAGTCAATCTTTCAGAAGTAACATGCTCCCTTAAACTGATCAAACAAATCGTTGATGCGTGGCAAATGATACTTATTCTTTATCGTCAACTTGTTCAGCTCTCTGTAGTCAATACAATCTCATACTTCCATCCTTTTTCTTCACAAATAGCACTGGAGCACCCCACGAAGAAATACTAGGTCGAATGACTCCCTTATCCAATAATTCCAGAAGTTGCTTAGCTAATTCTTTCATTTCCATTGGGGCCATCCTGTATGGAGCCTTAGAAACTGGTTCAGCTCCCGGTATCAAATCAATGGAAAACTCTATCTCTCGATCAGGTGGCAATCCTGGTAACTCTTCTGGGAAAATGTCACGGAATTTTCTCACTATGGGAATCTCATCCAAAATAGGGGTCTCTTTCTTCATATCCACCACATGAGCCAAATACGCCTCACATCCTTGCCGCAACAATCTCTTTGCTTGCATTACTGAAAGGAACTTTTTATCTTGTCTCTGTCCTTGGTAGCTGATCCTTTTATTATCTAGGGTGTACATAACTACTCTCTTTTTCTTAAAGTCAATATTCTCCTTATATAGAGACAACCAATCCATACCTAAAATAATGTCAAAGTCTCCCAACTCGAAAGGAACATTCAGGACAAAATTGACTTACAGTTACTTTATCTTTATTAGCCACTTCTATGGTCAAAGGTTCTTCTTGGTCTTCCAATATTAATTGCATTTTATTCACACAATTCACAGATAAAAAAGATTTGGACGCTCCCGAATCAAACAAAACGTTAACAGGTACGAAATTAAGAGAAAGCGTACCTGCAACCACATCGGAATCATGAACTGGAGACTTCTTGGTCATCTTAAAAGTCCTAGCTCTAGCAGTACTGGTTACTGGTCCTTGGGACATACTCCTTCCAACATTACCTTGGGTCACTGACTCGCAATTCCTAGCTAAATGTCCCCATTTGCCGCAGCTAAAATAAGTTACTCCTTGAGTCTCAGACTTACCCTCCGTAGAATAATGACCTTTCTGTCCACACTTAAAACATTTGATATTTTCTTGACACTGTCCACTATGCTTTTTCCCACACGTCTTACAATCAACCACTGGCTTACTAACCCTCGTCGGGGTAGAGTTAACTGAAGTAGTACCGGGTTTAACTTGGGGAAAATTCTGCCTCTTGAACTTCTTATTCTTATTCTTTTCAAACCAACGCTGGAACTTCCGATTTGCTATTCCTGATTCTGACCTAGCTGGTCCACTTTCAAATTTCCTCTTCTTCTCACCCTGCTCCTTTGCAGCTAATCTCTGATCACTCTCTATCACTAGGGAAGCCTGAACTATCGAAGTATAGGTCTTGAGTTGTAAAGCTACAACTCCACTCCTTATTTCTGGCTTCAACCCTTGTTGAAACCGCTTCGCTCATTGAGCTTCCGAACTCATATATTCCGGTGCTATACGGGCCAACTTCGTAAACTTCGCTTCATATTCCGTAACACTCCTATCTCCTTGTTTTAATTCCAAAAATTCCATCTCCATTTGACTCTGGAGACAGTTCGGAAAGTATTTTTCCAAAAACAACTCTGTGAATCTGGCCCAGGGCACTGGACCTTCTCCTTCGAGGGCTCGTGTAGATTCCCAACAGTAATTTGAATCATTTTTCAGAAAATAACTAGCATAATCCATCTTTACATCCTCACTCACCTTGGTGAGCGCAAATGCCTTTTCCATCTCCTTTAACCATATCCTGGCAGCAACATGATCTACTTCTCCTTTAAACTCTGGGGGCTTCACTGCCTGAAAAGACTTAAAACTAACACCCTGATTTTCCCCCTTATCTCATGTTCTGCTGTATTTGTAGTTGCTGCTGTTGGATTTGCTGTTGTTGTTGCTGTATGAGCTGTTGTTGCTGTTGTTGTTGTTGCAATTGTTGTTGTTGCTGGTGGAATTGTTGTTGTTGTTGGGCCAGCTGTATAGACTGCTGACGCAATAAGTTCATCAATTCACTCATGGAAGGATCCCCATCGAATCCGTTATTGGGTTGAGAGTTTCTCTTTGGTGGCATCTCCTGAAATATAACAATCATATATAAGAAAATGGATTGCTCCAAGCAGTTTATATTTATGCATCAGGAGAGCGTTTCCACTAAGACAATATCCTCATCCCCAATTTAATTGGATCCGTCCTGAGTGAATGATTATAATCTAAAAATGCCAGCAACAGAAAGAACAATAATAACAACAATAATAGCAACGCACAATATATAAAACTGAACAATGGAATAAACCAGCTGTAATACAATAACCAACAGAATCCAACTAGTACAACTGAAAATCTAACTGAAAAGAAACCATCCGAATACACACCAAAATTGGCTGTCATAGCAGCCTCGCCTACTACAAACTATCACAACATAATATACATATACAAAGTAAACAACTACAGAGCTCCTAGAAGTCAATTCTGAGCTCTATATCTCTCTGATGCAAGCCTGGTCCAGCCACTACCACTGCCACCAATGGAACCTAGCTCAAACACTAGACAGTTCACTAGGTCCTGATATTGTACAGCTCTGAACTCTAAGCTAATGAACCGGTCAACAGATCTATCCCTCTCTAAGCCATCCGGGTCAATGCTCGCACACGGGTCCGCACCTCAAGGGAAGGGGCAGAAATGCCCTGGAAAGGTGCAATAGGTATCTGATCAAACTGAGCAGCCAACTCCAGACTCTGATCTCTGATAAAGGAAGTATTCACCGCACGATGAACATGGTAAGGGATCGGTGAAGAAGTACCACTAGGGGCCACAGGAGGTACTAGAGGTCTCGTCATGGAAGAACTGGGACCACAGCCGGGAGGGAAATCCCTAACAGCATACACAGACCTACGTACCCAACGGGGACGAGTACCAGGTCTAGTGATGTCTCTCGGCACAAATGAAGGAACTGGTGGAGGAGGCATAGGGGTCTCCTCAGCAACAACATCCAGGGTCCTCTCAGAATCTGAGCTATCCGAGTCAGAGGGATTCTCCCGAGATGGAGAACTCGAAATCTTAATAGGCCACTATCAACATAATAAATATACAGGGAAGACACAACCAGGTCAAGGCAATTCTATCAAAACATTTAATAGATGCCAGGGTAATGCCGTCGGAACCCTCGACTGACTCTAAAGGTTTGCTCCTCTATATGAGTTACTGACTCACACCTAAAGACTCACGTTATCACCTACTCGACACAATCCCTAACCTGAATCAGGGACTTGAACTTGTGGCTCTGATACCAACTGTGACGGCATCAACCCCGGGGTCAGGAGTTGACGTCACCAAACCAAATTACCAAAATATAAACAATAAAATTATTATTAATATAAGCTAACTTGACACCAAACCAAGATCTGATCCAGGTTCAAGTATGATTCAGATTCACATTATTATAACCCATTTATTTAACATCTAACACACTCTAACTTTATTCAGCAACTCATCAGACCTCATGGCCTGATATAAACTACCTCAGAGGAGCCGGGTCCTGAAGGGGCGGGAACATGGGTCTGTCTGACTGGTCTTCTAGGCATCTGCGAGATATACATAACAGTTTGCAAGGGTGAGCATAATTGCTCAGCGGTACCAACATATGAATAACGGAATAAAAGCTATAATGTAACAATAGTAGGAACAGAGTTGTAATCATGATATCAACATTATATAATGAAAATCGAAGATAACTGGATATCACTAACTAGCATGCTTTATCAAAACAATGTAGTAGTGTGCTGTGTAAGTACCAGAGTCAAATTTTAGCATGCTAATCACATTTATAAAACCGTTGTATCAACTACTTATACCCTTACGGGAATCACAAATCCAAATCAGAGACATAACGGATATGTGAAGATAGCTGATCAGGCTATCAACACCAGAAGACTCTAACTGCCATCCCATTTACCTGTTCCGGAACTCAGAGACTAGCTAGGTCTCTGACCTACTAGACTAATCGGTTACATAATGCGCACAACCGAATTAGCCTCTCACGCCACCTCAATAGGCCTACTCTGGCCCCAATGTATCCCATATCTGACCGTTTTATCTAGTTTTCAAAACACTTGTACCTATCTCATTTTCAAAATCATTTATTTAATCAGCACAAATATAAAATCCAGTTCGCAAATCATTTCATTCGAAATAGGTACCTTGCGAAGTTACTTTTTCCCAAAACAATTTAAAAACATAGATTTATAACTACAAGGGATACGCAACTTAAAACATTCCTGTTCCATTACGAAAGTAAAACATTTAGCTATTCATACGTACTGAACCATAAGAGAATGGTCAGGGGTACTTGCCTTGCAACGCTTTACAAAACCCTAAGTAGATTTTACGCCGAATTCGGTTCTAGGGAAACTTGACTGGGATCTACAAATACAGAGTACCCTAATTAGTTATACCGACATGCTTGATATCCTTAAATCCTAATAACCCAATCCGATAACCCGACTCATATAGTTATTATACACATAATCACGTAATCACGTTGCCCGAACACAATTAGGGTATAACACGTAGAATATAATTATATACGTTTACAATTATATTTTTACAAAATTTTGGTAGCAACTTCTTTGTTTATAAAACTACCCGTCGATTACAATTGACGTCAACAATCACAACAATCCACATTACCACTCCACCATTTTATACAACGTACATCACAACACAATTCATAATTAATTATTTAAGTCCGAAATATTTTACGTATATTGTTTTATTTATTTATAAAATTTAGGACTCAGAACATCGTCATCACCGTCCACCGTCCGCTCGTAACGAGTCCTCGCAGTACGGCGGCAAAATTTTCGAAATACTCGATAATTCGGATTCCAACAAAAAATTTCACCAAATATTAAAATTTTTTTACTGCAAGGATATTTTATTTCACAAAATCAGTCAAAAAAATTCCTGCAAGAACACAATTAATTCATATTAAAACCAACTTCACACTAATTAGGCCCAGAATTAGAGCCCAACTACTAAGCCCAACTACCAGGCCCAATAACAGGCC
The DNA here is from genome assembly GCF_009905375.1 of Apium graveolens. Lineage (NCBI taxonomy): Eukaryota > Viridiplantae > Streptophyta > Magnoliopsida > Apiales > Apiaceae > Apium > Apium graveolens. Next base: position 43,109,917 of record NC_133655.1, on the reverse strand, counting down.
CAACAGAAGGCCCAAATAATCTAGCCCAACAGATATCAACCACAGGGAGGCAACACAGCACAGGAACCACCACGACCACAACACACACGTGCCGCAAATCGCGTGCATACACTGCAACCACACACACAATTCACACACACGACACACACACACAACACAAACTCAACACACACACAAACACTCGATACACATACATAATCACACAATACACACACATCATCACCTACCGCCACCACCAAACCGGAGAACTGACGGCGACAGCGGCCAGAAAAAGGAAGAAACGGCGATGAAATAAAAGAAAACAGGCGGCATAGGAATTACCGAGAGGAGGAAGCAAGCGGGGGAGGAAGAGTGCGAGAAAACAGAGAGGTAGAGATTAAGAGAGGGAGAGAATAGTGAGATTAGAGAGAAATGAGAGAGTAGAGCCAAGAGAGTTCGAAAATAAAGAGATTGATGTCACAGCCCAAATTTCACGATACACTACCGCGTGTAACCAAAAATAATACTCAGCCTTTTATTAACCAGAGAGCATGACACCTGTCCCGTGTCACTCTTTTGGGTAACTTCTGGCTCGTTATTTTCAATTAAATGAATCGAGTTACACTTAAAACAACTTCAGAAAATTACGAAAATTATCTTAAAAAGTTTTAAATAACCCGAAGTTAATAAAAACATAAATTTCTTAATTTTAAACTAATTTTTGAAACACAATTTATACTCGGTTTTAACAAATAAATGAATCAACGCGCGGGTGAAATAAATCTCAAAAATTCCCAAAATAATTTTAAAATACACGGAATATTCCCAACTTAAATAAATTTGAGTTTCATAATTTTTGAAGAATTCGGGAATTAAATACAAATTTTATAATTAAATGCACTCAGAAAATCATACAGGGCCAAATAATTGATGAAATATTGATTCCTAAATTTTATAAAATCCCAAAAATAATTATTGTAATTATAAAATTATAAAACCAATTTTAGAGATCATCCAAATATTTATGGAATTGAGACTGCAATAAAATCACTTTTACAAACAAAATAAAATCGTATAACTCGCAAATAAATCACATAAACCAATTCTCATATTAACATATCACAAATAATTAAGTAACAATTAACAACTGCTGCCAAGCATCAATACACCTTTATTTAATTATTCAAATCTTTATTACACTTTTAAATATTAAAATAAAAAGGAAAATACACAAGTCGTTATAATTTGAAATAATTTAAAATTTTAAATAAATAGTTTGAACAATATCATTTTTAAACATTTCATTTATCTTTTAAGAATTAAACAGAATTTAAAAATATGGGAAGACTATAAAAAGTAAAGTAAATGTAAATGTTGTAAAGACTAAAAATTAAATAAATAAAAGAAAAGAGGTTGAAAAAGGTTTATTTTATAAAACTACACCAGCATCAGGTGTTAATGTTTGATACAAAAGGGTCTGTCATAATTGTTGTTGATACACATCAAAAATGTAAAATACACATATCTAGTCTCGATATAGCTATATCTGCCTCTATGTACATATATCACATATAATACAAGATCCCATCCTAACTGTCCTTCCTCAAAATGTAACAGCCCAAATCCGGGGTCAAAATTTGGTGTCACTAACAATCTTTACATAATTTAAAATAATATACAAATGACCCCTTAAATCCGGATCGTTTATAGGTTGTGGTATGAAACAATAATCTAACCTTCTACAATTTATAACAACTAAAATACAAGTTTAAATACCTTTGTACTAATTCCCTTGTCTAATTTTTCTAACATCTTAATCCTCTTCCAGTGGAGATCCTTCTAACTTCTGCCGTATATTAAAAGCTACTCACTTTTATCCTCATTTGTTTCTGAAAGAAATAAGAATTTACAATGTAAGAGTGAGCCAAAAATGCCCAACAAGTATATAACTGAGTTCTAAGCATAAATATCAAAGGTAAATTTCCGGACAAAATCTTTAAATAATTTAAGACAATTCTATTTATTTGAGGGAGTTGAGCGAATAAACATTGGCTGTTACCAGCCCTTAATTATAAATCAAAACTGACAAGCAATTCCCAGATTCATCTCCTGAATCAGGGTTTTGTCCGGTTTTGGAATCATAAAACTTTTCGAAAGAGAATGTCGTTAATGGCGATCAATAATAAGTTAGACTGGACACTAATTCGCACCTATATCCTGCTGATCAGCCAGGATATAGTGCAGATCTATATCTCACTATATAGATCCAGTCGGGTACCCACGCACTATCGCCCAAGGGTCCGGTCCATCCCGGCCCATAGGGTCCAGCTCATCACTGGCCCTCACAATAACCATCCAGCCCGTAGAGTATTTTTATGTCAAATTATTTTGATTTCAAAACATATCAACTCAGGGTTCGCAAATAACCCGAAAGAATGGGTAATTGCTCAAGAGAGCAATCGATAATATAGGAACAATAATGAAAGAAACTTGCATAATTAAGAGTAATTGCAGTGAAATATAAAATAGTTAACTATTCTGAACTTAGAATAGGTAATGGAGAGATAATTACAGTATGTTATGAGAAAAGTAAGGAATACTTGCGTTTATAAGCTTTAACCATTATTACCGGTTGACTTTGGTCCGATTCGAACGTTCGGCTTTATCGTCAAACCACTACCCTATTCTGGATACGATCCCAACACTCAGGTCCTTCGATTGGGACCTTGCTGAGCTCGTCGACTAACCACTAGATCATTCTTAGTTTGATGTTAATCCTCGGTCTTCCAACTAGGACCTATAGGGTCGAAATACCCTAATTCAGGTAATCGTTTAATATCACTATCACTTCTACCCATACAATTTCATATCTGACTCGTATTTATATGTATTATTGAAATACATAAAGTAATTATGGTTCACATCATCCACATTAGGTTCGGTATTTATTTTCGGGAAGTACGTATACTCATTATTTTGAAAATAGTTGGGTAATTGATTATAAACTATTTTGTCACAACACGTAACTAGGTTCGTATAATATAATTGTATATTTTTGTTCGATGTCTCCGATAATTATAGGTTATGTTCCTGTATTTTCGGAATTAATTTCCCGAAAATCGGGTAGCATCTCCTCTGTTTATCGGCCTACCCGTCGAACAATTCGACGTCAATCACAATCAACAACAATCGCAATCATCCACAATTCACCAATCCCAATCACCAATACAATTCATTTATTTATTATATTATCCGTGTTTTTTTGTTTTTATTCGTAGGACTCAGATAAAAATCATCACTGTCCACCATCGGCTCGCCGAAGCTCATCACCGACGGCGATAAAATTCGCGGGTTTTCGATTGTATCGAACGTCCTTCGAGAATTTCATCGATAATTATTATAATCCCGCATGAAATATTTTAATTCACGAACTTTACACAAGTGAATTTCCTTGCATAAAATAACATTAAAATAATAAAAATATTAACTACACAAAAACACACGCACAACGCGCTAAACGGAAAACAGAGACACAACTTGGACATCGAGGGGCCGCCACCACCACCACCCCGCCGGAAAAATCGAGGGGAAGGGCGATAGCACCGAACTCTCAGCCAAATTATATACATACATATACAAAATCATATACACATGCATGCGATTGAATAATCAAACAGAATCGCAGGAACGATCATGAATAGATGGCCGGGAAAAGAAGAAAACTGACAGCGCTTACCAGAAACGAGGAACAACGACGACCATTCACCGGAAGGAGGGGAAACGACTGCCATGCCGGAAAAAGAAAAGAATCAGAGAGTAAGAGAGAGAGAGGAATAGGGGAGAAAAGGAGAAGAGAGACTGAGACCGAGAGATTGAAAAGAAAAAGGGGTCACAGGGGATGAACTGAAGGGGAAGAAGTGGATAAATCCAATCGTACTTATCTAATTGCCAATCGTTTTTATCCAGAATTTTATAATTTTTGCGAAACGAGTTACGATTAACAACACATCGAAATAAATCAAAATTAGTGTTAAAATGTTACAATTATCCTGAAACTAATAAAACATATAATTTTGTAATCTTTAAATCATTTTTGAAACATAACTTGGACCCGCCTTTAACAATTAAACGAACCAACGTGCGGGTGAATTTAATCCCAAAATTTCCAAAATAAATTTTAAAATTCTTGAAATATTCCAAACTTAATAAAATATAAGTTTCATAACATTTTGAGGGATTCTGGAATTAAATACTGATTTTACAATTAAATGAAATTAGAAAATCATTTAAAGATAAATAATCAATAAAATATTGATTTCTAAATTTTATAAACTCCTAAAAATAATAAATAAAATTATAAAACAACAAAAATAATTTTAGAAACAATTTTAGAATTTAAAAAAATAAATATTCAATAAAATCATTTTAAAAGCAAAATGAATTGATATAGCTCAATAATTAATTATACAATTAATCTTCGTATCCCACCAATGAAACATATTTAATAATATAGCACTACATAGCTGACTGAACCATCACAAATTTTATTTATTTAATAATTCGATGATTACATTTATATATCGGATCCGAAAATAGATTACTTATCCGCTAAGTAACTATAAAGACGATACGATTTTAATACTAGATTTGGATAATTATCAAAACAGAGCCTCTTATAAAACATTTTATACAAAAATAAGGTGATAAAACCTCGCCTTTCGAGAATACGAGTTTTATCGATCTATAAAATTATTAGCGTATCGAAAATTTTATGTCGGGGCTCGTACAGGTCAAACCGTACCCCGGATCGAAAAAGTCAAAAGTCGGAAAGCGTTCAGAATCGTCAGATTAGGATAGGAAGGAGGTTACTGAAGAGTTTCGGGTTGTAGAAACGCAAAAGTGGTTGAAGTGAGATGATTTCAAGTTCTAAAAAGTAATTTTATAATTACTTAAAAATACTCATTATTAATTCTATAAATCCTTATAAAATCATATTATAATCCAAAAATTACCAGAAAAATATCAAAATTATCTATATTTTATTCTGAATATTTAAAATTTAAAATATCCTAATTTTATCAGACATAAATACCCAAATATTAATATCAATCATCAAATAATTCACCAAAATTCACACAATAACCACATAATAATTATTTATTAATAAAAATAATTACACGCGATATCCCGTATATTACATTCTCCCCCCTTAAAAAGATTACGTCCTCAGAATCGTACTAAGGGAACATATAATGATACTTTTCAAGTATGCCACTTAGAATTTCTTAGAACTCATTACTGTAATTACTATTCAACGGTTTCCTACCGACATTAAAATTTATCAGTTGCTCATGCAACCTGACTCAGTTCTCTATTTCCTACATATGGATCTAAATTGCTCTTCCGGGTTATATCCATATACACGTCCTATGAACTTGTTATACCTGTGACAATAAGGCGGACTCATCACAATCTTTCTACCTATCTTACCATCTCAAAGGACTAATTTAACCTAGACTAATCTTCTTTTTCTTTTTAATGATAATAATTTGTGCTCCTGAATGCCTCCCATTTTCACTAGCTGTTCCACTTCACTTTCCACATCTTTTTTTGTCCGATTGGTCTTGCATGTGATCATTTTCAACCGTATTCGAGAACCTTTAATCGACCTCTTGTACCTTTCATTCATCTGCGAATCATATGTTGATCTCCTAGCGTCTTGGGTTTCTAAATATCTTAAGTCCATTCTAAACTTTAAAAATTAAAGAGAAAATTCCGACAATTGCATTTAGCTCACCACTTAATTACTATTTAAAATTTTATTGCAATGATTTTCTCTGATGTTCCATCACTTATAACGTTCCTTCTTTTCTTCACGCTACATTGCCCGAAAGTCATCTTCTATCTTTATATCTTGTATCATATTCTCGGAGTAACCTAAATTTCCCGAGTTTCCATGATTTAACCAACCCCTATTTCTTATTTCTGGCTCATTCGTGTCTATCTATTTATGAAAGGTATAACTTATTTCGGTTCATCACGGTTCGTAGTGTTTCCCACACTTTTGCCAACATATTAATCAGATTGATTAATTACAATTTATACTTGAATCTGGTAACATGCTATAACCTCCTTGAAATAATAACGAACTTTATTCCCCAGGTAAACCATTTAACAATAAAAGGATAATCAGGTTTGGTCGACCTATTCCTAATAATTCAAATAATGCTTTCTTCGTCCTTGGTTTTCGAACTATGGTCATTTTGAGATCATTACAATATCATGTTCACCCCTTTGATGCAGGTTTTGGTTCTTCAGCAGCTACAACAATTACATAAATGTCCTTCCCTTTCCAACCTGAACTTTTGACGTTAATACTCATTTTGTTGTCTCATCAAATTAGATATCAGTACGAACTTTGATGCTCACAACATCCCATGTTGCAGTTAACATCAATCATCTATACTAATACCACCTTTGATATTTAACAACAACGTAAGTATCAACATTAATTAGGAACTGAATCAAAAATGCATTTCATCTTTTGTTCAAAACAGATTCGGTATATAAATCATTTATTCTATGATTATTAAAACAATTTAGAAATAACAGTTTAGATTGGAACCAATTATATTTCATGATGTTCCTGATGATCAGTCACGAAACAACACTGGTATCCCGCAGTCATACGGTACCTATAGGGCGCCAGAAAAGGCATACATTCACCACCAATACTTTTGTTTAATCTTCCATGTTTACACGCATTCTTTGAATTGAAATTCCTATCTCCAATTATCAGCGTTTCACTTCATTCTCATATCAGTTCTGGCACAACTGACGTTCACAGCTTGCTTATATCCTGGACGATTTTATAAAATTTCTTTATCATCCTTTTGATTCCATTTCTTTTCTTAATTAGTTCTCCATTCTCATCATTCATTATCTTTTTTAAACATAAGGAATCTCTTTTTCTTGATAATACTAATATGTTCAATATTAGATAAGCCATTTCTAGAGTTAACACTAAAATGAAGGCTTTTATTTATAATATTTAAATTCTTACTAACAGAATTATCAAAATTCATCGGTAGTTATTTTCTTATCCCCGCTTAAATCATCACTGATTTCCTATTTGGCTTTCCCCAATTGATCAACATTTCTTTTTCCTGAGTTCACATGCGGACTTTGTTAGTCTCTGTCTTACAGCGAATACTTGTATTTGGGAGTTTTCCACAATCATACAGTAACTTCCATTAAATCGTCATTCAATATGGGTATACATCCAAGTCCTTCCTGGAACGTTATTATAGATGATAAAATCTCTTCGCTCTATCTTAAACCTTCAGTTCTTGAAAATGTTCTTCTCACTAGCACGTACCAATAACTTTATGTTCCTCTTGTTTATTGAAAAGGGCACGTTCATCTAGATAAAATCTCGCACATGCCTGCAGTAATATCACGCTAATTCTACTAAATTTTCGATTTCTGCTAATGCCATTACTTCCTCCAAATTTCTAATTGCTTTGATTTCAGATCTGAAAATCATGTCAGAATTTGACTTAATCTAATTGGAATCGAGTTCCAGTTAACTGACCATTAGTTGGTAAAGTTAATCAATTAACTCTTTTAATTGATCAATTAAACTAAGTGATGACTAGCTAAATGAAATCAAGGACCAATTATATAAAGTCGATTTGGTCATAACAACCTTTTCCGAGAACCGAGATCGCAATTATTTGGAGTACTAATGAGGATGAAAATATACTTCTTTATCCTTAAAAGTAGGGTAATTTCTGAAAATTTGGGCGGCACTTTCCCTATACCATCGACTACCAGTCGGACTCAAGCCGACACCATTAATTAACCAAATCATCCACAATCATCTCCACCCACTTCCATCAACCAAATTCATTAGTTTAACATAATTCAGAATATGTCACGCTAATAATCACATTTACTACTATCTTGACATAGGATGCATTGTTTTTAATCGGACTAAGGTCTTAACCAACAATGATTAATATAATTATTCCTTTTCTCAATTCATTTAGAATATTATAAAATATTATTAATGAACTTAAAATGATCCTGTTGTTTCTTAAAGACTTTATTTCGTGATTCTTTTTAACTTTCCTTTAGATCCAAGCTTTTTAATTAATGGTTCATATTACTTTTACCTGTTCATAAATCCATCTCAAGGATATCTTTTAGTTTTATTCCTCATCAGTGATACTAGAATACAATTACTTTTTTTTAAGAATCATACTGTGTCCTTTAACTGATCATACAAATCTTCTATCCTTGACGATATACACTCATTTTTATTAATTAATCTATTTATCTCTCTGTAACCACGCATGGTCTCAATTATCATTATCACAGTATGAGGAAAACTCAATTAGTTTTGGAACATTATTCCTTAAAAGATTTCACAGTCGAATCATCATTCCTTTATTTCAACTTATGTTCCTGCATCGAACTTTCGTCATTGGCTTGGTTAGGGGTACTAATTCACCATAACTTATTTACTCAAGTTAGAGAACCTCTCAATTCCTTGAAGAACACATTCCAAATCGGTTCGCAATTAAGATTTCTTTAATCTTGAATCTTTATGCAAAATATCTTCCCGCAACAAAGGGATACTTCACGTATTAATTTCCTGTCTGAGTCATTGTTTAGAATTCCTTGATCTTCGGTTGTCGTCCCGACACTCGTTCGCTCTGCCTGATGTACACAGCTTTATTTTATAGTTAATTTACTTATTATGATTCGCTAACTATTCATCTCATGTCAAAAAATTTCTAACTTGAAGTTCATCGTGTTAACACAATCTACCGTACTGATGAGATCCTCGTAACAGGGACAACTGTCTGACTTGACGTCTTTGTAACGACTACGTCCTCGGTGTATCTATTCTTCCTTGCCCGCAGATGTTCACCATTTATTGGTTTGCAATCGTATCTACATTCGACATGTAATTCCACCTGCTACATGGAACTATTCTTCTTCTTTTGAAATCTTCAAAGAATAGACTTTACGCAAGAGGAGAGTTTGTGTATATGATTATGATTAAAACACTAGATAAAGAATAATAATCCAACAAATAATTGGGAGAATCAGTTAGGTCAATAAATTGAAGAGTGAAGAATGAGGAAGGATTTAGATATGAATGAGACAACAATATTCGTACTCAAGATGACCAGTCTTTCATACTATATGGCATACAACACATGACTAGGTGGCGTCCCACCAGACTCTTCGTCATTCCGACAAAGCGTCACATCATAGCACTGTTTGTCTCAATCAGGAAGCAATATTTTGAAAAGAGAAATAATTCAGAAGGAGTATACAATAAATTTTCTTTCATTTTTGCCTAATTTAATTTATCGATAAAAGAAGCTCATACGTATTCAAGAATCAAGAAGAATATATGCTATTATATTAGTGAAAAGGAAGCTCATACGTATTCAAGAATCAAGAAAAATATATGCTATTGTATTAGGGAAAAGAATGGCAGTGTTGGTCACGGTCCACGCTTCACTTACGTATGCCTTCAGGAATCATTCGAATAAGAGATTCACAATTTAGGTCATATTATAACTTTGGGATGTCGTCTGAAAATGCCTCCCCATTAAATGCTTTAATAATTCGATCATAATTGTGTCCTCGCAAAATTTATAGTCATTGCTTCCGATTTCATCTTTGCCGCGTTGAATAACCATCAATCACACAATGCCTCAACTTCATAAATAAAAATACGATTCTTCTCCAATCCTCTAGAAGAGTCCTCCATTTCCTTCAATCATCCTCCATCTGTTCGAATCATGAATCTTGTTAAATTTTAATAATTTCGTGAATTGGGTAAATAATGTCTTAACACGTTGATTAATATTATTAAGCAAAGTTTATGTTCGTCTTTCACAAAAAAACTTTAAACTTTCTTCCTGCTAGTGGGTCTACTTGGTCTTCCGAACTAACAACACTGATTCTAGATCCGTTATCCTTTTAGGTCATTTTCTATTTATAATAACAAGAACTTAAGTAGTACTTCGACAACCAACTTGTGAAACTCATTTTATGCAAAGATATTCTGAAAGTATTAAGAAAATCTTTTTCGAAAACTCATTTTGAAATTTTGAAAATCAAACATTTGGTCATCATTACTATATAAGTTACTTGCTATTCTTATGATCCGCTAATGAAATATCTAATTAAAAGAATGCCCATATAAGGGTCTCTCCACTTTGGTATATTATCTATCTCTCCCTGGGATTCTGTTCGCATTTGTTAGTCGACGAAACTTCATTTACCGTTGTGTACCATTTTATTCATAACTCTACCCCAACGCTGACATCTGGTACTTCTTTGATATTCTCGTCATCGTCCTTGTTGTTATGCTTACAACCAACTAATACAATTCGACATTCTGTCTGTGAATAAGATCGCATCTACTTGCTAGTCTTAATTATACCTAATTTGGTAATGCTCATTCCTTGTGCAGCGCCCCAATAAGTGATAAGAATCTTCTCGCAACGGTGGTGCCTTTAAAACGTGTTGCTTTGGCCCTTCATCAGCTTCCAACAACTTGTTGCCTCCAGCGTGGAGCTTGTCCTACTATCTAATTCTAAGTTAAATCATACTAAAACTCACCTAGATTTCCTTACACGAAGTTCTCACAAGAATCAATCGCATTTTTTTTGAAACCACATAAAAAGTAGGGTAACATACCCAGTCTCCGTCAGGCTGTCGACACCTCATTACTATAGGGTCTGAGAGCTCAATATATCTATAGCATTGCTATATTCGCCTTACACTTTTCATATAATATCATATCTTACTAACTCCATAACGGATCTGCTAATCCTAATTTACACTCAATTCAAACTTAAAATGAGTATGCCTAGGTCTTTCCTATCTTATATGGCCTATCACTCCTATCTTACTCTCACATATTCTTATTTCAGGGACCAATAACCTGTTGTGCTTATACCAACTTGTAATAGCCCAAATCCGGGGTAAAGATTTGGTGTCACTAAACAATATTTAAATAATTTAAAATAATATGCAAATGACCCCTTAAATCCGGATCGTTTACAGGTTATGGTATGAAACAAGAATCTAACCTTCTACAATTTATAACAACTAAGATACAAGTTTAAATACCTTTGTACTAATTCCCTTGTCTAATTTTTCTAACATCTTCATCCTCTTGCAGCAGAGATCCTTCTAACTTCAGCCGTCTATTAAAAGCTACTCACTTTTATCCTCATTTGTTTCTGAAAGAAATAAGAATTTACAAAGCAAGAGTGAGCCAAAAATGCCCAGCAAGTATATAACTGAGTTCCAAGCATCAATATCAAAGGTAAATTAACGGACAAAATCTTTAAATAATTTTAGAGAATTCTATTTATTTGAGGGAGTTGAGCGAATAAACATTGACTGTTACCAGCCCTTAATTATAAATTAAAAGTGACAAGCAATTCCCAGATTCATCTCCTGAATCAGGGTTTTGTCCGGTTTTGGAATCATAAAACTTTTCGAGAGAGAATGTCGTTAATGGCGATCAACAATAAATTAGACTGGACACTAGTTCGCACCTATATCCTGCTGATCAGCCAGGATATAGTGCAGATCTATATCTCACTATATAGATCCAGTCGGGTACCCAGGCACTATCGCCCAAGGGTCCGGTCCATCCCGGCCCATTGGGTCCAGCTCATCACTGGCCCTCACAATAACCATCCAGCCCGTAGAGTATTTTGATGTCAAATCATTTTGATTTCACAACATCTCAACTCAGGGTTCGCAAATAACCCGGAAGAATGGGTAATTGCTCAAGAGAGCAATCGATAATATAGGAACAATAATGAAAGGAACTTGCATAATTGAGAGTAATTGCAGTGAAATATAAAACAGTTAACTATTCTGAACTTAGAATAGGAATGAAGAGATAATTACAGTATGTTATGAGGAAAGTAAGGAATACTTGCGTTTATAAGCTTTAACCATTATTACCGGTTGACTTTGGTCCGATTCGAACGTTCGGCTTTATCGTCAAACCACTACCCTATTCTGGATACGATCCCAACACTCAGGTCCTTCGATTGGGACTTTGCTGAGCTCGTCGACTAACCACTAGATCATTCTTAGTTTGATGTTAATCCTCGGTCTTCCAACTAGGACCTATAGGGTCGAAATACCCTAATTCAGGTAATCGTTTATGCTTAACATAATATCACTATCACTTTTACCCATACGATTTCATATCCGACTCATATTTATATGTATTATTGAAATGCACAAAGCAATTATGGTTCACATCATCCACATTAGGTTCGGTATTTGTTTTTAGGAAGTACGTATACTCATTGTTTTGAAAATAGTTGGGTAATTGATTATAAACTATTTTGTCACAACACGTAACTAGGTTCGTATAATATAATTGTATATTTTTGTTCGATGTCTCCGATAATTATAGGTTATGTTCCTGTATTTTCGGAATTAATTTCCCGAAAATCGGGTAGCATCTCCTATGTTTATCGGCCTACCCGTCGAACAATTCGACGTCAATCACAATCAACAACAATCGCAATCATCCACAATCCACCAATCCCAATCACCAATACAATTCAGTTATTTATTATTATTATATGTATTTTTATGTTTTTATTCGCAGGACTCAGATAAAAATCATCACCGTCCACCGTCGGCTCGCCGAAGCTTATCGCTGACGGCGATAAAATTCGCGGGTTTTCGATTGTATCGAACGTTCTTCGCGAATTTCATTGATAATTATTATAATCCCGCACAAAATATTTTATTTCACGAACTTTACTCAATTGAATTTCCCTGCAGAAAATAACATTAAAATAATAAAAATATTAACTACACAAACACATGCGCACAACGCGCTAAACGGAAAACAGAGACACAACCTGGACATCGGGGGCCGCCACCATCACCACCCCGCCGGAAAAATTGAGGGGAAGGGTGGCATCACCAAACTCTTAGCCGAAATATATACATACACATACGAAATCATATACACATGCATGCCATTGAATAATCAAATAGAATCACAGCACCGATCATGAACAAATGGTCGGGAAAAGAAGAAAACCGGCAGCGCTTACCAGAAACGAGGAACAGCGGCGACCATTCACCGGAAGGAGGAGAAACGGCGACCATGCCGGAAAAAGAAAAGAATCAGAGAGTATGAGAGAGAGGAATAGGGGAGAAAAGGAAAAGAGAGACTAAAACTGAGAGATTAAAAAGGAAAAGGGGACACAGGGGATGAATTGAAGGGGAAGAAGTGGATAAATCCAATCGTACTTTTCTAATTGCCAATTGTTTTTATCCAGAATTTTATAATTTTTGCGAAATGAGTTACGATTAACATCACATCAAAATAAATCAAAATTATTGTTAAAATGTTACAATTATCCCGAAACTAATAAAACATAAATTTCATAATTTTTAAAACATAACTTGGACCCGCCTTTAACAGTTAAACGAACCAACGTGCGGGTGAATTTAATCCAAAATTTCTAAAATAAATTTTAAAATTCTCGAAATATTCCAAACTTAATAAAATATAAGTTTCATAATATTTTGAGGGATTCGGGAATTAAATACTGATTTTACAATTAAATGAAATCATAAAATCATTTAAAGATAAATAATCAATAAAATGTTGATTTCTAAATTTTATAAACTCCTAAATATAATAAATAAAATTATAAAACAACAAAAAAAATTAGAAATAGCTTTAGCATTTACGAAAATAAATATTCAATAAAATCATTTTAAAAGCAAAATGAATTCATACAACTCAATAATTAATTATACAATTAATCTTCGTATCCCACCAATCAAACATATTTAATAATATAGCACTACATAACTGACAGAACCATCACATATTTTATTTATTTAATAATTCGATGATTACATTTACATATCGGATCCGAAAATAGATTACTTTGCCGCTAAGTAACTATAAAGACGATGCGATTTTAATACCAGATTTGGATAATTATCAAAACATAGCCTCTTATAATAAAATATTTTATACAAAAATAAGGTGATAAAAACCTCACCTTTCGAGAATACGGGTTTTATCTATCTATAAAATGATTAGCGTCTCAAAATTTTTATGCCGGGGCTCGTACGAGTCAAAACATACCCCGGATCAAAAAAGTCAAAACACAGAAAGCGTTCAGAATCATTATATTAGGTTAGGAAGGAGGTTTCTGAAGAGTTTTGGGATGTAGAAACGCAAAAACGGTTGAAGTGAGACGATTTCAAATTCTACAAAGTAATTTTATAATTACATAAAAATTCTTATTATTAATTCTATAAATCCTTATAAAATCATATAATAATCCAAAAATTACTAGAAAAATATCAAAATTATCTATATTTTATTCTAGATAATTAAAATTTAAAATATCCTAATTTTATCAGACATAAATACCTAAATATTAATATCAACAATTAAATAATTCACCAAAATTGACACAATACTCACATAATAATTATTTATTAATAAAAATAATTACACGCGATATCCCAAATATTACATAAAAACCCGATGGAATACGGTCCATCTCCTGCCAAAGGGTCTCTAGAATAGACTAGATGAGTTAAATAGGCAAGTGAAACGTTACATATAAATGCCTACCCTCATGAAGTAACTCATTTAGCTCGCGAGTGGCTGCATGGTATTTCCGCTGAAGTCTCTCTCTCAGAAGGTAGTCAGGCTGGAGTGATGCCAATTGTCCTCCCCCCCCCCCTCAAATAGTCCCAATATCTCGTGGCACTGAGATCTCCAGTACTGCATCTCATCCTGCATACTGCTATACCCATGGTATAGTACTGTTTGGGGCTCTCTGACCTCCCCTACCGACTCTCCAGGACGGTACTCTGTCAACCCAACAACACCCTGTGGCATACCCAACTGCAGACCAATATCATGATCTCCCATACCCTCTACATGTGCCATCTGAAAAACCTCTGGGGCGGGGGCATATAGAGGTAATGGAACTGGTGCTACTATAGGATGGAACTCTGGCTCGACCTCTGCATTTGTAACTGCACTGGGGGTGGCAACACCTACTCTGGTGCTAATGGCTCGGGTGGTAGCTGCATCGGAAGATCTACAGATACTTGGGGTACTACTGGTGCGGATGGTCCCGCTGTTA
Organism: Apium graveolens; assembly: GCF_009905375.1. NCBI lineage: Eukaryota > Viridiplantae > Streptophyta > Magnoliopsida > Apiales > Apiaceae > Apium > Apium graveolens. The sequence continues at coordinate 43,094,735 of NC_133655.1, read as the reverse complement.
GAAAGAAAACACGCGCTAAAATTATACGCAAGTGTACACGCTCGCAAGTAATATAGAATATTTTCTAGTTCGTTCCCACAGAGACTGGTTTAAATTAATTTAGAATGTGCACTTATGCATCAATGTATGATTATCGTTCACTACTAAGACAAGTAACAAATTGACATGTTTTATAATTACGATTAAACTAACATGCAAATAACTAAGATATTAAAAGTGAATGAATTAACTATATAAGACAAACATGGGATTCTAACTTCATTAAATACTTCATTCAAAGTCATTTTTCTTAACCATAGCATGCAATGGTGATGAAAACTAATCAGATAACACGAAACTAGTAAACGCCAACTTTCGTTGTACGAATACCCTACTACCAGACATCCACAAAAGAGATAGAAGCTGAATAGACACCAATTATGTTAAGACCCTATATGTCTATAGAATTTGACAAGACAAATATTTAATGCGCAATTTATCTATCGTGATTACATAGGGCAAGTAAGATGGTTAAAATTACCTTAAATCGTGCATAAAAAATACATGAACCTATGCTAGCATGGCAAGTTCTAAACCTCTATATTCACTGTCGCTTTAATAGAGATTAACACGCTATCTTATAAGTTCGCGACAATCATAAGATGAATAAGCACAAACGATACTAGGATATCATACAATCACCACACACTAAGGTATTGAACAAATTAACAATAGGAATCCATAATTAAATCCATTAGAACTCCACGATAATGATTAGTTCATAACCGAACTCATCATCATCGTGGGTTCCGATGAAAGGATGGTAAATAAACTAAGTCTTTATAAACTAAATAAATAATCAAAGTATGGTAACAAGAGTAATAAGTTCAACCAACAAAGAAAACGAGCATCCAAGGTTATAACTTAAGCAAAAAATCATAAGTAAAAACTAGATCTTCCCGCTGTTATCTCCTTGCTCTCGTATATGAGAAACATCTTTTTGGAGTCTTTAAATATCAGCCCATCCAATCTGGATTCAAACAGATCAATCTTCTATTAGAAACAGGATTCTTTAAAATCAACCTAGAGCGGCCGCTCTATGATCCCGCGCAGCCGCTTTGAGTATGGCGCGGCCGCTCCCAAGTACAACGCGGCAACCCTGAGCTTCTGGAAAAATAGAATTTTCTGCTGATCTTCTCGTGCTGGTTTCTTGTGCTCACTCAACCGAGGCTCCATCCTAACACTCTTCTAAGCATAAATCATGTAAAATCCATTCATCTTCTCGAATATGCCCTAAAATGCAAAACACTACAAAAACACATCAAGAACACAAATAACTTAAGTTCAAAACACCAATTTGAGCCTTTACGAAGCGTTCTAAATGGTTATAAATGCTACTGATCACACCCCCAAACTTGAATCGATTCTTGTCCTCAAGCATAAACACACTCAAAAACAAGAAATACAAATACATGAATGCGACTAATATGAATGCAACGATCCCCTCAGAATACTTAACTAACCAATAAGCAACATCTCAAAGAATGCAATTATTCACACAAAGTTCAAGCAAATCTCACAAATCAATTCACAAGAGAAAAACGTATGTGTGTGCAAATTTCTTAACAGATATACTCTCGACACTAGATCAATAACCATAACTCACCACTTGCCAAGATAATCACAAGGTTATAAATAAAATAAACGATAAACTCAAAATGACTGACAACACTTCAATTTTATCAGAGTTATACAAGGATTCATGCTTTTATTGATAACACATAAAAAATACACACATGCTTATTTTATCGTGCCATGAGCGAGGTCCACAAAAGACTTATGCAATAATACCCATGTAGCGAGCGTTAGGTTTGCGGATCCTAAACTATAAAAGCCTTATATCATTAGGCACAAAGTCTCCTAGAACTTAATAACTCGAGTATTAAAGAGATTACTCGTGATCAATTATGCATAACACATATTTATTTTTCTTTCTTTTTTCCTTTTTTTTCTTTTTTTTTCTTTTTTTTTTCAAAAATTTCTGAACGAGTGCGTTTCCCTCCATCTCGCTCAACCCTAGACTACTCATATAAATATGAGCCGACTACTTGCCATTTGATGCTTAGCCACAATTCGCATTGAAATCCAATGTTTTCCTCCAATTTTAAAAATCCATGTTATTTCGTCACTAACAAACAAGCCATGATCATGATCTAGCACTCAAGCAACCTATAAGACTTAGTGAATTTTTTTTTTCTAGCATGCAAATCAATTCGTTCGGACTTAACATTTCTCTATACAACATCACTACACTCAAATCAACATCACAAATTAATCAAAAAAGCAAACCTAAGGGATCATGATATAATGCCAACACAACTATATGCAACATACTAACATGATAACAAATACGAAAAACAAAAATAAAAACAAATAACTACATGACAAATATATAAACTTTATGAACCAAACTAACATAAATATGCATCTATATGGACTGACACACACAAATATTCCTTAACTACCACCCCAAACTTAAAATTTTCACTGTCCTCAGTGAAGGTAATAGAAAGGAATCAAGGCATACCTACTGGGAATCAGAATGATCATCACCTTCCGCAGGTGGGCTGTTAGGAGGCAGGTACACAGAATCTTCTCCAAAAACCGGCCACTGTATGTCAACCTCCATGGCTCTAAAAGCTGTACCCAACACCTGGGTAAGATCCTTTCCAAACCTGCTATGGATGTCATACATCACATTCATCTACCTCGTGAAACGCCTATACTGCGCTGAGCCCAAACCAGCACTATTCTGCCTGCTGTTGCTACTGCTGCTGCTGCTGTGAAGAACCGGCCTCACCCATCTGATGTCTCCACGTTGCTCTGCGTGCTTGAGTCAAACCACCAGCATATGTCTGATCAGCTAGCTGGCCACCCGAAAAATGATCATAGGTGTACCCCAGGCCCTTCTCGTCAGCCTTTCCACCAAACCACTCATGCATGCTCAAGATCGTAGAACTGTCAATGAACACCCACCGCCACACAAAGCTTAGTCACAATCGAAGCATAAGGAATAGACCCCGTAGTGCTCCCACACAAAAACCTCAAAATACCTTGATAAATAATGGAACCGAGAACCACATAATCTCCCTGCAAAATTCCCCATACCAATTTTGCACGATCCACAGTCACATCATGCATATGAGAAGACGGCATGATATTCACACAAATAAAAGCATTCTAAGCACGAGCGAACCTGTTCATACATGAGGCCGGGAAAGTGAGATACTCGTTCGATCCCCTCATGAACTTCCAGTGAGTTTTCGGGACACACAAAGTAGCCACAATCAAATCCAAATCAAAGTCATCCCATGTCTTGTTCACCCACTCCTACTGAGTTGGATGTCTCTCGCGTTGGTTGATAACCCTACGAATAGCCTTCAGGCTATAGTCCACCGTCAACCCTCGTACCACCGTAAACCCATTATTTTTAGCTCTCGCGTATGACACTCAAGAAGCTTACCAACCTTACCTGATGGTAGAAAACCCCTCTCCTTCACTATTTGCTTAGTTAACAGCCTCGTGTACTCCTCTTCAGCCTCCAAAGTAACAAACCTGGTCCTCGTATGCCCAACACTCGAAGAATCAGTAGTGGCGGGGTTAGTGCTCTTGCTGACTTGAGTGTGAGCTCTCTTGGGTGCCATTGAAATTGATAAAGTGAGAAAAGAGAGATGTATAGAGAGAATTAGGGTTTTATAGAATAAAAGTGATGGAGATGGATGTATGTGATTGTACATATATAGGGATTAAGAATTAGAAGTGGGATATGATTGTGGGGTTAGTGGGGATAATGGAATGTTTAGAATTTACTGGGAGAAGGAATTAGGCTAGTGGGATGAGTTAAAATCGGCTGGAGTGTTGTTTTTGGTTTGAATTTTTGAATTTTTTATGTTTTTTTTCTTCCCCAGGGACTCAAGGTGGCCACCCTGCCTGGCAGCGGGGGCGCGCCATGTTTCTGTTGATATAGCGTGGCCACCCCTCTTCCCAGCATGGGCGCACATAATTTCTAAAATCTCAGCAAGGCCGCCTCGCTTCCCAGCGTCAGCGCACCGTGCTTTTGGAAAAGTCACTATTTTTCTGATTTTTTTGTATTTTCTTCTGATTTTTCTTCCTTCTATCTTTTACTAATATACATAAGCTTGGGTTGCCTCCCAAGAAGTGCTTGGTTTATGTCGCTAGGTTGATGTAGAATTTCGAGATCAAGTTGATAATAGAACGATACCAACCACCTCACGGTTTATCATATTTCCATAGTAATGCTTCGAACGCTGTCCATTCACCTTGAATGCTTGGCTTGGATCATTCATAAAAATTTCCACCGCTCCGTGTGGAAACACAGTTTTGACAACTAGCGGCGCTGACCATCTCGACTTCAATTTTCCAGGAAAACGATGGAGACGAGAGTTGAACAAAAGAACTTGTTTCCCCGACACAAATGATTTGAGCACTAGACCCCTATCGTGCCACCTCTTGACTTTCTCCTTATACATTTTGTTGTTATCATATGCTTGAAGTCGAAACTCATTAAGTTCATTCAATTGAAGCATCCTTTTCTTACCAGCTGTATCTATATCAAGGTTGAATTTCTTCAAATCCCAATATGCCTTATGCTCCAGCTCCACGGTAAAATGACATCCTTTACCATAAACCAATTGAAACGGTGACATGCCTAGCGGAGTCTTGAATATTGTTCGATAAGCCCAAACAGCTTTATCTAGCTTTAAAGACTAATCCTTCGTCGATGGACATACAACTTTCTCCAAAATTTGCTTGATCTCTCTGTTAGATACCTCAGCTTGACTATTAGTCTGAGGATGGTAAGTTGTAGTAATTCGATGATTCACATTATATCTCTGCATCATAGAAGTGAACTTGCGATTGCAGAAGTGCGATCCCTTATCACTGATTATGACTCTTCGAGTCCCAAATCTTGTGAATATCTGCTTGTGAAGAAAATTAAGCACTACCTTCGCATCATTCGTCGGCAAAGCCTTGACTTCGACCAATTTTGACATATAATCGGCTGCCAACAAGATATACTGATTATTGCAAGATAAGACAAATGGCACCATGAAGTCAATTCCCCAAACATCAAAGACCTCAACCTTGAGAAGCATATTAAGAAGCATCTCATTCTTATTTCACATATTACCAAAATGCTGGCAGCGATCACACTTCAAAACGAACTGATGCGCATCCTTAAACAATGTAGGCCAGAAGAATCCTGCTTGAAGAATACGAGCTGCTGTCTTTTATCCACCATAGTGGCCTCCATAAACAGTCGAATGACAGTTTTGCAAGTTACCCTCCATTTCGCTGTATGGAATATATCCGATGATGATTTGGCCAGCTCCTTGATGAAACAAAAATGGCTCATCCCACATGTACCACTTCACCTCGTGAAGAAACTTCTTTTTTTGAGTAGAAGATAAGTCCGGGGGCATAATGTTGCTCACAAGATAGTTCACAATATCTGTGAAGCACGGTTCTTCTTCTTGCACCCTAAACAACTGCTCGTCGGGAAAAGATGCATTTATCAATGTCTTATCATGTGAAGTTGTACTTGGATCTTCTAAACGAGAGAGATGATCAACAACTTGATTCTCAGTACCTTTTCTATCCTTGATCTCCAACTCAAACTCCCGATGTAAGAGAACCCATCAAATTAATCTAGGCTTTGAGTCCTTACTCGAGATGAGATAGCGAATAACAGCGTGACCAGTGAAAAATGTCACATTTATCCCAAGAAAATAAGATCGAAACTTCTCAAAACTGGAGACAATGGCCAATAGTTTTTTATCAGTAGTAGTATAGTTCAATTGAGCACCATTGAGCGTCTTACTAGCATAGTAGACCATATGAAATATTTTGTTCTTCCTTTTCCCAAGAACTGCTCCAACTGCATAGTCACTTGCATCGCGCATCATTTCAAAAGGCTCATTCCAATCAGGTACAGTTATGACAGGTGCAGTGATCAAGCTTTTTTTAAGCCCTCAAAAGCAGATCGACACTCGTCATCAAATTTGAACATAACATCTTTCTCTAATAGATTGCATAATGGTTTAGAGATTTTAGAGAAGTCCTTTATAAATGCCTATAGATACCCGCATGACCAAGAAAGATGTGAATTCCCTTAACAGAAATTGGTGGAGGAAGGTTTTCAATGACCCCCACCTTGGCTTTGTCCACCTCAAGACCTTTACTAGAGACCTTGTGCCTAAGAATGATACCCTGTTGCATCATAAAGTGACATTTCTCCCAGTTGAGAACCAGATTGGTCTCAATACACCTTTTAAGAACTACACCAAAATTTTGCAAGCACTCGTCGAAAGAATCTCTGAACACAGAAAAATCGTCCATGAACACCTCCACATTCTAACCAATCATGTCAGAGAAGATAGCCATCTTGCATCTCTGAAATGTGGCAGGTGCACCACACAACCCAAAAGAAACTCTTATCAAGTACATGAGCTGGCGTATATACTGAGACACTATCTCCAGAACTTGATTAAGACTCATTATCCTCTGATAACACAACAGTATGTGAGGCTATAGGAGTTTCTGATTCAATTTCATCTAAATTCTGATATTCAGGTTCTTGATCCAGAATTGGTGTAGATGGTATCTCAGCATCATCATTTAAGATTGGAGAATGAGTTGGAGATGTCTGAGCTGCTATAGGAGCTTCCAACTACAGAACAGTTGGAATGTACAGCCTATTGATGTCAATTTTAGGACTTAAGCCTGAATCTTCAACTATAATATCTTCATGAAGAGGAGAAACATGAGGTGTAACCATTGTATCCTGAACAGTGTCTTTGTCTTTAGCTGGAGGTGGCAGAGATTCAATGATAATTGGCTCTTTTGAGATCAGAGATTCCTGATCTCCTTCCTCAGCTTCTTCAGTATCTTCTGATGGAGGCTTAGCCAAATGCCTCTTAGCCCTCATTTTCTTCAGTCTCCTTGCTAGAGAAGGAGTTTATGTAGTAGCATCAGATTTTACAGTTCTCTTTCTCTTTAAGGTATCAGAACCTTCAGCTGCAGTTACTTTCTGAGAACTCACAGTCTCAGCTTTTACTGTCACAGGTTCTGATGCATGAACCTGTGCTTCCTCTTCACTATTAGATTCATCCCTGAGAATCATTTTCCTTCTCTTTGGTGGAGGCTGAGGAACAGACTTTGTCCTCTTAGGTTTGGAAGATGAAGGTCTGATGGTATGTGCTGATGGTTGAGGTTGAGATGACTGTGTTGGTTTGAAATATGTCCTGATGGTAGGTTGTGGTTGTGGTTCAGAAGTGGTTGGAGGTTCTGATTGAGGTTGGGATGGTTGAACATCAGGATATAAGGCAGTGTAGGTGGCTGGAATAGATTTATCAAAAAATGTTTGACTGATATGGGAATTTTGAGGGGTTTCAAAACAGTTTTCTTATTATCAGCAGATAATAAATCAGTAAAAGCTCTCTTAGCTAGCTTAAATGGTTCAATTAACTCACTGGCTAATTGAGGTGTATCAGGATTACAAAAGTTGTAAAAAAGTTGACAGAATCTAGCAAAATAGACTGTATTTCTATCTTCTGTCATCCTATCCCCAATAAAGCCTAAAATAGCACTTGCATAATCAAAATAAGTTTGATTTATGAGAGGATACCCAATTTGTTGATTGAGAATTGGGATTGCATCAAAATTTGAACACTTACTTACAAAAGTCCTGGTGATGCAGTCAAAGAAGAAACTCCATTCCCTCCTTATGTAGGGTCTCTTCAACTGTCCCAGCTTCGCCAAAGTTTTCTCATAGCCCAGATTGGCCATTAGCTGTTGAAGAGCTGGCTCCCCAACTGTTGAGAATGTGAAGTTTTCGGGTAGATGAAGTGCTTGTCTAATTGTGGCCAAGGTCACCACATGAGCATCCTCCCCTGTAGTAAAGACAGTACTTGGGGACCCATTGGCACCACCATCATCATGCACGCCTGACCTCCAGAACTCCAACACTTGAGTTCCTGAGAATGTGTCTGGTTGGGTCAGTGCATAACCTATCTCAGAGTTAGCGAGAAAGTCCTGAACGAAATGAAGATCTGATGGGGCTTCACTCTTGGTGAGAATAGCCAAGTAATTGTTGGGGAAAAACTTCGCTCCATTGAAAACTATGTCTTTTGGTGCCATTTCTGTAAGAAAGAAGTGAGAAAATATATTATGCACAAGGTGTTTGGTAAAAGTCCTGTATGAAAAAGCTTCAGAGAATATTAGAGAGAGAGAGAATAAGAGGGATTAAGAATAGAAAAGTAGGTAAAAGATTAGAAAATCTTTTAACTCCCATATATATACTCTATCCACTCAACAGTCCTTTTTAGAAGTAAAACAGACACTTGTACACCTGTCAGCCAGTAAATAGTTAAAGAAGAGTTAGTGGGCACGAGAAATAAGCAATAATTAACGTGCACATGCAGTTTTTCAAGACAAACACGTTTACCACTAACCCAAATGATTATGACTGTTTTTATCTCACCTAATTATATTCTGATTAAATATGACTGTTACAGTATTTACCACACATATGTCAAGTAAAGAATAATGCCACGTAAGCATCAGAGTTTCCATCAGAATTTAATATCAAAACTTGACTATTATCATATTTTAACAGTCATCATAACATGGCTTCTTTACTCAAAAGGTGTATGTTTGTATCTATGATTCTTCATACAAAGACTGACTTGTTTCTTCAGAGTTTAATCATCAGAACTTCCATCAAAACTTGTCCTCAGAATTTATGCATATGACACTTAACTGTTTATCTGAAATAACTTGATCACCGCAGTAATTTTCATCATTCATATGGAGTGAGAATGTGTGTATTTGCAAAATATCAGATAAAGATTAAAGTCTAATATACTTCAGTACATCTTAGAAATAAGGCATAACTAAGAAAAGTGGTTAGAATTTGTCATTAATAATGAAGTCTACTATAGGATAAATTTGTGCATAAGTCCACCTCAATTGTTTGTGCTCATTTTATGCATCTTTTAGAATATTTTTTTCACAGCGGCTTCTCAGTGTAAATGAGTCACAACTTCTATCAGAATTTATGCTATTATCAAAGTATTTCTCCAATAATATGAAAATGTGAAAAGTCACCAAGAAAAATTTATATGCTTTTCTAATGCATATTACTTAATACCAGCAATGCACTTGGGTCTTCCCTTCCACATATTTACTCTAGGTCTCAAAGGAGTGCCTAACTTTAATTTTCTTTTCTTTTATTTTCTTCAGATAAGTGAGGCTTATCAAGCATGTGGTTCATCCTTAAAATTTACTGACATCAGAATTTGACAGATAAGAAGCAAAAATCTAGTTTGTGACTTAGTAATAAGATATAAAAAGTAAATTTGACTAAGCTCAAAATCAGATGTCGCTTGTGTTAATGAATTTCCACATAAACAACTAATTCAAACATGGGATTTCTAGTATGTTAAAGACTACTAGGTCAGCATCTAGCACATGTATCCTCATTGGACTAAAGAGTCATAGAATATTCAAATCACTTTCAGAATATATAGATCCACATCATATAACAATCAGCATTTAATGTATTTCAAATTAAGCACAGATTACATGAAGATAAGATAATATGTAATCACTGATCATAAAGTCTGATGCATGAGAACAAAAACTAAGCAGATTTAGAGAAAGAACCTGAAACCATTCCAAGTTCATTTACCAGTCTTGTAAAAGTAGCTTCACATAGTGGTTTTGTGAAGATATTTGCTAGTTGTTGATTAGTTTGAACAAAATGCAATTCCACTATACCTTCCATCACATGTTCCCCTATGAAATGGTACCTTATGCTGATGTGCTTTGTCATTGAGTGTTGAACTGGATTACATGTCATAGCAATAACATTTTGATTATCACTGTAAATATGTATTTTAGAAAATTCTAACCCATAATCCAATAACTGATTCTTCATCCAAAGAATCTGTGCACAACAGCTTCCTGCAGCAATATATTCTGCTTCTGCAGTTGATGTGGAAATTGATTTCTGTTTCTTGCTAAACCAAGAAACTAATCTGCCTCAAAAAAATTGGCAGCTTCCGCTTGTGCTTTTCCTGCCTATTTTGCATCCTGTAAAATCTGCATCTGAGTAACCTATTAGCTTAAAATCTGATTTTCTAGGATACCACAATCCTAGATCAGCTATACCCTTGAGGTACTTGAAAATTCTTTTCACAGCTATTAGATGAGGTTCTCTTGGATCAGCCTGAAATCTTGCACAAAGACAGGTAGCATACATGATATCAGGTCTACTTGCAGTTAAATAGAGTAAAGAGCCAATCATACCTCTGTAGTTAGTAATATCTACTGATGAACCAATATCTTTATCTAACTTGGTTGCAATGGCCATGGGAGTGGATGTAGTTGAACTGTCTTGCATTCCAAATTTCTTGAGTAAATTTCTGATGTACTTGGATTGACAGATAAAAGTACCTTCTTCATTTTGCTTGACTTGAAGTCCCAGAAAATAACTAAGTTCTCCTATCATACTCATTTGATATCTTGACTGTATTAGCTTTGTAAACCTTTCATAGAGTTTGGCATTTGTAGAACCAAATATGATATCATCAACATATATCTGTACCAAAAGTAAGTCCTTTTCATGGTTGAGGTAGAATAGTGTTTTATCAATTGTACCTCTGTGAAATCCATTTTCCAGAAGAAATTGAGCTAAAGTCTCATACCATGCTCTTGGAGCTTGCTTAAGGCCATAAAGTGCTTTGTCAAGCCTGTAGACATGATTTGAAAATTTTGAATCTACAAAGTCTGGAGGTTGTTCAACATACACCTCTTCTTCAAATTCTCCAAGAGAAAAGCACTTTTCACATCCATTTGAAAGACTTTAAACTTTTTGTGAGCAGCATAAGCCAAAAAGTTTCTTATGGCTTCCAATCTAGCAACTGGTGCAAATGTTTCATCATAATCAATACCCTCTTGTTGAGAGTAGCCTTTAGCAACCATCCTTGCTTTATTCCTTGTAATTATGCCATCACTTTCAGTTTTATTTCTAAACACCCACTTTGTGCCAACAAATGATCTATTCTTTGGTCTTGGTACTAGGGTCCAGACTTTATTTCTTTCAAATTCATTTAACTCTTCCTGCATTGCTTGCACCCAATCAGCATCTTGAAGAGCTTCTTCCACTTTCTTTGGTTCAGTCTGAGATAGAAAAAATGATATAGACATTCATTTGATGTTGCACTTCTAGTTCTGACACCTGCTTCAGGATCTCCAATTATTAAGTCAGGTGTATGTGATTTGGTCCACTTCCTTGCAGATGGAAGTTGATTTCTAGAACTGGATCCTCCCCCATGATCCATGCTATCTCCATCAGCATTTTCTGATGCTCCCCCTGTAGTTATGCTCTCTGAGACTTCAGAATTTGAGTTAGATACTTCAGGATTTGAAGAATCAGAGTTTCCAGAATTATCAAAATTTGGCTCATCAGAACTTGATGAATCAGAACTTGAAGAGCTAGTGACAGGTTCTGATGCTTCTTGAGAGTCTTGAGTTGTGGTAGGATCTTCAGCTTGCTCCACCTGGATAGGTGCATTTTCCTTTGGAGTTGTTACCACAGTTTTAATGACATCAGAACTTAACCCGTCAGAACTTACAGGATCAGAGTTTAAGTCATCAGAATTTACAGAATCATAATTTAAATCTTCATTTTCAAATCTCAGCTGATCATGATCATTGAAATCTTCAAGTCCAGTAATCTTCTGATAATCAAAAGATACATTAATAGATTCCATGACAACCCTTGTTCTTAAATTTTAGACTCTGAAGGCTTTTATGGAAAGTGGATATCCAACAAAAATTTCCTCATCAGCTTTTAGATCAAATTTTGACAGCTATTCAGGATGAGTCTTAAGAACAAAATACTTACATCCAAATACATAAAAGTATTTCAGATTTGGCTTCTTTTTCTTCACCATCTCATATGGTGTTTTTCCATGCTTATTTATGAGTGTAGCATTCTATGTAAACAAGCAGTCTGCACAACTTCAGCACAAAAGTAGGTTGGTAGCTTTGGTTCATCAAGCATAGTTCGTGTAGCTTCAATGAGAGTCCTGTTCTTTCTTTCTACAACTCCATTTTGCCGTAGAGTTCCAGGTGCATAAAATTCATGTTTCATTCCATGCTCTTTGCAGAACTCTTCCATGATTGAATTCTTGAACTCAGTGCCATTATCACTTCTTATAATTTTAACAGAATCTTTGACCAACTTATCCAGCTGTTTGACATGATCAGTTAGAGTAGATGCAGTTTCATTCTTCTTGTGCAGGGAATACACCCAAGTGTACCTTGTAAACTCATCCACTATAACCATAGCATATTTCTTCTTTGCAATTGACATGACATTGACTGGATCAAATAGATCAACATGCAGTACGTGATAAGGCTCAAGAATTGAAGATTCAGTTTTGCTCTTGAATGAAGATTTTCTTTATTTTGCCTTTTGACATGAATCACAAAGGCCATCAGGAGCAAATACTGATTTTGGCAGTCCTCTCACAAGATCTTTCTTTACAAGCTCATTTATATTGTTGAAATTTAGATGAGAGAGTCTTTTGTGCCAATTCCAGCTTTCTTCAATTGATGCTCTACTCCACAGACAGATTGCACAACCATCAGAACTTGTTGAAAGTCTGGCTTCATAAATGTTACCATGCCTGTAACCTTTCAGAACCACTTTGCCTATAGAATTGCTTACAAATTCACAGTGTTCTTCAAAGAAATCCACACGATAACCTTTGTCACAGATTTGACTCACACTTAGCAGATTATGTTTAAGTCCTGAGACAAGAGCTACTGATTCAGTGATGACATTCCAAAGATTTATATTGCGATATCCCAGAGTTTTTCCCATGTTGCCATCTCCATAAGAAACTCATGGGCCAACTTTCTCCACAAAGTATGATAGCAGGGCTTTATTTCCAGTCATATGTCCTGAACATCCACTGTCCAGCACTAAGATATCTTTCCTGTTGCCCTGCAATCACAAATACCACTATTGGTTAGTTTTAAGGACCCAGACTTGCTTGGATCCTTTGGCCTTTTAAGTTTGTTAGCATTTGCAGCGGATTTAGTTTCAGAGTTTATGCTAACATGCTTTTTATCAGAATTTATATCAGACTTTGCATCAGAATTTATATTAGAAGGAATTAAAGTAACTTTCTTCAAAGAAGGTTTATTTGATAATAATTATAGTACATACTATGATATTCCTTATAAGTATAAATGGAATGCCATAAACTACCACAATAAAAACAAGGATTTTGTGGCTTAAACCTAACAGACTGACTCTTAACTCCTGATCTAGGTCGTAAAGAGTTTATATCTTTATTTTTCCTGCAAAAAGAAGCAAGATGGTTAGAGTTTCCATAGTTATAACATTTCTTTCTAGGAGCATTAGGAACAGTCATGTAATTATTGCTTTTGTTCACACCTTCCTTTCCATTCCTATTGTTCCTAGCTTCATTTACCTTGTTGACATTCTTAATCTCTTTCAGCTTATGCTTAAGCTGCTTCTTAGTCATTAAGCCTATGTTGACTTCAACTAGTTTATCCTATTTTAATTTGTCAGAAGTTGACTTATCTTTGACTTCTGTCACAGACTCTTTCATCTTTTCAGAATCAGACTTTACAATTTTTGCTACAAAATAAATAGGATTTACCTTTGGCTTAGCAGTCTGTTTAACAATAATTGGCTCAATTTGTTCAGTTCCTTTTTCACTTTTATAATCTCCATAACCTAAGCCCTCTTTCCCGTTTCCACTACTTAATAAATTCTGAGTTGTTCTGCCAGAGTTAGTCCAAGTTCTGATAATCTCTCTTTCCTTTTCTAAGTCAGCTTTTAGAGATTCATTCAATTTTAACACTTCATCTCTAACATATAAAGCATCATCTTTTTCTTTCTTAGTTTGATGAAGAAAAACTAACTCATTTTCTAAATAATCATTTCTCTTTTTATAAGCAAGATTTTCAGATGTTAATCTTTCACATGTTAAAGTCTGATCTCTATAACTAATATACATGGTCTTAAGATATAATCTCAACTCAGTAATATCATCAGTATGGAAGGCATAAATTGTCTGAGGTACCTTCAATTCAGCAGTTTCAGGACTGCTATCAGCATTTTCCATCAAGGCATAGTTCACCTCATGTTCAGAATCTGAAGTGCCTGTCCAGCTTTTCTTCTTTGTGACAAGTGTCTTGCCTTTGTCACTTTTTCCTTTTTTGTAGTCAGGAGATATGTGGCCTCTTTCACCATAGTTGTAGCATTTGACATTTGAGTTGTCTTCTCTGTCAGACTTTCCTTCCTTGCCTTCAGACTTTCTGAACCCTTTCTTATCAGAACTTCCACTTTTCCTGGAAAACTTCTTGCCTTTTCTGAATTTCCTGTAAGCTATCTTTGTGATACCCTTTACCATAAGAGCACACAATTTCATCATCTCTTCATCAGCATCTATTTCAGGTAATCTTTCAGTTTCTGAATCATCATCAGAATATGATGACTCTGAATCAGACTTTATAATGAGAGCCTTTCCTTTGCCCCTTTTCGAGGCAGCCATTTTAGGAGATTCCTCCTCAGCCTTAAGAGCACCTGTCCTTGACTTTCTTCCATGCCTCTTGCTCCTTTGATCCATCTCAAGTTCATAAGTCTTGAGCATACCATAAATTTCATTAAGAGTAGTTTCAGTAAGGTCATAGTTGTCTTTTATGGTTGTAGACTTCAAATCCCAATTTTCAGGAAGAGCTAAAAGGAATTTTAGATTTGAATCTTCAAGTTCATATTCCTTGTCCACCAGTGACAGATCATTCAAGAGTTTGACAAACCTATCATATAAGTCAGTTAAAGACTCATCAGCTTTTGACTCAAAGTGCTTATACTCTTGAGTGAGTATAGTCCTCCTGTTCTTCTTGATTGCATCAGTTCCCTGACATCTTGTCTCCAAAGCATCCCATATCTCCTTTGAAATTTTGCAATTAATTACCCTGTTTGACATGACATTATCAATGGCACCATGCAACAAATGCCTTACCCTTGCATCATTGGCAATAGATGAGATGTCTTCAGCTGTGTACCCACCTTTCTCCTTTGGTATGGTCTTTGCTGGTTGATCAACAACTACAACAGAGAGCTTGGTAGGCTTATGTGGTCCTTCATTAATTCTGTCAAGGTATTCTGGATCTGTAGCTTCCAGAAACATAACCATCTTCACTTTCCATATGGGATACTTAGAAGGTCTCAGTATGGGAACCCTAATAGTCTTATATCGACTGTGGGTTTGAGTCTTTTGAGTTTCTTCAATTTTGGTGGGCTTGGTTGGAGTTTGTGCTTCTTCAGACATGATTGTTTGGATCTTTACTGTATGTGTGTTAACAGATGAGCTCTGATACCAATTTTTAGGTCACACAACACTGTAAAAGGGGGTTGAATACAGTGTTAATACAATCAAATGAATTTAACACAAGTATCTAACAAAGATCAAGTATAATGAATAAACTATGTTACAATAAAAACTGTTGTTCTCTCTCAGTGATGAACAAATATCATTAAGAGCTGCTTGGTTACAATGTATAATCTTCTCATTAATGATTACACATGTAGTGTAAACCCTAAGTCTGTGTTTATATAGTACACAATTACAAGATAACTTCTAATTGATATGGAATACAATTCTGTCTCCTAAAATATATCAATCAGATATCTTCTACAAGTCTTCTAGTCCTCTAACTCTTTCCATGCATATCTTCTTTTATTTTAGTCTCGATCTTCTACTTTAAATCAGCTTCCTTCCTTAATTGTAAGTCTTCCCGCACTTAAGTTCTGATATGACCTTAAGTTCTGATATTAAGTTTTGACTTCCAGTAACTCCTGATTCCAGTAAGTCCTGATATGTCCTGTTTGTTAAGATCTGAAAACTAAACATGAATCATATTAGACATGACATCTCAAATATATCTAACAGTGGGAAAATAATACTCCTAATTAAAATTAAGGCCCTAATTATAACTCTTAAAAAAATTAGTTGGCCCCCAGTTAATAATTTTTTAGTCATATTTTTTAAATTTTTTATATTAAATATATATAATATATATGCCAAAATTTCCCAAAAATTATTGTTAGTCCCTTAACAGTATGGCAAGAATTACAGAAGGGGGGTTGAATGGAATTCTTGAAACTTTTTCTTGAAATAAAATGTTCTAACTCAAATATAAATATAAGTGTATTGATTAGCACAATGCGGAATAAGAACTTAAGTGAATCAAGACACAAGTAATTAAAAACAAGAGTCTTTAAAAACTTTCTGGTGGATTTGAATGATTCCACCAGAGATATATATTATATATCGAGAGAACCCTGTGTGCAGAAATGCTCACAGCTGCTTACAACAATTGAACTTCTAAGACTACAGAGAAATGCTAAAAATCCTGCTTACAAATGTTTCTCTACTTTCTTGCTTAGATCAACTCTTTTTTTTATTGCTGCTACTTGGTTTATATATCACCAAGATTACAAAGTAGCAAGACAAGATAATAAAATAAAAAATGTCTAGTCTATTACAATGCTACTCCATTACTCTATTCCAGCATCTTTGAATATCTTCATAATAACATGGAAATGGCAATGCTTCTTTGTTCTCGAAAACCCAGTTGAATAGGCTACCATATTCCATTTGCATCCACTCGACGAATGTGACTGTGTTGTCACTGTCAACAGATATTTGAATTCATTATCCGTCGGGTTCATGATCATCCGTTGAGTTATTGATCATCCGTCGAGTTATTGATCATCCGTCGACTTCATTGTAGGTTATCCGTCGGGTAGCAAACTGGCACTTGACTTCATTTCATTTATACAGAATTACAAGACATCATCTATGTACAATTAATCAACCTATTCTGCATATCTAGTAAAAGTCAACATGACTTGAATACTACTTACAGAATCTATACAATGGTGAATGCAGAAATGTGCTACAGACTTATTGTTACATAAGTTACTCACTCGATGGATAATAAGTCATCATCCGTCGGGACTATAATGAGTCATCCGTCGGCACTATAAATCTTATCCGTCGAGTGCTACATTATTTCACTAAGTAAAATCTACTAAGGTGTTTTGTTCATGAAATCATCAAGTACACAACATATACACAACAATCTCCCCTAATTTATGTCTACTGGAATTGTAGCCATAAATTAAGAGATACTTGATGATAACAAAACACCCTAAAAATATAACTTTAAGAGAAAGTAGATATTACTGAAAAGTGCTTCAAATAACAAAAATTTACAAAGTTTTGCTCACAGTCATTTTTCATGATGCTCCTCTAGTCTGAGCAGATTTGTCTAGTTTCTTGAAGGTCTGGATCTCTTTCCAAGCTTTCTGTTATTTTCCTCAATCTAATTTTGGAGCTGCTTGTGGAATTCCAGTTCATCAGATTCTGAGAGATTTAGCTTTCCTTGCATTTCCAAAAGAGTCTCATTGCTAGAGATGCTCAATTGGTCTTCTAATCTGAAGAATCTTCTCACACCTTTGTCATCTATGAACTCCATCAGCCAGTAGGGTCTTAGATGCACTCTTCTCCCTGTGTAAGGGATGATTAGAGTCTTTGGGAGTGCATCTTTAGCTCTAATACTCCTTAGTTCTTCAATCTTCTTCAATACCAATCTTCTTGTAGTAATGTTGAACCCAAAGTTCTTCTTGAAGGATGAATAAACTTTAATCAGTACAACTTGGATTTCTTGAAGGATCCTGTGAAGAGGCCACTGAATCTCCTTTCCTCCTTTGTACTTGAACACTAACCTTTCAGGTAGGTTTCTGTGTGCATCAATTCCTCTCACTTCATCTAGTTCATCCAGATAGAGGTTTAGATCAGAAAATTCTTTGATGTCACACAAGTACAGATAGTCTCCCTTATTGACTTTAGATTGAGCTTTGACTTGAGACTTGGATTTTAGAGGTGACAACTTCACTTTCTTGACTGCTCTTGACTTTGTTCTTTTTGTCTTGTTAATGATTGGTAGATTGAAGTCAGGAATTGGTATATTCTCCCATTCTATTGGCTCATCCTTGGGCACAATAGGTTCACCATGAATATTCCTTTAGGGATCCACCACCTTGATATCTTCAAATACCACAGAGTGCTTTGATGCTTGAGTTGCAGACAGTATGGATTCCTTAGGAAATTGATCTTCCAATTCCTTATCAACAATATCCAGTTTCCTTTTAGTTCTTTTAGCCAATTCCTTCTTTCTTAGAGATTTCTTCTATTGTTCAGCTTGCTTCTTTGATTCAATAGCTTCAGATGGTTGAGAAGGAATTTGTTGTGATGAATTTACAACATGTAGCTTGGCCAAGATTACAATCTGCTCTTTCTTTTGTTTAGTCTTTTTAGCATCCAGAGCAGCTTACTTCTTTTCCTGCTTCAATCTAGCCTTTTCTTCTCTCTTTGCTTGAGCAAATTGAGGATCTCCAGCCACCACACAAATTTCTTTCCCATTTTTGAAAATCTTGGCAATTCTTCTTCTGGAAGTTGAATCAGCTGGATCTTTGTATAAAGCAATTGACCTTGACAGAAGCTTCTTCTCATTAGGCTTAGGTATCTCATATACAGTGTCCAAAGGGTTCTTCAATGATGACTTTGAGTAGTTTACCCTTGGTTTAAGAATTAATTCAGCCTTTGGAGATTTGATGCAGGAAGATTGTCCTCTTTCCAGATAGTTCATGCTCATCTCATTCACACTAATTTGCTTGACTTGAGAGTGATGGATAGCTGACTTAACTGGCTCCGTGACAAGTTCAAACTTCTTCTGTATTTCCTCATCAATCTTCTCCCAGTTGACTAAACTCAACTTTTCCTTATCAGCTGCTCTTAAGTTGGCTGCTGCTGCATTGATCATATCTATACTATCTGTAACTGATGGCTTTGAGATAGTAATTGAAGGTACAATTACTTTAGTGATTTGAATTTGAAGCCTCTCCCCCTCACTTGATCATTTCTCCCCCTTTTTGTTATCATCAATTTGAGTAGAGGAGGGGGTTTGAGCAGCCACCAGTTTTTGAAGTAGATCAGTCTGTTGGGCTTGATGGAGATGAATGGAAGTTAAAGATGCTTCCATGGCTGACATTCTTGTGTCCAAGGTATCTATCTTGGTTGACAGATCAGAATTTTTCCTTAATTTCCTCTTGATGTCAAGCATTGTAGCTTCTGGAAGTTTAGAGTCTATCTTGTCTGAAATAGCTTTTTTCATCTCCTCAATATCATTCTTTATAGTATTCACATCTCTAGCATGCTGGAAGCCTTGGATTTGTTGAAGTTGCAGGGAGGCTAGATGTGCCTGAAGGAGCTTTTTGGTGCTAGCATTGGTAGTGGTTTGAAGAGCAGTATTGGTCTGATTGATTAATTGGATCATGGTTGTCTTGAAGTAATGCTCATCACAGTGGTTTGAGAATGCCCATGATGGCATACCTGACCTTGAACTTGAGCCTACTTCTCTCCCTATGTCCATTGCTTCATCTTCACTATCCCCACTCCCATCTCCAAAGAAATCAGCTGAACCACCAGTCTCATAGTCCATATCACCAGCTGTAGAAGGCAAAGCTGTGATGTCATCCTTAGCTCCCATTAGGGACTGTGTGGTATGCACCAAATTCAGCATCCTTTCTACATTGTCATTGCCCTGTTCAGCTAGAAGTTGATAAGCTGGAACAGGGTGAGTAAATGCCTCAGCATCAAGGGAAGTGGAATCTATAACAGCTTTAGGATGCTGAGATAGTCCTTCCCTGTCTGCATCCTAGACATTCATTGACTCACTAGTAATGACATCCATCCTTATTGCTTCAGTACCTGCATTTCTCTCATGTTCTCTCTTTTGTTGCATCAGGGTCTCACCCTCGCTCCCCACCCTCACCTTCACCTACTAAGGTGGGACTCCTCTCACTCTCTTTTGCCAATCCTGAAGAAATGGATTACAGATTTTCACTCATTTCCTCTCCTTTTTCCTGGGAGCAACCCAGACTCTCACTCAAAACACTCTTCTCTCTCAATCCTAAGAGTGATTGTACAAGCACTAAATCTTCTACACTTGAAATAATTGAAGTTTGAAATTATGCAGAGATACTCGACGGATGAGTGATATCCATCGAGTAAGTGGTTTTGCTATCCGCGAATAACTGTTGTTAGGCTTATCCGTCGGGATACAATCACTACTCGACGGATAAGCAATATCCGTCGAGAGAGTAGAAATGAATGAGCTGGGAATAGAAACTATTGTTGACTCTGTGTTGATTGAAGATATTTTAGGCACGGATGACACAACAGTTCCTGAAAGAATTGGCAAGTGAGCCAACAAATCATCTAAAAGATGATGCTCACTTGCACTAGATTTTGGCTTCCCCAACAGAGTTAAAGAAGGGGAATCAGGAATTGATGTGTTTATCATATCCACATCCAGAGAATTTGTTAGTGAGTTTGGTGTTTGAGGTGCTTCTATAACTAGATATTTTAGCTGTGACTCCACATTTATTGGAGCCACATCAAACTGAATTTGTGAAGGTGCAGTGACTGTGTCTTTAGCACCAGTTTGCACAGTGTGTGTACCTTGTGCATCCCCAAAGGTTTTTGATTTCTTCTTTCTGGTATAAGTTTGGGGTGAGCTTGTGTTCCTAACCCTCTTGGCCTGTGCTCTTGGTTGAGAGCTTTATTCAATAGCTACACCCTTTTGGGAGGATGCAGCTAGAAATGAGCTTTTGTCCTTTTTAAGCACTGCAATTTGTTGGGAAACTGCAGTGTGGCTAGGCTGGGATTCACTCAACTCTCCAACCTTATTCTTGGGGTTTCTTTTATGTTCACCCCTTCCCTCACCTAACTTACCCTCCTTCACACTCCCCTCTTTGGCTTTAGTAGATTTTTCAACTGACATCTTTTGGGAGATATCAGAGGGGGCTTTCTTTGATTTGGATTTTGAAATAATTGTAGGTTTGGCAGCTTTGGTAGGCAACTGTTTGGTCATTGACACAGTTTCCATAGCCACACTTGAACTCAAAGAAATTGTGGAGGTTGGAATAGTTGTAGGGACAGGTGAACTTACCTCACTTACCTGAGGTGCTTCCATTACAGGAAAATAGAACATTGGCACATCCTTGTGATGATTAGCCATGTTCAAATATGCAATGAGCCTTCTCTCTTGAACCCAACAATCTAGTTTGTTGTTAGGGTTCTCAAGCACAATCTCTTCACATAGGTGGTTAGCTACTAACATGAGAAATTTAGCATAATAGACATTCTTACCTCTTTTATTTAACTCTCCTAATTTAAAACCTAACTCAAACAAGACAAGGTCACCGAAATTATAGAATTTATCTGTAACTAGCATGTAGAGCATGTTAAGCATGGAAATATTCACTGAATCAAAATTACTGACCTTTCCTGAGAAAACTTTTATAACTACATCACACAAGAAACTCCATTCTTTCCTAAGACCCATTCTCCTAATATCACTCAGTTTAGAAGTAGGAAGTGCATAGTGCATGGAATTAAGCTTACTGATTATATCAGTGTCAGTGTGTGGTGAAGTCACATTGTTATCAGGAATTTTGAAACATGCTTTTATCACATCAGTATTGATACAGAATTCTTTATCTTTAATGGTTAGAGTGATGGTCTTATCTGTAGAGTTGTAGGTAGCAGTGGTCCACATCTCTTCAACAACTTCACAAAATATTGTGGGTGATTCCAGCATGGCATAGTTGAGCTTACAACTCTTCACAAAATCCATCATCTTGTGATAGTCTCCAGATTGTTGAATACCCTTGTTCACTAGTGCGGTGAAATTGTTCTTCTCATAAATGAACCCAGTTTGAGACATAATCTTTACAACAGGTGCCATTCTTAGAGAATAAGAGCTTGAAGAGAAAGAGAGTAAGAGCTTTGGGAGAGAATGACATTACAGCAGTTGAATTGAGAATGATAAGAGAAAAGCAATTGCAATGAAATAAGCTTTTATACTATCTCAAAAATAACTGATAAAAATAAAAATAATAAAGTAAAATAAAGTAACCAATAGAAATTACCTAAAATAGCCGTTCAAAAATAAACTGTAAAAATTCCACCCATTATCCGTTGTGTTATGCTTACAAACTGTAAGTATACTCGATGGATAATGTACAGGGAATTAACGGCTGAGAATAAGGCAATTCGACGGACGAGGATAAACTGTTATCCGTCGAGACATAAAATAATCCAGAAACATAATTGATTTTTGTTAGAAAATAATATATCGACGGATAATCAAACTCGATGGATAAGGATCATCCGTCGAGATGTAAATTTTGACTAAGCCAAAATCTCATCTATGACTGAAAAATCAATTAAATTTCTGGCTGCATTTCAACTTGCAAATTAACTCAGATAGGTTCAAGAGTAATTAAGCATACCTAACTCACTTACCAACCTTGAAAAGGTGGATTCATCCAGTGGCTTGGTAAAGATATCTGCAAGCTGCTTCTCACTTAGAACAAAATGTAGTTCCACAGTACCATTCATTACGTGTTCCCTTATGAAATGGTACTTGATATCTATGTGCTTTGTCCTTGAATGTTGTACTGGATTTTCAGTGATGGCAATTGAACTTGTGTTATCACAGAAAATAGGAATCCTTTCAACTTGCAAACCATAGTCTAGCAATTGATTTTTCATCCATAAGATCTGTGCACAGCAACTGCCAGCAGCAATATATTCAGCTTCAACTGTAGAAGTAGAAACTGAATTTTTCTTTTTACTTAACCAGGACACAAGCTTGTTTCCTAGAAATTGACAGGTTCCTGTTGTACTTTTTCTATCAATTCTACAACCTGCATAATCTGCATCTGAATAACTAGTTAGATCAAAACCAGAATCTCTAGAGTACCAAATGCCAAGATTTGGTGTTTCCTTGAGATATCTGAAAATTCTCTTAATAGCTATTAAGTGAGATTGTCTAGGATCAGCCTGAAATCTAGCACATAAACATGTAGCAAACATTATATCTGGCCTACTGGGTATTAAGTACAGAAGTGAGTCAACCATGCCTCTATAACTTGAAATATCCACAGACTTTTCAGTAGTGTTTAATTCAGTCTTAGTTGCAGTGCCCATGGGAGTTTTTGCAGATGTACAATCCATTAGATCAAACTTCTTTAAAAGATCAAAAATATATTTAGTTTGACTAATGAATATTCCATCACTAACTTGCTTAACTTGTAAGCCAAGAAAGTAAATTAGTTCTACCATCATACTCATTTCATACTTACTTTTCATCAATTTGGCAAACTTTTTGCAAAGTTTCTCATCTGTAGAGCCAAAAATAATATCATCTACATAAATTTGAACAAGTATACTAGAGCCATTAACATTTCTGAAAAACAAAGTTTTATCTACAGTACCTCTTGTGAAGTGATTTTCCAAAAGGAACTTTGATAAAGTGTCATACCAGTCTCTAGGTGCTTGCTTCAGTCCATAAAGTGCTTTCAAAAGATAATAGAAATGTTCTGGAAAATTTGGATCTTTAAAGCCAGGAGGTTGACTGACATAGACTTCTTCCTCCAAATCTCCATTCAGAAAGGCACTTTTGACATCAATTTGATAGACCTTGAAATTGGCATGGGCTGCATAGGCTAAGAAGATTCTGATGGCTTCAAGTCTTGTAATAGGAGCAAATGTTTAATCAAAATCTATTCCTTCTTGCTGACAATAGCTCTTAGCAACCAATCTAGCTTTGTTCCTGACTACTATGCCATTTTCATCCATCTTGTTTCTGAATACCCATTTGGTATCTATTGCATTCTTTCCTTTAGGCTTGGGCACCAGCTTCCATACATTATTTCTTTCAAATTGGTTTAGCTCCTCCTGCATAGCTAAAATCCAATCAGGATCCAACAAAGCCTCTTCTACCTTCTTGGTTCTTCCTTGGAAAGAAAGCTGCTGTATAGACATTATTCCTTAGTTGTTCTTCTTGTTTGAACTCTAGAAGAAACATCACCAATGATAAGCTCAAAGGGGTGATCTTTTATCCATTTCCTTTGTTGAGGTAGATTAGCTCTAGATGAAGAAACCTCATTGTTGTCTTGATGTGTGATTGAGTTTTGATTGTTAGAAACTCCCCCTGAGTTTGTGGATCTTTGATTTGAGAAAGGGGAGCTTTCTATAGGTGATTGATGTTGACTTCCTGCTCCTTTTGATAACCCGACGTATGATGAATTTTGAGTACCAACGGTTGAAGCTGGTTGTCTCCCGACGGATAACGCAGATTGCCTTCCGACGGATAAAGCATTATGCAACTCGACAGATGTTGAGTTTTGTGTTTCATTGGTAGTGGATATATCTGTATTATCCTTAGACACTGTTTCATGATCACTTTCATCATCACTGTCATCACTAATCATCTCCACATTGTCGAATTTGAGGCTCTCATGGTAATCTCCATCTTTCAGTCCTTCAATCTTTTTATCATCAAACACAACATGTATTGATTCCACAACAATGTTGGTTCTTAGATTGTAGACTCTATATGCTTTACCAACATCATATCCAACAAAAATTCCTTCATCTGCTTTAGCATCAAACTTTCCATTTTGATCAGTTTGATTTCTCAGAATATAGCACTTGCAGCCAAAGACATGAAGAAAATTTAGAGTTGGCTTCTTGTTCTTGAAAAATTGATAGGGAGTCATGTATCTAGCTTGATTAACTAGAGAAATATTCTGAGTGTAGCATATAGTATTTACAGCTTCAGCCCAGAAATATGTTGGCAATTTAGATTCTTCAAACATTGTCCTTGCAGCTTCAATAAGTGATCTGTTCTTCCTTTCTAATACTCCATTCTATTGTGGAATCCTTGCTGCTGAAAACTCATACAGAATCCCATTTTCCTCACAAAATGCTCTCATGACAGAATTCTTGAACTCAGTTCTATTGTCACTCCTGATTCTTCTAACCTTGAAATCAGGATGATTATTGACTTGCCTTATGTGATTGATGATGATTTCACTAGCCTCATCTTTGGACTTTAGGAAATATGTCCAAGAGAACTTTGAGAAATCATCTACAATTACTAGGCAAAATCTTTTCCTTGAGATGGACAATACATTGACTAGTCCAAAAAAATCCATGTGAAGCAGTTGCAAAGGCTCTTCAATTGTTGAATCAAGTTTCTTCCTGAATGATGCTTTAATTTGATTCCCTTTTTGGCAGGCATCACACAGTCCATCCTTAGAAAACTCCACTAGAGGAATGCATCTAACCAGTTCTTTCTTTACTAGCTCATCCATGGTCTTGAACTTTAAATGGGATAGCTTCTTGTGTTATATCCAGCTTTCATCCTGACTTGCTTTACTGAGAAGACAAGTTACAGATTCTGCATTAGATGAGTTGAAATCAGCTAGGTACACATTTCCTTTTCTCACACCAGTGAGAACCACTTTGTTGCTTCTTTTATTAGTCACAACACAGGCTTCTGAATTGAAGGTTACTGAGTTGCCTTTATCACAAAGCTGGCTGATACTCAACAAGTTGTGTTTGAGACCATCCACTAAGGCAACCTCCTCAATGATGACATTGTCCTTTGAAATCAAGCCATATCCCACAGTATAACCCTTGCTGTCATTTCCAAAAGTAATAATTGGGCCAGCTCTCTCCTTAAACTCTGTGAGCAGGGTAGAATCACCATTCATGTGTCTTGAACAACCACTATCCAAGTACCAAAGATTCTTTCTGTTTCCCTGCACACATCAAAATCAAATCAAATTGATTTTGTTACCCAAGTTTCCTTGGGTCCTGCCTTGTTAGCTTTCTTTTTCTATTTCTTAGGCTTTATCTCATTTGACTTAGGGATATCAGATTCATCCTTGGTCATTTGAGTTTGGCCTTTGAAACTATTCATTACAACAAAATTATCATGCATATTATTATTAACAGGGAATGGCATCTTATTAGTAAACATGTTATTCTAGTATGGCATGCTAAATGGCATTTGTGGCATACTAAATGCAGTATAATAAGGATTAGGTGCAAATGGCATGTTAGCAAACTGAGCATTCATATTCTGTGCAGACATAGCATTCATAGGCATGGGAGGCATGGCATTCATGTTAGGAAATTGAGGTTGCACAGACATGGAAGTAGGCATGGCAGATTTGCAATTAACAGACAAATGATTTACACTACCACACTTGACACAGATTTTTCTAGGAGCATATTTATCAGGTGTGTAGTTATTGTGTTTGTTAATCCCTACTTTACCATTCCCATTGTTTTTCTTTTTTGTCTCTATTTTTACCTGAATCTTTTCAAGTCTGTCACTTCACTGTTTGACAGTCATGTGACCAACATTAGTCTTTTTCCCTTTCTTAACTTGACTCGATTCTCCTGAAACAAAGTTCTTGGAAACAAACCCATACTTCTTATTCAGCTTAAAAAGTTTGGCTTTACTGATAGGCTTGCTCACAGCCGACGGATGAGGATTTTCATCATTCAACGGATAACCCTTTTTGTTATCCGACGGATGATCCTCATCATCCGTCGAGTCTATATCTGTAAGCACTCCATCTACCAAATTTGGTTCTAGTTTCTCTTTGTTCTTTTTCCAGGCTGCATCACAGAAAGACTCAATTCCTTGAACTTTGGTGATTTGAGCATGGACATCCCTGGATGTTTTCCAAGCTTTAATCACCTCTTGTTCATGCTCGAGCTGCTTCTTTAAAATTTCCTCTTTCTTCAAGGACTCAGTTAATTCCTCCTTGGCAATTTTACACTCAATTCTTAATTTTTCAAAATCAATAAACTGAGACTCAAGCACATTATTTCTCTCACTCAAAAACAAATTATTTTCTTTGATTTTAGCATTTTCTTTAGTAAGAGACTTAAGTGTAACACGCAAATGATATAACTCTGTAGACATGTCATTTATGGCATCATTACACTCAGCTTTAGATAAATGTGCAAGGTTTGTAGTAATTACCTGATTACTTGAAGAGCTTGTTTCTGTCTCATCAGACTTGGCCATTAGGGCTAGATTGACATAGCTGACATCTTCATCTTCATCCAGACCATTTGCTGCCCAGTCATTTTCTTGTGTTATGAAAGCCCTTTCCTTTTATTTGAGCAGCTCAAAGTATTTTTGCTTATAATCCACTGGCTCAAACCTTTTTTTAATGGAATCTGACTTCCTACACTTACTGGCGAAATGCCCTGCCAAGCCACATTTGAAACATTTGAATTTTGATTTATACACCATGTTTCTATTTGGCTTGGCTGATCCAAAGTTCTTCTTGAACTTGAGCTTGGAAAATCTCCTGGAAAGAAATGCTAGGTGTTCATCAATGTCTTCCATGTCATCTTGGATCAAAGAATCTTCACTTTCTACTACAAGCCCCTTGCCCTTGTTCTCACAGACCCTTGAAGTTGATTCAACAGCTTCCATCTTCACTTCCTTCTCCTTTTCCAACTCAGCAACTAGTGCCATGGATCCTCCTTTCTTCTTTCCTCTCTCCATCCTTTCATCCTGCTCTATTTCAAGCTCATAGGTATTCAGGATGCCATACAGTCTCTCCAAAGTAAACTCCTTATAATCTTGTGAGTTTCTTAATGAGACTGTCATTGGTTTCCATTCCTTTGGAAGAGATCTAAGGAATTTCAGATTGGAGTCTTTTGTCTGATAGACCCTTCCATTGCAACTTTAGAGCATTTAGTAGTTTTTGAAACCTACTAAAAACGTCAGTGAGAGACTCACTTTCTTCATTGTGAAAATGCTCATATTGCTGAATCAAGAGCTGCATCTTGTTTTCTCTAACTTGCACAGTGCCAGCACAGATTATCTGTATTGTATCCCAAACATCCTTGGCAGTTTTGCAGTTGCTAATGTTGTCAAACATATCTCCATCAACTCCATGAAACAGGATGTTCATGACCTTTTTATCCTTCCTGACTTGTTCAATATCAGGATCAGACCATTCATGCCTTGGCTTGGGGACTGATGGCTCGTTTCCTGTTTTTGCTCTCATTGGAACATGAGGGCCTCTTTCTATACAGTCAACATAGGCCTCATCTTGAGAAAGCAAATGAAGATGCATCTTTACCTTCCAATGATGGTAATTATCTTCATCCATAAAAGGGATCTTGACTCCAACATCCTTCTTGTTCATCTTGCTGTATTGTTTTGATCTTTAAACTCTTTGTAAGTTAAGAGCTTGCTCTGATACCAATTGTTAGTCCCTTAACAATATGGCAAGAATTACAGAAGGGGGGTTGAATGGAATTCTTGAAACTTTTTCTTGAAATAAAATGTTCTAACTCAAATATAAATATAAGTGTATTGATTAGCATAATGCGGAATAAGAACTTAAGTGAATCAAGACACAAGTAATTAAAAACAAGTGTCTTTAAAAACTTTCTGGTGGATTTGAATGATTCCACCAGAGATATATATTATATATCGAGAGAACCCTGTGTGCAGAAATGCTCACAGCTACTTACAACAATTGAACTTCTAAGACTACAGATAAATGCTAAAAATCCCGCTTACAAATGTTTCTCTGCTTTCTTGCTTAGATCAACTCTTTTTTTGTTGCTGCTACTTGGTTTATATATCACCAAGATTACAAAGTAATAAGACAAGATAATAAAATAAAATTGTCTAGTCTATTATAATGCTACTCCATTACTCTATTCCAGCATCTTTGAATATCTTCATAATAGCTTGGAAATGGCAATGCTTCTTTGTTCCCGAAAACCCAGTTGAATAGGCTACCATATTCTATTTGCATCCACTCGATGCATGTGACTGTGTTGTCACTGTCAACATATATTTGAATTCTTTATCCGTCGGGTTCATGATCATCCGTCGAGTTATTGATCATCCGTCGACTTCATTGTAGGTTATCCATCGGGTAGCAAACTGGCATTTGACTTCATTTCATTTATGCAGAATTACAAGACATCATCTATGTACAATTAATTAACCTATTCAGCATATCTAGTAAAAGTCAACATGACTTGAATACTATTTACATAATCTATACAATGGTGAATGCAGAAATGTGCTACAGACTTATTGTTACATAAGCTACTCACTCGATGGATAATAAGTCATCATCCGTCGGGACTATAATAAGTCATCCGTCGGGAGTATAAATCTTATCCGTCGAGTGCTCCATTATTTCACTAAGTAAAATCTACTAAGGTGTTTTGTTCATGAAATCATCAAGTACACAACATGTACACAACAATTATGAATAATTCAAAAATGCAAATAAATGAAATATTTGAAAGTCCCATGATTTTATAAAAATAAAAATATGATTTTTGTGGGGGGGGATTTAGCACCGAAGGGGCTCGGAAAAGTCAATTTTCGTGAAACAAGAAAATTTCTAAATTAACCGGATGTTCAGAATATCGATATGGTATAGGCCATACTAGGCAAAATATGGCCAATTATTTTATTTGAAATATTAGCTATTAAATCAAAGTTTGGGCCGTATAACTTTTGATATAAAAGCATTTAACTTATAATAAAATGCCCGAAAAATACCCCGAACTATACATAACACATACAACTCATAACAACTAAGATTTTATGACTAATCACATTTAACAATATAATAAAACACATAATATTCTCTTATTATGATATTAAACAGTCCTAATTTCCCAGTCATTACACAAAAAATATCCTGAATCACATAGAACACATATAACACATAACAGATAATCAATTATGATCAATCATAATTTATAATATCATAATTCACATAATTATTCATTTAATATGTCATTAAACAGTCGTAATTTCCTGGTCGTTACATCTACCCCAGCATGTAGCCTCTCACTAAATTGTCAGTTGGGATGCCCAATGCTGCATTGACATCATCTTTAAAAAATTCCACTTGTTGGCCTTGAATGGAGCAATTAACCACCATAGACACAGTTTGGTTCTCATGCACCATTGTTCTTATCACAGCTATGTTCCATAAATTCTTTAGAACATCTAAGTATAGTACTGGATTTGCTCTTAGAGCACCTGCAAAGTATGTTTCAAAAAGAAACGTCACAAAGCTCTTGAAACTATTAGGAGCTTGATTTGCATCAGTAAAAGCAAGATAATTGGTGCCCTCCTTTGGGATGAAAGGTGTAACTGTGTTTGATGCCATTGGAATAGTTTGAATTTCAGTGGGTAAGAAAAATTAGAGAGAAAGAGCTTAAAATGAGAGGAAACGGTTTGGATTTGGAAAAATTAGGTCACTTTAGAGATCTCGAAGGCGTAAAGAGGTGTATGTCGAGATGTCTGGGTATTATAGTAAAAGGTAAATGACTTATCGAGAACTAAAAATAGACGTTTGGGATTCGCTTATCAAGAAGTCATATTGAAAATAGATACATATCGATATGTCATTTTCTAGACTCTTATCGAGAACTAGAAAATGACTTGTCGAGATGTCAAATAAATACCCAGTTTATCCTGAATGGACTGAATTGTTTCCAATTTTTATTTGAATAAATCAAAATAAAATGAGAGTGAATTTTATCAAAAGTATCATACTGAAAATAATTTATTAAATAAAATTATTTCAGTCCGAGTTAAAAATAAGCTTAATTAGTACTTGTAGAGAACTCAAAATAATTCACTCGAGATCTCTATAATACTTATCGAGAAGTCATATAGTGACTTATCGAGGTGTCAATTCGAGAAGACTAGTAATGACCTTATTCGAGAAGTCATAATAACTTATCGAGATGTCCACGAGAAGTGAAAAAAAGACTTATCAAGAACTCTATCAAGAAGTCAAAATAACTTATCGAGATGTCCACGAGAAGCATAACAAAGACTTATCAAAAACTCTATCGAGAAGTAAAAATAACTTATCGAGATGTCCACTTGAGAAGTCCAAAACTGACTTATCGAGAACTACTTCTAGAAGTCTCAAAATGACTTATCGAGAAGTCATTATACTTATCGAGAAATCAGTTTCTATGTACTTTTGCTGCTTTTCAGGTCTGTCTTTTATTAACTTCATATATTGAAGATATGAATTAACAAAGAGACAATTTACTTAGAATTTAAAAAATTCTAAGTTAAAAAAAATAAAATGAAAAATAAATATGCAGAGAAGTCTGAAATATGTATAATACATATTCCAGTTAATTTTCAGTTAATCAAATGAATTTTGATTTATCAGAAATTAATCTGCTGCAAAACACTAGTTGAGTTCTTGCGTTTAGGATGAAGAATTTGCATTCCAATTTCACCTACAAGTCTAGTGAAAGTTGCTCCATCCAAAGATTTAGTAAAAATGTCCGCTAACTTTATTTCTGTTGGAACAAAAATAACTCAATGGTACCATTTGCAGCATGTTCTCGAATAAAATGGTACTTTACATCAATGTGCTTTGTTCTAGAATGATTAACTGGATTAGCCACAATAGATATAACACTAGTATTGTCATATATAATTGGAATTTTATGTAACACTAGGCCATAATCTATTAACTGATTTCTAATCCAAAGCACTTGAGCATAGCAACTTCCAGCAGCTATGTATTCAGCCTCAGCTGTGGAAGTTGACACAGATTGTTATTTCCTGCTATACCAGGATACAAGTCTTTGTCCAAGAAACTAACAGCTTCCACTAGCTCTCTTTCTGTCAAACCTGCATCCAACAAAATTTGCATAGGTGTATTCAACAACTTCAAATCCTGTTCCCGTAGGATACCATAATCCCAAGTTTGGAGTCCCTTTTAGGTATCTGAAAATTCTCTTCCAAGCCATCAAATGTGATTCCTTTGGATTGGCTTGAAATCTTCCACACAGACATGTTGCAAATATAATGCCTGTTCTACTAGCAGTCAAATACAGCAAAGATCCAATCATCCCTCTATAACCTGAAATGTCTACACTTTTGCCCTTTTTATCTTCATCCAACTTCGTAGCTATATGTTATATATAATTGATGATATCTGGATAGAAACTATCAGAAGTTCTTATCAGGACTTATATCAGCATATATTGAAGAATGACGTCATCAGTACTTATATCGGTACTTGATGACCAGCAAATGATGTAATATCCGGGAAAATTATATGAATATTATATGTTAAATAAATATTATGTGTTTTATAAATTTAAGGTGATTATTGCCATGATATTAGATGTTACAGTTGTTATGTGTGTTTCAGTGCGGGCCAGAAAATTTTTCAATTGATTAATATATATGTTTAAACTGCAATTATATGAATCTATCTACAATCAGGACGCGTGTTTATTAGTGTCTTTATTAAGGTACTTGTTTTATTTCATTTTATGTGCGTTTGAATGTATTCTAGGTGTTTTCGGGATTTTCTGGTAATTTAGGGAGCGTTTCTGTGTTTCAAAATTCAACGGACCGGGACCCCACCGGGACATCAAACCCCACAAAATCCGTGTTTTTATTTTTATAAAATTATTTGTATTTCAAATACCCTTTATTTTTGTATTTTCGAATTATTCATAATTTTTGGGGAATTTTGACATTAATTTTATATTTTATCGCTTTAAAATTATTCCCCGTAATTATTATTTTGTGACCCTAATTATAATAATTAGGGGATAAAAATACCCTTAATTTATTTTGGGGTATAATTTTTGTAAAAATATAAATACCAGCAAATATATTTGTTTTTTTCCATTTTTATTATTTTTCAGAAAATTCAAGAACAAGGTTCTTGGGGGTGAGATTTCTTCCTCAACTTTAATCAGTGATTTTGAGCGATTTAGCAAACCAATTCAGACACTTGAGTAGTCAACTTGAAGCTTGATTCACGGCCGATCTTTCGGTATAACTATTTTGATTTAAGATTGTGTAATTTGCAAAATCGAAGTTCATGTAGTTCGATTTGATTCTTGAACTTTCTGGATTATTGGTTGATTGTTAGTT
The DNA here is from genome assembly GCF_009905375.1 of Apium graveolens. Taxonomy (NCBI): domain Eukaryota; kingdom Viridiplantae; phylum Streptophyta; class Magnoliopsida; order Apiales; family Apiaceae; genus Apium; species Apium graveolens. The sequence continues at coordinate 43,061,696 of NC_133655.1, read as the reverse complement.
GATTTTGATGATTCCAATAGATTCACGACCTTGTTTATAGTCGATTAGCATATAAATATATGATTTTAGTATTCAGATTCGTGCTCGTCGGAAAAAAATGTTATCGCCGCCATGTTCTTGATTGATTGTTGGATTTTTGACTTATGTTTTTAATTATCTGTAAAAACTATAGATGTGGGTAGATTTTATATATCATTACCTTCAATTTCATACCAATATGATTGAATTTGGTGTGGATTTTGTGCGTATCGGATTTTCGCCGGAAAATCACCGCTCGTTCTTCATTTTTGAACGGAACTTTTGATTCCGGCGTTAATCGAGATTATCACGCTGTTATCTGGACTGCTGAATCTATGTTGGTTGTGTTTGGGTTGACAAGCGAAGGGGAAGGAGTGTTTCGGGGGCGTTATGGCCTCGCCGGAGTCTGGCGAAGAGCCGCCGGAATCTGGAATTTTTCCAGAAACCAGTGGGTCTTTGAACCCGACCCGGTCGAGTTTATACCGACCCCTTTTATTTTAACCCCGACCCGGTTTCAATCTTGAGTACCCCATTTCTGTTTCCTGAATTCTGTCTTTACATTTCCCAATTTTAAGTTTATTTCAAAAATTATTTATTATTTCCAAAATCATTTATTTGATTTTCAAAAATCATGTACTTATTATTTATAACTCTAAAAACATTAGTTTTTTTAATTATTTTAAATTCCTAAAATTATTTTCTTTTATTATTTTCAAAAATCTAATTTGATTTAATTGTTTATAATTTATTTTAGTTAATTATTTATGAATCTAATTAATTGATTAAATCTTTTAATCAATTAATTTCATTTATAAATAATTAAATAAATATAAATTATTTATAATTAATTCAAATAATTCCTAAAAATTATTTTTAAACTTTTAAAAATTATATTTTGGTATTTAAAAATCAATTAATATTATTATTAATTGGTTTATTTCCATTTATTTCTTATTTTATTCATAATAATTAAACCGTTCTTCCGTTTAATACGAAACGAACGCGTATAGACTCAGAAAATTATTACACTTTCAATAAAAATACTTTTGAGACCTATTTTTTTTGTATTGCAATGAAATTTGATTTGTGTATCAGTTTGAGTCAGTATCTGATCGATAAATATTATTAATGACCTGATTTTCATTCAGAACGCACTGAGACATATTTTTTTAACAATCTGACTTATGTGTTACATGAAATATGTGATTACATGATATATAAATGGCATGATTACGTATTACGTGATATGCATGCTATATGTTTACAGTTTTAAAATGCCATGCTTAGTTATAAATGATCGGGTGGATGTCAAGACGTGTAGTTACGTCGATTGAGTGGGTTTTATCAATTAAGATAGTTCTTTTGTTTATAGAATCGAGTACCAAGGAGTGCGATCGACTGTTAAACGGAGATAGTAGCCAACAGCTATAAGCAGAGTTATAGTAAGTGGTTATCAAGCATACCAGGAAAGTACCCCTAACTTCACTTATCGTTCAAGTGACGTTTATTTCGAATCATAGTATGCAAATATTTATATCTTCACTTATCATTCAAGTGATATTGACTCTGAACTTTATTCTTTCAATTTCCATACTATTCTAAGTTCAGAATAGGTAAACGTTTTATATTTCTCTATAAATCACTCTATACAGTGGAACGTTGAATTGAAATTAGCGAATAACTAATTGTTCTAGTTATTTCGCCATTGACTGTTGAGATAACTCTGGACCATGAGAAATGGGTAGTTATACAGTTAAGGATGTCCTTTGATTCAGCTCCTTTGATCAAAATGTTTTATGGATTGGATGAATGCGTAAGTGACCGGGACGGACGGTCCAGCGGAGGGCTATTGCTATGTGTTATATGAAATATTATGACACAATTTGTGCCACAGGCAGATATATTGCTTTTTTATTTGAGTACTCGTGTTTTGGGGACATGTTTCTACGAATCATGAACCAGTGCTATCACACGGGCTGATCAGCATGTGATAGTACGTCCGTCGGAGTTAGATTCTAATCTAAAAATTATCATTTATTGCTGATAGCTTGTGAAGCTTTTATTATGGATCAAATATTACTGGTTTAATCCTGTTGTTCAGTTATTATCAAAATGTGGTTTATCATTTCAAGCACATTTTATACTGCTTGCTGAGCATTTCTTTCGCTCATACTTTTTTATTAATCTAATCTTTCAGCTAAGCCAGAGCAGGCTTGAGTTCCAGGTTTGATCAGAAGTCAAGTGCTTGTAGATAGTGGGTTGTGTTTTCCAGGTAGACTATTTTGGGAGGCTTGAATAAGTCTGGAGGTTTGTAATAAAATTTGAATAATCTGCAAAACTAATTAGACTTATGGTTTGTAATAACAGTTGGTTTTTATTAGTGCATGTTCCATACTATAACCTGTGATCGATCCAGTGTATGCAAGGGGTCATATTTATTATATTATTCCGCTGTAATTATTTTATTATGGTTTATTGGCTAATGACCCCAAATCTAGACCCCGGGTTTGGAGGGGGTCACAAATGATGTCATTAGGATTTGTCACTTCAGTAGATATTCGAGAAGGAAAAGGAAAGCAGGAATTCGAGGCGGTGAAGGACTTTATCTCGGAAGCAATCATACATGGTTATGTAATAGGTTTCCTTATTATAATAGAATATGATTCCTTATTGATTGCGTAACTTTGATCTATATAATGCACATATTAGGTTCATGCTATAAGCATTGCGAACATTGTTATATCATTCGCATAACCCAGCAGCTCTCAAGGATATTTGTTCATCCTTTTGAGAGAGTACATTTATAATCAGTTTTTATCTATTAATTTAAAAACTGTTGACTCTGTTGAAACTTTGTCAAATTATTTGCATAAATTGTATTCACCCCTTCTTATAGTTGATTACGGACCTAACAATTGGTATTAGAGCTTGATGTTGACATACAAACAGTTTAAGATCTGAAAATCAATCTTTAATAGAAGACAAAGAAGCACCACAGAATCCACAACCACCACCCCCAGCCACATCACAGATTAGTAGCAACAAGAGTAGGTATGAAGCCATCAAGGTGATAATCCTGAAGATACATGAATATCCAATCTGGAAAGTCAGGATGGCTATGTGCTTGGAATCCACAGATCTTCAATATCTAAGCAGGATTTATGATAGTCCTTATAAACCAATGAAGGTAGCTGTTTTGGTTGCAGGAGAACTAGAAAAGATGGTTGACAAAGAAAGGAAAGACTACACCCCTGAAGATCTTTCATCTATTATGAAGGATACTAAAGTCAAACACATCTTGAATAGCAGTCTTGATAGTGTTATGTCCAATAGAGTTATTGGATGTAAAATAGCAAAAGAGATATGGGATGCTTTAGAAGTAAAGTGTCAAGGCACAACTGCTATCAAGAAGAATGGGAGGATAGTACTTACTCAATAATATGAGCAATTTGACTCAAGAGATAATGAGTCCTTAACTGAGATCTATGATAGATTTTAGAAGCTTCTGAATGACTTGTCTCTTATCGACTGTTGAGTGGCATTTATTGTCACACCGCAAACCAAGCACACATACACTAAATAAATGTGAACCATAATTATATTACAAACTTATAAGCCTAAAAGATGATAATAATACGATTACAAACCCAACCAAAATAATAATAATCCCGAGATCTTTACAAGTTCAGAGTTTGGAACAACCCTTCTAACTAATACCATAATCACAAACTGGTAGATTCGCCTAATCTATATACTACCGACACCCTCAAATGGTCTTCACCCTGCCTACCGGTTGTCTTACGGGCGATTTGCTTGGTACGAACCATGATTGCTAGCTGTAGAAAAGGGTTAAATACAAGAAAATGAGCTCATACGCTCATGAAGTACTAACAGTTCTATTATACAAGACATTATCTCACTATCATGGGTTCATGAATCAAGGGGTTATAGATGCTTGTAAAAATGACAATAAGAAACATGAAGTTATAATGTAAAGACATGGTAAAATCATAGTAATCAAAACATGGCATATGGAATCATGGCATTGTGGTAACATGTCATAATATAAAGGCATGGTAGAATCATAATGACCGAAACATGGCATATGGTATCATGGCATGGGAAATCATGTTATAAATATCAAATCATCAAAATCATTTTAGGACGCTACGGATTACATTCGGTGATCATCCGCGAAGTAATCCCGAATCGCGCTGGGTTCTCAAATATAATGGGATCCCTAGGCTATATGTGAGCCTATCAATAAGTGTGAAAAGGACTTGCCTCTGGGTCCAATTCACTAAGATAAGAAAACATTTATTTTATTTTTAATGATTTATAACATGGATGTCGGGGAAAGATTTGGTATCACATTAATGGAATTGTAACAAGAGAATTCAAGTTCACTAATGAGGTTCGCTTTAGGGAATATGGTAGAGAGTTTAGTATTCACAGTCTAATGTATAAGGAATGTGTTGTAGGTAAGGTACTAACAAGATTAAGAGTTATTAACGAAAGTATTTGAATTAATTAATGACATGGTGGTTATCACAACTAAGCATTTACGAAAAAGTATGTACACTTGAAACAGTTATAAGCATAAGGAGGGTACTTGCCTTTCAACAGTTCTAAAATTATTCGATCTTGACGGCACGAATCTTCCCCTTCGCTTCAGAACCTACACATTATATTAACCTCATTACAATTCAAACTTAAAAACCTTATAAATCTATAAACTCCTAGACTAACTTTTACTCTTATCATAGCTACTATTATACTTACACATAACTTAATCAGATGCATTTCCATGTAATCCACATAATCACATAATCACATAATGGCATGGCATATACTACTTAGTTATTTATACTATAATATCACCTAATTACCTAAGCATATAAGTAAGTAACACATAAGAACTATTATTGACCTTAACTTAAACCCAAAGATGATGTGCAACTCTCGGACTCTTCACTTCTAGGTCCCAAATACAACGAACACCACTAAAGTTTTCTTAAGACCACTCGAAGGGTGCTCTCAGGTTTCTTGGTGGAAATGGGATGTCTCCACCTTGGGAATTCACTCCAAACCACTTCCTAAAGGTTATTGAGACTCTAAACTAACTTCTATAGTTGGTGAGACTCAGAGGCCTCACTCTTATAGGCTTACAAAAATCGATACTCACACTAAGGTTTCCTGCTAGCACCGGTTTGCACGTCATGTGCTCTTTGGCCGAAATCTCAACTTTTACATGGGGCCTTCTAAAAAAACCAATTCTTATAAATTCTTAAGACCTAAATCTAACTCTCAGACTTGGTTTCAGGCTAAGGCCTCACCTGGACCTCTCTAGGCCTATGCTCATAGTTGACACTTATCCAGCATCCCTCCAAAACACTCTGCTCCATTTTTTAGTCATACTAAAACTCACTTTTCTCACTCAATTTTTAATTCTACTAATTTTTTAAGCTTCCTAAGGATGCAGTATACTTATTTAAGCCAAGGCCCCATGAAGGCCTAGCCTATGGCATGGTTATAATAGACCAAAGTTCAAGGTTACGCAATCCTGCCCCGTTCTGAGCTACTCTCGAAAATGTGTGTGCACCTACCTAAATGCAAGTTTTTCAACGAACCAAAGCCACTGGACTCAATTAAAACTCAATTCCTAACTCCAGTAAACTCAATCCTAGAAAGGCCTTACAAAAACTCACCTAAAACAGCCTATACTTACAGTGTACATAACTCCCATTCCAACACCAAAACCAACATGCAATCCAACAAATCTATCCTACAGTGTACACAACCCTATTAACTATCATTTTATAGAAAAATACGAGCATAAACTTAGCCATAATAGTAATTTACCGAGGCAAAAACAGAGAGCATAGCAGAGCAGATTTTACATTTGAACTTTTAAGCAAATTTTTGAACCAAAAATACATGGTAGCAACTTGATGGCTACAAGATTCGATTATGACTTGTCAAGGCACATAACATACTAGCATTTCAAAGCAAAAATTATGGCGTGAATTGCACAAAACTCAAAATTACATCACATAACACATTTTTCCAAAATATCACTTATATCATGACATGCAAGTACTAATTTCAACTTTTATCATAAAAATCATAACATACAAGGATAGAAACTTTGAAAAATACATTTTAAAAGGTCACAAGTTATTTGAAAGCCTTATTCAAAGTCTCTTTATTTTTAGAAAGCAACCAAAACTATCACACAAACAACAAAGTCCATTCGGCTCCTTGGGAGTCATTGCCGAATGCTTGAGGCCAAGATCATGGCTTGAAAATGGAAGCAAAACACTTCATCAAGACCATCTCTTGCTCAAGTTTTATGAGCCACATTAGGTTCAACTCTAGATTCACAAGAATCAAAGTTAAACCATTGGCTTTAGCCACATGCATCTAAGAAACTAACCTTAAATGAAAATGTAGCACTAAATATAACTGTCCCTTGCTTGAGTGAGTTGAAAGGTGTTAAGGAAATGAAGAAATGAAAAAGAAAAATGAGAGGGGCGGGGGAGGTTTAGGTGCGGCCGAGAGGGGGTAGGGAGAGGACAGAGTGGAGGGATGTGTTGGTGAAGAAAAATGAAATGAAATGAGTGTTGTTCTAACCTTTTGTCTCATCAAAATAGTGAGTGTAGTTTGAATTTACTATTTTATCCTTCATCCACTAATAGTAAGCTTTCGCATGCAAGGTTTTATTGGTCATTTGTTTGGTCAAATGGAGTTAGTGGAGGGTGAAAGAACGGTCTTACCCTTGATCTCTATTTAGGTGGAAGTTGCATGCAAGGGCACACTTGTAATTCAATAATTATTAAAAGTATAATTAAAAATAATATGTTTTAGTAATTAAAATATAAATCCATAAATCACAAAATTAATACCATAAATACTATGGGATTTTAGAAGTTTAATAAAATTGTTTTCAAAAATTTTGAACCAAAATTTTATATTAAAATATTTTTTCTAAGGTTATCACACTAATAAATAATTCATGTAAAATATAATTTAACACATTAAAAATTCACACAAGCAATTGCAAATAAATTGACTCTACTCCACAATATTAGAATATAGTTTATCGCCTAATCGCAACTTATTCAATTATCACTAAATCATGAGAATCTCAATTATTACTTGATCGCGTAACGATAATCTTACTCTCGTACGAAAGCTATACGCTTAAAAATATTCCAGCAACATTCGTAATGCCATACAACAAAATTATACACAATATATAACGAGTCCGCATAATTGGCCTTATAACACATAATATTTATGAATATCTATATCGCACTTATAAAATAGTTCAAATAATTACTGGTTGTCACATTTATGACATTTTATAATGCTCCATTAAGCTTTGAATTGGTGTTTTGTACTCAAGTTGTAGGTGTTTTCTAGTGTTTTTGCATTTCAGGAATTTATCCAGAATTCAGGTGAATTAGCATTGATTTGATGTTAATATGGTGTTAGGATGGCGTCCAAGGAATAAAGGCTCGTGAAGACCAACTCATTGCAGCAAAAAAAGAAGAAAAATAAGTTTTTTCCGGAAGGTCGGCACGCTCACACTGTCATACTGCACGCCCACGCCCGAGGAGTAGAAACACAGCGTGCCCGTGCTGGTCAAGCGCGCGGTCGCGCCGGGTCGTGAATTTAAAATCCTGATTCTTGTGGATTTTTGATTGGATGGACTTCTACTATGCATGGGCTGCTATATATACATTAATACAGGTCATTTTTCAGAAGCAGACGTAGCAGAGCTAAGGAGAAGGCATAGGAAGACCGTATAGCACAATCCTACGAAGGCGAAGAAGATCTAGTTTATACTTGTGATTCTTTCTTCTAAGTTGTAACTTTGCTAGTTTTTTTATTCGTGAACTTTTACTCTTATTTCGTACTTGGTTTATTATTTATTAAGTATAAAGACTACCTTTATTATACCATGCTTTCATCGGAACCCACGTTGATGATGAGTCCGATTATGGGCTAATCGTTATCGTGGCGTTCTAGCGGATTTATTTATGGATTTCTTTAGTTAATTTGTTTCGATGCCTTAGTGTGTGGTGATTGTATGATAACCTAGTATTGGTTGTGCTTAATCGTCTTATGAGCAACGCGAACTTATAAGATAGTGTGCTAATCTTTAATGAAGTGAAAGTGAATTTAAGGGTTTAGAAATTGCCATGCTAGCATAGGTTCATGTATTTGATATGCAAGATTCGTAGGTAATTTTAACCATCTTGCTTGCCATATGTAATCATGATAGATAACTTGTGCATTAAACCGTAATGTTGTCAAATTCTATAGACATATAGGGTCTCAATATAATTGGTGTCTATTCAGCTCCTATCTCTTTTGTGGATGTCTAGTAGTATGTTATTCATGCAACGAAAGTTGGCGTTTAGCAGTTTTGTGTTATCTGATTAGGGTCATCACCATTACATGCTAAGGTTAAGAGCAAAAATATTATTGAATGAAGTCAGAATCCCATGTTTGTGTCATATATTATTCAACTCTCTTTAATCCTTTAGTTAATGTTCTCTAGTATAATTCTCAATAGTTAATTATAGTAATAATCAAAACCCAATTTGTTATTCGTCTTAACATTGAATAATAGCCATATCATTGTTGCATAAGTGCATAAATCACAAAGTTAACCTAAACTAGACTCTGTGGGAACAAACTATAAATAATTCTATATTACTTGCGAACGCGTATACTTGCCTGAATTATTAGCGCATGTTTAGCGACTAACAAGTTTTTGGAGCCGCTGCTAGGGACTCGGTGTTAACTTTTAGTTTATGTGTTTTCATCAGTGATCGTTAAAGTTCATTGAATCAGACATTGTTACTTACCTACTTTTTTCCTTGTCGTGTTCCATGTACTCTAGCGAGCGTGTATGCATACGCGTTCGGGGGCTCGTAAGAGAAGTCTGGATCAAGACGTGGAGGAAGCTGTAGTGGTTCGAAGGGAAGTTTTTGAGGACAAAGAGAAAGTAGAACAAGAAGAGAAAGTCGAGGAACCAGCTTTAGTAGTGATGGATGATCAAGCAGAAATTCCTAAGGGTTTGATGGACTATTCTCAGCCTAAGATCAATGATATTCATTCGTGCATCATCAGACCAGCCATCTCGGCTAACACTTTTAAGATCAAGTAAAGCACGATTCAGATGATACAGAACTCAGTTCCATTTGGGGGTTCTCCTACAGAAGACCCCAACATGCACATTAGGGATTTCATCGAGATCTGCGACACTTTCAAGTTCAATAGGGTGACTGAAGATGCTATCAAGCTGCGACTCTTCCCATTCTCTCTGAGGGATAAAGAAAAGTGCTGGTTACATTCTCTACCACCAGGGTTTATAACCAAATGGGAGGATCTTGCTCAAAAATTTCTCACTAAATTCTTTCCCATAGCGAAGACTGCTGCAATCAGGAATGCTCTTACTCAGTTTGCACAAAAAACTGGAGAATCTCTGTGTGAGGCTTGGGATCATTATAAGGGGATGCTAAGGAAGTGCCCACACGATGGCATGCCTGATTGTATGATTATAAACTATTTCTACAATGGTTTTGGTGCACAGTCTAGACCTATGCTCGATATAGCGTCTGGTGGAGCCTTATGGGCTAAAAACTATAATGAAGCTTATGAGTTGATTGATCTAATGACAGCTAATGAATACAAGAATTATACACAAAGAATGTTGCAACGAAAGGTAGCAGGAATTTTTGAAGTGGAAATAGCTACTGCTATAGCTGCTCAACTTCAAGCTTTAACGATGAAAGTGGACTCTTTGGATAATTATGGAGTGAATCAACTCACTAGTGTTTGTGAACTTTGTGCGGGGGAACATGAAACTGAGCAGTGTGCTATTTCTAGCGAATCAGCTCAATTTGTGAGCAACTTTCAGAGATCATTGCAGCAAGCTCCAGCCACTTATCATCCCAATAACGGCAATCATCCTAACTTCATCTGGAGCAACAATCAGAATGTGGTGCAACAACCTTATCAGCCATACACAGCAAAGCAGTACAACCCTCCTAGTTATCAACAACCGCAATATGCCCCTAGACAACAACTTCAACTTCAGCAGTTACCGCAAGCTAATGAAAAATCTGAATTGGAGGAGTTGAGGCTCATGTGCAAGAGCCAAGCTGTTTTTATCAAGACCTTGGAGAATCAGATTGGGAAGATTGCTAATGCATTACTGAATCGTCAACCTGGCACGTTTCCAAGTGATACTGATGTGCCAGGCAAGAAGGAAGCTAAGGAGCATGTTAAGGCAATTACATTGAGGTCTGGTAAGGTTACAAATCCTGAAAAAGTTAAGACTCTGAAATCTGAAGTTGAGGCTGAAGTGCAGAAGGAAGTAGAAGTGGAACCAAGGAAGACTACTGTTGAGCACACTCCTTCTGAGGGTAATATAGGGGAGAAACAGATATATCCTCCACCTCCTTTTCCTAAGAGGCTGCAGAAGAAAAAGCTGGATAAACAGTTTGAGAAGTTTCTGGAGGTGTTAAAGAAACTTCACATCGACATACCTTTCGCTGAAGCTCTTGGACAAATGCCTAGCTACGCGAAGTTCATGAAAGGTATTATCTCTAGGAAGGTGAATCTTAATGACTTAGAGACCGTTGCTCTCACGGAGGAATGTAGTGCTGTACTGTAACAGAATTTGCCTCTGAAGCTTAAAGATCCTGGAAGCTTCACTATTCCTTGCATCATTGGAAATGTGTCATTTGACAAATGCTTATTTGAGTTGGGAGCTAGCATGAATCTGATGCCTTTGTCAATCTTCAAGAAGTTAGACTTACCGGATCTGAAGCCTACTTACATGACTTTGCAGTTGGCCAATCGTTCTATTATATATCCGTGAGGTATTGTGGAGGATGTTTTGGTCAAGGTGGACAAACTCATCTTTCCTGCTGATTTTGTAATTCTTGATTTCGAGGAGGATAAGAAGATTCCCATAATCTTGGGAAGACCTTTCTTGGATACTAACTGAATCTTGATCGATGCGTAGAAAGGTGAGCTCACCATGCGAGTGCTGGATCAGGATGTCAATTTTAATGTATTCAATGCTATAAAATTTCTACGAAAAATGACGAGTGTTTTAAGGTGGAGATGGTCGATTCTGTGATTAATTCTGATCTTGATTGATTTCTAAGGTCTGATGCCTTAGAAAAGGTCTTGTTAGGAAATTCCGATAGTGAAGATGACGTAGGTGAAAAGCACGTGCAATATTTGAATGCTTCTCCCTGGAAGCGAAAGATGGATATGCATTTTGAATCTCTTGGATTGGAGGAGTTGAAAAGTTCTCCAAAGCGCCTAAAGCCATCTATTGAAGAAGCTCCTACTCTTGAGCTTAAGCCTTTACCTGAACATTTGAGTTATGCATTTTTAGGTGATGCATCTACTTTGCCTGTTATTATTGCATCCGACCTTTCAGGTAGCGATGAGGATGAGCTTTGAGAATTTTTAGAGAATTCAAATCGGTAATTGGTTAGACTATAGCAAATATCAAGGGAATTAGCCTTTCTTATTGCATGCATAAAAGTCTGCTAGAGGAAGGAAGCAAGCCTACTATTGAGCAACAGAGAGGGCTAAATCCGATCATGAAAGAGGTTGTGAAGAAGGAAATCCTCAAGTGGCTAGATGCAGGGATCATCTATCTTATTTCCGATAGTTCATGGGTGAGCCCAGATCAGTGTGTGCTAAAGAAAGGTGGTATCACTGTGGTAGAAAATGAGAAGAATGAGCTTATTCCTACACGAACAGTCACGGGGTGGAGAGTTTGCATGGATTATAGGAAGCTGAATAAGGCCACAAGGAAGGATCACTTCCTTCTTCCTTTCATTGATCAGATGCTTGATAGATTGGTTGGGCATGAGTACTACTTTCTTCTGGATGACTATTCGGGATATAATCAGATTTGTATCACTCCAGAAGATCAAGAGAAGACTACATTTACTTGTCCTTTTGGTACTTTTGAATTCCGAAGAGCTTCTTTTGGACTATGTGGAGCACTAGCCACTTTTCAGAGATGCATGATGGCTATCTCCTCTGATATAATTGGAAATAATGAAGAAGTGTTCATGGAATATTTCTCATTCTATGGGGCTTCTTATGATGAATGCTTGCACAATCTTGGGTTAGTGCTGAAAAGGTGCGTTGAGACCAATTTGGTTCTCAATTGGGAGAAATGTCATTTTATGGTGCGCCAAGGAATCATTCTGGGTCACAAGGTTTCAAGTAAGGGTCTTAAGATGGACAAAGCCAAGGTGGGGGTTATTGAAAATCTTCCTCCACCTATTTATATGAAGGGAATTCGCAGTTTTCTTGGTCATACGGGTTTTTATAGGCGTTTTATCAAGGACTTCTCTAAGATTTCGAAGCCATTGTGCAATTTGCTAGAAAATGATATTCCTTTCAAGTTTGATGACGAGTGTCTTGCCACTTTTCAGACATTAAAGAAGAGTTTAATTACGAAACCTGTCATAACTACACCTGATTGGTCTGAACATTTTGAAATGAAGTGCGATGCAAGTGACTATGCAGTTGGAGCAGTTCTTGGGTAAAGAAAGAACAACATATTTCATGTAGTCTACTATTCTAGTAAGACTCTTAATGGTGCTCAACTAAACTACACCACTACTGAGAATGAACTTTTTGCTATTGTCTATGGTTTTGAGAAATTTCGATCTTATTTGTTTGGGACGAAGGTGACAGTTTTCACTAATCACGTTGCCATTCGATATCTCGTCTCAAAGAAGGACTCGAAGCCTAGATTGATTAGATGGGTTCTTTTACTTCAGGGGTTTGAATTAGAGATCAAAGACTGGATAGGGACTGAAAATCAAGTCGCCGATCATCTCTCACATTTAGAGGACCCAATGGCTACTTCACTGGATAAGACATTGATAAATGAGTCTTTTCTCGATGAGCAATTATTTGGAGTGCAGGCAGAAGAACCGTGGTTCGCTGACATTGTGAATTACCTTGTGAGTAACGTTATGCCTCCAGATTTGACTTCCGCTCAAAGGAAGAAGTTTCTGCATGAAGTGAAGTGGTATATGTGGGATAACCCATTTCTTTTTCGACAAAGATCTGACTAAATCATCAAGAGATGTATTCTTTACAACGAAACGGGGGACATCTTGCGAGATTGCCACTCAACGGCTTATGGAGGACATTATGGTGGAGAAAAGATAACATCTCGTATTTTTCAAGCAGGTTTTTTTGGCTGACTTTGTTTAAAGATGCTCACCAGTTTGTTTTGAAATGTGATCAATGTTAACGTGTGGGTAATATGTCCAAGAGGAATGAGATGCATCTTAATGTGCTTCTCGAGGTTGAAGTCTTTGATTTTTGGGGAATTAACTTTATGGGATCATTTGTCTCATCTTATAACAATCAGTATATCTTGTTGGCGGTTGATTATCTTTCAAAATTGGTTGAAGTCAAGGCATTGCCAACGAACGATGGGAAGGTGGTGCTTAATTTTCTTCACAAGAAGATATTCATAAGATTGGGAACTCCAAGAGTCATAATCAGTGATGAGGGGTCACATTTTTGCAATCACAAATTCACTGCCATGATGCAAAGGTATAATGTGAATCATCCCATTGCTATGGCTTATCAACCTCAAACGAATGGTCAAGCTGAGGTATCTAACAAAGAGATCAAACGCATCTTAGAGAAAGTTATTTGTCCGTCGAGAAAAGATTGGTCTTTGAAGCTTGATGAAGCTGTTTGGGTGTACAAAACAACATACAAGACTATGTTGGGTATGTCGCTGTATCAGTTGGTTTTCGGTAAGGGGTGTCATTTACCAGTGCAGCTCGAGCATAAAGTGTATTGGGATTTGAAGAAGTTGAATCTTGATTTGGATTCAGCTGGAAAGAAGATGATGCTTCAATTGAATGAACTCGATGAGTTTAGACATCAAGCGTATGAAAATAACAAAATGTATAAGGAGAAAGTCAAGAGGTGGCACGATAGGGATCTAGTACTCAAATCATTTATGTCGGGGCAACAAGTTCTTTTGCTTAACTCCCGTCTCCGTCTTTTTCCTGGAAAGTTGAAGTCAAGGTGGTCAAGGCCATTTGTATCAAAAATGTGTTTCCACATGGAGCGGCGGAGATTTTTGAGAATGATTCGGGCCAAGCATTCAAGGTAAATGGTCAAAGGTTGAAGCATTACTATGGTGACAAGGCAAACCGCGAAGTGGTTAGTGCCATTTTTGTAACACCCCCAAATCCGGGGTCGGGGATCCGGGTTGTCACGAGTTCCATTTCCCTTAATAACATCCAATCTTAATAATTACTCAACTACTCTGTACTGTGACCCCACAATAAACACACACCACACGTTATAGTCTCAGAGATGAATATCCAAAAAAATAATCACAAGTCCTTATATTCCACAATTATCTGCCAATACACCTTAAAAGGTTTTCTGAATAAATTTACATTTCTTTGCCATTATTACAATTCATAAATATACATAAATCTGGTACATCAGAAGTTGAAAGCCTAGCCTATTGGTAGTTCCTACCTCAGCTACGGCGGCATCAGTGCTTCTAGAAAACTGCGGAACGTCTCCTAACCTCTTGCGAATCGGGAGCTTGGTCCGGTTCATCTTGTCTATCTGATGTTGTGTGATGAAAGAAGAAAGCAAGGGTGAGCAGCAAGCCCACCAAAATAATATGTATAATGATTAATAGTATATGAGCCTTCTCTTAGTACTCATGAAAGTCTTGGTCAAAAGAAATGAACCAAGTTTAATATCTTAATGCGATGAAGTCGCAAAATATTCAGTATATATACATATATACTTTTCAAAATATTGGAAGTCCTCTTCCATACATAATATACACAGAGTTCCAGTTTATAACTGTATAAAAATATTGTTGCAAGGTGATCTCATATATCTAACCTTGTCTCAACGTTTTTCTGAAAATCTTTGTCATGCATAAGATAATCATTTACTAGATATAAGTTTAAAAGATGAAGTTACAAGATACTCCAATATACTTATATCTTTTCCAAATACTACTTGAACTACCACCGTTCAAGTTATAATTAGTTTCAAAAGTTCATCACGTAGATGAGACTACAAGACCAGATTTGAATAGATTAAATCTTTAAAATATCATCAAAATAAAATGAAGTTACGAGATACTTCATTTGATGCAAACATCATTTTGAAAACTTGACCCTGCCAACACTCAACAATCGCCTAGCCGTAGCCTTTCTATCGAAGTGCTCTGGGTAGTGTTGCAGAAATATCCAATTGGATGATGAACTCATTACGGGAGTTTGCCGCGCCAGGAAGACCACTTACGATGATCAGTCGTAGTAGTGCAACCCCACCATTTTCTACATGTAGAGGAGAACCTGTCGGATTTACTTATCAACCGAACACTGAACTCCTAAGGAATGGACCGCCTTAGCGGAACTTCCAGGCCATTTGGGCCAATATAATAAGGCTGGGCCGGCGCCACTCGACCACTTACGCCACTCCTACTTCAGATGAAATCCATGACTCTGAAACGTAAAGCTCGTTCCCCCTTTCCCCAAGTAGAAACTTGTTGATATGGCTCCACCAAGAAGTCTTATCTAGTTGGAAAGGAGAACTCACCGATATTTCCCAGGCGATGCCTGTTAATGGATTAACTTGTTTCAAGAATTTTACTTCCCGAGTGTTGGATAAGTAATCGATTCATTTAACAAAACAGCAACCTTGTTGCGAATATAAAATACACCACAGAGCCGGATCCCTTAGGTTTTTGAGCGAGTATTCAAGTCCCCTTAAAATGGAAGATCTTGAATTTGAAAACAAGTTTTGGGATCCGCTCTACCTTTTAAATTCATTTTGAAGACTCGAAAACATTTTTAAGAATGTTTGGAGTAAAGCTGATTTAATGAAGTAAATCAGTCCCCATTATATTTAGAAAATGTCTGAATATTATTATTTAAATAATATTCCCATAAAGAATAATCTTTATAAAAATAATCGAAGTAGAAGTATTAAAACTTATACTTGAAATGGATATCAAATAACCAAAGATATACTTATATGAAAGTACTATCTTTATTTGAATAATCGAAAATAAGTTTGACTATTGACACCTTATTCTTTAATAAAATAAAGAATATATTTCAGTAACAAGCGGAGTCATAATACCTCGAATGAATATTACAAATAATATTCATTAAATAAAATAAAGGAGTCATACATCCTCAAATGAATATTCAAATAATATAATATTCATTAAATAAAATAAAGTTATCGAATAAACCTTATTCGATTAATAGTTTTGAAAACTATAACCATATATATATAAATATATATGTATATATATACATATATACAAAATCTACTCGGGATCCTCGACTCCCGGTTTAGAAAATATTTCCACCTTTTGGGTCCCTATACTAAGGGTATATGCAAGTTACCGCTATCCTCTAGCATAGGTATTATCAACTGAATCAACAGATATATATAGCAAGAATACGAAACAGGTATGCATATATATATATATCATAGCAGCATGCTTCAATATATTGCAACATTTGCTAGTTAACCAACATGCATCTATCGCAAGATAATGCAAATACATATATACATCACAACAACAGTATAACGGGTAGAAAACTTGCCTGAGTGACTGGGGGTTACGAATGGCTCGGGACGAGTCTGGTAACCTATAAACAACAAGTAAGTTGGAATTAAACCAAAGTCACTTGTAAATCTATACTTTAACTAACTTAGACTCTAACGCTTGTTTTGCGCTTACTGATTCTCTTAAGTCACTCGAGTACCCTCGGCTCCACCATTTTTAATAATTTAACCTTTACGAGTTTTAAGGCGATTCCTTCGCGAGTGCTTTACCAACTGCCTAACACACTTACCATAAATGTTTCTCACCCCAATTAGTCATTTAATGTCTCTAACCTATGTTTCAAAGTAAGACGAGGGGAAAAGTTTCGTTCGCGAAACGCCGTTACTTGAAACGGTCTTTTCTCCTAAACCGTGCATCGGAATCGAACGAACTACATATCAAAACGAAGCTCGTAACATGAGCTATCTAAATATGGCAGTGGTCAGTTTATAGAAGTGGGTGTTCGGGTCCAACAGTTAATCACAAAACAGTTTATAGAAAATCGGGCATTACGACGGCTATAACCTAACGATTTCCAAAGTTTAAACTACACCAAATCATCACCAATTCAACAACAATCCAACATCCATCAACATCAAACTAAACCCATTCATCTAAGCACTATTATCATCCAAACAAACCAAACTTAAAACTAAGGGTTCAAGAGTTTATACCTTCCTTGGAGAGTGGGTAGTCACTAACAAGCCTCTAGGAACCTTGATCTATGCTTAATCAACCTTAAGCTTTCATGAAAATCAAGAAAATCAAAGTAAGTTACTATTCACTACTATTCATCATCATCTTTGATGAGTGGATTAGCTATGCAAACCATGGAATCTTGATCTTAAACTCATGGTATAACTAAGTTATGAAATATAGGATCCAAGGAAACAAACCTTGTAATTTTCCATGGCCTAGAACTTGAGTTTTGAAAATCTATTTCTTCATTTCTTGAAAAGGCCGAATGGAAGAAGAAAGAAATGGGGGAGAGCTTTTGCTTGCTTGTCTTGCCTTGATATTCGTGCAAAGAATGCATGGTTGTGGTTAATTATTGGCTAAATATCTTGTTTTCACTTGCTTATGTCATTGCTTGCATCACTACTTTGCCACATATCTCATTCTTGTGGTGTGATGATGTCACCTTGCTTCTAACCACATGTTTTAGCTTATATTAGAAGCTTCCTTCTCATGTTACTTGCATGTGCTTGCCCCTTGGACGTTTATTTGTTTTACGGTTCGCTTAACTCTCTTTCTCGTTGATCGTTTGAGGGATCATACCCGGGATCTTATTACTTGGGTTCCCTTAACCTTTCTCAATACATTATATTCCTTTTTATAATCCTCTCTTATAATCCTTGAATTTAAATCCCTTTAATCATGTTACCTTATACTCAATTCTTTCCGTATCTAGTGGATTTCCGGGAAAAATCAAAGTGTTCGGAATTGGATTCTGACGATCTTTACATACACTTATATACCACATAGAGTACTAATAATATCCCAGAAGATCAATAACAGAACCCCTACATAGTGTGGCATGAAAAGTTTTCTCATTCAGCATAATCTGCAAAATCACTATTCATAAGGGTTTCAAAATTTTCCAAAAATTGGGGTTATTACAATTTTATTGTCCGTTTGATCTCGCATTTTACGTCAAGCTAACGACGTAAACCAAGTGCATCTTGGGAAGCAACCCAAGTTTGTTGTACATTAGTAGGTAGAGAAAGCAATAAGAAAGGAGAAAAGCACAAAAAAATCAAAAAATCAAAATTTTGGGGCCAACTACAGTAGCACGGCGCGCCCGTGCTGAGGAAGCGGGGCGGCCGCGCCACTTTACCAGAAATAGAGCGCGCCCGCGTTGCCTGGCGGGGCGGCCGCGCTGAAAAGGTAGAAGCACGGTGCACCCGAGCTGAGGTAGCGCGCGGCCGCGCTGACCCCTGAATCCGAAAAAAATAAAAGCTGGGAAAAGAGAAAATCGGGGACTTATTCTAAAAATAAATTTCTACCCGAATTTTACTATTCCACATCCCAAAATTCCCTCTCCAAATCAAACCCATTATTCCTATTATTCCCATAATCAATTCCCACTTCTATTCCATATCTAATTCTATCCCAATCTCCTATATATATACATACACTTATACATAAACTTCTCCATCACTTCTCAAATTCTCAAATACAATTCTCTCTCAAACACTTATCTTTTATTCTCTCTTATTCAATCCCAATGGCACCCAAAAGACAGCGAACTCAAGTAAGCAACAACACCACTGATTCTTCGAGTGCAGATGGTGTGAGGCCAAGGTTTTCAACTATCGAGGCTGAAGCGGAGTATACGAGGCTTCTCTCAAAGCCTATAGCCAAGGAGCGTGGTTTTCTGCCATCAGGGAAAGATGGTAAGTTGTTGGAGATGGGATGGGTTGCTTTTTGTGAAGCACCCGCTGTTGTGCCCATGAGTGTGGTTCGTTAGTTTATACTAATGTGAAGGCGGAGAAGAATGGTTTCACTGTGGTTAGGGGGATGACAGGGGAGTACAGTGCGGAGGCGATAATGAGGGTGATTGATCAGCCTGCGAGGAAGCCTGGTCAAGATATTTGGAACGAGAAGACTCTGGAGGAGTTTGATTTGGATTTGATAGTTGCTACCCTGTGTGTGCCTGAGACTCACTAGAAGTTCAAGAGGGGCAAGACTAACTATTCCACTTTCCCTGCTTCGTGCATGAACAGGTTTGCACGTGCATGGAATTTTTTTATTTGTGCTAACATCATGCCATCTTCTCATGTGCATGAGATTACTGTGGAGCGTGCTCGGTTGTTGTGGGGTATTTTGCAGGGTGACTATGTGGACCTTGGTATGGTTATACACCAAGATACTTTAAGATTTTTGTGAGGGAGTAGTACGGATTCTATACCCTATGCGTCCATTATGACGAAGTTGTGTGTGTCAGTTGGTGTTTGTTGGCCCGCACATGAGCAACTGTAGTTCCCTAGTGCTCTGATTGACAATTCGATGCTGTTGAACATGACTGAGTGGTATGGTGGGAAGCCCAATCCTAAGGTTCTTGGTTATTCATATGATCATCTACCAGGTGGAAGGTCAGCGGATCAGACTTATGATAGTGGTACACAACAGGCGAGCAGAGCAGCTTGGAGAGCTCAGTTGGGAGAGGAGGTTGGTCCTTCGGTATCACAACAGCAGCAGCAGCAGGAGGAAGCACAGGGCAGTGCTGGTTTGAGCATGACGCAGTACAGGCATCTAGCGAGGAGGATGGATGCGATGCATGACATCCATAGTCGGTTTGCACATGATCTCACCCAGGCATTGGGGACTGATTTCAGAGCTACATGTGTTGGCATCCAGTGGCCAGTATTTGGTGAGGACTCCGTGTATCCACTTCTAGACACGCCTGACACTCCACCCCTTGAGGGTGATGATTCTGATTCGGATTAGGTATACCTGATTCCTTACTATTACCTTTACTGAGGATAGTGAAAATTTTAAGTTTGGGGTAGTAGTTGAAGGAATATGTTTGTGTGAGTCGCATATAGTTTGCATATTCATGATAGTTTAGTGCATATAGTTGCATGTTTATCTATGTAGTAGGTTTTTTTAATTTTTATTTTTGTAGTTTTTATGATAGTTTGTTCATATAGTTTCATGCATTTGCATAATAACATGATCCTGTAGATAATTTTTCAGATTGATTTGTGATATTGATGTTAGTGTAATGATGTCATATTTAGTGATGTTAAGTCCTATCTAATTGATTTGCATGATAGAGACAATTATATTTCTCTAAGTCTTATAGGTTGCTTGAGGGCTTGGTTATGGTCATGGTTTATTTTTTATCGAGTTTTAATCGCTTATTTATATTTAGAATTTAGGATATTCTCTTAATAATAAATTAACATGGATATTTAAAAATTGGAGAAATTGGATTTCATTGCTAGTTGTTGTGGCTAGTGTCAAATGGCTAGTAGCCGGGTCATATTTATATAAGTAGTCTAGGGTTGAACGAGATGGAGCGAAATGCACTTGTTCAGAAATTTGTGAAAAAAAAGAAAAAAATATATAAAAAAAGAAAAAAAGAAAAAAGTATGTGTTTATGTATAATTGATCACGAGTGGGCTCTTTAGTACTCTAGTTATCAAGTTCTTAGGGGACATTGTGCCTAGTGACCTAAGGCTTTTTATAGTCTAGGATCCGCTAACCTAACGCTCGCTACATGGGTACTATTGTGTAAGTCTTTTGTGGACCTCACTAATTACATGGTCAAATAGGCATATTTGTGTTGTTTATGTGTTATGAATAAAAGCGTGAATCCATATTAAACTCCAATATAAGAATTAAAGTGTTATAAGTTATTTTGAGTCTAGCTCTTATTTTATTTATAGCCTTGCAATTGCTTTGATGAGTAGTGAGCCATGATTATTGATCTAGTTGCGATAGTATATCTGTAAGCATTTGCACACACACATGTCTCCGGTTTGTAGGTTGATTTGTGGGGTTTGATTGATCTTTATGCGAATAACTGCATTTGTTGAGATGTTGCTTGTTGATTGGTTTAGTTATTCTATGAGGATTGTTGCATTCATATAGTTGCATTCATGCATTTTTATTTCTTGTTCTTTGAGTCTATTTATGCTTGAGGACAAGCATCGATTCAAGTTTGGGGGTATGTTGAGTGGCATTTATGACACTATATAACGCTCCATTAAGCTTTGAATTGGTGCTTTTGTACTCAAGTTATTGGTGTTTTAATGCGTTTTCTAGTGTTTTTGCATTTCAGGCATTTATCCGGAATTCAGGTGAATTAGAATTGATATGATGCTAATATGGTGTTAGTTGGTGTCCAAGGAATAAAGGCTCATGAAGACCAACTCATTGTAGTAAAAAAAGAAGAAAAAGAAGTTTTTTCAAGAAGACCGGCGCGCCCGAGGTGTATAAACACAGCGCACCCACGTTGGTCAAGCGCGCGGCCGCGCCAGGTCGTGAATTTAAAATCCTGATTCTTGTGGACTTTTGATTGGATGGACTTCTATTATGCATGGGCTGCTATATATACATAAATAAAGGTCGTTTTTCAGAAGGAGACGTACCAAAGCTAATGAGTAGGCATAGGAAGACCGTATAGCACAATCTGACAAAGGCGAAGAAGATCTAGTTTTATACTTGTGATTCTTTGTTCTAAGTTATAACTTTGGATGCTAGTTTTCTTATTCGTGAACCTTTACTCTTGTTTCGTACTTGGTTTATTATTTATTAAGTATAAAGACTATGTTTATTATACCATGCTTTCATCGGAACCCACGTAGATGATGAGTCCGATTATGGGTTAATCGTTATCGTGGGGTTCTAGCGGATTTATTTATGGATTTCTTTAGTTAATTTGTTTTGCCTTAGTGTGTGGTTATTGTATGATAACCTAATATTGGTTGTGCTTATTCGTCTTATGAGCGTCATGAACTTATAAGATAGTGTGTTAATCTTTAATAAAGCGAAAGTGAATTTAAGGGTTTAGAACTTGCCATGCTAGCATATGTTCATGTATTTGATATGCATGATTCGTAGGTAATTTTAACCATCTTAATTGCCTTATGTAATCATGATAAATAACTTGTGCATTAAACCATTATGTTGTCAAATTCTATAGACATATAGGGTCTCAATATAATTGGTGTCTATTCAGCTTTTATCTCTTTTGTTGATGTCTGGTAGTATGTTATTCGTGCAACGAAAGTTGGCGTTTAGCAGTTTCATGTTATCTGATTAGTGTCATCACCATTACATGTTAAGGTTAAGAATGAAAAGACTACTTAATGAAGTATTTAATGAAGTTAGAATTCCATGTTTGTGTCATATATTATTCAACTCTCTTTAATCCTTTAGTTAATGTTCTCTAGTATAATTCTCAATAGTTAATTGTAGTTATAATTAAAACCCAATTTGTTATTCGTCTTAGCATTGAATAATAGCCATATCATTTTTGCATAAGTGCATATATCACAAAGTCAACCTAAACCAGTCTCTGTGGGAATGAACTAGAAATAATTATATATTACTTGCGAATGTGTATACTTGCGTGAATTATTAGCGCATGTTTAGTGCCTAACATCGACAAGGAGTATGATTTAGAGGACTCAAACTTCAAGTTCCTACTTGCTCTTCCTGAAAAGTGGGACTTTAAGGTCACATCAATAAGGGATAACTATCAACTTGATAACACACTGCTAGATGAGATCTATGGAATACTGAAAACTCATGAACTATAGATGGAGAAAAGGAGCAAGAGGAAGGGATCAAAGTCTAGACCAGTAGCACTCAAAGTTGAAGAGAAGCCAAAGGAGAAAGCTAGAAAAAAATGCTACTCTAAAGGAAAAGCTATGATCAAAGTCAGATACTGAATCATCAAACTCTGATGGTGACTCAAATACTGATAATGAATCAGATACTGATAGTGATCATGACAACAATGAAGATATGGAACAAATGGCTACTCTATTGGTTAAAGGCTTCCAAGAAGATGGTCTACAAGAACTTCAAGAAAGGAAGAAGGTTTTCTAGAAAAGGTTCCAGTTCCTCAAACTCTGATAGGAGGAATAACAAAAGAAGTACTGATTGGAAGGAATCAAATTTTGGAAAACTTGAGAAGTCAAAGGAAAGATGCTACAGCTGTGATGGAATTATACACTTTACAAATGACTCCAGAAAACCCAAAGCTGAGAATAAACAAGCCTTGATCTCAAAGAAGAAAAACTGGGATTATTCATCAGATTCAGATGATGGGATCAATTATGCTCTCATGGAAAATGTTGATATAGAGGCTGACAATGCTGAATTAAAGGTAACTCATACTACTCTTGCTTTTGATACCGATGATATCTGTGAATTAAGATTGTTTCTTAAATCTATGCATGTTAAGGAATCAAATTTTAGAGAACTATAGAATCAAGAGTGAGAACTCTGAGTTAAATAAAATGAATGATCACCTAGAAATTGAGTTGCTTTCCATGCTAGAAATTCAAAAAGAAAAATATAATGTTGTTTTTATTAAAGAGAAATTGTTAGAAATGCATGTTTATCTAGAAAAGTAGTTAGCTAAAGAAAGCGAGGTTATTAAACTTTGGACTAACTCAGGAAAAACAACTCAGAAAATTTTAGAGAATGGCTGTTCAGGATCAGGATTAGGATATGCTGATAGATCTAATTCTGATAAGAAAATTGAAAAAGAAACTGAGAAAAATAAACCAGTAAATACTGATACCAAGGTTAAACTAAACAAGGTTCAGTTAAAGACCATTAAGTTTAACCTAAGTGCTGATGCTGTTAAATCAGTTAATGAGGTAGGTTCAACCTCAGCACCTAGTTCATACTTAATTACTGAGACACAACATAAGCAAAAGGTGAATGATTTACACATGAAAGACAAGGAAAAAAGGCCTAGGAAAAATAGAAATGGCAATGTAGGTGTTAATAAGAATGGTAATTATGTAACTCTTCTAAATGCATCTAGAAAGGCTTATTTGAACTGTGGTAGTACTAATCATCTTGCTAATTCTTGCAGGAAGAATAAAGAGATAAATATTGTTTCTCCTAAATCAGAGTTTAGGAATAGGACAGTTAGATATAAATAACAGATTCCTTGTTTTCATTGTGGTAGTGTTCGGCACTCTATTTATACATGTAAAGAGTATTACAGTTTGTACTATGATTATTATGAACTGAAACCCTCTTTAAATAAAGCAAAATCTGTTTATGCATGTGTAAATACTGAGAGTAAGGGTGTTAACATATATTCTGATAAAAAGTCTTATGTTGCATATGTTAACAAACTTAAAAAGGCCAAAGGATCCAAGCAAGTCTGGGTCCCTAAAAACACTAACTGATTTCAAATATTAATTGCAGGGTAACAGGTGAAATACTCTAGTCTTGGAAAGTGGATGCGCAGGACACATGACTGGTTATAAATCCATGCTATCAGAATTTAAGGAGAAAGCTGCTCCAAGTGTTTCTTATTGTAATATCTGGGAAATATCGTGTAATTATTTTTTATTAATATATAATTATAATGTGATCATTATGTGAATTTTGGGAAATTATCTGATGATTGGTATTGATATTCAGATGTTTATATTTGATAAAATGTGAGTATTCTAATTTTAATATGTCAGAATACAGTATATATAATTTTGGTATTTTTCTGGTAATTTTTAGGTTTTTAGGTGATTTATAAATGATTTATGGATTTAATAATTATTTTTTGAGTAATTATAAAACTATTTTATAAAACCGGGAATCGTCCAACTTCAACCGTTTTTGCGTTTTTACAACCCGAAACTCTTCGGAAAACTCCTTCCTAACCCAAGTGGATTATTCTGAACATTTTCCGTGTTTTGACTTTATCGATCCGGAGTACGGTTTGACCTGTACACGTCCCAGCATAAAATTTTTGATATGATAGTCCTTTCGGTATATAAATAAAACCTGTATCCTCGAGAGACAGGATATTATTGTATTATTTTCTCGTAGAGTGTTTTATAAGAAGCCCGATTTTGATAATTATCCAAAACTAATATCAAATCGGATCATTTTTGTAGTTACTTAGCAGCTAAGTAACCTATTTTCGGATTCAATACTATCCAACGGGTATTAATATTCCATAAGTATAAATAGCCTTTGTTATTGAAAGGAATATGTCCTAAGTCCAATCATGTATTAGGATTTAGGAATAACTTTTATGTAATCTGTTTTGATTTCATTGATATTAATAAAAGACTTGTTTTGTTTTTATTACGGGCTCTATCTATTTAAGTGTTTAAATAAGATATACCATAGTTTAGAGTAAAGCTTTTTATGGATTATGATGAGATCATAATAGTGAGACCTAAAAAGATGATAACTCTAAACTTAAATAGTTCCTGGTCATAGGATTACTAACTGGTAATTAATAATCCGCAAAGATCGTTACATACTA
Organism: Apium graveolens; assembly: GCF_009905375.1. NCBI lineage: Eukaryota > Viridiplantae > Streptophyta > Magnoliopsida > Apiales > Apiaceae > Apium > Apium graveolens. The sequence goes on along the minus strand of NC_133655.1, from coordinate 43,036,014 downwards.
TGCTTGCTTCATTATGAAGGATGTCTGTTCTCATAGACATTTGTGTGGTGACACTATAGCTAGTATGTAGGTGCTTATTATGGAATAAGTTCACTGAACATGACTCGCCCAGCTGAACAACTGATGGAGTTCACACGTGTCAGCAGTTGTTCACATAGTGATAGTTGTACAAGTATCCTTAGACTTGAGGTCATCATAGTCATCATGTGTACACTGAACTATGCTTTGGTTTAGTTCTTAGTCTCCAGGGACAATTATTAGGGCTCTTCTGGGTATAGGAATTTGTACACGAAGATAGTGTATGATCAATAAAGGATCTACCCCTTCCAGTGAAGGAAGCGAATGTTCAAGGCTGATCCACTTATGCTAGTTCAAGAATCTCTGGCCAGAGTGAATTAAATTAGAAAGGAGTTTCTAATTTGCATAGAACTACGCATAGTAAATGGTAAGCAAAGTGATTGAATTAGATAGGCTTGACACGAGATCCATGCCTTGTATTTAATCGGGACATTGTAGGGTAGAAGGAGTTTATTGTACGGTAACTATTCACTGACAGGTTCTTGGTATTCTAAGCAGTGAATTCATATTATCCGGATAGTCGCGATATGTTGAGAAGCATCACTCACGATGTAGAATAAATGTGATTAATTAATTAATCATATTTAATAAATTAGAGAATTTATATAAATAATGATAAAATAGTTTTATTATTATTTATTTCTACTACCGGCTTAATATTGAACCTACAGGGTCACACCATAAAAAGAGAATGATTTAATGGTGGAGGAATTAATTAATAATGGCTAATAATTATTTATTTATGAAATAAATAATTAATTGGCAAATTTAATAATTGATTAAATTAGATTTAATTGATTATAAATTAATTAAGAAAAGTTCTTAATATTATTAATTAAAGGATTTAATTTTTGGAAATTAAATCAAGAGAGAGAATTATTTCTAAAGTGTTTTGAAAAAGAATTAATGATTAAAAGGTGTTTTAATTATTAATGAGAATAATAATTGAGATAATAATAATATTATTTATGGGAAAATTTCAGCTGAAAATTTTGCCTATAAATACACTATTATAGACCCTATTTTATTCTAACCAACATCGAACCCGAAAACCCAAAAAGTTTGGAAAACCCAATTCTCTCCACCTCCTTCCTCCTCCTTAACATCGTTTTCTTGGTGGATACCGGTGGAGTGCTTCACACTTGAGGAGCAACTGCTAAGGATCTCTGATCATTGTCTCTGAATTATTTTTAAAGGTTAGATTCGATCCCTCGAATTTTTATTCACGATTTATATGCTTTTATTTGGATTTTGTATGTGTAAAAGAGTTTTTCCATGCCCCCGCTGCGTTAAAAATCCAACAGTGGTATCAAAGCATAGGTTGTATGCATATAGATCTTTGGTAAAAATTTCAGAATTTTATGTGCTTGTATGAATTAATTATGATTTTTACAAGTTATATCATGGATTAATTTTGTCTGATGAGAAATCGTTTCTCAGAATAATTTTGAATGTTGATCTGGGTTCTACAAGTGTTGTAGATCGTCTGGGTATTTTTTTCATAATTTTATGATGTATAGATTTTTTATTATGAATTTTTGAAGTTGTTTCAATTAAATTCTTAATTAAATAAAGATATAAAAATAATTATATATATATATGTATTGTATGTATGTATATATCTGTCATCTACTTGCTGTACAAACTCTGCTGCACTGAAGACAGACAAGATCAGGTGGTCTGACATGCACGTAAACCGAGGAAACAGGCGGCTTCTGAACAAAAAAAAAATATAGGGGTGTAACGCATTCCGGGAATGCGTTACACACCTGTGGCGTATTCACGGAATGCGTTACACCCTTTAATGGCTGAAAAGGGGTGTAACGCATCACCGGAATGCGTTATAGGCCATGTAACGCGTTCCTGTAATGCGTTACAGCCTTTCTGTTGATTTTAAAATTGATTTTCTGGGAGTTTCGTAACTCCGTTTTAGGCGTGCAATATACCGTTGGATTCGTTTTTTCGAGACGGATCTAGTGGATTGATCAATTTTAGTTTATATAAAAGTTTTGAACTATTTATATTCCATGAAGTGTTTTAAAGCTGTTTTTGATCGTTTGAATTGATTTTAAATGCTTCATGTGATACATAGAGATGTATAATGCTTAGACTAATGTTCTAGATAATGTAACATGCCTACCTTGATGTTTATTCATGTTGATATATGTGATATATGCTTAGTTTATCATGCGATGATAGATTTATGTGAACTTAAATAAACATAGGGCGTTTGTTAGACAACCTAGTATAGTGAAATTATTTCATAACCTTAATAATAATATTATGAATACAATCATGAGATTCTTGTGTTTATGAAACACGTAATTGAATATGAATTTTCGATATGAGAGAAAGGATGATTCTGTCAACAACAGATTTCTATCTGTAAGAAAGGGTTATTAAGTGACGCCTCTTGACAATGCTCCACCCGATCTGGGAATCATCTGATTATTGATTATTGATTATTGATTTGAAATATTTAATTTAAAAGGAAGAATTTCTTTATAATATGATTATGATTGTAACGTAATATAATCCCTCTAAAATTAAATAATATAAAGTAGTAATTGGCCAATGATACAACGGGCTTGTGTCGGTCATAGCCTTCTAACATGGTAGAAAGTAGTTCTTATTTTTGAATCATTGTCGTTTCGTGCCACAGCCGAGGGCTTTGATTTCGAAATAAGAAATACTTGTCTATTACATAGAGATGTGTACATTGAATAATAATCTAAAGGTCGTTACGTGCCACAGCCGTGGGCCTTTGGGGACTGATTCAACTGTACGGAATGTTGGGTTAGACTTGACTTAGAATATTGAGTTTGTCGTGCCACAACCATGACTCAATTATTCAAGAGGCTAAAGTTTGATTAGGGAATAACATAAGATGTAATTGACAAGAGTTGTCTGCCTATTGAACATTACATGGCGTTTCGTGCCACAGCCGGGGTTGTGTAATGGAATGTAGGATCCCTATTCCCACTAGCATTATGAATGCTTAATTTTTCATGTAGGGGGTTGAATAAATTAGGAAAACTAGTGGGAGCCACTTATGAATAAAGACCCGATTCATATAGTGTTTTGAAATGAAATCGAATATTTGATAAGTGTTGTTATGTGTTTATCATTTACAGATTTACTTTGTACGTTATGTCTTCTGCACTATCACTCAGGAGCATACTAGATGCTCACAAATTGACTGGTCCTAATTATGCTGACTGGCTTCGAAACTTGAGAATTGTTCTCAGGATTGAGAAGCTGGAATACGTGATTGACTCACCTAAGCCTACTGAACCTTCTAGTGATGCACATAATGATGAACATGTTGTGTATCGTAAGTGGATAGATGATGCAAATGTTGCTCAATGCATCATGCTAGCTTCCATGAACATTGAGCTACAGAAGCAACATGAGCATATGGATGCTCACACTATCCTCATGCATCTACAAGAGTTGTATGATGTGGCGGGGAGGACAGCTCGATATGAGATATTGAAGGAGCTGTTCGGTTGTAGGATATCTGAGGGATCATCTATGAATGACCATGTACTTAAGATGATCAATTTGATTGAACGTCTTGGACAACTTGGTTTTGTCATGGATGGGGAGCTGAGCCAAGACCTGGTCTTGCAATCGCTTCCGAGTTCGTTCTCGCAGTTTGTTGTGAACTTTCACATGAATAAGTTGGATGTCAGCCTGCCTGAACTCCACAACATGTTGAAGACTGCGGAATCGAATTTTCCCCCTGAGAAGAGTTCTGTTCTTCTAATTGGTGAAGGTTCCAATCCTAAGAAAAGGAAGAGGAACCCTTCCAAGAAGAAGAAAGTAGGTGAGAAAACGCTGGTTCCACCAAAAGCTGAAGACCCCAAGAGCAAAGTTATTTGCTTTCACTGTAACAAGGTGGGGCACTGGAAGAGGAACTGCAAGGTTTACCTTGCAGAATTGAAGAAGAAGAAGGGTAGTGAGACTACCGCTTCTGATTCAGGTATGTTCATGATAGAAGTGAATATGTCATTAAATCAAATTTCTACTTGGGTATTAGATACCGCCTGTGGTTCTTAAATCTGCAATTTGTTACAGGGACCAAGGAGAAGTAGGACTCTTGAGGAAGAGGAGGTGATTCTACTGATTGGAAATGGAGCAAGAGTTGCTGCTGAAGATGTAGAATCATTTCATTTACATATGCCTATGGGCAAGACTATTGTTTTAAATAATTGTTATTTTGTTCCCTCGATTGTGAGGAATATTATTCCCATGTTAGACTTGGCTGGATTTTCATTTATTATTGAGAATAATGAATGTTCTATTCTTAGAGATAATATTCTTTATGGACATGGTGCTTTAAATAATGGTCTGTATGTATGTGACATAATTTACTTCAGATTGAACAAACTAATAAAAGAAAAGGGATGATGAAAATCTCACTTCATAGTGGCACTGCAGTCTCCATTTAGTGGACATGGAGAGAGGGCTGCAGATTTGCTAGGAATGGTACACACAGATGTATGTGGACCAATGTCTATGCAAGCCATGGGTGGATTTTCATACTTCATTACTTTCATAGATGATAGATCTGGATTAGGATATGTGTTTGATGAAACACAAGTCTGAGGCCTTTGAAAAGTTCAAAGAATATAAGTATGAAGTGGAGAAACAACCAAACATAGTATTATAACTCTTCGATCAGATTGAGGTGGTGAATACTTTAATGGAGTGTTTCTAGATTATCTCAAAGTAAATGGTATAGTCTCCCAGTGGACTCCTCCAGATTAGTATCTGAAAGGAGAAATCAAACTTTGTTAGACATAGTTCGGTCCATGATGAGCTATGCAAATCTTCCAGTATTCCTATGGGGTTATGCATTGGAAACCTCAGCATATTTACTGAATAAGGTGCCTTCCAAATCTGTTCCTCAAACTCCGTATAAGATATGGAAAGTAAGGAAACCGAGTCTTAAACACGTTAAGATTTGGGGATGTCTAGCTTATGTCAAGAAAGTTGACCCAGATAAGCTGGAATATCGATCCGTAAAATATAGTTTTGTGGGATATCCTAAAGAGACTTTAGGGTATTACTTTTACACCGATCATCGGGTGTTTGTCTCTAGACATGCTACCTTCTTGGAAAAGGAGTTTATCCTTGAAGGAAACAGTGGGAGCAAAATTGAACTTGATGAAGTTCAAGAAGCACAAACTACTACGGATCAAGTGGAAACACCTGTTCTAACTGAACAACCTTTTGTGGAACATCCCATTCATAGGTCAGGGAAAGTGTCTCGCCAACCTGAGAGGTTATATGGCCTTGTCATTGAGAATGACAATGAGTTGTCGATCATTGATGATGACGACCCTGTGACCTATAATGAGGCTATGAGTAGTGTTGACTCAGAGAAATGGCAAAGTGCCATGAAATCCGGAATGAAATCTATGTATACGGTATACAAAAGATAGATTATAGTAGATGGCCAGGTGGAGACCTATAAGGCCAGGCTTGTGGCAAAAGGATTCAAACAAAGGCAATGGATTGACTTTGATGAAACCTTTTACCTGTAGCCCTGTTAAAATCAGTTCGGATTTTGCTTGCGATTGCTGCTTACTACGACTATGAAATCTGGTAAATGGCCAGATGGTTTTCTTTCCAAGAGAAATGAAAACCTAGTGTGTAAGCTGCTGCGAACCATATGTGGTTTAATGCAAGCTTCTCGAAAAATGGAACATTCGTTTTGATGAGATAATCAAAGAGTTTGATTTTATCAAAAATAAAGATGAACCATGGGTCTACAAAAGGGTTAGTGGGAGCGCGGTAACATTTCTTGTATTGTATTGAATTAGAGTTGACACACATAACAATATAGCAGACCCACTCACAAAGCTACTTTATGAAAGTCACTTTGATCGTCATGAAGACGAGATGGGTATTAGATACCAGAGTGATTGGCTTTAGTACAAGTGGGAGATTGAAAGGAATATGTCCTAAGTCCAATCATGTATTAGGATTTAGGAATAACTTTTATGTAATCTGTTTTGATTTCATTGATATTAATAAAAGACTTGTTTTGTTTTTATTACGGGCTCTATCTATTTAAGTGTTTAAATAAGATATACCATAGTTTAGAGTAAAGCTTTTTATGGATTATGATGAGATCATAATAGTGAGACCTAAAAAGATAATAACTCTAAACTTAAATAGTTCCTGGTCATAGGATTACTAACTGGTAATTAATAATCCGCAAAGATCGGTACATACTATGCTTGCTTCATTATGAAGGATGTCTGTTCTCATAGACATTTGTGTGGTGACACTATAGCTAGTATGTAGGTGCTTATTATGGAATAAGTTCACTGAACATGACTCGCCCAGCTGAACAACTGATGGAGTTCACACACGTGTCAGCAGTTGTTCAGTACAAGTATTCTTAGACTTGAGGTCATCATAGTCATCTTGTGTACACTGAACTATGCTTTGGTTTAGTTCTCAGTCTCTAGGGACAATTATTAGGGCTCTTCTGGGTATAGGAATTTGTACACGAAGATAGTGTATGATCAATAAAGGATCTACCCCTTCCAGTGAAGGAAGCGAATGTTCAAGGCTGATCCACTTATGCTAGTTCAGGAATCTCTGGCCAGAGTGAATTAAATTAGAAAGGAGTTTTTAATTTGCATAGAACTACGTATAGTAAATGGTAAGCAAAGTGATTGAATTAGATAGGCTTGACACGAGATCCATGCCTTGTATTTAATCGGGACATTGTAGGGTAGAAGGAGTTTATTGTACGGTAACTATTCACTGACAGGTTCTTGGTATTCTAAGCAGTGAATTCATATTATCCGGATAGTCGCGATATGTTGAGAAGCATCACTCACGATATAGAATAAATGTGATAAATTAATTAATCATATTTAATAAATTAGAGAATTTATATAAATAATAATAAAATAGTTTTATTATTATTTATTTCTACTACCGGCTTAATATTGAACCTACAGGGTCACACCATAAAAAGAGAATGATGTAATGGTGGAGGAATTAATTAATAATGGCTAATAATTATTTATTTATGAAATAAATAATTAATTGGCAAATTTAATAATTGATTAAATTAGATTTAATTGATTATAAATTAATTAAGAAAAGTTCTTAATATTATTAATTAAAGGATTTAATTTTTGGAAATTAAATCAAGAGAGAGAATTATTTCTAAAGTGTTTAGAAAAAGAATTAATGATTAAAAGGTGTTTTAATTATTAATGAGAATAATAATTGGGATAATAATAATATTATTTATGGGAAAATTTCAGCTGAAAATTTTGCCTATAAATACACTATTATAGACCCTATTTTATTCTAACCAACATCGAACCCGAAAACCCAAAAAGTTTGGAAAACCCAATTCTCTCCACCTCCTCCCTCCTCCTTAACATCGTTTTCTTGGTGGATACCGGTGGAGTGCTTCACACTTGAGGAGCAACTGCTAAGGATCTCTGATCGTTGTCTCCGAATTATTTTTAAAGGTTAGATTCGATCCCTCGAATTTTTATTCATGATTTATATGCTTTTATTTGGATTTTGTATGTGTAAAAGAGTTTTGCCATGCCCCCGCTGCGTTAAAAATCCAACAGTTATGGATCAAAAACTAAGGTATAATAATTGTTGTATCTATTACTAAGGAACGTGAGCTCCAAGGCTCGATTTGACTGCTCTTGTGTTTCGTGACTCGATCTGCCTTAACAAGATGCCTATGTACCTTGCTGATTGCCAAGGCCTTGGAGGCCAATCCACAAGGATTTATATCCCTACTAGGACTTATCTTAATAGCAGTTTTTCTCCCTTATTAATTAATTACGAAATTAATTAATATTCAGGGTTTTGGGCCTTCTTTGTTCCATCAGGCCTGATCTGGTCCATCAGGCCTGATCAATGTATTAACCTTTTTGGTCTGAATGTCATACATCTTCTTATTGGGCCATGTAGTCCAAATCATGTGTAATTAATGCCACATTAACTAAGTAATCATGATTTATTTATTCCCTATCATTTATCCCCCAACTTTTGGGAAACAGTGACTAGGTTTTGCAAAAGTTAGGTTCATTCGTTCCCTTACAGGGTATCGTTTTGCGTAAAGTGTGGAGCGACCTACACATTTACAACGATTTGCTTTAATCCCTATTATTTAGGAATTTATCTTAATTTCCAGGAATTTTCCCTGAACCCTGGGATTTTTCCTCAACTGGATTCTTCCCTGAATTTTTTTGGATTTTTCCCTCAATTCTTGGATTTTTCCTTAATTTTCTGGATTTCCCCTCAATTATGGGATTTATCATTAATTTTCAGGAATTTTTCCCTTAATTCTGGGATTTTTCCTTATTTTCTAGAATTTTTCCCTTAATTCTGGGATTTTTCCCTTAATTCTGGGATTTTTCCTTAATTTTCAGGATTTTTCCCTTATTTCATGGATTTATCCTTAATTTTCTGGATTTATTCCTTATTTTCTGAAAATATTTAAATTTTCAGGAAATATTTTAAGGAATTTCCATTAATTATTATTTTTTTCCAGGATTTTTCTTCCCTCTTTTTCTTTTTTTTATATGCCTGGTTCGACCAGGGATCCTGTTCGACCAGGACCCTGGTCGAATTAGCCATCACTTTGCCCTGGTCGACAGGGTTTCGAGGAGGAAGGCTTCGAGCAGGAATCCTGGTCGAATTTCGGCCATGATTTTACCCTATTTTTTTTACAGGATTTTAATCCTTTCAGTCAGAATCCCTTGTTTTTGACCGAATTAGCTTCCTTAGATAGCCCTGATCGAAACTATTTTGACCTCAAGAACTTCGACCAGAATTTCTATATAATTTCTGGTCGAATAGGGTCAAGTTCCGGTCGAATTATCCCACTTTCTCAGCCTTGATCGAAACCATTTCGACCTCAATCATTCGACCAAGAACATAATATTAGTTCTGGTCGAATTAGGTCATGAAATCAATTTTTTATCCCTATCTTCCTGGGCTTTATTTTTGGGCCATCTTCAATTAGCTGGGCCTTTTTCTAGGCTTATATTTTGGGCCTTAACTTGGGCCCATTGTTCCAGTCTAGGCTTTCCTTGATTTTGAGCTTCCTTGGGCCCGTCTTTTGAGCCTTTTTATTCTACTTATACATTTTTATTCCTTTAAACATATATATATATATATATATATGACTTGGGCCCAAAGACCTGGGCTGGATTCTTTCTTCAACCTGCACTTGGGCCATGATTTGGGACTGGCCCAAATTATTGATTTTCTAGAACTCCTAGGTTCTCTCTGGATTCTTCCAGAAATCTCCAAAAATATCTCTTTAATTCAAATTTTATTTCTGGATCCTTCCAGAACATTCTCTTCTTGGGCCCATATGGGCTTTTCTAGGCCTAACTAGCCCTTTTTGCGCCTATATAAGGATGAGATGAGAGTGTGATTTACTCACACTTCTCATTTCATTCATCACTCAATTTCTTCTATCCTCCCACTCTCAACACTCCTCTTCTTAGAGTTTTCCGGCCTCCCTTCTTTCCAAGGTTTCCAGGTTTCTTCATTCTCTATCAATGGCAGACAAAGGTGCTGAGAGAGCGGCCAAGATTGCCTCGTCTTCAAAACAAGGTAAGGATGTCGAGATCCGCTCTTCTTACATATCTTTGATAGATATGATCAATGCTAGGGGGACGAATATCCCTCCACTACACATCTTGACTCTTTTAATCATTGCAACAATTGGCACAATATAGATTATGATAAGTTAAATGCACGTTATAACGTTCGTCCTCCCCTTAGGCTAGTTCCAGTTTCTGGTGGCGACCGTACTTGCCACTGAAAACCCGATACTCTTTTTGTTTACACAGATGCCCTTGATGTTGGGCTTAGGTTTCCTTTTCATCCCTTCATTCCTCACCTTCTAGATGATTTACAAATAAACCTATGTCAGCTTCCTCCAAACGCTTGGAGGAACATTTTATGTTTTATGGTTTGTTGTCTTAGGGGAGGTTTTCCCTTATCCGTAGCTGTTTTTAGGAAGGTTTTTTAATGTTATAACAGTTCTTCTGGTAATTGTGGTTGGGTCTGTGTTAACAAAGGCCCAAGTGTAAGCATATTTTTAACAGCGCCTCCATTCCCGAAAATAACCAAAATTGGAGGAATAGTTTTGTCGGGTTAAGGTGGGAGAATGGTGACTAGGGCACCCTCTTCAGATCTTCTTTCAGGAAGGTTAGTGATGGTATCCTCAAACCCATTCACTTAACCCCCGAGGAAACTATCATTTATGAGGAGCTTACTCACGATAACGGTGCCACTATCAACTGGACTCTTTTAGATGAGTTCTCCCTCATCCACGTGGGGCTATCCTCTGTTTCTCAACAGGGTATTTTTCTTCCCTTCTCATTTCTATTTTGTTTCATGCATTATTGACACCACTTATTTGTTTTTTCTCTTATTTTGCAGCTGCTAAGGAGATTAACGAGGATAATGTGCCTCTCGTTGAGGAGACTGCTAGGATGAAGAAGGCTCGTCTTGCGGGCCTTGATACTCGAGGAAAGGCTACGGAGCCTAGCTTCCTACAGAAGCACAAGGAGTCCATGGTGGAGGTTCCAGCTGAGGGAGCTGAGGGCCATAGTGCCCCTATCACTACTGCTGCTCCTGTCTCTGCTGCTACGGGCGCCTTTCATCCTCTCTAGGGATTCCGCCGAGGGGATACCGTGGTTGGATCCACGAAACACGCCTGGGATTGGTCTTATAATGGCGTAACTCCCAAAGACTTCACCGATGTGGTGGCCACTCCTGACTTAGAGAGGATAAAGCTCATGGGAGCCCAATCCTTAGCCTCGGTATGATTATTTCTTGAAATTTTTCTTTCTTACTTGTAGCATTCACTTGCCTTACACTTTTGTTTATTGCTTTGTTTCAGTCTAACGCCTACTTCCAAGTCGTTGTGAGGCAAGATGAATCATAGAAGAGGGCTTCTGACGAAGCTGATAATGCTCTCAGGAAGCAGCAGAAGAAGTATGCCGCTTTGGAGTGGAAGCTGAAGCGTAAGGAGGAGGAGCTCGGGGAGTCTAACAATCTAGCTGGTGGTGCTACGGGCCGAGAAAGATGAGGAGATTGATAACTATCTGGACTCGGAGAAGTTTACCCAGTCTATGAGGGTGAGGGATGACTCAGTCTTCCCTGGGTTTTTTAGGACTGGTTGGGACACGGCCCTTGGGACCGTGAACGAGGCATATCCTGATATTAACCCGGCGGACTATGTCTGCAATGATGATGAAGCTTTGTTGCAGAGGTTTCGTACCCGAGTAGTTGTCTCGGATCGTATCCCTCAGGACCCGCTTCTTCCTCCTCCCGAGTCATCTTTCAGGCCTGCTGCAGATGATAGCTCTTCCTCCTCCGAGACGACAGAGACTTCCAGCGAGAGCGGAGGAGATGATGATATGGATGCCGAGGGCACCTCTGCTCCTTAGAGCTTTTTCAGCCCTGCACGGATTATTTATTTTATCTTGTCTTTGAGACTTTGTTTATCAGACTTTGTATTATTTATTCGAACCAATTTTATTAATTGAACTTTATGCTTTCATCTTATGCACTTGGTTTACTTATATTGTTACGGGAATTCAAACATATTTTAACTAAAACATGTAAATCCTAAGCAAGCAAAGCTTCAAGGTGCTTTTCAACCTTCTTGTCATCTTGACAAGTGAGAATTGTGCTCAACCACCTTACACATAGTAAATCTTCAGGTTTTGCGCGTGCCAAGTTCTCGGGACTTCAAAACCATCCATAGTCTCAAGCTTATAGGTTCCTCTACCTTGAACACTCCTAACCTTGTATGGCCCTTCCCAATTTGGGGCAAGCTTCCCTTTCTGCCTTACACCAGAAGCTTCCACCTTCCTCAAAACTAAGTCACCATGTTTGAAGAACCTTTCTTTAACCCTTAGGTTGTAGTAGAACGAAGCCTTTTTATGATATTCCACTATCTTCGCATGTGCCTCATCTCACACTTCATCAATTAGATCCAGGGCTAACTTTTGCCCTTCCTTATTTTCCTCAACATTGAAAGCTTGAATCCTAGGGGAGGAATGTGATATCTCTACAGGAACAACTGCTTATGCCCCATATGCTAACATGAAGGGAGTTGCTCCATTCGTGACTCTACAGGTAGTCCTATAGGCCCATAGTATTGGGAGTATTTCATCCACCCAGTTATTCCTCGACTTCTCGATCCTCTTCTTTATTCCATCCAGGATTATTCGATTTGCCACTTCCGCTTGCCCATTGGCTTGTGGGTGAGCCACAGTGGTGAATCGTAATTCAATTTCATTCTCCTCACAATACTTCTTGAATTCCTCATTGTTGAACTGTGTTCCATTGTCAGTGACTAGGATGCGGGGAATTCCATACCGGCACATGATATTTTCTGACAGGAATTGTGCAACCTGCTTAGTTGTGATTTTGGCCAAGGGCTTGGCTTCAATCCACTCAGTAAAATAATAAATGGCTACAATCAGAAACTTCCTTTGTGTCATGGCCATGAGGAAAGGCCCAAGTATATCCATTCCCCACATAGCAAAGGGGATAGGTGAGTTGATGGAGGTCAGCATCTCAGGGGGTTGTCTAACGACAGGCGCATGCTTCTGACAGTGGTCATACTTCTTCACATACTCTTTGGCATCAACCATCATTTCTGGCCAATAGAAGCCTAAACGGGGTATCTTATGAGCTAGCGCTCTGCCCCCCAAGTGTTGCCCACAGATACCTTCATGTACTTCTTCAAGAGCCAAGCGTGCCTCATCGGGCCTGAGACACCATAAGTAAGGAACCACATAAGACCTTTTATACAAAATCCCATCTATCAAAGAGTATCTTAGTGCTCGAACATCCAACTTCCGTGCTTCAGTGGCATCATTTGGCAACCAACCGGTTTGAATGTGAGTCTTAATGGGATCTATCCATGACGTCCCTAAACCTATAGGAGCTACAAGCTTAACGTCAATGGTCCGTGTCTTCAGAACGGGGAAGTATACACTTCCTGAACTTTCCTTTATCTCGGATGAAGAAAACTTTGATAAGGCATCTGCCTTAGCATTTTCCTCCCTTGGAATGTGCTCAACATGGCATTCATCGAATTGGGTCATCATAGCCCTTACTAGGAGGACATACTTAGCCATTGTATCATCTCTTGCCTCAAACTCTCCCTTTACCTAAGATATGACCAACTTCGAGTCTCCACAGACTTTCAAGTTCTTGACTCTCAGTGTCCCTGCTAGGCCGAGGCCAGCTATCAGAGCTTAATATTCTGCCTTATTGTTTGTGGTCCGGAAGTCTAACTTCATGGCATACTCAATCAAGAACCCATTAGGGCTTTGTAAAACTAGACCTGCTCCACTTGAATTTGTTTTTGATGCTCCATCAAAATAGAGAACCCAATATTCTTTCTCCTTATCATATTCTTTCTCCATATCATCCTGTTTTTTGTCCCCCTTATCAACTTCCTTGTCTTGAGGTATGGTATCTTCCTGCCCCCCCCCCCCGACTTCTTGGTTGGGTATGGTACATTCCACCATGAAGTCAGCTAACACCTGGGCTTTTATTGCCGTTCTTGGTTTATACTTGATTTCGAATTCTCCCAGCTCTACTGCCCACTTGATCAACCTCCCACTAGCCTTGGGACTGTGAATGATATTTCTCAAGGGTTGATTTGTTAGCACCTCAATTTTATGAGCCTGAAAGTAAGGACGCTGCTTTCTCGAAGCCATTACCAAGGCTAAAGCAAACTTCTCAATAGTTGAATAATTCAACTCAGCTCCATGCAGAATTTTACTGACATAGTACATGGGTTTTTGGATTTTCAGTTCCTCCTTAACTAATACATCACTCAAGGAACTCTCTGAGATGGCCAATATAAGTATAAAACTTCATTCAAAGCTGGCTTGGCCAGCAATAGGGCCTGAGCCATATATTTCTGTAATTCCTCGAATGCCTTCTGCCTTTCTTCACTCCATACAAAATCCTTAGCCTTCTTTAAAGACTTGAAGAACGAAAAACACTTGTCTCCAGACTTTGAGATGAATCGTCCCAATGCAGCAACCCTTCCTGTGAGCTTTTTAACATCTTTGATAGTTTTTAGTGGTTCCATGTCCAGGATTGCCTTTATTTTATCAGGGTTAGCCTCGATTCCTCTCTTGGAGACCATCAATCCCTTAAACTTTCCAGACCCTACTCTGAAAGCACACTTCGTAGGATTTAAAATCATCTTATGGTATCTTAGGACCTCAAAAGCTTCCCTCAAATGGGTTATATGGTCAGTATTTACTAGACTCTTGACTAACATGTCGTCAAAATAAACTTCCATGGTCTTTCCAATAAGATCCTTAAAAATTTTATTTACCAACCTTTGATAGGTGGCTCCTGCATTCTTGAGACCAAATGCCATAACAAGATAACAATAAACACCAAAGTCAGTGATGACTAATACCTTTGGGATGTCGTCCTTGTGCATCTTGATATGATTGTATCCACTAAATCCATCCATGAAACTCAGCATCTCATGTCCAGCAGTGGCATCTATCAAAGTGTCTATCCTTGGCAACGGGAAACAGTCCTTAGGGCATGCGTCATTCAAATCAGTAAAGTCTACACACATCCTCCATTTTCCATTGGCCTTCTTTACCATTACAGGGTTTACTAACCATTCCAAAAATTGAATCTCTTCAATGTATCCAGCCTCTAAGAGCTTCTCTACTTCTTGTTTAATTGCTTCTTGCCTCTCCGGAGCAAAGCTTCTTTTCTTTTGCTTCACTATTTTCTGACTTGGATCCACATTCAGCTTGTGAGTGATTAGTTTCGGGTCTATTCCTGGCATATCAGCTGCAGACCATACGAACACATCACTATTTTCTTGTAAAAACTTCACCAACTTCCCTCTAAGGGGCTCTTCCAGTGTTGTCACTTTCTCAGGGTCCTCGGGAGCCAAAGGAATCGTAACCAAATCTTTTGCTGGCTTCCCTCATTTCTCATCATTCTCTCGGATATCTAGATCTTCAATAGGCAAAACTTGCCCCCCAACTCCATCTGCCCTTAAAGAGGCTACGTAACAACTCCTTGCCATTTTTTGATCTCCCCTATCTTCTCCAATCCCATTCCGGGTGGGAAACTTTAGGACTGAATGGTAGGAAGAAGGGATGGCCTTGAAGGAATGTATCCGTGTTCTTCCCATGGTAGCGTTATAAGTTGAACTAGCCTTCACCACCATGAAGTCCAACATCCGTGTTGTTTTCCTTGGTTCCTGACCTATAGTTGTTGGCAACTTGATTATTCCTTCCACGGGGCACTCTACTCCCGCAAATCCATATATCGGCATATCGGTTGGGGTCAATTGGGAATCATTGTAACCCATCCTTAAAAAGGTATCATGGAGTAAGATGTCGACTGAGGCACCATTATCCACAAGGACCCTCTTAACCGGGTTGTTTCCTATTATAGGTGTTATGACCAACTGGTGGTCATGAGGAAATTTCACACCCTCTAGGTCAGAATCATCAAAAGCCATTGTTACTCCTGTCCTGGCCCTCTTTGGGGCTTCTCCAACAATATGCATAACCTCCTTGGAATATGCTTTCCTAAAGTTCTTGAATAATCCAGCAGCGGTTGGTCCTCCAAAAATCGTGTTTATCACAGGTCCTCGGGGCTGGGGATTCCGCCCCTGATCATCTTGGTCCATCCTACGATCTTCAAAGTTCTTTCTTCCATTGTTATTCCTATATCTTCCTTCCCCAGTGAACTTGTTCAATCTTCCTTTCCGAATGAGGAACTCTATTTCATCTTTCAGTTGCCTACACTCATCGGTGTCATGACCAACATCTTTGTGAAATCTACAATATTTTCTCTTGTCTAACTTGTCCGGATCTGCCTTCAAGGGTTTAGGCCAACGAATATCTTGGTATTTCTCGATTTCCAGCAAGATCTGGCTTCTAGCAGCATTCAGCTTAGCATATTCAGCGAACTTTTGCCCAGGCCCTCCCTTCTTAGGGGTTGAATCAGGGTTTTGCTCAGTTCTAGGATACTTATCCTTATCGACATACTCCAGATCAGTTTTCCGCTTCTTGCCTCCAGCGGGCTCATTGCTCACTACGGTCTTCCTCATGCCCTCTTCCACCTTGATGTACTTCCCGGCCCTATCTTGGAGCTACAACATGCTCTCAGGGGGGCGCTTGGCCAAGGACATCTTGAAGAACTCATCCCTAGTTCCCTATTGTAGTGCTACCATGGCTACCTTGTCATCAAGGTCCGGGACTTTTAAAGCTTCCTTCGTGAAATGATTCAGGTAGTCTCTAAATGATTCCTTCGCTCCCTACACAATGCTCATGAGGGATGCTGAACTTTTCTCATGCACTCTCCCACTGATGAACTGCTTAATAAAAGCCTAACTTAATTCTCTGAAGGACCCAATAGAGTTCGGGGGCAAACGACTATACCATCTTTGAGCCATACCCGACAGGGTTTAAGGAAAGGCTCGACACTTAATAGCGTCGTTCACGGGTTGCAACAACAGTGCATTGGAGAATATCCTGACATGATTAGCGGGATCTCCCGTGCCATCATAAGCTTTGATAGTGGGCATCTTGAACTTCCTTGAGATGTGGGCATTCATTATCTCTTTAGTGAATGGTGGAGTAGGATCATCAGGATCTCCAAGGGGAAGAAGATTGCTTGGATCAGCTCTTGGGACTATAGCCCTTCTTCGGGTAGGACCATCCAGGTCTATGATTGGGGGAGGATTTCTCCCCATAGGTGGTAATGGGGGCCTTGGAACCTGGTGCGCCTCCAAGTCACACTTCAGCCTTTGAATCTCAGCCTCATGGGCCTTGATTCTCTCCTGCACTTCTTGGGGATTCACCCCTCGGGTGCTCCTAGGGCATTGGTTACCATCAACCATCGGCTCTTTTCCAGCACGTCTCCTTCTTGGGGCCACTTCGTCATCCGAAGATTCAGAATCTCTCTCAATATAAGGACCAGAAAATTCCTGGTCCTCCGGGATAGGAGCCAAACCTTGTATGTAGGGGGTGTTTTCCCCCGTGCTTCACTCCGTCCAGCATGTCCACTTCCTCCAACCTCGGGGTAAAGGGGCATCCCATAAGGGGGGTTAGTGGTTACAACAGTTGAATACTCGTACCCAGTAGGTTGAGAATTCACAGGTGTATATAGTTGTTGAAGTTGGGGATTCGTACCTTGAGGAGTCGGGGGAATCGTCCCTTGAGGTTGAGGTTCAGTTGCCCCTACCTGGGCTCCTCCTTGGGTGATGACATAAGTTGAATGCGGAGGTACCTCCATAGTTGACGAAATCATTTGGGTTGTCCCCGCGGGTGTCCCTCCTTCAAGGATGCTGCTTGTTCTCCGTGTTCTCGCCATGGTTGTTGTTGTGCTTTCCCACAGAAGGCGCCAAATGTTATGGATCAAAAACTAAGGTATAATAATTGTTGTATCTATTACTAGGGAACGTGAGCTTCAAGGTTCGATTTGACTGCTCTTGTGTTACGTGACTCGATCTGCCTTAACAAGATGTCTACGTACCTTGCTGATTGCCAAGGTTCAAGTCAAAAAATGTAGTTCTGATTTGTGGGGTGAGGCCCCTTATATAAATGTTGGGAGTCCTTAAATTGGACTTGGGTTAGGAGACTTGGTTGTCTAGTCTCAAAATTAGAATGGACTTTGGAGTCCTAGGAAGTAGAAAGCTGATTCCTTATCCCATGAGGTTCCTTGGAGGCCAATCCATAAGGATTTATATCCCTACTAGGACTTATCTTAATAGCTGTTTTTCTCCCTTATTAATTAATTATGAAATTAATTAATATTCAGGGTTTTGGGCCTTCTTTATTCCATCAGGCCTGATCTGGTCCATCAGGCCTGATCAATGTGTTAACCTTTTTGGTCTGAATGTCATACATCTTCTTATTTGGCCTTGTAGCCCAAATCATGTGTAATTAATGCAACATTAACTACGTAATCAGGATATTTTATTCCCTATTAGCCTTTTTCTTATTTTATTTTATTCGTATAATCATAAACAAACAGTAAAACATAAAATTTACAAAGAAAACTCGAAAATTCATCGCGTTCTTGAGAATCGAACCTAAAAACGAAGGAGTTACCGAACGCGGAATCAAGCGTGCAATATAACAAATCGAAGCTCTCGAAAAGTTCTATTAGAATTAATCTCGAAAGGTTAATTCATTATTTAATTATTTAATTTCGAAATAATTAATGATTAATATATGAAATTTTGATTTTGATGTTGTTGATATGATTTGATGATTGTATCTTGTAGATAATTTTGTCCTGATCATTTTGGTATATTATATGTTGAATTTGGAGTTCAATAACATGTAGAAAATTGGGTTTAATTCTCGAATTATTGAAACTAGGGTTTATAGGTTTGAATGTTTTCAATTGATTTTTAGGCATTTCTTTGTTAAGGGTTACTAGATCGAATTGACTACACCAATTTGTAGATCGTCCAAAAACAAGTCGATTGGTATATATGTGGTTAAAAGAGGGTTCCAGGAAGACATTTGCCGGAAAACGCCGAGGAACGGCGGCAGAAAGTTTCGATTGAATGTACGGTTGATTTACTGATTGTTTGATCGAATTTCTGGAACGAATGAGTTCCTGGATGTGAGCACTTTCATTTCTTGATAATTTGTTGAGTTTCTGGGCTGGTTTTACATTTGCTGGAAAAGCTCCAGTCGCCGTTAATGGAGACTAGCCGGCGGCGGGACGACGTTCAGCCCGTCGGAGAAGAAAGGAGGCGAAAGTTACGGTTTAACACCCGAATTTTTCCCTTTTTTACAAACTTAACCCTACGGTTTTTAAATTTTATAAAAATAAGATTTTTATTTTATATAATTTCAAAAATTGTATTTTCTTTTTATATAATTTTCAGAAAATTGTTTTTAATTATTTAAAATTCTAAAATTTATTATTTAATATACATAGAATTATTGTTAATTCGAAATTGAATCTAAATTATTTAATTAATTAATTTTAGTTGATGATTAATTATTTAATTTTTCAATTAATTTAAATATTAATTGATTAATTGATTTAATTAGTTATTAATTAATTTTAATTGATTATCTAATTAGATTTAATTATTTCTTTTGATTTAAAAATTCCAAAAAATATTTTCGAGCTTTAAAATATTATTTTAAATTATATTCAAGGCTCGATAATTATTATTAAATGATTTTAAAATCAGATTCGGGTGTTCGAACCTTGTTATTTAATTATAAAATGGTTTATTGACCCGTTTTAATTTCTAAAAATGTTCGAAAATTCGTATTAAATACCTGGAAATTTATTTTAACCCCGAATCTCCATTGAAAAATTATTTTGATCGAATATCTTTCATGATAAGTGTTATGTATGATCATATTGATGTATAATATGTCTGTATGTGCATTGTTTGATGGTTTTTATCATAACTTTCCATTCGTAAGTTGGATTTGGGTGAAACGAATGGTAGATAGAAGCTTGTAACGAATAAAATGAGATGATAGTAAGTATTGAAAACTACGTGTGATGTCTAACAGAGGAAGCGAGGCATTGAAAAAGAAACTAGGTGATCAATAAATAGAACCGAGGCATAGAAAAATAATGCAAGTGATCAGTTAGAAAAAGAGAGGCATAGAAAAAGAAGAGAAGTGGTTGTTAAGTAGAAACGTTAGAGGAATGCAAGTGAAGTTGGAAATCATCTGTGATAAGGCAAGTACTTCTGAACCTTCCTCGAGATATATTGTAAATATTTCTGAACTTTCTCATAACATGTTGCTAGTATTCAAAATAGTCCTGTTTTATATTGTAAATGCTTAAATTATTTAACCTTGAACCCTGATCACATCATTAAACTTGAACTGTAAGCCTTATTCTTTGTCAACCATAACTTTTGATTTTCTTAGATATTAAACCATACGAATACAATATTATTCCACAAATACATATACACCGTATACCAAATAGTGAAACAGAATTACTTGAGCATACAGAAACTTATATACGTTAGAATACCCTATGACATCAAAGATCTACACCTTGTATTATCATTGAACCATTGTTCATCAGATACTTGATTCCTCATCAGGCTTGAAGCCGTTCTTCATATTTACACCTTGATATACCCTGGTGATACCTATGAAATGTTTTATGCTCTGAGATAAATGATTTATTAATATTAATTATGATTCTATTTTATGGAATTACAATGATTTTCATATTGAACTGATTTAGAATTGGATGATTTTATAAATATGGACCAGATTCATGGTCGGACCTAATTCATGGCCGGACCAGATTCGTGGTCATATTAGGCCAATCTATGCCTAGGATCCGGTTAGGGAGCAAAGCTGTGTGCCTTGCTCGGGGTTAGTGCATGACTGATCAACAGCCTAACCTTGGTTTTAAAAGTTTTAAAATGAATATCAAATCCTAATGGTTACTTGACAAGAAACTTGATTCCTATGAATCATTTCAATTAATCATTGTTTAACCTCAGTTATTGCTATTATGACTTACTGAGCTAGTTAGCTCACTGTTGTAAATATGTTTATGTTATTCTACAATTAAAAAGGAAATGGTTGGTAACGAGGATTCCCAGTCTAGTGTGCGAGCTAGGATTCCAGTTTAAATGGGATCGAGATAGCAGGAGCTTTATATGTTTAGTTTTGAGTTATGTAAGATTGTAAGAATGTTTCTTAATCAGTTATATGTTGAAGAATGTTTCTTAATCAGTTATATGTTGAACTAGTTTGGATTTGGTACGATGTAATAAACGATAAGGTTGTGGCTTGTTTCATACTTTAACCTATTGCGATCCATGGTAATGGTAAGTAAGGGTCATTGCATATATTACTTTCATAAACAGGTTAATATATGGTGTGTGTGTGTGTGTATGTGTGTGTGTGTTGTGAACCCCAAACTTCTGACCCAGGTTTGGAGAGCGTCACAAGTTTGGTATCAGAGCTACAGGTTTTAAGTCACTGAAACAAGCCTAGATTCTTGGAAATGGATAGAGAGTTAAGATTAAGATTAAGAAATAGAAAGATAGGACGTCGAGAGGTTGAGTGCGATTGTATAATAGTTTTGGTATGATTCGTAATGAGATTTGAGATTCTTATCTAGCAACGCGATTTTCAGATAGCAATGATGGCAGATTCTTTTTTCTTGATATCATCTGATCATTCAGAACCTTCAGTCGGAGGACCATTATCTGATTCACGCCTTGCTCTTCCACCAATATTAGCCATATTACCTCCTGTTATGACGGTTGCACCTTTTCAAGCTATTATTCCATCCCTTGATGTGAGACCACCTATTCAAGGATCCCCACCTGCTGATTCTGGTTCTACCTGATATCCAGCCGCAGGTGCATCTTTTCAATTTATCCCACACCTTATTCCGTACCATCCGTTTGAGATCTTTCTTATGGAGCAACAACACCTATGAGGATGGATTCGAGAGCTACATCATATGGTGAGTACATTAGATATTAAGAAAGGTGAGAAGAAACTTAGAGAGAGGATTCATGTATTCTGGAGGATAGCTGCTATCAGGATATATTGAGTCACTAGTTGGTAGGCCACCCATGATTATCTTGTGGAGTGAGTTAGATGGGTTTTAAATGAGTTTGATAAGATTGGAGACCCAGAGTTTTCTTTAAATTAGATGATGATATTACGACAAACGTGACATGTATAGTAGCGATGCGATGTCAAATCAACAGACTTTGCTTTATAAAATAGATTTGTTGACTATTTGATAGACCTGGTATAATTAGCAATAACAAAAATGATGATGGGAGTATTACCAGGATAGAGAAGTTACAAATTAAGATACTATGCAACGGTAACTGAAGTTTTCATCGACTAATGAAGGCAAAATGGACCAATAAGGGGTAGAGGATATATGGAAATGAATGGGCTCTTATCTGATTATTTCCCTAATTTAATACCTTGTAGTCGTTGAGAAGGACAACAACCAACTCATATGGTAATGACGACCAGGTGTATGATTTTCAAAATTTTAGGCCAATTTTCAAAAGAGATTTTCTTAACAAATTTTTTTCTAAAAGTCTTTTAAACAAAATAAGTTTTAAAAATTGGTTGTTAAATTATTACTTGAGTTTCTCGATTGTTATAAGATTCAGATTACCTAGAAGAATACTTGTTCTAGAAGTTGGTATGGTTAATTTAGAAGGCCAAGTGGACCCGCTATTATGAAGAAGATTTGATTGTTCCTAACAGAAGAGTGCAAATCTTGTTTGATAAGTTTAACGACAAAACCAACATTGGGAGATACTATTCATCCAATTTTTGAGACTATTATAGTTTAAAGAATACATTAATTTAAAAGAAGTCTGATCATGATCGAAGGAGGTTGAGCAAATTTTCAGACTTATCTAAAGGAAGAACCTTATTAAAAAAAGAGTCGATATGTTGAATGATCAGTGGTTATTTTAAGTCGCATAGAAGAAATTTAAAGTTATGAATGTAAATCCTGTGAGGACGCACCTATGGTCGAATTATTAAAACATTGAATGTGAAGGTACGACGTTAAAGATAAAAGACTTAATAAATAGGAATCTATTATCATGATCAATTTATGAAGGCATTTCAGACAACTTTCTAAAGTTAATATATGACTTGGAATGGGATCTATTGATCGAACAAGCGTTGAAGTTGTACATAGGTGAAATGTGGATGGCGACCAATGAAATAATTCTTTTCTATAATACTATATATTCTTATGAATCTTGAATAAAGTATGAACTTCTTTCATGATAAGCTCTAAGAGGTGATAAGAAAATTGTTGTATTCCTCTCAAAATCATTTTTCCCCTCAACTCTTGTTTTCTGATTGAGACAAGCAGTGTTATGGTGTGACGCTTTGTCGAAATAACGAAGAGTCTGGTGGGACGCTACCTAATCATGTGTTGTATGCCAGATGGTATGAAAGACTGACCATCTTAAGTACCAATGTGGTTGTCTCATTCATATTCAAATTATTACTCCTTCATTTTCAACTATAAGTTTATTGAGTCATGAATCCTTTTAATTGTTTTATTGCACTTTTGTTCTTTACGAAAATCTTCCAAACAAAATCAATCTACCAAGAACCAAGCGGGAAAAGTTCCAGCTATTGGATTTATATGTTTCAAGTATGGGAAACAGGTCATATGGCAAGGATTATAAATCTCCAACCCTAGTTAGCGATATGCTAAGAATCGTAGGATCTACTTTGATAGTGAATAAGCCTCCAAGATTACACCCAGTGTATCCTAATGGGGTGCTCCGGTATTATTTGTCAAAAGGAAAGATGGAAGCATGAGATTATGTATAGACTAGCGGAAGCTCAATACCTTTACTATCAAGAACAAGTATATGTTGTTAGTCCCTTATTCAACTGTAGAGGGTGGTGAATACAGTTAATACAATCAATTCAACAAAGCTTCAACAGAATTAGTAGTTTTTATATTAACTAATAAAAAATTATTACAAACCTACTCTCTCGAAAGGATGAACAAATATCCTTGAGAGCTGCTAGGTTATGCGAAATATATAACAATATAACAATGCTTATAGCATGAACCTAATTTGTGCTTTATATAGAGCATGGCTAACAATGTATAAGCAGTCTTATTCTATTAATAATAAGGAAACCTATATAATTGCTTCTGAAATAAAGTCCTTCACCGCCTTGAGTTCATGTTTCCTTTTCCTTCTCAATGATCAACTGATGTGACAAATACTGATTTCATCATCCGTTGACATCATCATCCGTTGATATCATTATCCGTTGATTATCAACATCCGTCGATGTCATCATCATCCGTCGATGTAGTCATCATCCATCGATGTCATTATCATCCGTCGATGTAGTCATCATCCGTCGATGCTTCTGATAGTTTCTGTTTGATATCATCAATTGTTCCTAACAATTTCTCCCAACTTGTTCATTATAGAAATATGGACAAGTTTCAATTAATGATATTAAAACTATCTAAATGCAGGAATCAAGTATGCATATTCAATCTTGCTTCAGTGAATATCAGACTTTACTCTTCATCCTGAAGTGCTTCATTAACTTAAGCAATGTCAGAGG
Source organism: Apium graveolens (assembly GCF_009905375.1). Classification (NCBI taxonomy): domain Eukaryota; kingdom Viridiplantae; phylum Streptophyta; class Magnoliopsida; order Apiales; family Apiaceae; genus Apium; species Apium graveolens. Next base: position 43,011,775 of record NC_133655.1, on the reverse strand, counting down.
TTAATTCCACTTCCTCAGCTTAGAATGCTTCAATAATCTTCCTTCTTCTTCTTTCCAACATCTTTGGCTTTAGACTTTGAAAACATTGACTTCTCTCATATCTTCTTTTTTCCTTTAAGCTTCAAGTCAGCAGTTACTGTAACTTATGATCTGTGATCTTCTACTTGACTGATTTCCCTTATAACTACACCTCTGGTTGGTCTGTTAAAAGGATCATCTTCATAAAGTACTTGAGAAATAACAGTAATATCAGCGTTTGTTATCTTCATAAAATTCTTAAAGTCTTCTTCTATTTGCCTTAGTTGTTCAAGATCAACTCTTGGATTTTCTTTTGCACATATTCTTCTACTCTCCTCAGAATCAAATAATTGAATCTTTGGATCCTTGTAGAACAAAGTTATCTTTTAGACATTGAAGAAATTGACTTGCTTAAACACCAGCTTCTATTTCCAGAATACCTTGGTCTTCATCAGTAACAGTTGTGACCTACGAAGATTTTTGCATTTTGTTTTGTAGTCACAGTCAAATCTTCAACTCTTCTCACCTTTTCTCCTTTTGCTATCCTTTTCCCCCCTATTACCTCCATCAGGATTTTCATCATCAGTACTTGTCAATGACAATTGTTTGCATTTAGATTTAATAATATTCTCCCCTTTTGGCATCATCACCAAGTAGTAGAGAAAGAATCAGCTCCATTGAATTCTGTACTTTTGTAAGTTAAGCAGATATTTGATCTTGTTTAGCTTCCAATCTAGCTTGACTGGATTCAATTGCAGTTTGTCTAGCAACTATTGGTGAAATTTGTTTCTGAATTTCCTAACGAGTAGTCAGATTTAAAGCAATCAAAGATTCTTTAATCTGATTGATTTGAGTAGTAGTTGCTTCATGAGCTGTGTGTAAGGATCTGACAACTAAGGTTAATGCTTTCAGATGATTCAGCATATCAAGATTTGTAATATGTTGTTCTTCTATTTCCAGATGTGCAACAACTTGTGTTCTGGAAATAGGATATGTATTATCCTTTCAATGAGCATTCCAGATATTATCTGAATAATCCTTTTCTTTTGTAGCATCTAACTCTTTCAGTTTCTGTTGTCTCACATGCATAGGCATATCTTCAGGGAAGAAAAGATCATCCTTAGGATCTATAATACCATTAGAAACATTAGTTTCTTCACCATCATTAGATTCCTCAATAGCAACCAGATTTTGCACTAATAACTGAACTTCATCATCAGCTTCGGCATGTAGAATAAAATCAGAAATTTGTGCAGTATATGATCCAGTAGCTTTAGAAGCTTCTACACCTTCAGCAGCTAACTCCACATCTTCAAGTATTGTAGATAAATGAATTGGAGCTTCGAGATTTACTTTCAGAACATCAGTTCCTGTAACATGCTGTAATGATTCTGAAATTAATGAATCTTTATGAATGGACTTTTGTGCTACTATATCTTCAGCAACAATAGGGATTTCCTCAGGTGATGGTAAAGTAGAGGAAATGGACTATTTTTCAACAAAAACAGGGATTGTACTATGTTGTGGAATAGAAGAATGTATGGACTGTAAGAAAGTACCAGTACTTAGACTTGTAGGGAAATTAATAGTCTTTGGTGTATCAGAGTGTTCTTGATGTTCAACAGACTGCTGTTCAGCATCTGTTTCTTTAGGACTCTGAGCACCTACAAACATGTAGCAAATAAACTTTAATCTCTCTATTCTTTTAAAGTACTCTCACTACTCCTCACACCACACATCTCATGACTTTTAATATTTAGAGCTTCCTCACAAGGATTACTAAATCATATCTCTCATCTACCTCTCCTTTTGCCAGGAAGGATCATGCCTCTCTTAAATTATGCTTTTCTCTCAATCTTTTCACACATCTCATAAAAAAAGGATCAGAAAGATTGTCCTACAGAAATAAGAGGTGGCTAAAGAAGGTTGATATGTGGTCATACAACTAGAAGTACTCCATGAATAAGGTCTAGGAGTAATCATGCCAATAGGATTTATATCATGGAAAATATAATAAATGCTGAAAGAACTAGATCAGTATTAAAATAAATGTTGATAAAGTAATAACAGTATTTATACCTTGTGAATACACAATTTAGCTCACAGTTGATACTGTGGTTATGACAGTTGTTGTTCATCAATAATGAGAACCTCCATTTGAATTGGAGAGGATTTGATCAGGTTACTGTCATGTACCATGATCTCAAACCTTATGCTTCTTGCAAAGAACTAACATTTGAATGTGTTTATCGAAAGCTATCACAGAGTCTTCAGTAAAACCTGATGAAACCTCTGTGTCTCTATTAGTATTACTAAAATCTACCTCAGCAAGTAGTCTCTAACCAACTAAATGTTGTTTCTGAGAGGTGAGCACAATTCAAGAATTATGTCATTTGATTTTTGGCAACATTTGAAAAAAGAATTCAAGTGTTTCAATTGTGAGAATAAATTTACCATTTTAAGATATTTAGTGTTAAGAAATGAGCGTGAATAACTTTATTGATGAGAAAAATAAAGTTTCAAAGATTTTGAATAGAATGTTACACTCAAAGATTATAATTCTTGTAAACTCTGAATTAAATCTTTTATAACTTCCTTCTTTAACAATAGTTACCTCCTGCAGTGTGCTCAATCTGTACTGAAATGATCACATGACCTTAACAAAGATTAGTTTATTCATATGCATTAATAAAAACATTCGAAGTTTATCATAGAGTACTAATTTGGATATATCATGTAAAGGCATTCAAGCACACACAAAGAAGAAAGTAAACAAGTAATCAAATAAGAATCAAAGAAGATAGAATATTTCATTAGTCATTAAGAAGCAGAGTACAATATTTTCATAGAATTTTAAAAATAAAACCCTAAACAGTCTAACTATTCTGACTTCTTCTTCTTTTCTTCTTCCAACTTCTTCATCGTCCTCCGATGAAAGTTCTGGGACATAGAACATGAAAAAAAAATGATATTCTCTTGCAATTCCAGCCATTCGAGGCGGCGTTGTTCTTCCTCAAGACGCTGTTGTGCAGCCATATTAGCTCGTCTCCTTTCTTCAAAGCGGACGTCTAGTCTAAAAAGATGAAGAGACTGAGTGTCATCTAAGTTTAGTCGATCAAGAATCGACTGAGGAATCTCAGAGAGAGAATAATATTGGTTATGGAAAACTACCCTAAGTCGACCGATGTCAAAATACAATCTTCCATATTCAAGAATTGCTACTGGACGATAAACCCCATGTGAAAGGGAATAGACGGTGGACATAGATTCTGATTGAAGAAAATGAGTATATTTGAATTATGAGTGAAAAGACAGTGAGACGCTTTGAAAGTGAAGGGTTGTATTTATAGATAAGAATTTCAGAAACTGAAGAGACTCTTTGATTAACCATGTAATAATTGACCATAATGCAAATACACGATTACGTGTATCTAGGTAAACAAAAAGTAATCTCTCTCTTCGAATTCCTATTACCAATGTAAATACTCAAGTATTACAAGATACTTGCATCAGTCACTAACCCATTTAAGCAATTAAAAGATATTCCACTATCTCGCTGTATAATTAAAAATACTGCTTAATAATTTATTTCGAACAAGTTCAAAATAATCAGTAAAGTATAACAATCAAACAAGTCTTGATCATTATCAGCATTTTAATTATAACTATCAGGACTTATCAACTACTGACATAAACTATTAGTCTAACAAGTTTAACTAATAACAGAATATGTAAGTACAATTAGTAGTTCAACATGCAGTTTTCACATAAAATAATTTAGCACAATTTGCATGTTATCATGGCATCAACATTTAGCATAGGAATCAGTATCTAACAAGTATTGACAAATAATAAGATACCATGCTTCAATAATACCAGCAGACTTAATCATCAGAGTTTGAGAATTATCCTGAAATCATTCCCAATTCATTCACCAATCTTGTGAATGTAGCTTCATAGAGAGGCTTGGTGAATATATCTGCCACTTGCTCATCTATTAGAACAAAGACCAATTCTACTATACCAGCTTCCACATGTTCCCTTATGAAATGGTATCTGATACTGATGTGCTTAGTCATTGAATACTACACTGGATTTCCTGTCATTATAATAACACTTTGATTATCATAATATACCGGAATATAAGAATAGTCTAACCCATAATCCAGTAATTGATTCTTCATCCATAGAATCTGAGCACAACAACTTTTTACAGCAATGTATTCTACTTCTGCAGTTGAGGTGAGAATTGACTTTTGTTTCTTGCTGTACCAAGAAACCAATTTGCCACCAAGGAATTGGCAGCTTCCAAAAGTGCTTTTCTTGTTTATTTTGCATCCTGCAAAATCATCATCTGAATATCCAATTAGATTAAAATCTGAATCTACAGGTTACCATAATCCTAGATTCATAGTGCCTTTGAGATACTTAACAATTCTTTTCACAGCTAATAGATGAGGTTCTATTGGGTCAGCTTAGAACCTTGCACAGAGACAGGTAGCATACATCATATCAGGTCTACTAGCAGTCAGATATAGGAGTGAGCCAATCATACCTCTGTAGTTAGTTATATCTATTGAAGAACCGGTATTTAAATCTAACTTGGTTACAGTGGCCATAGGAGTTGACGCAGTTGAGTAGTCTTGCATTCTAAATCTTTTAAGTAGATTCCTGGTATATTTGGATTGATTTATGAAGATTCCTTTATCAGTCTATTTAACCTGTAACCCCAGAAAGTAAATCGATTCTCCCATCATACTCATTTGATACTTGGACTGCATTAGCTTTGCAAATCCCTCATAAATTTATCATTAGTAGATCCAAAAATGATATCATCAACAGATATCTGTACTAATAACAAGTCCTTACCATGGTATTTATAAAAGAGAGTTTTATCAATTGTACCCCTTGTGAAACCACTCTCTAGCAGAAATAGAGCGAGTATTTCATACCAGGCCCTTGGAGATTACTTTAGTCCATAGAGTGCTTTATCCAGTAGGTAGACATGATCTGGATACATTGGATTAATGAACCCTAGAGGATGTTCAACATAAACTTCCTCTCCAAGTTCTCTATTTAAGAATGCACTCTTCACATCCATTTGGAACACCATAAACTTCTTGTGAGCAACATAGGAAAGAAAGATTTTTATTGCCTCTAGCCTTGCAACTGGAGCAAATGTCTCATCATAATCAATGCCTTCTTGTTGTGAGTAACCCTTTGCAACAAGTCTTGCTTTATTCCTTGTAACAATGCCCTCACTGTCAGTTTTGTTTCTGAACACCCACTTTGTACCAACTACAGATCTGTTCTTTGGTCTTGGCACAAGTGTCCAGACTTTGTTCCTTTCAAATTCATTGAGTTCTTCTTGAATTGTTGTGACCCAGTAAGCATCTTGCAGAGCTTCTTCAACCTTCTTAGGTTCAGTTTGAGATATAAAAGAATGGTAGAGACATTCATTCTGTGGGTGTTTCCAATAATGGTGTGTGTGACTTAGACCATTTTCTTGTAGATGGAAGTTGACTCCTTGAAGACAAACCTCCCTCTTAATTCATGAATTCTCTGTTATTTCTTTGATTGGTACCACTGTTATTTCCTGATTCTCCCCCTGAATTAGTGTTCCCATTTTTATTAGTATTTGACTCATTAGAATTTAAGAAAGATGAGTCTGATGATCTTTCTACTGATGTCCCTTGAGATGAATCACTTATTGTAGTCTCTGTATTTGAATAATGTTGCTTCCCCTCAACATATACTTCAGTGTTTGAAGAATTTCCACTGTTATGTGGAACCTCAGAGCTTTGACTGATATCAGGACTTATTGTATCAGAGTCGGGATTTAAAAGTTCAGCATAAGGTACTTCATTTTCAAATCTCAATTTGTCATGGTCATCTGCATCTTCTAGACCTGTTATCTTCTTATCATTAAAAGTTACATGTATAGATTCTATGATTGTTCTTGTTCTCATATTGTAAACTCTAAAGGCTTTTGTGGTCAATGGATAACACATAAATATTCATTCATCAGCTTTCAGATCAAACTTGGTCAGCTTTTGCGGATGAGTTTTGAGAACAAAACACTTACAACCAAAAATATGAAAGAACTTCAAATTTGGCTTCTTTCCTTCACCATCTCAAATGGTGTTTTTCCATGCTTGTTGATCAATGTTGCATTTTATGTCAAGTAAACAGTTTGCACGGCCTCTGCCCAGAAGTAGGTAGGCAATCTTGCTTCCTCTAGCATGGTTCTTGCAGCTTCTATCAGAGTTCTATTCTTTTTTTCAGCAATTACATTTTATTGTAAAGTTTCAGGATTAGAAAACTCTTGTTTTATCCCCTTGAGTTTGCAAAACTCTCCCATAGAGCTATTCTTGAATTCAGTTCCATTATCACTTCTAATGATCTTCACTTTGTATGTTGATCCTTTTTCCAGCTTTCAATGCTGACATTTCCAACTTTGATTTTCCCATATCCCAAGATTTTTCCTAAGTTTCCATCTCCATAAGAAATGCTTAGGCCAACCTTCTCTTCAAATTCTGATAGCAGGGATTTATAACCAGTCATACATCCTGAGCATCCACTGTCCAAGACTAGAGCATTCCCCGTGTCACCCTGTAATCATTAATTTGAATCAGTTAGTATTTTTAAGGACCCAGACTTGCTTGGATCCTTTGGCCTTTTAAGTTTATTAACAAATACAGCAGAATACTTTTTATCAGAATTTATGTTAACATCCTTACTATTAGTATTTATACATGCGGAATTAGATTTTGCTTTAGTTTAAAGAGGATTTCAGTTTATAATAATCATACTACAAACTGTGATACTCTTTTACATGTATAAATAGAATGCCAAACACTTCCACAATCAAAACAAGAACTCTGTGGTTTATATCTAATTGTTTTATTCCTAAACTCTGATTTGGAAGAAACAACATTTATCTTTTTATTCTTCTTGCAAGAATTAGAAAGATGATTAGTGCTACCACAGTTTGAACAGGACTTTCTAGGTGCATTAGGTGGGGTTACATAATTTCCATTCTTATTAACACCTACCTTGCCATTCCTATTTTCTCTAGACCTTTTCCTCTCGTCTTTCATGTGTAGATCCTTCATCTTTTGCTTAAGGTGTTTCTAAGTCATTGAACCAATTTTTACTGAATTTGTGTGAAATTTTTCACTTTTTTCAGTAATTAAGTTTGATCTAGGTGCTGAGGTAGTACCTTCCTCATGAATTAACTTAACATAATTAGCACTAGGATTAAACTTAATGGTCTTTATTTGAATCTTGTTCAGTTTGACCTTGCTATCAATTTTTATTTATTATGTTATCTCAGTTTCTTTTCCACGTTTCTTAACAAAATTAGATCTAGCTAAATATCCTAATCCAGATCCCCAACAACCATTCTCTAGAATTTCCTGAGTTGATTTTCCTAAGTTAGTCCAAATTTTAATGACTTCTCTTTCTTTTGCTAGAAATTTTTATTTATCATAAACACCATTATCTCTTTCTTTTGAATTTATACCATGGAAAGCAACTCAATTTCTAGGTGATCATTCCTTTTCTTTAGCAAAAAGTTTTCACTCTTAATTTTAGTATTCTCTAAGGTTTGATCCGTAAAATTAACATGCCGAGTTTTAAGAAATAATCTCAATTCATATATATCATCAGTATCAAAAGCAAGAGTAGTCCGAGGTACCTTTAATTGAGCATTGTCAGCTTCAGCGTCAGCTTTTTCCGTGAGAGCATAATTGACTCCATCATTTGAATCTGATGAATCATCCCAATTTCTTTTCCTTGAGATCAAGGCTTGTTTCTTCTCAGCTCTAGTTTTTCTGTAGTCAGCTGCAATGTTAGGTCACAGACACTGTAGAAGGGGGTTGACTACAGTGTTTACTACAATCAAATTGAAAATAAGAACTCAAGTAACATAACACAGATTTTATTCAACATAATAAACTCTGTTACAAAGAACTGTTCTCTTTCAGTGATGAACAAATTATCACGAGAGCTGCTAGGGTTACAATGAATAATAATCTCGATTCAAATAACACATATAGTGTAAACCCTATGTTTGTGTTTATATACTACACAGTTACAAGATAATCTTCTAATTGATATCGAATATAATTCTGCTTCCTAATATATATCAACTAGTTATCTTTTCTTCCAAGTATTCTATTCTTTATAGAATTCTTCTCCATGCATATCTCTTCTTATGTTTATTTTGATCTTCTTTCCTTTCAATCAGTCGCCTTCCTTATCTGAACGTTTCCTTAAGTCCTGATATTATCTCCTGATAAATATCTCCTGATAACTTAAGTTCTGACAACTTAAGTTCTGATATCTTAAGTCCTGACTTCACTATAAGTACCGATTTCCAGTTAGGTCCTGATTTGTCCTGTTAAGTAAGATCTGAAAACTAAACACAAATCACATTAGACATGACATCATAAATATATCTAACAATCTCCCCCAACTTGTAAATTAGCATATTATACAAGTTTAATAGATATTTGATGATGTCAAAAACATTAAGTACAAATGCATGAGAATTTGACTAGATAACTACAACTTACAGTCCTTGTAGCTTTACCATCCTTAAAGTTTGATATCAGCTTCAATCTGTATATCCTTCAGAATCTAAGCAGTTGTAGATCATTGACTTGGCTTCAATTTATGATCTCTTTGATATCAAGAGTTGTTCTGAGATAGTTCTTCAACAGACATCTCTCAGCATATTCAAGTTCATTGACCAACCTCCTTTTAGCATTTTTCAGTTCAACTGTATCTTCACCAGTTTGAAAGATAGCAACCCTGAGATCATTTATTTTAGCTTTTCTTATATCCTGATCCAGTCTGATGATATAGGCTTTATCAGACTCTAGATTGAATTCAAGTCCCATAATACCAGAAAATATAGTGATGATTTTAGCAGTATTACGCTTCATTTCAACAATATCTCCACTGTGAGATCTGTACTTAGGACAGTATGGCCTGTCAGACTTTATAGAGTAAAGTTTCTTCTGTCTTTGAATATTTGATTTTAAATAATATGCAGCACCATCTGTTGATCTGTTTTTCACTTGAAGTAGAAATAGAACATGTTCTATGCTTCAAAATACTTCAATGGAATAGCATTCTCCCTGATCTGGAATACCATCCCATCTGTCATAAAGTATAACATGATATCTTCTTTCAAAACAGAGTGGTAAACCATTTGTACAGATTTAAGTTGATTCAATCTCTCAGGAGTTGCTCCTACTCCTGGTTCACTTAAGGAAGTTAGATCATTGGTAGTATTTTTTATTCTCTTCTCTTTAGAACTACACAATCCTGATTTGTCTCTTGCTTCCTTTCCTTGAACAACTCTTGCTTCAAAACCACTTGATGTAGTCTTCAAAGGTTGAGTTTGTCGAGCTTTGGTGAATCCTAGTACTAGTATCTTTGAAGGTTTAACATGAGCAATGTCAGAGGTTTCCTTTTCTTTATCTTATGATATCAAGCCAACTCGAGCTCTGTCAGAGGTTGCTTGCTTCACTGTAATATCGGAATTTACTAAGTCCTGATCTTGAACAACATGAGCTCTGTTAGAGATTGTTTGAATATCCTTTTTCTTCAAAATCCGACTAGCATCTTCATCAGATTTTGTCTCCAGATCCATGATTGGCATATATACCTTTACAGGTTCATCAATTTTTGCTTTGCCCTTGGATCTAGGATCTACCTCCACTTGTGATTTGGCTTTGGTTGCCTCAGAATTTGTCTTTTCTTTTATCACAATGCCCTTAGGCTTAGGTGGCTTCTTTTCCATGACTTGAGCTTTGGACTTTGACTTGACATTTTCTGCTTTAAGTATGGCTTCTTCTTCCTTCAAACTTTCAATGTCCATGCCTGGATTGTCTTTTAGGAATAGCCTTTTGGAAATCTCTTCTTCAAGTTCCAGATGTTCACTAGAACTTATCATTTTACCAGTATCAGAACTTATTCTTCTCCCAGTATCAGAACTTGTTCTTTGACTTGTAGTTCCAGCTTTGCTTGATGAAAAACCTTTGGCTTGACCATGACCTCTACCCGTTCCAGAGTTTCCCTGGTCATCATTTCCATCATCCTTACCCTTCAGTACTTAACTAGATTTGCATTTGGACTTAATCACTTTCTCTCCCTTTTTGGCATCAGCAGGTAGAAGAAGAGATACAAGAAATTCCACTGAGGATTGGATCTCATTGAGTTGAGTTTGCTGAAAAGCTTGATTCTTTAGAATTTCATAAATCTGATCTTGTTGCTTCTCCTGAGTCTTTTCAATATACCCAATTCGGTCAAAGGCTGGCTTAAAAAATATGTTCTTTTCCAAATTGATATTCATATCTTGCAGGATCAGTGATTCTTGAATTTTGTTCGCCTTGTCATGAGTTATTGAGTGTTGATCTTGAAGGTGCCTAGTACTCATTGCAGTAACTCTCAGTTGTGCCTTGAAATCATCATTTATTAGCATTTCATCAGCCTTAGCCAGGTGATCAGCAAGAAGTTTTTTAGTAGGAACAAAACTAACTGTGTTCCATTCCTTATTCCACTCCTTTCCTCTAGGAGTTTCACTCCAAGGTACTGGTGCATCCTCTCTAACAAACTTCTTGATCAAATCAGCTTTATTAACTGTTTGTTGAGGTGCATGTCCTGAATGACCAGTTGCATCAGCATCTAGATTAGTATCAGCTTCACCAGTAGATTCAGCATTGTCAGCATCAGAACTTACAGAGCTTGCAATATCAGCATCCTCTGATAAAATAAAAGTATGTGAGGCTATAGAGGCTTCAACATCATCCTCTAAATTCTGATATGCAACTAAGTTCTGACCAACATCCAAATTTTGATGCCCACCTTCAATCTGATCTTCATCATCTAGATTCAGAACTGGTGTTGTTGGAATGTCTGCATTCAAATCAGCATCCAAAATTGGTGTTGTTGGTGGAGTGAGTTGAGTTGGTGGAACTTCCAAGTACAGAACCCCAGGCACAACCAAGTTATGTATGTCTATTTCAGCACTTGTACCTGGGTCTTCAGCATGTACTGGATCAATTATAGGAGACACCGGAGGTGTAGGCACTTTCTCTGGAATATCCTCTTGTTCTTGAATAGGAGACTTGTGAGCTGATTCAGCAGTAGGAAGTAATTCAATTACTATAGGTTCTGTTGGGATCAGAGATTCCTTACCCCCTTCCTTAGCTGCTGCTTCCAGGATTTCTTCAGAGTGTGATGATTCACTTACAGCCCTCCTGGCTCTTTGCTTTTTAAGTCTCTTTGCTGAAGTTGAGACTTTGGGAGCTTCATCATCAGAATTTAGCTTTCTAAGCCTTTTGAGGGGCCTAGAACTCCCAGTTTCAGTATCTTTCTGAGAAGAGATCTTCTCAGCTTCTACAACAACAGGTTCTAATATTGGAACATGTTCCTCATTATCTGACTCATCTCTCAGAACAATTCTCCTTCTCTTCTGTTGAGACCGAGGTACTATCTTAGTCCTCTTGGGTTTTGAAGATGAAGGCTTCACTGGATATGCTGGAGGTTGAGGTTGAGATGACTGTGTTGGTTTGTAATATGTCCTGATGGAGAAATTGAGTTGGTTGAGGTTGAGAAGTTTGAGGTGTTTGTATAGTTGTGATAGGTGCAGATGAAGATTGGGTTGGTTTTGATGAGTTGGTGGGTTGGACATCAGGATAGACAGATGTATATGCTTGTGGATCAGCATTTACCAAGATCTGTTTTACTGACTGAGGAATCTGTGTAATATCCCGTATTTTTCAGAATTATTATAACTTTTATTTTAATATACTTATGCGCTATTCTGATTTAGAAGGAATAAAATGGTGGATTTTTTATTCCTATTTGATGAGTTGTGGTATTAAATGGTTATGTGCTAACTGTTAAGTGTTGTATCGATCATTGTTAATTACTAAAAATATTTACTTAAATGTATAATTTCTAAAAGTTTATTTGAAAACCGATCATATTATTGATATCGGTAAATTGAGTTTGTTTAGTAATATTAGGGATTGGATGGATATTCTGTCTCCTATTTGTTTTATGTAATATAAATTATGTGTGACTCAATTGTGATTGAGGATTATTTGTATTATTAATTACTGAGTCGTATCATTTTGTTTTTGTCTTTAAAAGTGATTTTATTGAAAATTTAATTTTATAAATATTTAAATTATCTTTAAAATTATTTTTATGACTTTATAATTACAATAAATATTTTTGGGATTTTATAAAATTTAGAAGTCAATATTTCATCAATTATTTAGCCCTATATGATTTTATGATTTCATTTATTTGTAAAAACCGTATTTAATTCCAAAATTCTTCAAAAATTACGAAACTTATATTTATTTAAGTTTGGAATATTCTGAGAATTTTAAAATTATTTTGGGAATTATTGGGATTAATTTTACCCGCGCGTTGAATCATTTAATTGTTAAAAGCGGGTATAAATTGTATTTCAAAAATTATTTTAAAATTACGAAATTTATGTTTTTATAACTTTGGGTATTTTTAACATTTTAAGACAATTTTTGTGATTTTCTGAATTTGTTTCAAGTGCAACTCGGTTCATTAATTATAAAATACGGGTATAGCGCGCAAGTCAAAAATGCTTTAAAAATTATGAAAATTTTATTTTACGAGTTTTTAAATATTCCAGGAATTTTAGAAGTATTTCGATAATTTTTCGAGTTAATTTCACACGCGCGTTTGTTCATTACCTCGTTAAATGCGGGCTTACAATTGAAGCCAGGACATGTGTTAGGCTCTAGGTGAATTGAATAGGCGTGGCAACTTCTCGTCCTTTTTACTGCCACGTGTACATGTAAATAAAAAAAAAACAAAGGAAACCACGACAACCCCCCTGCACCTCTCCCTCCCCCCTCCAGTTTCCTTCCCTTTCCATTTCCCTCTTATCACTTCTCTGTCTCTCTCCTTCAATTTAATTTTTTTTTACTTTTAATTTTTAAAAATTCATATCTTACAAACCGTTCGTCCAAATTTCAATTATTATATATATAAACGATCAGCGCTTCGATACCTACACATAGGTATATATTTTGAAAGATTTTGAGGAGATAATTTACGGGGCATATTTCCGTTATATTTCTGTTTTAATTTATTTTCAGGACGTACAAAAGGAGTTTGACGATTTTGATTACTCCACATGGCATGTGAGCGTATGTATATCTATGGATATTAATTTTGGTTTTTTTCTGAAGATATTTTCCGGACATCAGACATTCTCTTTGGAGTGACCAGAATTTATTTTGGGTAAGGATTCTGAGATTCTGCTTTTATATTTTGGGTATATTATAGCCTGTTAGTATTTATGTATTTATTTTGTAATTTTTGGGTATATTTATTTTTGACCGTGTTATTTGTTTCTCGAGTGTTTATACGCGTAAATATAAATTATTATGTTGATTGTTGTTAGTTGTGTCGATATGATATCGACTGGCAGTACGAGAAATAGAGGTGGTGATGTCCGATTTCCAAGAAAATATTATTTTTAGTTCCGAAGATTATTATTCGAAAATAAATCCAAATTATTTAGTTAATGAATTTTAATTGATTATTTAATTTGAGTTAATTATTTTTTATGATTTAAAAATTCCGAAAAATAGTTTCAAGCTTTAAAATATTATTTTAAATTATTTTCAAGGCTCGATAAATATTATTAAATAATTTATTCTTATTTTATTAGTATTAAATAAACCGTTCGTCCATTTAATACGAAACGAACGTGTCTAGACTCAGAGAAATATTCCGCTTTCAATAAAAATACATTTGATACCTAATTTATTTTGTGTTGCAAGGTCGTTTGATTTGTTATTCATTATGAGTCGATTATTGATCAATAAATCATATTTAACCCGTTTTAAATTCTTAAAGTACCGAGTCGAACCTTTTGATGAACCGAGGCATGTGTGAAATGAATTATGTGATACGTGAGTTATGTGTGTACATGTTATGTGTATTACGTGTATACGTGGGTCATAAGTCTTGTATTTGGATGTTTTCTTTATGTGTGGGCTATTATATGGGTAGACGGTAGGGTTTTGACGCGCAGTTCGTCGAGTAATTATCGTTTAGACGATTAAAGTTATAACTTTTAATTATAGATGCGGATCATTCGAGTTGATCAGGACAAGACATTGGATAAAGAATGGAATGGAATGGTATTGGATATCTGGCTTCTAGCAATCGCAGGAGCAGCATATCAGTAAAGTGTTGAAAATAAAGACAGTGATGTTTTGAGACAGAATGTCAGAATAGATGTGTCATTGCGAGTGTGACTAACTGCTAAATCTCAAAGGCAAGTATCCCTATCATCACTTATTGTTCATGTGATATTTATTTTGAATCTTATCATGCAAGTATTGTTTTCTCTATTCTCAGTTCAGAATAAATAAATGTTTTACATATCGCTGAATTAAATGATTCTATTTATGCAAGTACTCTTCTGTTATTCTATGTTCAGAATAGCTAAGTGATTTTACTTATCAAATTACTGGATTTATAAATGTTTTGGATTTTGAGAAAGATGATTTGGTTGTGAGTATTCCTACCTAAGTAAATGGGGGAATAAAATTATTTTGGGTGTCGATTATTATGACCCCTCTCAATAAAACGTTTTAAGATTGGATCATAATTGCGTTAGTGGTCGGGACGGACGGTCTAGCGGAGGGCTATTTCTAAGTGTCATATGGAATATTATGACACAATTTTTGCCACAGGCAGGTATATTGCCTTTTGTTTGAGTACTCGTATTTTGGGGTCATGTTTCTACGAATCATGACTCAATGATATCACACGGGCTGATCAACATGTGATAGTACGTCCGTCGGAGAATGATCCCAATCTATATTATCATATCATTTTTAATATTCATGGAATAAATGATTTATCAACTGTTTCTGGTTTGGATTAACGATGAAATGTAGATTTGATTCAGTTTCTGATTTTGGGGATACTTATTTTATTGTTAAATATCAAAGGTGGTATTAGTATAGATGATTGATGTTGACTTCAATATGGGATGTTGTGAGCATCAAAGTTTTTATTGATATCTAATTTGATATGACAATAAAATGAGTATTAATATCAAGAGTTCGGTTTCGAATAAAGTTTATGATTCAATCCATAATCATTGCTTCTTGTTATTGATGTTTACGATATTTCCGTAAACACTATTTTACAAGTATTATTATCGTCAAGATTTAAAGTATTGCTGAAGAATTTCGCTCAAAAAAAATATATCAAAATGGTTTTGAATACAATTAAGGAACCAATTCTGGGGTTCCTCAACTAAAATTTTATGATTCAGCAATTAATGATTTTTAAAGGTTTTGCTCTATTGCAGACGTCGGTTTTATATCAAAAGATCCTATATATGTTATAATGAACTTGCTGAGCACTTCTTCTGCTCATACTTGTCTGTTTTTAAATTTAACCTCCAGTGAGGATTAGCTTGCGCTGTTTAGCCGCGTAATTCGAGGAAGCAAAGAAGAAGCTCTTGGAAGGTGGGTCCAGGGTTTGCGAACTAGTGTAAATTTTATTGTATAAAGTTGTTTATATTATATTATATTATAATTGTGTTATTTTATAGTTGGACCTATTATACTTCTTTTCGAAGTTATACTAGTGGGTTAGTTTTGAATTGGAATTTATTGAAAAGAATTTTGAAAGAAAGTGAAAAATTATTTATGGAATTTGGAATTCTTGTTTCTAAAACTGTAACCTTAAAAGATATTGGATTAGTTTGGGGTCATAAATGATATATATCTTCCGCTGGCATTTGCTTTTCGATTAAACAGATTGATATGAATTGATGTTTCATAGTGACGACCAAATCCTTTGACCCCAGATTTGGGGGCGTTACGGGTTGGTATCAGAGCTGAGGTTATATTAAACTAGAAACGAGAGTGTGTAGGAGTGTGTATAGCCATGTGAGGACACTTGAGCTCATATCGAGTTCCTGTTGGACTATTGGATATAGTACCAACAAATAAGTTAAGATAGGTGCATTCATTTGAGATGGTTGTGCTGAGCTGGATGGAATTTCGGGAAGCTGCAATCTTCTGTTGTGGAATCTTTCGAGGCTACTACGATTCGACAATGATGAAGATTATCGATATCCTTGGAACATGAAGAAGTGTCTAAAATTAGATGGTGATTCAACTGAAGAGTTCAAACGGAAGATAAGTATTAAGACCTTGGCAATACCTTCTCTTTTTATAATTCCTTTTGACATCTCTCAAAAAGAAGTAATTGTTAGAGGATATATTCCCTAACACTCATTTTCAATCATATTTGTGTTTTAAATGTGCCAGAGGCTGTCATGAAGCCTATTTTTCAGGTTTTGATAGCTCTGCCAAGTTATGATAATTTAACTTCCACTTTTCTTATATGGTGGATAGTTTATTGGTGATGTGACACCGCTTGCTCATATGGTGTCAGAATTTTGTTCTCTGGATTTCATTTCCTTCAGAAATATCAGCTTTGAAATTTTTTCAGTTTTATTCATTTGATTTTGGATTCCTTTGATATTCTTTTATTCTGACTGAGATGAACAACCCTATCTATAGGGGACACAATGTATACCTATCTGTGTGATAGGAGTTGGATGGGACGCCATCACTTGTGTGTGTTGTGAATACAAGAAGGTTAACAACCTTTAGTAGTGTCTTAATTTGGAAACGCAATACCAAGTTCATTTGATCATATTGATCTCTCAGTTATTCTTTTATTTCAACAATACTTTTTTTCAAATTCAGATTTTGTCCTGTTATGATATGAAATTCTTTTCTCTTTGTAAGGCCATGATTTTATCATCCCAAACATACGAAGGTATGCCAGTCAAGTTAAGCTGTGTTATCCTGGTCAAGTCAAAGCAGGGTTATGTGATGGGATTACCAAGAGCAATAGTGGACTGTGATGCGGTTATAATATCAGTGGCATATACCGAAGTCAATCTGTGTCTTTATTTCTCTCTCTATTTATCTCTATCTCTCTTTCTTTTTCTTTTTCTATATCTTTCTCTCTATTTTTCTTTCTCGCAATAAGTAAAAGTGATTCTATTGAGAAATTGGTCAAAGGATGTGGAAGGAACAATGGTGCGGAGTGAAGCTCCCGTGATAATTGTGTGGTATAAGGAATTGCAATGTTATTTGGAATTTTGAGAAAAAGTTAAGTAGGTAGTATTGGAAAGTTGGTCAAAAGATCCCTAGTGTTCTCTTCTGCTGATTTCGAGGACGGAATCCTTATAAGGGGGTAGATTGTAATATCCCGTATTTTTCAGAATTATTATAACTTTTATTTTAATATACTTATACGCTTTTCTGATTTAGAAGGAATAAAATGGTGGATTTTTTTATTCCTATTTGATGAGTTGTGGTATTAAATGGTTATGTGCTAACTGTTAAGTGTTGAATCGATCCTTGTTAATTACTAAAAATATTTACTTAAATGTATTATTTTCAAAAGTTTATTTGAAAACCGATCATTTTATTGATATCGGTAAATTGAGTTCGTTTAGTAATATTAGGGATTGGATGGATATTCTGTCTGTTATGTGTTGTATGTAATATTAATTATGTGGGACTCAATTGTGATTGAGGATTATTTGTATTATTAATTACTGAGTCGTATCATTCTTTTTGTCTTTAAAAGTGATTTTATTGAAAATTTAATTTCATAAATATTAAAATTATCTTTAAAATTATTTTTATGACTTTATAATTACAATAATTATTTTTGAGATTTTATAAAATTTAGAAGTCAATATTTCATCAATTATTTAGCCATGTATGATTTTCTGATTTCATTTATTTGTAAAATCCGTATTTAATTCTAAAATTCTTCAAAAATTACGAAACATATATTTACTTAAGTTTGGAATATTCTGAGAATTTTAAAATTATTTTGGGAATTTTTGGGATTAATTTTACCCGCGCGTTGAATCATTTAATTGTTTAAAGCGGGTATAAATTGTGTTTCAAAAATTATTTTAAAATTACGAAATTTATGTTTTTATAAATTTTGGGATATTTTTAACATTTTAAGACTATTTTCGGGATTTTCTGAATTTGTTTCAAGTGCAGCTCGATTCTTTATTTGTAAAATGAGGGTATAGCGCGCAAGTCACAAATTCTTTAAAAATTATGAAAATTTTATTTTACTAGTTTTTAAATATTCCAGGAATTTAGAAGTATTTCGATAATTTTTCGAGTTAATTTCACACGCGCGTTTGTTAGTTACCTCGTTAAATGCGGGCTTACAATTGAAGCTAGGACACGTGTTAGGCTCTAGGTGAATTGAATATGCGTGGCAGCTTCTCGTCCTTTTTACTGCCACGTGTACATGTAAATAGAAAAAAAACAAAGGAAACCACGCCAACCTCCCTGCACCTCTCCCTCCCCCCTTCAGTTTCCTTCCCTTTCCATTTCCCTCTTATCACTTCTCTGTCTCTCTCCTTCTATTTAATTTTTTTTTACTTTTAATTTTTAAAAATTCATATCTTAGAAACCGTTCATCCAAATTTTAATTATTATATATATAAACGATGAGCGCTTCGATACCTACGCATAGGTATATATTTTGCAAGATTTTGAGGAGATAATTTGCGGGGCATATTTTCGTTATATTTCCGTTTTAATTTATTCTCGGAACGTACAAAAGGAGTTTGACGATTTTGATTACTCCACATGGCATGTCAGCGTATGTTTTTCTATGGATATTAATTTCGGTTTTTTTCTGAAGATATTTTCCGGACATCAGATATTCTCTTTGGAGTGACCAGAATTTATTTTGGGTAAGAATTCAGATATTCTGCTTTTATATTTTGGGTATATTATACCATGTTAGTATTTATATATTTATTTCGTAATTTTTAGAAGTGATTGTAGAATTCATTTTTGACCGTGTTATTCATTCCTGGAGTGTTTATACACGTAAATATAAATTATTGTGTTGATTATTGTTGGTTGTTTTGATATGATACCGACTGGCAATCCGAGAAATAGAGGAGGTGCTCTCCGATTTCCAAGAGAATATTATTTTTAGTTCTGAATATTATTATTTTTATTATTATTCGAAAATAAATCCAAATTATTTAGTTAATGAATTTTAATTGATTATTTAATTCGAGTTAATTATTTCTTATGATTTAAAAATTCCAAAAAATAGTTTCAAGCTATAAAATATTATTTTCAATTATTTTCAAGGCTGATAAATATTATTAAATAATTTATTCTTATTTTATTCGTATTAAATAAACCGTTCGTCCGTTTTATACGAAACGAACATGTCTAGACTCAGAAAAATATTCCGCTTTCAATAAAAATACTTTTGAGATCCAATTTCTTTTTTGTTTCAAGGTCGTTTGATTTTTTAATCATTCTGAGTCGATTGTTGATCAATAAATCATATTTGACCCGTTTTAAATTCTTAAAGTACCGAGTCCAACCTTTTGATGAATTACGGCATATGTGATATGAATTATGTGATACGCGAGTTATGTGTTTACACGTTATGTGTATTACGTGTATACGTGGGTCATAAGTCTTGTATTTGGATGTTTTCTTTATGTGTGGGCTATCGTATGGGTAGACGGTAGGGTTTTGACGCGCAGTTCGTCGAGTAATTATTGTTTCACTACAAGAAAAATGTTCATAGACATCAGTTTTTGGCCGATGTCTATGTTGTTTAGCAACCGATGTTGATGTTGGTGATGTCCATTCTAGACATCGGCCATAACCCGATGTCTATACTGGCTTAGACATCGTTTCTGGCAAAAAAACTAATGTCCATGCATTGGTTTTTTATAAAAAATGTTATAAATAAGTAATTTAATATATTAATTACACCTTTTACAACAGATTAAACATATAATGAGCTATGTTTTTTTTTACATTGACATCGAATTGTTTTATTTGGGTGATGTAAAATCAGATATTAAACATCGATTTCTTTAGTGAAAGGTGATGTCTAGATGCCAATATAGACATCAGTTTTATCCCAAACAAAGTGATGTGTATGTTCAATTTAGACTTGAACATGTCAGTCTTTGACATCAGTTGTTTATCTAAGAGCGATGTATATTAAATTTTTTGACATCAAATTTTCTTCTTTAAAAGTGATGTCTATATTTTCACATAGATATCAGTTTTATCTCACAAAAACTGATTTGCATTTTATTGGTTGACATCAATTTTTACACAATAAAAGTGATGTATATTTAGTTATTGCACTGCTTACACAATACAAAAATCAAATTATTAGACCAAAATAACAACCAAAAATGAATTCAATATTAACAAAAACATCGCTAAAGTCTCAATCATATCAAGAATTCCTCTGAAAAGGTTCACAAGCAACTCTGGTTCTTTGTCTAATAATTTAACAATGACATGCTTCAAATGATTCAACCCAGTCTGCAAACTACTAGTAGAGTGGCTAATAGAATTCTGTACCACTACCAAATCTGCAGAATCTGATGCTTTCGGCAGCAACTTCAACATAACAGATACTTCTGGGGAGAAGGAAGAGTACCACAGTGAAAAACTTTTCAACATTCTTCTAATATGCTTCTTAGGACCTGAAGTAAATTTAGTCACAAATGTTAAGTGACTGGCTTAAGTAGTCTACAATTTACCAGTATGCTATAAAGTTTCAAGCTAGCAATTACACAATAAAATATTGCATATTTATGCTACGTGAATCCAAGTAGGATGTAAAAGCAACCTCACATTATTACAATTTTCACTGAATAGGGCTTTTTCCAGACAATAATATATAAAATAAGTCTCTGATTGACATTCTATTAATTATTACGCATCAATATCTCATTAACCAATTAAAACTTAGGACATGCTTTTAGACACTTAACAACAGTACTGTCCACAAATTATTGCTTAAAAATTGTCTGTCCACTAGAATCTCTCATTCAAATCCAGACCCCAAGTCATGCTTTGGGGGGGGGGGGGTACAAATTACAAGAGCAAAGAAAAAAAGAGCAAGGAAAAACCAAAAATGTAAAAGATAAAGGAAATCAAATATACAATCTTGCCTGCAGCCTTGAAAGAAATCTTGCGAGCCTTAAGTGAGAGAATCTTGTTACGTCCAAAAAGGTTTTTAGAATATTTAACACCTACAAATGCAAGGAAATAAATAAATTACATAAAATTAAAACAAAATAGTTGAGGTACATTTATGGCTTATCATAAATGTTATTCCCGTGTACATGCTTCTACAAAACCAAACACAAAATAAGCGCCAAAAGTCAGATGCACAAGAAAAGTCAAAACCAAACATTAAACAAATACCAACTTACTTTAAAGTCTCTTTACATAATTTTCCTTGGGTTTAAATATCTATTTAGTGTTACTAAGCACTAGTGTCGCAATGGTGCTAAAACTTCTTAACATAACTTGCCGCATGCCCCTTCATCCACAATAGTCTAGAATTTGTTATCAACTCAAAACTCCTAATCGATCTTTTCATTGCTCAAATATTAGCAAACAAGGAAAAAAGAATAAAGTACGGTACCACAAGATCAAAAAAATAATTTTTACCTTTAAGTGAACTACTGCATATTCGATGGCCGCCCCTGCTCCAGAGTATTTTGTCTGCAGCATACAAACAGAGGAAGATAATTTAAAATGTTATCAATAAACGCAAAGGAAATAGAAAAATTAAAAAAATAACCAATCAAATTAAGTCATTGATCAAGTTGACTTAAAATCTATTGATCTAATATACAACCAAAACTTTATGTCCCTTTCCGACGAAGGTACAACTAGGCAGGTTACATAGTTCACAGCTACCAGCTAACAGAACAAGATCCTAAAAGTTTATGCATGCTAGTGATCTAGTTGTGAAATAAACTTGACCATATAATTTAGGAAGCCATCAAAAATTTCCAGAAGACAACTTTTTTAATATTGAACATAATGTTACATCATTAGTCATATATAGGGTCAACTGACTCCAAATATCACAAAATAAGACCACATCTTAAATTATCCATGGCCAGAAGCCAAAACTGGTCCTGCATTATAATAATCACAGGTTTGCGCTTTAGCCAGCCTATTATTCACTGGCCTTATCTCAGGCAGTGAGTTAAGTTTCATCACTTTGATTTCCCCTCCAACTACTTAACTATAACATACTGAATTTTTCAAACATGTGTTTAGTACATATACTAGATCTTCTTCTATTTACGTGCAAACCTTGTCAAATGGAGAGACCATGTTTGCAGTAATCACACTAAGATATTTTGGGCGGCATGTATATACTAACCTTTGGGCTCTGCCCCTTGGCAAGCTCACCAAACAAATCCGGATTCTTTCTGCAAAAAGAGGCAGGGCATGAATCCAATTAAAATTCTACAATAAAAAAAACTACACTACCGTCCAATGATTTTATTATAATTAAAAACTGATCAATCAACAATTGTCCACATTGTCAAATGCAATCAAACATCAACTCATTCATCTTCACTTTTTTTCAGGAGACAAAAATAAGACACCTAATAAACAACATTCCTCTGAAATTACCGTTAAACCGGTTAAAAAATGTTGTTGTGTGCGATAGTCAAGTATCTACATGTAATCTGGTAGATTAGGCCTTTAAAGTAAAGTAATCATGACTTTCACTCAGGGTCAAATGTATAACACCAATCTTCCAACATATAAAAATGCTGTTGGAATCTTGTAGAATGGAGATATAACAAAATGCAAGAATACAATTTAGAATTATACTTTAGACTTTAGTATACTTTACCAGCACCACTAGTCAGACACAGACTACACAAAATGATAATTATAGGAAGCAGTACTTATATAAACAAACGGCATATTCATATTCATCAAAACCCTTTAACAAAATTTAGTAAGTCGAAAGTAACCCAAGTACCTGGACAAAATTATTCGACTGAACAACTTTCCTCTCATCTACAACCTTAAAAACAAACAAATCCATAAATTTGCATTTACCCAATTTCCACACCCATATAACAAGATTCAAATAAAAACCAAACTACTTACCAGACTTAAACACTCAGGAAATCACAATAAAGATAGCTAACAAGAAACCCATCATCAATTTAAGTATAATTATCTCCATATCCTCCCTGCACACAAATGAAAACCTAATTTACAAAAATCAAAAAATAAAAATCAAACAAAATTACAAATTTATAGACAAAACACCCAAATTACCTAAATCTTTAAATCTTTTACTCAAACTACGTCCTGTGTACAACAAATTAAAAATTATTAATAACTTCAAAAGACATTGAATTAATAAAACAATTAGGGTTTCGATTTAAAAAAAACCCAATTTATAAAATTAGGGTTTTGATTTCAAAAACTCTCAATTTATAAAACTGGTTTTCGAGAAGACCATTTCAATTCGAGTACAAAGATAACTTACCAGAGTACAGAACTTAACATAGATAATTAACAAAGTATGAGATGAGTTGAGTTGAGAGAGATGTAAACGGAGTAGAGATGGTGAGATGGTGAGACGGTGAACGAAGTTCATAGAGATGGTGAGTGGGGAGAGAGTGAGGGGTTCGAGAGAGAATGAAGGGGTTCGAGAGAGAGAGAGGCCGTTTTTATTTTTTAATTGTGTGAATATAGATGAAGAGAGATGGCGAGGAAGGGGGGAACAAAAAATTGGTTAAGGGGGAAATTTTGGAACATATATTGGTGGATTTTGACTAAGGGGGAAAAATTACGGTAGGCGCGAAAAGTTTTTTTTTAGTTGAAGTTTATACATCAATTTAATAATAACTGATGTCTTCAAAGAACAAAGACATCAGAAAAACATGGGGTGATGTCATTAAATCTTTTAACATCAGTGGCACCTACAACCAATGTCTAATGTGTGATGTCTATTGACATTTTTCTTGTAGTTTTAGACGATTAAAATTATACCTTTTAATTATAGATGCGGATCATTCGAGTTGATCAGGACAAGACATTGAATAAACGAATGCAATGGAATGGTATTGGATATCTGGCTTCTAGCAATTGCAGGAGCAGCATATCAGTAAAGTGTTGAAAATAAAGACAGTGATGTTTTGAGACAGAATGTCAGAATAGATGTGTCATTACGAGTGTGACTAACTGCTAAATCGCAAAGGCAAGTATCTCTATCATCACTTATTGTTCAAGTGATATTTATTTTGAATCTTATCATGCAAGTATTGCTTTCCATATTCTCAGTTCAGAATAGATAAATGTTTTACATATCGCTGAATTAAATGATTATATTTATGCAAGTACTCTTCTGCTATTCTATGTTTAGAATAGCTAAGTGATTTTACTTATCAAATTATTGGATTTATAAATGTTTTGGATTTTGAGAAAGAAGATTTGGTTGCGAGTATTCCTACCCAGGTAAATGGGGGAATAAAATTATTTTGGGTCCCCTCTCAATAAAATGTTTTAAGATTGGATCATAATTGCGTAAGTGAGCGGGACAGACGGTCTAGCGGAGGGCTATTTCTAAGTGTCATATAGAATATTATGACACAATTTTTGCCACAGGCAGGTATATTGCCTTTTGTTTGAGTACTCGTGTTTTGGGGTCATATTTCTACGAATCATGACTCAGTGCTATAACACGGGCTGATCAGCATGTGATAGTACGTCCGTCGGAGAATGATCCCAATCTAAATTATCATATCATTTTTAATATTCATGGAATAATGATTTATCAACTGTTTCTGTTTTGGATTAATGATGAAATGTAGATTTGATTCAGTTTCCAATTTTGGGGATACTTACTTTGTTGTTAAATATCAAAGGTGGTATTAGTATAGATGATTGATGTTGACTTCAGTATGGGATGTTGTGAGAATCAAAGTTCGTATTGATATCTAATTTGATATGACAATAAAATGAGTATTAATATCAAGAGTTCGGTTTCGAATAAAGTTTATGATTCAATCCATAATCATTGCTTCTTGTTATTGATGTTTACGATATTTTCGTAAACACTGTTTTACGAGTATTATTCTCGTCAAGATTCAAAGTATTGATGAAGAATTTCGCTCAAAAAATATATATCAAAATGGTTTTAAATACAATTAAGGAACCAATTCTGGGGTTCCTCAACTAAAATTTTATGATTCAGCAATTTATGATTTTTAAAGGTTTTGCTCTATTACAGACGTCGGTTTTATATCAAAAGACCCTATATATGTTATATTGAACTTGCTGAGCATTTCTTCCACTCATACTTGTTTGTTTTTAAATTTAACCTCCAATGAGGATTAGCTTGCGCTGTTTAGCCGCGTAATTCGAGGAAGCAAAGAAGAAGCTCTTGGAAGGTGGGTCTAGGGTTTGCGAACTAGTGTAAGTTCTATTGTATAAAGTTGTTTATATTATATTATATTATAATTGTGTTATTTTATAGTTGGGCCTAGTATACTTCTTTTCGAAGTTATACTAGCGGGTTAGTTTTGAATTGGAATTTATTGAAAAGAATTTTAAAGAAAGTGAAAAATTATTTATGGAATTTGGAATTCTTGTTTCGAAAACCGTAACCTTAAAAGATCTTGGATTAGTTTGGGGTCATAAATGATAAATATCTTCCGCTGGCATATGCTTTTCGATTAAACAGGTTGATATGAATTGATGTTTCATAGTGACGACCAAATTCTCTGACCCCGGATTTGGGGGCGTTACAGGTTGGTATCAGAGCAGAGGTTATAGTAAACTAGAAACAAGAGTGTGTAGGAGTGTGTATAGCCATGTGAGGACGCTTGAGCTCATATCGAGTTCCTGTTGGACTATTGGATATAGTACCAATAAATAAGTTAAGATAGGTGCATTCATTTGAGATGGTTGTGCTGAGCTGGATGGAATTCCGGGAAGCTGCAAACTTCTGTTGTGGAATCTTTCGAGGCTGCTACGATTCGATGACGATGAAGATTATTGATATCCTTGGAACATGAAGAAGTGTCTAAAATTAGATGGCGAGTCAACTGAAGAGTTCAAACAGAAGATAAGTATTAAGACTTTGGCAATACCTTCTCTTTTTATAATTCCTTTTGACATCTCTCAAAAAGAAGTAATTGTTAGAGGATATATTTCCTAACAATCATTTTCAATCATATATGTGTTTTAAATGTGCCAGAGGTTGTCATGAAGTCTATTTTTCAGGTTTTGATAGCTCTGCCAAGTTATGATAATTTAACTTCCACTTTTCATATATGGTGGATAGTTTATTTGTGATGTGACACCGCTTGCTCATTTGGTGTCAGAATTTTGTTCTCTGGATTTCATTTCCTTCAGAAATATCAGCTTTGAAAATCTTTTCAGTTTTATTCATTTGATTTTGGATTCCTTTGATATTCTTTTATTCTGACTGAGATGAACAACCCTATCTATAGGGGACACAAGGCATACCTATCTGTGTGATAGGAGTTGGATGGGACGCCATCACTTGTGTGTGTTGTGACTACAAGAAGGTTAACAACCTTTAGTAATTTCTTAATATGGACACGCAATACCAAGTTTATTTGATCATATTGATCTCTCAGTTATTCTTTTATTTCAACAATACTTTTTCTCAAATTCAGATTTTGTCCTGTTATGATATGAAATTCTTTTCTCTTTGTAAGTCCATGATTTTATCATCCCAAACATGCGAAGGTATACCAATCAAGTTAAGTTGATTTATCCTGGTCAAGTCAAAGCAGGGTTATGTGATGGGATTACCAAGAGCAACAGTGGACTGCGATGCGGTTATAATTTCAGTGGCATATACTGAAGTCAATCTGTTTCTTTATTTCTCTCTCTATTTATCTCTATCTCTCTTTCTTTTTCTCTATCATTCTCTCTATTCTTCTTTCTCGCAATCAGTAAAAGTGATTCTATTGAGAAATTGGTCAAAGGATGTGGAAGGAACAATGGCGCGGAGTGAAGCTCCCATGATTATTGTGTGGTATAAGGAATTGCGGTGTTATTTGGAATTTTGAGAAAAAGTTAAGTAGGCAGTATTGGAAAGTTGGTCAGAAGATCCCTAGTGTTCTCTTCTGCTGATTCTGAGGATGGAATCCTTATAAGGGGGTAGATTGTAATATCCCGTATTTTTCAGAATTATTATAACATTTATTTTAATATACTTATGCGCTTTTCTGATTTAGAAGGAATAAAATGGTGGATTTTTTATGCATATTTGATGAGTTGTGGTATTAAATGGTTATGTGCTAACTGTGGTATTTTATCTTTTCAGTTGACCCAGCTTTCCCAAACCTTTCTTATAGCCCAGACTGGCCATAAGCTTCTGTAAAACAGGATCCTCCACTGTTGAGAATGTACAACCTTCAGCTAAGTGGAGAGCTCTACGAACTGCTCCAGGAGTAACAACATGCTCGACCTCTCCTGATGTAAAACAATGCTTGGAGTACCAGTAGCACCACCATTATCAAAAAGCCCAGTTCGCCAAAATGTCAACACTTGTTTGCTTGAAATAGTTTGAGGTTGGGTCAAAGCATACCCAATCTCACTATTGGCTAATAAATCTTGCACAAAGTGCAGATCTGATAGAGCTTCAGCCTTGTTAAGGATTGCGGCATAGTTATTTGGTACAAACTTGGCTCTTTCAACAATTAAATCCTTGGGCGCCATCAAAAATAAGTGAGAAATTAGTTTTCCTGAAAGGTGTTTGATGAAAAGTCTGTATAGAAAGCCGTCAGAAAATGTGAGAAAATAAGAAAAAGAGAGAGAGTGAATAGAATAGATATGTGAATAAAAGATTTGAAAATCTTTTATCTCTTTTACTTAGACAACCCACGTGACAGCAGTTATTGAGAAGTGGAACAGACCTTTACACCAGTCATCCATGCAACAGTTAAGGCAAAAGTTAATGGGCACGGTAAATAAGTAATGATTACATTGCACGTTCAGTTTTAAAAAAAACTGTTCCCAGTAAATAAATGATTATTACTGCTTTATCTCACATAATCCAATATTCTGAAAAATATAACCGTTCAAGTATTGACTTAAAAATAAACCAAGTAAATAAATACTGTCACGTCAGCATCAGAACTTGATTATTATCTGAATTTAAAAGTCATCGGAATATGGCTCCTTTACTCGAAAAGTGAATGTTTATTTCTGTAATTCTTCACATTAATACTGATATGGTTTCATCATAACTTAATCATCAGAACTTCCATCAGAACTTGTCCTCAGAATTTATGCAACTGACACTTAAACTGTTCATCTGAAACAACATTTATCACCACAGTAATTTTCATCAATCATATGGAGTGTAAGTGTGTGCAATAAGCTAAATATCATATTAAGAGTAAAGTCTGATTCACTTCAGTACATCTTAGAAATAAGGCATAACTAAGAACTTTGCTCAAAACCTGTTATTATTCCGAAGTCTACTATAGAATGAGTTCATGCATGAGTCCACCTCAACTATTTTGTGATCATTTTATGCATCTTTTGAAATTCCTTTTTACAGTGGCTTCTCAGTGTAAGTGAGTCACGACTGCTTATCAGAATTTATCTTGTTATCAGAGTATTTCTCCAGTAATCAGAGAATGTGAAAAGTCACCAAGAAAATTTTATTTTGCTTTTCTAATGCATATTACTTAATACCAGCAATGCACTTGGTTCTTCCCTTCCACATTTTTACTCTAGATCTCAAAGGAGTACCTGATTTTTATTTCTTTTCTTTCTTTTTATTTTGATAAGTGAGGCTTATCAGCACTTAGTACATCCATCAGATTTACTAAAATCAGAACTTAACAGATAAGAAGCACTATTCTAGTTTTTGACTTAGTAATTAGACACACAAAGTAAACTTTAACCAAGCTCAATATCAGAATTTGCTTGTGTTAAAAGATTTCCACATAAACAATTACTTCAAACATGGGATTATTAGTATATTAAAGACTACTAGGTCAGCATTTAGCACAATTATCCTCATTGGATTGAATAGTCTCAGAAACATTCATATCACTATCAGAGTTTAGAAATTCACATCAGACAACAATCAACACTTAGAAAATTTCAAATTAAGCACTTAGATAGTAATATCTGTAAATACTGATCATAAAGTCTGATGTATCAGAACATAAACTAAGCAGATTTAGAGAAAGAACCTGAAACCATTCCAAGTTCATTTACCAATCTTGTAAAAGTAGCTTCACACAGAGGTTTTGTGAAGATATCTGCTAGTTGTTGATCTGTTAAAACAAAATGCAATTCCACTGTACCTTCATCCACATGTTCCCTTATGAAGTGGTACCTTATGCTGATGTGCTTTGTCATTAAGTGTTGAACTGGATTACCTGTCATAGCAATAGCACTTTGATTATCACAGTAAATAGGGATTTTGGAATATGTTAACCCATAATCCAGTAACTGATTCTTCATCCAAAGAATCTATGCACAATAGCTTCCTGCAGCAATGTATTCTGCTTCTGCAATTGATGTGGAAATTGACTTCTGTTTCTTGCTAAACCAAGAAACCAATCTGCCTCCAAGAAATTGGCAGCTTCCACTTGTGCTTTTCCTTTCAATTTTGTATCCTGCAAAATTTGCATCTGAGTAACCTATTAGCTTAAAGTCTGATTCCCTAGGATACCATAATCCTAGATCAGCTGTACCCTTAAGGTACTTGAAAATTCTTTTTACAGCTGTTAAGTGAGGTTCTTTTGGATCTGCTTGAAATCTTGCACAAAGACAGGTAGCATACATGATATCAGGTCTACTTGCAGTTAGATAGAGTAGTGAGCCAATCATACCTCTATTATCAGTAATATCTACAGATGTACCAGTATCCTTATCCAATTTTGTTGCAGTGGCCATAGGAGTGGATGCAATTGAACAGTCTTGCATCCCAAATTTCTTCAACAAATTTATGGTGTACTTAGATTGACAAATGAAAGTCCCTTCTTCATTCTGCTTGACTTGAAGGCCCAGAAAATAGCTAAGTTCTCCCATCATACTCATTTGATATCTTGACTGCATTAGCTTGGCAATTTTTTTACAAAGTTTATCATTTGTAGAACCAAAAATAATATCATCAACATATATTTGCACCAAAAGTAAGTCATTTCCATGGTTGAGATAAAATAATGTTTTGTCAATAGTCCCTCTTTTAAATCCGCTTTCCACAAGAAATTGGGCTAATGTCTCATACCATGCTCTTGGAGCTTGCTTAAGGCCATAAAGTGCTTTATCAAGTCTTTAGACATGATGCGGAAATTTTGAATCTACAAAACCTGGAGGTTGTTCAACATATACTTCTTCTTCTAATTCTCCATTAAGAAAAGCACTTTTTACATCCATTTGAAAGACTGTAAACCTTTTGTGAGTAGCATAAGCCAAAAATATCCTTATGGCTTCCAATCTAGCAATTGGTGCAAATGTTTCATCATAATCAATTCCCTCATACTGATAGTATCCTTTTGCAACCAGCCTTGCTTTATCCCTTGTAATTATGCCATCACTATCAGTTTTGTTATTGAACACCCATTTTGTACCAACAACAGATCTGTTCTTTGGTCTTGGCACTAGGGTCCAGACTTTATTTCTTTCAAATTCATTTAACTCTTCCTGCATTACTCGCACCCAATCAGCATCTTGAAAAACTTCTTCCACTTTCTTTGGTTCAATATGAGAAAGAAAAGAATGATAGATATATTCATTTGATGTTGTTATTCTAGTTCTAATACCTGCTTCAGGATCTCCAATAATCAAGTAAGGTGTATGTGCTTTAGTCCACGTCCTTGCAGATGGAAGGTTATCTCTAGAACTGGATGCTCCACCATGATCCACGCTGTCTCCATCAACATTTTCTGATGCTCCCCCTGAAATTATGCTCTCTGAGTTGGATCCTTCAGAATTTGAGTTTCCAGAATTATCAGAATTTGGCCCATCAGAACTTGATGAATCAGAATTTGAGTTTCCAGAATTATCAGAACTTGGCCCATCAGAACTTGATGAATCAGAACTTGAAGAGCATGCTCTAGGTTCTGATGCTTCTTGAGATGTGGTTATGTCTTCAATATGCTCCCCCTGCACAGGTGCATTTTCCTTTGGCATAGTCACCACAGTTTCAATAACATCAGAGTTTAACCCATCAGAGTTTGCAGTATCAGGATTTAGATTGTCAGGATTTACAGAGTCAGAATTTAAAACTTCATTCTCAAATCTCAGCTGATCATGATCATTGAAATCTTCAAGTCCTGTAATCTTCTTATCATCAAAAGAGACATTGATAGATTCCATGACAACCCTTGTTCTTAAATTGTAGACTCTGAAGGCTTTTGTGGAAAGTGGATATCCAACAAAAATTCCTTCATCAGCTTCTAGATCAAATTTGGATAGATGTTTAGGATGAGTCTTAAGAACAAAACACTTGCATCCAAATACATGAAAATACTTCAGATTTGGCTTGTTTTTCTTCACCATCTCATATGGTGTCTTTCCATGCTTGTTGATGAGTGTTGCATTCTGAGTAAAACAAGCAGTCTGCACAGCTTCAGCCCAAAAGTAGGTTGGTAACTTTGCTTCATCAAGCATAGTTCATGCAGCTTCAATAAGAGTTCTATTCTTTCTTTCAACAACTCCATTTTGCTGTAGAGTTCCAAGAGCAGAGAATTCATGCTTGATTCCTTGGTCTTTGCAGAACTCTTCCATAATCAAATTCTTGAACTCAGTGCCATTATCACTTCTTATGATTTTCACAGAGACTTTAACCAATTTATCCAGTTGTTTGACATGATCAATCAAGATAGATGCAGTTTTACTTTTTGTGTGCAAGAAATACACCTATGTGTATCTGGTGAACTCATCCACCATGACCATAGCATATTTCTTCTTTGAAATAGACATGACATTCACTGGACCAAATAGATCAACATGTAGTAGGTGATAAGGCTCAAGAATTAAAGATTCAGTCTTGCTCTTGAATGAAGATTTTCTTTGTTTTGCCTTTTGACATGAATAACAAAGACCATCAAGAGAAAATACTGATTTTGGCAGTCCTCTCACAAGATCTTTCTTGACTAGTTCATTTATATTGCTGAAATTTAAATGAGAGAGTTTCTTGTGCCAATCCCAGCTTTCTTCAATTGATGCTCTACTTAACAGACAGATTGCAGAACCATCAGAACTTGTTGAAAGCTTGGCTTCTAAATGTTACCATGCCTGTATCCTTTCAGAACAACTTTGTCTATAGATTTGCTTACAACTTCACAGTGTTCTTCAAAGAAATCCACATGATAACCTCTGTCACAAATTTGACTAACACTCAGCAGATTGTGTTTAAGTCCTGAGACTAGAGCTACTTTTTCAATGATGACATTCCCAAGATTGATATTGCCATATCCCAGAGTTTTTCCCATGTTTCCATCTCCATAAGAAACACCTAGGCCAGCTTTCTCCACAAAGTCTGATAGCAGGGCTTTATTTCCAGTCATATATCCTGAACATCCACTGTCCAGAACTAGGATGTTTTTCCTGTTGCCCTGCAATCACAAAGACCACTAATGATTAGTTTTAAGGACCCAGACTTGCTTGGATCCTTTGGCCTTATTAAGTTTGTTAACATTTGCAGCGGATTTAACATCAGAGTTTATGTTAACATTTTTCTTATCAGAATTTACAGTATCAGACTTTGCATCAAAACTTACACTAGAAGGAATAATGCTAACTTTCTTTAAAGAAGGTTTTATTTGATAATAATCATAGTACAAACTATGATATTCCTTACAAGTATAAATGGAATGCCATAAACTACCACAATAAAAACAAGAATTTTATGGCCTATATCTAACAGACTGACTCTTAACTCCTGATTTTGAAGGTAAGGAGTTTATGTTTTTATTCTTCCTGCAAAAAGAAGCTAGATGGTTAGAATTTCCACAGTTATAACATTTCTTTCTAGGAGCATTAGGAATAGGCTTATAATCATTGCTTTTATTCACACCTTCCTTTCCATTCCTATTTTTCCTAGGTGGCTTTACCTTGTTTACATTCTTAACTTCTTTCAGCTTATGCTTAAGCTGCTTCTTTGTCATTAAGCCTATGTTAACTTCAGTTGGCTTATCCTATTTTGGTTTGTCAGAAGTTAATTTCTCTTTAACTTCTGATTTATCAATATCAGACTTTACAGCTACAAACTTAACAGGATTTACCTTTGGCCTTTGTTTAACAACTATAGGCTCAATTTCTACAGTTTCTTTATTATTCTTATCATCTACATAACCTAAGCCCTCTTTCTAATTTCCACTACTTAACAAATTCTGAGTTGTTCTGTCAGAGTTAGTCCAAGTCCTGATAATCTCTCTTTCCTTTTCTAACTCAGTTTTTAGAGCATCATTCATTTTAAGCACTTCATCTCTAACATAGAAAGCATCATCTCTATCTTTCTGAGTTTGATGAAACATAACTAACTCTTTTTCTAAATAATAATTCCTCTTTTTATAAGCAAGAATTTTAGAAGTTAATCTTTCATATGTTAAAGTTTGATCTCTATAACTAATGAACATGGTTTTAAGATATCTTCTCAACTCAGTAATATCATCAGTATGAAAAGCATAAGTTGTTTAAGGTACCTTTAACTCAGCAGCTTCAGAACTGCTATCAGGATTTTCCATCAAGGCATAGTTCACCTCACTTTCAGAATCTGAAGTGTCTGTTCAGCTTTTCTTCTTTGTGACAAGAACCTTGCCTTTGTCACTTTTTCCTTTCTTGCAATCAGGAGATATGGGGCCTTTCTCACCACAGTTGTAGCATTTGACATTTGAGTAATCTCCTCTGTCAGACTTTCCTCTTTTGCCTTCAGATTTTCTGAAACCTTTCTTATGAGAACTTGCACCTTTCCTGAAAAACTTCTTTCCCCTTCTGAATTTCCTGTATGAAATCTTTGTGATTCCTTTCACCATAAGAGCACACAGCTTCATCATCTCTTCATCAGGATCCATCTCAGATAGACTTTCAGTTTCTGAATCCTCATCACTATCAGAACTTTATGACTCAGTATCTGACTTTGTGATGAGAGCCTTTCCTTTGCATTTCTTTGAGACAGCCACTTTAGGGGATTCCTCCTCAGCCTTAAGAGCAATTTTCCTTGACTTTCTCCCATGCCTCTTGCTTTTTTGATCCATCTCAAGTTCATGAGTCTTGAGCATACCATAAATTTCATCAAGAGTAGTTTCATCAAGAGCATAGTTGTCTCTTATAGTTGTGGCCTTCAAATCCCAACTTTCAGGAAGAGCTAAAAGGAATTTAAGATCAGTATCTTCAAGATCATATTCCTTATCCACCAGTGACAGATCATTCAAGAGTTTGACAAATCTATCATATAGACCAGTTAATGACTCATCAGGTTTTGAGGCAAAGTGCTCATACTCTTGAGTGAGTATAGTCCTCCTGTTCTTCTTAATTAAATCAGTTCCCTAGCATCTTGTCTCCAAGGCATCCCATATCTCCTTTGCAGTCTTGCAGTTAATTACCCTGTTTGACATGACATTATCAATGGCACTGTGCAGCACATGTCTTACCTTTGCATCCTTTGCAATAGATGAGATATCTTCAGCTATATATTCACTTTTCTCCTTTGGTACAGTCTGTGCTGGCTGATCTGCAACTACAACAAAGAGCTTGGTTGGCTTATGTGGTCCTTCATTAATTCTATCAAAGTATTCTGGATCTGTAGCTTCCAGAAACATAGACATCCTTACCTTCCATATGGGATACTCAGAAGGTTTCAGTATGGGAACCTTAATAGTCTCATATCGATTATGGATTTGAGTTTTTGGATTTTCTTCAGTTTTGGTGGTCTTGGTTGGAGTTTGTGCTTCTTCAGACAAGATTGTTTTTGGATCTTTACTGTATGTATGTTAACAGATTGCTCTGATACCACTTGTTAGGTCACACACACTGTAGAAGGGGGTTGAATACAGTGTTTACTACAATCAAATCGAATATAAGAACTCAAGTAACATAACACAGATTTTATTCAACATAATAAACTCTGTTATAAAGAACTGTTCTCTCCCAGTGATGAACAAATTATCACGAGAGCGGCTAGGGTTACAATGAATAATAATCTCGATTAAGATAATACATATAGTGTAAACCCTATATCTGTGTTTATATACTACACAGTTACAAGATAATCTTCTAATTGATATCGAATATAATTCTGCTTCCTAATATATATCAACTAGTTATCTTTTCTTCCAAGTATTCTATTCTTCATAGAATTCTTCTCCATGAATATCTCTTCTTATGTTTGTTTTTATCTTCTTTCCTTTCAATCAGCCGCCTTCCTTATCTGAACGTCTCCTTAAGTCCTGATATTATCTCCTGATAAATATCTCCTGATAACTTAAGTTCTGACATCTTAAGTTCTGATATCTTAAGTCCTGACTTCAGTATAAGTACTGATTTCCAGTTAAGTCCTGATTTGTCCTGTTAAGTAAGATCTGAAAGCTAAACACAAATCACATTAGACATGACATCACAAATATATCTAACATGCAAAGTGTCCAATTTCATCACAGTTGTAACATCTCTCTTTTGACTTGACAAATTTTCCAGATCTTGATTCTTTCCCATCAGTATTTCTCCTGTTGTTCCTCTTATTAGAGTTTGAGGAGCTGGAACCTTTTCCATAAAATCTTCTCCCTTTCTTGAAGTTCTTGTAGACCATCTTCTTGTAGCTTTTAACTAGTGGGGCAGCCATGTGATTCATATCTTCATTGTTGTTCTGATTACTGTCAGTATCTGATTCAATATCGGTATTTAAGTCATCATCAGAATTTGATGATTCGGTATCTGACTTTGCAATCATGGATTTCCCTTTGGAGTAGCTTTTTTTCCTATCTTTCTCCTTTAGGCTCTCTTCAACCTTGAGTGCAAATGGTCTAGCTTTTGATTCTTTCCTCTTGCTCCTTTGCTCCATCTCTAGTTCATGAGTTTTCAGAACTCCATAAATCTCATCTAGAGGTGTGATGTCAAGTTGATAGTTATCCTTATTGATGTGACTTTATAGTCCCACTTTTCAGGGAGAGCAAGTAGGAACTTCAAGTTTGAGTCCTTTAAATCATATTCTTTGTCGACAAGGGATAAGTCATTTAGCAACTTCTAAAATCTATCATATATCTTAGTTAAGGACTCATTGTCCCTTGAGTCAAAGTGTTCATATTCTTGAGTAAGTACTGCCCTCTTGTTCTTCTTGATAACAGTTGTACTTTGAAACTTTACTTCTAAAGCATCCCATATCTCTTTTGTTGTCTTACATCCAATAAATCTATTGGACATAACACTATCAAGACTACTGTGATGGATGTGTTGGACTTCAGAAGAGTTGTCCTTCCTGTCTTTTTCTATCATTTTCTCTGGTTCTCCTACAAGCGAAATAGCTACCTTCATTGGTCTGTGAGGACCATCATAGATCCTGTTCAGATATTCAGGATCTGTGGCTTCCAAGCACATGGCCATCCTGACTTTCCAGATTGGATATTCATGTATCTTCATGATAGGCACCTTTATTTCTTCATACCTACTCATTTTGTTGCTTATCGAGTAATGTGGCTAGGGGTGGTGGGTTCGGATTTGGATTATGTGTTTCTTCTTCTTTCTTTGACATGGTTGATTGATTTTTCAGATCTTAAACTGTTTGTATGTTAAAAGCAAGCTTTGATACCAACTGTTAGTCCCTTAATTAACTATAGAGGGGGGCTGAATACAGTTAATATAATCAATTCGACAAAGCTTCAACAGAATCAACAGTTTTTATTTAACTGATAAAAACTTATTACAAATGTACTCTCTCAAAAGGATGAACAAATATCCTGGAGAGCTGCTAGGTTATGCGAAAGATATAACAATATCGCAATTCTTATAGCATGAACCTAATTTGTGCTTTATATAGAGCACAGCTAACAATGTATAAGGAATCTTATTCTATTAACAACAAGGTAACCTATACAATTGCTTCTGAAATAAAGTCCTTCACCGCCTTGAGTTCCTGTTTCCTTTTCCTTCTCAAAGATCAACTGATGTGACAAATACTGATTTCATCATCCATTGACGTCATCATCCATTGATATCATTATCTGTCAATTATCAACATCTGTCGATTATCAACATCTGTAGATGTAGTCATCATCCGTTGATGTCATTATCATCCGTCGATATAGTCATGATCCGTCGATGCTTCTGATAGTTTCTGTTTGATATCATCAATTGCTCCTAACATCTGTTATCTCAAATTATTTATATGTTTGATTAATTGAAATAAGCAAAGTATTTTCTAAGATTGATTTAAGATTTGGGTATCATCAATTGAGGATCAAACCTGAGGACATATCGAAGACAACTTTCAGAACTAAGTACGGTTATTATGAAATTCTAGTAATGTCTTTTGGACTGACCAATATACCTGCAACATTTAAACTTGATGGATAAAATCTTGAAGGAATATCTAGATAAGTTGTATTTGTGTTTATAGATGATATTTTGATTTACTCAAAGTCAACGGAGGACTATGCAATGTATTTAATGATAGTTTTTGGAATTCTTAGAAGGAAGAAGTTGTATGCTAAATTTTCAAAAGTGTGGGTTTTGGTTGCATGAAGTTTAATTCAAAGTGATGGAGGAACCAAAATGGCTCCAGCAAGGATTAAAGTTACTATGAATGGGGAAAGACCAAAAGTACCAACAAAAATGAGAAGTTTTTAGTATTGGAAGGATATTATCAAAATTTTGTTCAAGATTTCTCAAAGATTGCGACACCTTTGGCGAAGCTTACTGTGACGGCCTCAACCCCGGGGTCAGGAGTTGACGTCACTATACACCATTACCAAAAATATAAACAACAGAATTATTATTAAAATATACTAACTTGACCCCAAACCAAGATCTGATCCAGGTTCAATTATAATTCAGGTTCTCACTAATAGAAACTCTTTATTCAATATCTAACACACACTAACTTTATTCAGCAACTCCTCAGACCTCATGGCCTGATACAAACTACTTCAGAGGAGCCGGGTCCAGTAGGGGCGGGAACATGGGTCGGTCTGACTGGTCTTCTAGGCATCTACGAGATATACATAACAGTTTGCAAGGGTGAGCTGTAATCATGATATCAACATTTCATAATGAAAATCAGAGATAACTGGATATCACTAACTAGCATGCTTTGTTAAAACAACATAGTAGTGTGCTGTGTAATACCACAGTCCAATTTTAGCATGCTAATCATTTTATAAAACCGCTGTATCAACTACTTATGCTCTTATGTAAATCACAAATCTCAATCAGATACATAGCGGATATGTGAAGACAGCTAATCAGGCTATCAACACCAGACGGCTCTAACTACCATCCCATTTACTTGTTCTGGAACTCATAGACTAGCTAGGTCTCTGACCTGCCAGACTAATCGGTTTTATAGTGCGCACAACCGAATTAGCCTCTCACGCCACCTCAATAGGCCTACTCTGGCCCCAATGTATCCCATATCTGACCGTTTTATCCAGTTTTCAAAACACTTGTACCTATCTCATTTCCAAAATCATTTATTTAACCAGCACACATATAAAATCCCGTTCGTAATTCATTTCATTCGAGATAGGTACCTTTCGCAGTTACTTCTCCCCTAAACCATTTGAAAATAGTGATTTATAGCTACAGGGGATACATAAATTAAAATGTTTCTGTTCCATTACGAGAATAAAACATTTAGCTATTCATATGTACTGAACCATAAAAGAATGGTCAGGGGTACTTGCCTTGCAACGCTTTACAAAACCCTAAGTAGCTTTCACACTGAATTTGATCTTGGGACAACTCGACTGGGATCTACAATTACAGAATACTCTAATTAGTTATACCAACATGCTTGATATCCTCATATTCTAACAACCCAATCCGATAATCCGAATCGTATTATTATTATACCCATAATCACGTAATCACATATCCCGAACATAAATAGGGGTAATGCGTAGAACATAATTATGTATTTTTATAATATATTTTTAGAAAATTTTGGGAGCAACTTATTTGTTTAGAGGACTACCCGTCGATTGCAATCGATGGCAACAACCAACAAATCACAAGTCAAATAAAAGCATATAACTCATTAATAAATCACACAATTCAATCCCACGTAACAACAACCATAAATAGTTAAATAACAATCCATAACTGCTGCCAAAACCAATACACACATTTTATTTATTTACCTAAACCTTTATTACACTTCCAAATATTAGGAATAAAAAAAAATACACGAGTCGTTATATCCTTTCCCCCTTAAAAAGATTCTTTCCCCAGAATCTGACTCAGCTAAACAAATGAGGATATTTATCAAGCATATCTGACTCTAATTCCCAAGTAGACTCTTCTACTCGAGGATTTCTCCATAAAACTTTTACTATAGGAATTGACTTATTCCTAAGGACTCGTTCCTTACGGTCTAGGATTTGGACCGGTTGTTCCACATAGGACAAATCTGGTTGAAGTTCAATCGATTCATATTCAATGACTTGATTCGAATTAGGGACATAGGGTTTCAACATAGATACGTGGAACACATTACGAATGTGCTGCCACTGCGGTGATAACACTATCTCATAAGCAACTTTTCCCACTCTCTTCAAAACCTCAAAGGGTACTACAAATCTAGGGCTAAGTTTACCCTTCTGACCAAATCGTACCAAACCTTTCCAAGGTGACACCTTTAGTAACACTAGAGGTCCTATCTCGAAGTCCATATCTTTCCTATGTAAATATGAATACTTTCTTTGCTATCTTGGGCTGCTTCCAACCTTTTCCGAATCAACACTATGGCATCTCTGGTTTGCTGAACCAACTCAGGACCTAACACTTTCTTTTCTCCTACCTCATCCCAATACAACGGTGATCTACACATACGCCCATACAAAGCTTCGTAAGGCGGCATCCCAATACTGGCATGATAACTATTATTATACGAGAACTCAATCAAAGGTAGGTGCTCATCCCAATTACCTTTAAAATCCAGAACACGGACTCTCAACATATCCTCTATGGTCTGAATCGTTCTTTCACTTTGACCGTCCGTCTGGGGATGATAAGCGGTGCTCATATTCAATTTCGTTCCTAGGAACTCTTTGAATTTAGTCCAGAACATGGAATTAAATCTTGGGTCTCGATCCGACACTATAGAAACAGGCACTCCATGTTTGGTAACTATCTCATCCAAGTACAAATTGACTAACTTTTCCAATGAATATCTTTCATTGATGAGAAGGAAATGTGCTGACTTAGTCAACCTATCAATGATTACCCAAATAGCATCATAGTTCACTCTCGTCCTTGGCAATCCCACTACGAAATCCATATCAATGTCTTCCCATTTCTATTGGGGAATCTCCAAAGGTTGTAACAATCCACTCGGTCGTTGATGCTCTGCTTTCACCGTTTGACACACATGATATCTACTTACCCAATTGGCAATATCCTCTTCATTCCTGGCCACCAAATATTTTTCTTCAGATCCTGGTACATCTTGGTACTACCAGGGTGGATAGAAAACCTAGAGTTATGTGCTTCCTGCAATACTTCGTTCTTCAACTCCGTTACATTAGGAATCCAAACTCTGGATGAAAATCTATATAAACCTTGACTATCTTTTTGAGTACACAATTCTTCTCCCATTAAGGTATCCAACTCTTGTTCCATACCT
This sequence comes from Apium graveolens, assembly GCF_009905375.1. Lineage (NCBI taxonomy): Eukaryota > Viridiplantae > Streptophyta > Magnoliopsida > Apiales > Apiaceae > Apium > Apium graveolens. The sequence goes on along the minus strand of NC_133655.1, from coordinate 42,970,987 downwards.
CCTTCTTGACATCTTCTAATCTTTTCCATCAATGTCGGCTGGAAAGTAACTTCATACAATTGCTCTTGGCTTTCGCCAGATACTCGAATCTCAATTTCCATTCTTTGTAAGTCTTGTTCTAATTCTTACGCAATGTTAACCATATTCAGTCTTTCTTTTCTACTCAAGGCATCAGCCACCACATTAGCTTTACCTGGGTGATAGTTAATCGAACAATCGTAGTCCTTAATCAACTCCAACCACCTTCTCTGTCTCATGTTTAGATCTTTCTACATAAATATGTACTTCAGGCTCTTATGATCTGTGTAAATATCACATTTCTCTCCATACAAGTAGTGACGCCATAACTTTAAAGCAAATACTATAGCCGCCAATTCGAGGTCATGAACTGGATTTGTCTGCTCGTGAGGCTTTAACTTTCTGAAGGCATAAGCAATCACTTTGTCATGCTGCATTAACGCACATCCCAATCCTTTCAAAGAAGCATCATTATAGATTACAAAGGTTCCCGTCTCATCTGGCAATGCTAACACTGGAGCCGTCACTAGTCTTCGTTTTAACTCCTGGAAACTCTCTTCACACTTTTCCGTCCAAATGAACTTCTCATTCTTCCTGGTCAACTTAGTTAGTGGGGATGCAATCTTCGAGAAATCTTTCACAAACCTTCGATAATATCTTGCTAATCCAAGAAAACTTCTTATTTCCGTTGGTGTCTTCGGTTGCTCCCACTTTGATATGGCTTAAATCTTTACCGGGTCTACTTTGATACCTTCCTTACTCACCACATGTCCAAGAAACTGTACTTCCGTCAGCCAAAACTCACACTTAGAAAACTTAGCATACAATTGCTTTTCTCTTAACTTTTGAAGGGCAATCTGCAGATACACTGTGTGATCTTCTGGATTCTTCGAATATATGAGGATGTCATCAATAAATACAATAACAAACTTATCCAAATACTCCGTGTATACCATATTCATCAAATCCATGAAAGCCGCTGGCGCATTCGTCAATCCAAATGACAGCACTAGAAACTCATAATGGCCATACCTTGTTCTGAATGCAGTCTTGGGGATATCTTCAGGCTTTATCTTCAGTTGGTGGTAGCCAGATCTTAAGTCAATCTTTGAGAAGTAACATGCTCCCTTAAGCTGATCAAACAAATCATCGATTCGTGGCAAGGGATACTTATTCTTTATTGTCAACTTGTTCAGCTCTCTATAATCAATGCACAATCTCATGCTTCCATCCTTTTTCTTCACAAATAGCACTAGAACACCCCACGGGGAAACACTGGGTCCAATAACTCCCTTATCTAATAATTCCTGAAGTTGCTTAGCCAATTCTTTCATTTCCATCGGGGTCATCCTGTATGGAGCCTTAGAAACAGGTTCAGCTCCAGGTATCAAATCAATGGAAAACTCTATCTCACGATCAGGTGGCAATCCTGGTAATTCTTCTGGGAAAACGTCAGGGAATTCTCTTACTATAGGGATCTCATCTAAAATAGGGATCTCTTTCTTCGTATCCACCACATGAGACAAGTACGCCTCACATCCTTGCAGCATCAATCTTTTTGCTTGCATCACTGAAAGGAACTTCCTATCTTGTCTCTGTCCCTGGTAGCTGATCCTTTTATTATCTGGGGTGTGCATAACAACTCTCTTTTTCTTACAATCTATATTCGCCTTATGTAAAGATAACCAATTCATGCCTAAAATAACATCAAAGTCTCCCAACTCAAAGGGTATTAAGTCAACAGGGAACATGTACCCTGAAATCTCTAGGGAACAACTAGAACAAAATTGTTTTACAGGTACTTTATCTTTATTAGCCACTTCTATGGTCAGAGGTTCGTCTAGGTCTTCTAACATCAATTGCATTTTATTCACACAATTCACAGATATAAAAGATTTGGACGCTCCCGAATCAAACAAAACGTTAACATGTACGGAATTAAGAATAAGCGTAACTGCAACCACATTGGAGTCATGAACTGGAGACTTCTGGGTCATCTTAAAAGTCCTAGCTCTAGAAGTACTGGTTGCTGGTCCTTGGGACACACTCCTTCCGACATTACCTTGAGGCACTAACTTGCAATTCCTAGCTATGTGTACCACTTTGCCGCAACTAAAACAAGTAACTCCTTGAATCTCAGACTTACACTCTATGGAATAGTGACCTTTCTGTCCACACTTAAAACAATTAACATTCTCTCGGCATTGTCCACTGTGCTTTTTCCCACATGTTTTACAATCAGCCACTGGCTTACTCATCCTCGTCGGGGCAGAGTTAACTGAAGTTATTCCGGGTTTAGCTTGGGGAAAATTCTGCCTTTTAAACTTCTTATTCTTATTCTTTCCAAACCAACGCTGGAACTTCCGACTTGCTAATCCTGATTCTGACTTAGCGGGGTCCACTTTCAAATTTCCTCTTCTTCTCACCCTTCTCTTTTTCAGCTAACTTCTGATCACTCTCTATCACTAGGGTAGCCTGGACTATCGAAGTATAAATCTTAAGCTGTAAGGCTACAACTCCACTCCTTATTTCTAGCTTCAACCCTTGTTGAAACCGCTTCGCTCGTTGAGCTTCTGAACCCACATATTCCGGTGCTATACGGGCCAACTCTGTAAACTTCGCTTTATATTCCGTGACACTCCTATCTCCTTGTTTCAGTTCTAAAAATTCCATCTCCATTTGATTCTGGAGACAGTCCGGAAAGTATTTTTCCAAAAACAATTCTGTAAATCTGGCCCAGGGAACTGGACCTTCTCCTTCTAGGGCTCGCGTAGATTCCCACCAATAATTCGAATCATTTCTCAGAAAATAACTAGCATAATCAGTCTTTAAATCCTCACTCACCTTGGTGAGAGTAAACGCTTTTTCCATTTCCTTTAACCATATCCGGGCAGCAACAGGATCTACCTCTCCTTTAAACTCTGGGGGCTTCACTGCTTGAAAAGACTTAAAACTAACACTATCAACATAATAAATATACAGGCAAGACACAACCAGGTCAAGGCAATTCTATCAAACATTTAATAGATGCCAGGGTAACGCCGTCGGAACCCTCGACTGACTCTAAAGGTTTGCTCCTCTATATGAGTTGTTGACTCATACCTAAAGACTCACATTATCACCTACTCGACACAAACCCTAACCTGAATCAGGGACTTGAACCTGTAGCTCTGATACCAACTGTGACGGCCTCAACCCCGGGGTCAGGAGTTGACGTCACTATACACCATTACCAAAAATATAAACAACAGAATTATTATTAAAATATACTAACTTGACCCAAAACCAAGATCTGATCCAGGTTCAAGTATAATTCAGGTTCTCACTAATACAAACTCTTTATTCAACATCTAACACACACTAACTTTATTCAGCAACTCCTCAGACCTCATGGCCTGATACAAACTACCTCAAAGGAGCCGGGTCCAGTAGGGGCAGAAACATGGGTCGGTCTGACTGGTCTTCTAGCCATCTGCAAGATATACATAACAGTTTACAAGGGTGAGCATAATCGCTCAGCAGTACCAAAATATGAATAACAGAATAAAATAATAATGTAACAATAATAGGAACAGAGTTGTAATCATGATATCAACATTTCATAATGAAAATCAGAGATAACTGAATATCACTAACTAGCATGCTTTGTTAAAACAACATAGTAGTGTGCTGTGTAATACCAGAGTCCAATTTTAGCATGCTAATCATTTTATAAAACCGCTATATCAACTACTTATGCTCTTATGTAAATCACAAATCCCAATCAGATACATAGCGGATATCTGAAGACAGGTGATCAGGCTATCAACACCAGACGACTCTAACTGCCATCCCATTTACCTGTTCCGGAACTCAAAGACTAGCTAGGTCTCTGACCTGCTGGACTAATCGGTTTTATAGTGCGCGCAACCGAATTAGCCTCTTACGCCACTTCAATAGGCCTACCCTGGCCCCAATGTATCCCATATCTGACCGTTTTATCCAGTTTTCAAAACACTTGTACCTATCTCATTTTCAAAATCATTTATTTAACCAGCACACATATAAAATCCAGTTCGCAATTCATTTCATTCGAGATAGGTACCTTTCGAAGTTACTTCTCCCCTAAACTATTTGAAAACAGTGATTTATAACTACAGGGGATACGTAACTTAAAACGTTTCTGTTCCATTATGAGAATAAAACATTTAGCTATTCATATGCACTGAACCATAAAAGAATGGTCAGGGGTACTTGCCTTGCAACGCTTTACAAAACCCTAAGTAGCTTTCACGCTGACTTTGATCCTGGGACAACTCGACTGGGATCTACAATTATAGAATACTCTAATTAGTTATACCGACATGCTTGATATCCTCAGGTTCTAAAAAAAACCCAATCCGATAATCCGACTCGTATTATTATTATACCCATAATCACGTAATCACATATCCCGAACATAAATAGGGGTAACGCGTAGAACATAATTATGTATTTTTTACAATATATTTTTAGAAAATTTTGGCAGCATCTTATTTGTTTAGAGGACTACAAGTCGATTGCAATCGACGACAACAACCAACAAATCACAAGTCAAATAAAATCATATAACTCATTAGTAAATCACACAATTCAATCCCACATAACAACCACAAATAGTTAAATAACAATCCATAACTGCTGCCAAAACCAATACACATATTTTATTTATTTACCAAAACCTTTATTACACTTCCAAATATTACGAATAACATAAAATAAAAAAAAATACACGAGTCGTTATACTTACTAGGAAAAGTGAGAAGTTTATATATGAAATTAAGAAATGTGAAGAAAGTTTTTAGGAATTGAAGAAGAGATTGATCATGGCACCTGTTTTACCAATTCGAGATGATCAAGGAGAGTTGTAATCTATAGTGATGCTTCTCATAAGGGATTAGATTGTATGCTAATGCAGCACAATAAAGTTATTGCATATGCATCTAGACAACCGAAACCTCATGAGCAGAAGTATCCTACTCATGACATGGAATTAGCATCAATAGTATTCACCCTAAAGATTTGGAAACATTATCTGTATGGAGAAAGGTGTGAAATTTATACGGACCATAAGATTTTGAAGTATGTATTCACGGGGAAAAGTAAATGTAGTGACCACGCGATAAGCAAAAAAAGGAGAAAGTGAATGTGTTGACTGCACCAGAAGAGTTTTCTATGGAATTTCAGAAGTAGGGATTTGAAGGTCAGAAATTATAATCCAAAAGAAGCAAGGATATATAGTATGACCTTTCAGCTAGAGTTGTTAAAGAAGTTAAATAGATGTAAAGAGGAGATAATGGATCAATATGTTAATAATTTAGTAGGAGGGAAGTTATGTACTCAGAAGAATAATCACAGTATTCTCAGATCTTCTTCTAGAACTAACGGCCAAAGTGAAAGAACCATCCAGATAATTGAAGTTATGTTATGGGTTTGTGCTAATGGTTTTAGAAGAAATATGAAGTGGGAAAATGTGAGATACTTGGACTAAAGTTGGTACAACAAATGAAAGAAGTTATCGAGATTATTTAGAAAAGGTTAAGTGTAGCACAGGATCGTCAAAAGAAATATGCAGATCAAGCTAGAAAGAACATGGAGTTTGAAGAAGGAGATTTAGTCTTGTTAAAGTGTCACCGTAAAAAAGGATCATCCATGATCAGAAAGAAAGGAAAGCTGAGTCCTATATACGTTGGCCCTTTTGAAATTTTGAAACGTGTTGGTAATGTAGCATACGAATTGGCAATACCCCCGCATATGGAACACATTCATAATGTTTTATATGTGGTAATGTTTAAAAAGTATAATCCATAATTCTAGGCATGCGATAGAATATGAGCCGATAGAACTTCAGGCAGAGTTGTCATATGTTGAGAATCCAATAGAGATCATCATAAAAAAAAAGAGAGAAAGTGTTAAGAAATAAAGATGCAAAGTTAGTAAGAGTATTATGGAAAAACCCAAGGGTTTAAAAGTCAACCTGGGAACTAGAAAGAGATATGCAAGAAAAGTTATAACGACCCGTATATTTTTGAATTATTTAAATATGTGATTATTATGAAAATTATTAAATAAAATATGTGTATTGGTTTTGACCGCTATGTGTTGTTTGATTATTATCTATGTGTGATTTATGATGTATCGGGTTGTCAGCGTGATTAATTAAGGAATTGTATTGGATTGTTTCACTTTTAGAGTGGATTTAATGCAAATTTATTTGTATAAATATTTGAAGTGTCTCTAAAATTGTTTTTATGATTCTATAATTACAATAATTATTTTTAGGATTTTATAAAATTGAGAAATCAATATTTTATTGATTATTTATCTTCAAATGATTTTCTGATTACTTTTATTTGTAAGATCCATAGTTAATTCTAGAATTCTTCAAAAAAATTATGAAACTCATATTTATTTATGTTTGGAATTTTTCGAGAATTTTAAAATTATTTTGGAAATTTTCGGGATTAGTTTCACTCGCGCGTCGATTCGTTTAATTGCTAAAATCGGGTATAAGTTGCGTTTCAGAAATTATTTTAAAATTATGAAATTTATGTTTTTATTAACTTCGGGATATTTATAACATTTTAAGACTATTTTTGTGATTTTCTGAAATTGTTCTAAGTGCAGCTCGGTTCGTTAATTATGAAATGCGAATATGTTGCGCGTTTTAAAATTGTGTTAAAATTTTTGAGATTTATATTCTATTACTCCCGGGGTATCTATATAAATTTTAAAATCATTATGGGTCTATTTCGATAAGTTATTGGTTATCGCAGTACCCGATATAAGATTAAAACAGATCAGAAACTCGATGCGGTCCGGATAAAAACTGACACGTGTCTTATTAAAAGACACGCGGCAGCATAAAGAAAGCAGGGGGGGGGACTCCTGTTTTTGATAATAAACATCAATCTCTCTTCTTTATTCCTCTCATGTCTTCCCTCTCTCTCCTTATTCCTTTCTAATTCTCCCTCTCTCTTTCTTGTACTGGCGGCGCTGTACTTTCTTTTCCGGCAACCTTCACCTCTATTTCTTGGTCTCGTTGCCGGCGGTAGTCCGGTGGGTTCTGTCGCCTTGGTATCGGCCTGGTTAGTGGTTTCGCTATATATACACATACGTGTGTGTATATCGCAGTGGAGGGTATGGTTGTTGTTCGATTATTGTGTTTTGTAATTGTGCCCTTATATCTATCTCCGGTTGGCCTTGCTTTTCGGCCTGTTCTTTTACTTCCGGCCTGTTGCTTTGCTTTTTGTGGTTGTTTCTCTGGTCTGTTGTGCGGTTATGTTTTGTTCCTGTTGGGCCCTATCCTGTTGGGTCGATTGTGCATTGAATTGGACCTTTGCAGAATTTTTGTTAATTTAAATTCCCTTTTCTTGCAGGAATTTATTGATTACATTCGTGATATTAAATTGCTCGTATCAAAAGTTATTTTTATAACTAATCGATAGAATTTTGCGTTGGAAACCCGAGAATTTATCGGGTACCCGCGAAATTTTGTCGTCGTCCGCGATTACTTTTACGAGTGGACGGTGGACCTTGATGATTGATATCTGAGTCCTAATATTTAAAATAAATAAATAAATAAATAAATAAAAATGAAATACGAGTAATAATAATAATAATAAGTTGGGTTGAATCGATGGTTGAGAATTGTAAAATTGGAATGTAATTGGATAATTGTTGCAATTGTTGTGAACTTTGTGATTTGACATCGATTGATGTTTCGACGGGTAGTCCGATAAACAAAGGAGACGCTGCCCGATTTCCGAGAAATTGAACTACGAAAATACGAGAGCGTATCCGATTAATATCGGGACGTCGAGAAACTATATATATATATATATATGTGTGTTTTATACGAAACTTGGTTGTATGATGTGATACAATATTTTTCCAAATCGATAATCCTGATTCCATAAAATAAAAATTATATGTATTTTACGAAAACGAACACCGAACCGATCTTCGAGATTGTGAACCCTATTTGTTGCGTGTGTTATTATAATATTCATAATTACGAGTTAGGTTTGAATATCATTGGGTAAGAATTAGTATCGAGGATATGTCAAGCATACCTATTATTCAAGATATACTGCAGATATTTTCGAACTGTTTCATAACATGTCACTATTATTCAAAATAACTCTTGTTTTAATATTGCAAGTTCTTTAAACTATTTAACCTTGAATCCTGATTTTTCTTGATCTTGAGCCATAAGCCTTATTCTTTGTAAACCATCCTTTGTTGATCCTCAGACACCAAACCACACAAATATGATACTACACCCCAAATGTATAACTACCAAACACCAAATACTAGAACAAAATTGTTTGAAAACACAGAAACTTTTATACTCCAATCATTCTTTATAACATCAAAGAACTATACCTTGAAAAATCATTACTGGTCTAATACCTGATCCTTTACAAACTGGAAACCGTTTCTTATACATACCCTGATATACCCTTGTGATACTCAAGAATTGCATTACGCTTCTATACCAATGCTTTATCGCTGTTGATTATGATCTTGCTTATTGAATTACATTGTTTATTACACTAAATTGTTTTAGAATTGGATAGTTTTCTTTATATGGACCAGATTCGTGGTCGAATTAGGCCAATATGTGTCGTGGATCGAGTTCGTAGAGCAGAGCTGTGTGCTTCGCTCAGGGTTAGTGCGTGACTGATCAGCAGCCTAACCTTGGTTTTTAAAATTTAAATTAAACATCCAATTCAAATGATTAGTTAAAAAGAAACTCGATTCCTCTGAATCATTTCATTTGATTATTGATTAACCTAAGTTATCCCTATTAAGACTTGTTGAGCTAGTTAGCTCACCCTTACGATTTTTTTATATATTTTACAGTTGAAAAGAATATGGATGATAGTGAAGTTCCTCAGTCCAAAGTGCGGGCTAAGGTTCCAGTGGAGTTGGATCGAGCCAGCAGAAGCTTCATGCGGTAGAGAGATAGTCAGATTGTAAAAAAGATTTTATTGTCAGTTGTAAGTTAAATTAGTTGGGATTTGGTATGTTGTAATAAAGGTTAAGATTGTGGCTTGTTTTCATACTTTAACCTGTTGCAATCCGTGGTTACGTGAAACATGGTCATTGCAAATAATATTTCCTATACAGGTTTATATATTGTGTATGTGTTGTGGACCCCAAACTTCTGACCCGGGTTTGGAGGGTGTCACAGGTTGATATCAGAGCTACATGTCGGGATTGGGTAGAGGATTAGGATTAGAAATAGGAAATAGAAAGATAAGACGTTGTGAGGTTGAGTGCGATTGTATAGTAGGTCTCTGGCACGGTTCGTATTACGATTCGGGATTCTTAACATTGCGATGTGATTCCCAGACAACGACAATGGCAGATCCTGATTTTCCTGTATCATCTGATCGTTTGGAGCTTTCCGTTCGAGGATCGTCATCTTCTCTCAGATTTGATTTGTGCTTTGTTCCTCCGTTAGTATTAATGGCACTACCTTCTGTTATGATAGTTGCACCTCTTTAAGTTATTCCACGCTATTCTACCACCTCTTGTTTTGAGAGTACCTATTTAAGAACCTCCATCCGTTTATTCTTATTTTACTGGACATTTGGCTGTGAGTGTATCTCTTTAGTTTACCCTACATCCTGTTCTATACCCTTTCTTTAAAACTTGTCTATAAAGCAACAGTACCTATGAGGATGGGTTCAGGAGTTACAGTAAAGAGTGAGTACTTGAGATATAAATAAAGGTGAGAAGAAGTCTACAAAGAAGATTTAGGTGTTCCGAAGGATAGTTGTTACCAGATTAAAAAAAGCCAATAGTGATTAGGCCACCCATGACTAGCTTGTGGAATGGATTAGATAAGTATTGAAAAGAGAGTTAGAAGAGATTATGGTTATGGAGCTTTCATGAAGATAATTAATGGTGTTATGACAATGTGATATATTTATAGTAACAAGGTGATGTGATATCAACCGATTTGTTGACTATTGGATAACCTGTTCTACTTAACGATTGCAAAGTTGATGATGAGAGCATTACCAGTATAGAAGTTTGATGTGAAGCTACGAATACGATAACACGCAACGACAATTGAAGTGATCGTTGATTAAGGAAGGCAAATGGACCTAATAAAGGAGAGAAGGTAGATTGAAGTGAATGGACCTTTATGTGCTCGTTCCTTTAATTTGGTACCTTGCTATAGGTCGGAAGGACAACAACCAACTCATATAGTAAGGACAACCAGATTTGTGATTTTCAAAATTTTTTTTTTACAAGTTTTCGAAAAAGATTTTTCCTTACAAAATTTATAAAAGCCTTTTTGAATAAAATAAGTTTTAAACATTGGTTGTCAAGTTACTACTTGAGTTTCTTGTTTGTTAGAAGACCTGGATTACCCGGAAGAATACTTGTTTCAGACTTAGTATTGTTAATTCGGAAAACAAAGTAACCCGCGATTATGAAGAAGTTGATTATTCCTAATGCTAAGGTGCAAATATTGTTTGACAAGGTTAATAACAGAATCCGCGTACGGGGTAATTGTTCATCCAGTTGCAGAGACCATTTAAGTTTAAAGATTTCATTGATTTAAAAGGAGCCTAGGTGTGATCGAAGAAGTTTGGGAAAATTTCCAGATTTTTCTAAAAAGAAGAATATTATTAACAAAAGGATTGTTATGTTCAATGATTCGTGGTTATTCTAAATTGAAAAGAGAAAACTTGAAGTTATCTGGTAGGAACGCCATTATGATTGGATTGTTAAAGTACTATGCGTATAAGTGCGATATTAAAAACGCAAGACGTGACAAGTAAGAATCTACCATAATGTTTAATTTGCAAAGGCATTTCAATGTATTTTCTAAAGTTGTTATATGGAGCAATGGAAATATGATCGATCAACTTCGAAAGATGAATACAAGTGAAATGTGGATGATGACCAATGGTGTCATTCTTGTCTTCAATATTACAGCGTATATTCCTTTTTAATTCCTAAAAATGTATGAACTTCTATTCTTAAATAAACTCTTTGCTATGATATCGAAAAGGAGGATATTGCATTCCTTTCAAATTTAATTATTTCCCTCAAGTTTTACTTTCTTATTGGGACAAATAGTGTTATGGTGAAACACTTTGTCAGAATGACGAAGAGTCGGGTGGGACGCCACCTAATCATGTGTTGTATGCCATATGCTATGAAAGACTGGCCATCTTAAGTACCAATGTGGTTGTCTCATTCATATTCAAATCCTTGATTCTTCTTTCTTTTTAACTTTAATTTTTGTTGAATTGTGAATCTTTCTAGTTGTTTCGTTGTACTGTCGTTCTTTGCAAGAGTTTTTCCAACAGAAATCAAAGTATTATAGACCAAGCGGGCAAAGTTCCATCTACCTCTCATGCATGGGAAGAAAACCAAGGCAAATGGCAGGAATTGCAAATCACTAACCCAGTCAGGGATGCACTAAGAATCAAGGGAATCTACTCCAACAAGGAATACGTCTTCGAGAACGAGAATATGCGATTTTCCTGTAAAATATGTTATTCAGAATATGGACGTGAGGACATGGATGATTATGGTGATTATGAATAGAAGTCAGGAGTAAACAAAATTTGAAAATTTTATAGTTTCAAGATATATTTCCAGACGAATTACCAAAATTTTCTCCACATAGGGAAATGAAGCTCGCGATTGACTTAACACCTGAGACGAAGCCAGAGACCAAGGCCTTACATAAAATGGCACTAATTAAAATAAGGAAGTTAGCAAAGCAGAGGCAAGGGATGCTAGAAGAAGAAGCGATTAGACCCAGTGTATCCTATAAGGTACACCGATATTAATTGTTAACAAGAAAGATGGAAGTATGAGATTGTGTGTCGATTTGTGAAAGATCAATAAATTTACTATCAAGAGCAAGTATATATTACGTCGAATTACTGATATATTTGGTCAAATAGAAGAAGTAAAGTATTTTCTAAAATTGATTTAAGATTTGGGTGTTACCCATTTGAAGATTAAATCTATGGACACATCAAAGATAATTTTCAGAACTAAGTACCGTTCTCGTATTGTCATTTAGATTAACCAATATACCAATAATATTTGAACTCAATGGACAGCATCTTTAAGGAATTTTTGGATGAGTTGTAATTGAGTTACTTAAAGTCAACGAAGGACCATGCGAAGCATTTAATGACAACTGGGGAGTCGGAGAAGAAAGAAATTGTATGTAAAGTTTACAAGGTGAGAGTTTTAATGGTAGAAAGCATAAGTAATCAGTGAGGAGGAGACCAAAGGAGATCCAGTACAAATGAAAGTTAATATGAATAAAGAAAGGCCAAAAAGTACCAATAAAAGTAGGGAGTTTTACCATGGACCGGTTATTATTGAAAATTTGTGTAAGATTTCTTGGAAGCTGCAATACCTTCGATGAAGCTAACCAGGAAAAGCAAGAAGTTTATATGAAATGGAGAAGGGTAAAGAAAGTTTTGCAGAGTTAAAGGAAAGAATGGTTACAACACCTGCTTTATCATTTCGAAAGTACCAAGGAGGTTTGGTAGTTTATAGTGATGCTTCTCATAAAGGAGTAGGATGTGTGTTGATGCAGCACAATAAAGTTATTGTATATGCACCCAGACAACCGAAATCTTATGAGCAGAAGTATCCTAATCATAATTAGGATGAATAGTAATAATATTTGTTTTGAAGGTTTGGGAAACATGATATGTATGGAGAAAGTCAGAAGGTGTAAGATCTATACGGACCCTAAGACTTTGAAGTATGTATTCAAGAGGAAAAGCAAATGTAGTGACAAACAATAAGCAAAAAGGAGAGAACGAACATAGAGACTGCACCAGAAGAATTAACTATAAAATTTTGAAGTTGGAATTGGAAACTAAAGTTAATAATCCAAAAGGAACAAAGATGGATAATATGACCTTTCAGTCGAAATTGTGAAGGGAAAGACAAGATGTCAAGAGAAGATAATGGATCATGATGTTAGTAGTTAGTAAAAGGAAAATTTATATGCCCAGGAGAACGATAACGATACCCCTAGGTTTTCCTCCAGCACTTGGATGCTATAAGTAGAAGGATTAAGAAATGAGATCCCACAGGGAATTCACAATATAAAGTATTTAATTCACTAAAGAAGTGCCAAGATATACGGAAATTTAAAGAAAAATAGTGATAACCAGTTATAAGAAGAAAATTTCAAGATGGATTAGGAAATGTGGACATGTCAAAGGGTAAGGTGAAATATTAGAGGCCTAGTAGATAAAGCAGACCCAGGAAGTGATTCTACAAGAAGCGAATTGTGAAGTGTACCAGTGATGTCAGGGGAGAAAAAGGAATGAAAGTATAAGAGTATGTACTGATTATAGGGAGTTAACAAAACAACGAATAAGAAGAAGTGAGACCCTATAAAGAATTGATTACTTACGAGACCTAATTCAAGAAGTACGCTATATCTCGGGAATTAACTTAAGATCCGACCTGAGAACATGTCAGAGATTAATTTTAAACTGAATTAAGAGCATTGCAAGCTCTGGTGATATTATGTGAAATAACAAGTGTATCGGGTGACTATAAGGAATTAAGGATCATGGTGTATGAGGAATACCTAGATAAGCAAACTGTATTTATTGATAACAACCTCAGCTACTCGAAGAATAAGGAAGTCTGCGTGGAATGCCTAAGGATTTTTCTCCAAAGATCATAAGGAAAGCAACTACACGTTGAATTTTCAAGAATGAAATTTTGACTACGGTTAACAAAAGATTCTGAAATAATCCGTTAACAACTACCTAAACAAAGCCAAATGGTAACAAATGCCTTGTGCGGAAAGAAGGGATTGGATGTAACTAAGACCACGGAGGAGTTAATAACAAATTGGAAAGTGAGGAATATGAAGTTCGAATACCTAAAAGTGATAATAAGTGAATATATGGGATTACTTTTCAACCTTAATGGATAGAACTAAATAGAAGATGTTTAAATGTTTGGAAGCTAAAGCTGAAAATAAGCACCGCCTATCATCCTTAAACGAAGAGTCAAAGTACGGAGGTGATTCAGGGAATGTAAGATATGTTGAGAGGTTGAGTTTTAAGGAAACACTAGCATGATCATTTATCATCGATGTTAGTTTTGGAATGCCACTTTATCAAGCTTCATGTGAACGCAAGTGTAGTTCCCCATTTTTTTTATTGAGATAAAGTAGGAGAAAGAAAGTTGTCAAATTCTAAGTTAATTCAACACACCAAAAATGTAGTGATATTGATTGAAGCAGCTCGGAATTGATAAAGAAAGAAGATGAAATTGTATCGAGAGAGAATATGAGTATAGAAATAGGACCAGTAGTGTTAGTACAAGTTTCATCTTGAAAGAGACTAGATAAGTCTAAGTAGAAGAGACAGGTTAAGTCCTAAAATTAGTGAACCATTCGAGGTATTGATAAAAATAGATAAAGTTGCTCATGAGTTGATGTTACCGTCGCAACAGTGTGTACATATAGTATGTTTGGCATGTTAAAGTTAAAAACAATAAGTATCTGATTTAAATTAAGTGATTGACCAGGAGCCAATGGGGCTCTTGTCCAAGTTTGTTTTGCATAGGGTGACCAATCCAAACTCTTGATCGTTAAAGGCGAGTCATTGAAAATGAGTGTATATCTATAGTAAGTACGTTCGAAATCCTCGAGTAGAAGAGTCTACTTAGGAACTAGAGTCAGATATGCTTGACAAATATCCTCACTTGTGTAATTAGACCAGATTCTGAGGACAAAATCTTTTTAAGGGGGGAAGGATATAACGACCCGTATATTTTTGAATTATTTAAATATGTGATTATTATGGAAATTATTAAATAAAATATGTGTATTGGTTTTGACCGCTATGTGTTGTTTGATTATTATCTATGTGTGATTTATGATGTATCGGGTTGTCCGCGTGATTAATTAAGGAATTGTATTGAATTGTTTCACTTTTAGAGTGGATTTAATGCAAATTTATTTGTATAAATATTTGAAGTGTCTCTAAAATTGTTTTTATGATTTTATAATTACAATAATTATTTTTAGGATTTTATAAAATTGAGAAATCAATATTTTATTGATTATTTATCTTCAAATGATTTTCCGATTACTTATATTTGTAAAATCCATAGTTAATTCTAGAATTCTTCAAAAAAATTATGAAACTCATATTTATTTATGTTTGGAATATTTCGAGAATTTTAAAATTATTTTGGAAATTTTCGGGATTAGTTTCACTCGCGCGTCGATTCGTTTAATTGCTAAAATCGGGTATAAGTTGCGTTTCAGAAATTATTTTAAAATTACGAAATTTATGTTTTTATTAACTTCGGGATATTTATAACATTTTAAGACTATTTTTGTGATTTTCGGAAATTGTTCTTAAGTGCAGCTCGGTTCGTTAATTATGAAATGCGAATATGTTGCGCGTTTTAAAAATGTGTTAAAATTTTTGAGATTTATATTCTATTACTCTCGGGGTATCTGTATAAATTTTAAAATTATTATGGGTCTATTTCGATAAGTTATTGGTTACCGCAGTACCCGATATAAGATTAAAACAGATCAGAAACTCGATGCGGTCCGGATAAAAACTGACACGTGTCTTATTAAAAGACACGCGGCAGCATAAAGAAAGCAGGGGGGTGACTCATGTTTTTGATAATAAACATCAATCTCTCTTCTTTATTCCTCTCATGTCTTCCCTCTCTCTTCTTATTCCTTTCAAATTCTCCCTCTCTCTTTCTTGTACTGGCGGCGCTGTACTTTCTTTTCCGGCGACCTTCGCCTCTGTTTCTTGGTCTCGTTGTCGGCGGTAGTCCGGTGGGTTCTGCCACCTTGGTATCGGCCTGGTTAGTGGTTCCGCTATATATACACACACGTGTGTGTATATCGCAGTGGAGGGTATGGTTGTTGTTCGATTATTGTGTTCTGTAATTGTGCCCTTGTATTTATCTCCGGTTGGCCTTGCTTTTCAGCCTGTTCTTTTACTTCCGGCCTGATGCTTTGCTTTTTGTGGTTGTTTCTCTGGTCTGTTGTGTGGTTATGTTTTGTTCATGTTGGGCCCTGTCCTGTTGGGTCGATTGTGCATTGGATTGGACTTTTGCAGAATTTTTGTTAATTTAAATTCCCTTTTCTTGCAGGAATTTATTGATTACATTCGTGATATTAAATTGCTCGTATGAAAAGTTATTTTTATAACTAATCGATAGAATTTTGCGTTGGAAACCCGAGAATTTATCGGGTACCCGCGAAATTTTGTCGCCGTTTGCGATGACTTTTACGAGTGGACGGTGGACCGTGATGATTGATATCTGAGTCCTAATATTTAAAAATAAATAAATAAATAAATAAATAAAAATGAAATACGAGTAATAATAATAATTAGTTGGGTTGAATCGATGGTTGAGAATTATGAAATTGGAATGTAATTGGATAATTGTTGCAATTGTTGTGAACTTTGTGATTTAACGCCGATTGATGTTTCGACGGGTAGTCCAATAAACAAAGGAGACGCTGCCCGATTTCCGAGAAATTGAACTACGAAAATATGGGAGCGTATCCGATGAATATCGGGACGTCGAGAAACTATATATATATGTGTTTTATACGAAACTTGGTTGTACGATGTGATACAATATTTTTCCAAATCGATAACCTTGATTCCATACAATAAAAATTATACGTATTTTCCGAAAACGAACACCGAACCGATCTTCGAGATTATGAACCCTATTTGTTGCGTGTGTTATTATAATATTCATAATTACGAGTCAGGTTTGAATATCATTGGGTAAGAATTAGTATCGAGGATATGTCAAGCATACCTAGACATCTAACATAGGGTATTTCGACCCTGTAGGTTATAATCGAGAACCCGAAAGTGGACGATGGACTAGAGATGACCTAGTAGTCAGTTGACAAGCTCAGTAGAGTTTCAATAGAAAAACCTGAGTGTCGAAGTCGAATCTAATGTGGTCTAGTGGTTAAACGTTAAAGCCTGAGCGGCAGAGTCGGCTCAGAGTCAATCAGTAATAGTTGTAAAGCCCTGTAAGGCAAGTAATTCTGAACTTTTCTTCAAGATATACTGCATATATTTTCGAACTGTTTCATAACATGTCACTATTATTCAAAATAACTCTTGTTTTAATATTGCAAGTGCTTTAAACTATTTAACCTTGAATCCTGATTTTTCTTGATCATGAGCCGTAAGCCTTATTCTTTGTAAACCATCCTTTGTTGATCCTCAGACAGCAAACCACAGAAATATGATACTACACCCCAAGTATTCTATTCTTCATATAATTATTCTCCATGAATATCTCTTCTTATGTTTGTTTGATCTTCTTTCCTTTCAATCAGCCGCCTTCCTTATCTGAACATCTCCTTAAGTCCTGATATTATCTCCTGATAAATATCTCCTGATAACTTAAGTTCTGACAACTTAAGTTCTGATATCTTAAGTCCTGACTTCAGTATAAGTACTGATTTCCAGTTAAGTCCTGATTTGTCCTGTTAAGTAAGATCTGAAAACTAAACACAAATCACATTAGACATGACATCACAAATATATCTAACATGCAAAGTGTCTAATTCCATCACAGTTGCAACATCTCTCTTTTGACTTGTCAAATTTTCCAGATCTTGATTCCTTCCCATCAGTATTTCTCCTGTTGTTCCTCTTATCAGAGTTTGAGGAGCTGGAATCTTTTCCAGAAAATCTTCTCCCTTTCTTGAAGTTCTTTAGACCATCTTCTTGTAGCGTTTAACTAGTAGGGCAGCCATGTGATTCATATCTTCATTGTTGTTCTGATTACTGTCAGTATCTGATTCAATATCAGTATTTAAGTCATCATCAGAATTTGATGATTCAGTATCTAACTTTGCAATCATGGATTTCCCTTTGGAGTAGCTTTTTTTCCTAGCTTTCTCCTTTAGGTTCTCTTCAACCTTGAGTGCAACTGGTCTAGCTTTTGATCATTTCCTCTTGCTCCTTTGCTCCATCTCTAGTTCATGAGTTTTCAGAACTCCATAAATCTCATCTAGAGGTGTGATGTCAAGTTGATAGTTATCCTTATTGATGTGACTTTATAGTCCCACTTTTCAGGGAGAGCAAGTAGGAACTTCAAGTTTGAGTCCTTTAAATCATATTCTTTGTCGACAAGGGATAAGTCATTTAGCAACTTCTAAAATCTATCATATATCTTAGTTATGGACTCATTGTCCCTTGAGTCAAAGTGCTCATATTCTTGAATAAGTACTGCCCTCCTTTTCTTCTTGATAACAGTTGTACCTTGACACTTTACTTCTAAAGCATCCCATATCTCTTTTGTTGTCTTACATCCAATAAATCTATTGGACATAACACTATCAAGACTACTGTGACGGATGTGTTGGACTTCAGGAGAGTTGTCCTTCCTGTCTTTTTCTATCATCTTTTCTGGTTCTCCTGCAAGCGAAATAGCTACCTTCATTGGTCTGTGAGGACCATCATAGATCCTGTTCAGATATTCAGGATCTGTGGCTTCCAAGCACATGGCTATCCTGACTTTCCAGATTGGATATTCATGTATCTTCATGATAGGCACCTTTATTTCTTCATACCTACTCATTTTGTTGCTTATCGAGTAATGTGGCTAGGGGTGGTGGGTTCGGATTTGGATTATGTGTTTCTTCTTCTTTCTTTGACATGGTTGATTGATTTTTCAGATCTTAAACTGTTTGTACATTAACAGCAAGCTCTGATACCAATTGTTAGTCCCTTAATTAACTATAGAGGGGGAGCTGAATACAGTTAATATAATCAATTCGACAAAGCTTCAACATAATCAACAGTTTTTATTTAACTGATAAAAACTTATTACAAATGTACTCTCTCAAAAGGATGAACAAATATCCTGGAGAGCTGCTAGGTTATGCGAAAGATATAACAATGTCGCAATTCTTATAGCATGAACCTAATTTGTGCTTTATATAGAGCACAACTAACAATGTATAAGGAATCTTATTCTATTAACAACAAGGTAACCTATACAATTGCTTCTGAAATAAAGTCCTTCACCGCCTTGAGTTCCTGTTTCCTTTTCCTTCTCAAAGATCAACTGATGTGACAAATACTGATTTCATCATCCATTGACGTCATCATCCGTTGATATCATTATCTGTCAATTATCAACATCTGTCGATTATCAACATCTGTAGATGTAGTCATCATCCGTTGATGTCATTATCATCCGTCGATATAGTCATGATCTGTCGATGCTTCTGATAGTTTCTGTTTGATATCATCAATTGCTCCTAACATCTGTTATCTCAAATTATTTATTTGTTTGATTAGTTGAAATAAGCAAAGTATTTTCTAAGATTGATTTAAGATTTGGGTATCATCAATTGAGGATCAAACCTGAGGACATATCGAAGACAGCTTTCAGAACTAAGTACGGTTATTATGAAATTCTAGTAATGTCTTTTGGACTGACCAATATACCTGCAACATTTAAACTTGATGGACAAAATCTTGAAGGAATATCTAGATAAGTTGTATTTGTGTTTATAGATGATATTTTGATTTACTCAAAGTCAACAAAGGACTATGCAATGTATTTAATGATAGTTTTTGGAATTCATAGAAGGAAGAAGTTGTATGCTAAAATTTCAAAAGTGTGGGTTTTGGTTGCATGAAGTTTAATTCAAAGTGATGGAGGAACCAAAATGGCTCCAGCAAGGATTAAAGTTACTATGAATGGGGAAAGACCAAAAGTACCAACAAAAATGAGAAGTTTTTAGTATTGGAAGGATATTATCAAAATTTTGTTCAAGATTTCTCAAAGATTGCGACACCTTTGGAGAAGCTTACTATGACGGCCTCAACCCCGGGGTCAGGAGTTGACGTCACGATACACCATTACCAAAAATATAAACAACAGAATTATTATTAAAATATACTAACTTGACCCCAAACCAAGATCTGATCCAGGTTCAAGTATAATTCAGGTTTTCACTAATACAAACTCTTTATTCAACATCTAACACACACTAACTTTATTCAGCAACTCCTCAGACCTCATAGCCTGATACAAACTACTTCAGAGGATCCGGGTCCAATAGGGGCGGGAACATGGGTCGGTCTAACTGGTCTTCTAGGCATCTGTGAGATATACATAATAGTTTGCAAGGGTGAGCATAATCGCTCAGCAGTACCAAAATATGTATAACAGAATAAAACAATAATGTAACAATAATAGGAACAGAGCTATAATCATGATATCAACATTTCATAATGAAAATCAGAGATAACTGGATATCACTAACTAGCATGCTTTGTTAAAACAACATAGTAGTGTGCTGTGTAATACCAGAGTCCAATTTTAGCATGCTAATCATTTTATAAAACCCCTGTATCAACTACTTATGCTCTTATATAAATCACAAATCTCAATCAGATATATAGCGGATATGTGAAGACAGTTGATCAGGCTATCAACACCAGACGGCTCTAACTACCATCCCATCTACCTGTTCCGGAACTCGAAGACTAGCTAGGTCTCTGACCTGCCAAACTAATCGGTTTTATAGTGCGCACAACCGAATTAGCCTCTTACGCCACCTCAATAGGCCTACTCTAGCCCCAATGTATCCCATATCTGACCATTTTATCCAGTTTTCAAAACACTTGTACCTATCTCATTTTCAAAATCATTTATTTAACCAGCACACCTATAAAATCCAGTTCGCAATTCATTTCATTCGAGATAGGTACCTTTCGAAGTTACTTCTCCCCTAAACCATTTGAAAACAGTGATTTATAACTACAGGGGATACGTAACTTAAAACATTTCTGTTCCATTATGAGAATAAAACATTTAGCTATTCATATGCACTGAACCATAAAAGAATGGTCAGGGTACTTGCCTTGCAACGCTTTACAAAACCCTAAGTAGCTTTCACGCTGACTTTGATCTTGGGACAACTCGACTGGGATCTACAATTACAGAATACTCTAATTAGTTATACCGACATGCTTGATATCCTCAGATTCTAACAACCTAATCCGATAATCTGACTCGTATTATTATTATACCCATAATCACGTAATCACATATCCCGAACATAAATATGGGTAACGCGTAGAACATAATTATGTATTTTTACAATATATTTTTAGAAAATTTTGGCAGCATCTTATTTGTTTAGAGGACTACCCGTCGATTGCAATCGACGGCAACAACCAACAAATCACAAGTCAAATAAAATCATATAACTCATTAATAAATCACACAATTCAATCCCACATAACAACAACCACAAATAGTTAAATAACAATCCATAACTGCTGCCAAAACCAATACACACATTTTATTTATTTACCTAAACCTTTATTACACTTCCAAATATTAGGAATAAAAAAAAATACACGAGTTGTTATATCTTTTCCCCCTTAAAAAGATTATGTCCCCAGAATCTGACTCAGCTAAACAAATGAGGATATTTGTCAAGCATATCTGACTCTAATTCCCAAGTAGACTCTTCTACTCGAGGATTTCTCCACAAAACTTTTACTATAGGAATTGACTTATTCCTACCTTACGGTCTAGGATTTGGACCGGTTGTTCCACATAGGACAAATCTGGTTGAAGTTCAATCGATTCATATTCTATGACTTGATTCGAATTAGGGACATAGGGTTTCAACATAGATACGTGGAACACATTACGAATGTGCTGCCACTGCGGTGGTAACACTATCTCTTAAGCGACTTTTCCCACTCTCTTCAAAACCTCAAAGGGTCCTACAAATCTAGGGCTAAGTTTACCCTTCTGACCAAATCGTACTAACCCTTTCCAAGGTGACACCTTTAGTAACACTAGAGGTCCTATCTCGAAGTCCATATCTTTCCTATGTAAATCTGCATACTTTCTTTGTCTATCTTGGGCTGCTTCCAACCTTTTCCGAATCAACACTATGGCATCTCTGGTTTGCTGAACCAACTCAGGACCTAACACTTTCTTTTCTCCTACCTCATCCCAATACAACGGTGATCTACACTTACGCCCATACAAAGCTTCGTAAGGCGGCATCCCAATACTGGCATGATAACTGTTATTATACGAGAACTCAATCAAAGGTAGGTGCTCATCCCAATTACCTTTAAAATCCAGAACACGGACTCTCAACATATCCTCTATGGTCTGAATCGTTCTTTCACTTTGACCGTCCGTCTGGGGATGATAAGCGGTGCTCATATTCAATTTCGTTCCTAGGCACTCTTTGAATTTAGTCCAGAACTTGGAATTAAATCTCGGGTCTCGATCCGACACTATAGAAACAGGCACTCCATGTTTGGTAACTATCTCATCCAAGTACAAATTGACTAAATTTTCCAACGAATATCTTTCATTGATGAGAAGGAAATTCGCTGACTTAGTCAACATATCAATGATTACCCAAATAGCATCATAGTTCGCTCTCGTCCTTGGCAATCCCATGACAAAATCCAAAGCAATGTCTTCCCATTTCTATTGGGGAATCTCCAAAGGTTATAACAATCCACTCGGTCGTTGATGCTCTGCTTTCACCGTTTGACACACATGACATCTACTTACCTAATTGGCAATATCCTTCTTCATTCCTGGCCACCAAATATTTTTCTTCAGATCCTGGTACATCTTGGTACTACCAGGGTGGATAGAAAACCTAGAGTTATGTGCTTCCTGCAATACTTCGTTCTTCAACTCCGTTACATTAGGAATCCAAACTCTGGATGAAAATCTATATAAACCTTGATTATCTTTTTGAGTACACAATTCTTCTCCCGTCAAGGTATCCAACTCTTGTTCCATAACTCCTTCTAGACATCTTCTAATCTTTTCCATCAATGTCGGCTGGAAAGTAACTTTATACAATTGCTCTTGGCTTTCGCCAGATACTCGAATCTCAATTTCCATTCTTTCTAAGTCTTGTTCTAATTCTTCCGCAATGTTAACCATATTTAGTCTTTCTTTTCTACTCAAGGCATCAGCCACCACATTAGCTTTACCTGGGTGATAGTTAATCGAACAATCGTAGTCCTTAATCAACTCCAACCACCTTCTCTGTCTCATATTTAGATCTTTCTGCGTAAATATGTACTTCAGGCTCTTATGATCTGTGTAAATATCACATTTCTCTCCATACAAGTAGTGATGCCATAACTTTAAAGCAAATACTATAGCCGCCAATTCAAGGTCATGAACTGGATATGTCTGCTCGTGAGGCTTTAACTGTCTGGAGGCATAAGCAATCACTTTGTCCTGCTGCATTAACGCACATCCCAATCCTTTCAAAGAAGCATCACTATAGATTACAAAGGTTCCCATCTCATCTGGCAATGCTAACACTGGAGCCGTCACTAGTCTTTATTTTAACTCCTGGAAACTCTCTTCATACTTTTCCGTCCAAACGAACTTCTCATTCTTCCTGGTCAACTTAGTTAGTGGGGATGCAATCTTCGAGAAATCTTTCACAAACCTTCGATAATATCCTGCAAATCCAAGAAAACTTTTTATTTCCGTTGGTGTCTTCGGTTGCTCCCACTTTGATACGGCTTCAATCCTTACCGGGTCTACTTTGATACCTTCCTTACTCACCACATGTCCAAGAAACTGTACTTCCGTCAGCCAAAACTCACACTTAGAAAACTTAGCATACAATTGCTTTTCTCTTAACTTTTGAAGGGAAATCTGCAGATACACTGCGTGATCTTCTGGATTCTTTGAATATATGAGGATGTCATCAATAAATAGAATAACAAACTTATCCAAATACTCCTTGTATACCCTATTCATCAAATCCATGAAAGCCGCTGGCGTATTCGTCAATCCAAACGACCTCACTAGAAACTCGTAATGGCCATACCTTGTTCTGAATGCAGTCTTGGGGATATCTTCAGGCTTTATCTTCAGTTGGTGGTAGCCAGATCTTAAGTCAATCTTTGAGAAGTAACATGCTCCCTTAAGTTGATCAAACAAATCATCGATTCGTGGCAAAGGATACTTATTCTTTATTGTCAACTTGTTCAGCTCTCTATAATCAATGCACAATCTCATGCTTCCATCATTTTTCTTCACAAATAGCACTGGAGCACCCCACGGGGAAACACTGGGTCGAATAAATCCCTTATCTAATAATTCCTGAAGTTGCTTAGCCAATTCTTTCATTTCCATCGGGGCCTTCCTGTATGGAGCCTTAGAAATAGGTTCAGCTCCAGGTATCAAATCAATGGAAAACTCTATCTCATGATCATGTGGCAATCCTGGTAATTCTTCTGGGAAAACGTCAGGGAATTCTCTTACTATAGGGATCTCATCTAAAATTGGGATCTCTTTCTTCGTATCCACCACATGAGACAAGTACGCCTCACATCCTTGTAGCATCAATCTTTTTGCTTGCATCACTGAAAGGAACTTCCTATCTTGTCTCTGTCCCTGGTAGCTGATCCTTTTATTATCTGGGGTGTGCATAACAACTCTCTTTTTCTTATAATCTATATTCGCCTTATGTAAAGATAACCAATTTATGCCTAAAATAACATCAAAGTCTCCCAACTCAAAGGGTATTAAGTCAACAGGGAACATGTACCCTGAAATCTCTAGGGAACAACGAGGACAAAATTGTTTTACAGGTACTTTATCTTTATTAGCCACTTCTATGGTGAGAGGTTCGTCTAGGTCTTCTAACATCAATTGCATTTTATTCACACAATTCACAGATATAAAAGATTTGGACGCTCCCGAATCAAACAAAACGTTAACAGGTACGGAATTAAGAATAAGCGTACCTGCAACCACATCGGAGTCATGAACTGGAGACTTCTGGGTCATCTTAAAAGTCCTAGCTCTAGCAGTACTGGTTGCTGGTCCTTGGGACACACTCCTTCCGACATTACCTTGAGTCACTGACTTGCAATTTCTAGCTATGTGTCCCACTTTGCCACAACTAAAACAAGTAACTCCTTGAATCTCAAACTTATACTATGTGGAATAGTGACCTTTCCGTCCACACTTAAAACAATTAACATTCTCTCGGCACTGTCCACTGTGCTTTTTCCCACATGTCTTACAATCAGCCACTGGCTTACTCATCCTCGCCGGGGCAGAGTTAACTGGAGTTGTTCCGGGTTTAGCTTGGGGAAAATTCTGCCTTTTAAACTTCTTATTCTTATTCTTGCCAAACCAACGCTGGAACTTCCGACTTGCTATTCCTGATTCTGACTTAGCGGGTCCACTTTCAAATTTCCTCTTCTTCTCACACTGCTCTTTTGCAGCTAACTTCTGATCACTCTCTATCACTAGGGTAGCCTGGACTACCGAAGTATAAGTCTTAAGCTGTAAGGCTACAACTCCACTCCTTATTTCTAGCTTCAACCCTTGTTGAAACCGCTTCACTCGTTGAGCTTCTGAACTCACATATTCGGGTGCTATACGGGCCAACTCTGTAAACTTCACTTCATATTCCGTGACACTCCTATCTCCTTGTTTCAGTTCCAAAAATTCCATCTCCATTTGATTCTGGAGACAGTTCGGAAAGTATTTTTCCAAAAACAATTCTGTAAATCTGGCCCAGGGAACTGGACCTTCTCCTTCTAGGGCTCGCGTAGATTCCCACTAATAATTTGAATCATTTCTCAGAAATAACTAGCATAATCAGTCTTTAAATCCTCACTCACCTTGGTGAGGGCAAACGCTTTTTCCATTTCCTTTAACCATATCCTGGCAGCAACAGGATCTACCTCTCCTTTAAACTCTGGGGGCTTCACTGCTTGAAAAGACTTAAAACTAACACCTTGATTTACCCCTCTCATCTCATGCTGCTATTGGATATGTAGTTGCTGCTGTTGGATTTGCTGTTGTTGTTGCTGTATGAGCTGTTGTTGCTGTTGTTGTTGTTGTTGCAATTATTGCTGCTGCTGCTGGAATTGTTGTTATTGTTGGGCCAGCTGTACAGTCTGCTGACGTAACAAGTTCATCAAGTCACTCATGGAAGGATCCCAGCAGATCCGTTATGGGCTGAGAATTTCTCTTTGGTGGCATCTCCTGAAACATAACAGTCATATATAAGAAAATGGATTGCTCCAGCAGTTTTTTATTTATGCATCAGGAGAGCGTTACCACAAAGACAATATTCTCATCCCCAATTTAATTGGATCCGTCCTGAGTGAATGATTATAATCTAAAAATGCCAGCAACAGAAACAACAATAATAATAACAACAATAACAGCAACGCACAATAACTAAAAACTGAACAATAAGATAAAGCAGCTGAAATACAGTAACCAACAGAATCCAACTAGTACAACTGTAAATCCAACTAAAAAGAACCATCCAAATACACACCAAAATTGGCTGTCATAGCAGCCTCACTTACTACAAACTATCACAACATAATGTACATATACAAGATAGACAACTACAGAACTCCTAGAGATCAACTCAGAGCTATGCATCCCTCTACTGCAACTCTGTCTAGCCACTACCACTGCCACCAATGGAACCTAGCTCAAACACTAGCCAGTTCACTAGTTCCTGATACTGCACAGCTCTGAACTCTGAACTAATGAAACGGTCAACAGATCTAGCCCTCTCTACAGCCATATGGGTCAATGCTCTCACACGGGCTCGCACCTCAGAGGAAGGGGCATGGATGCCCTGGAAAGGTGCAACTGGTACCTGATCAAACTGAGCAGCAAACTCCGGGACTCTGATCTCTGATAAAAGAAGTATTCACCGCCCTATAAACATGGTAAGGGATCGATGAAGAAGTAACCGCTAGGGGCCACAGGAGGTACTGGAGGTCTCATCATGAAAGAACTGGGGACCGCAGTCGGGAGGGAAATCCCTGACAGCAGATACAGACCTACGTACCCAACGGGGACGAGGACCACATCCAGGGATGTCTCGAGGCACAAAGGAAGGGACTGGTGGAGGAGGAATAGGGGTCTCCTCGATAACAGCATCAAGGGGTCTCTCGAAATCTGAGTTATCCGAATCAGAGGGATTCTCCCGAGATGGAGAACTCGAA
Organism: Apium graveolens; assembly: GCF_009905375.1. NCBI lineage: Eukaryota > Viridiplantae > Streptophyta > Magnoliopsida > Apiales > Apiaceae > Apium > Apium graveolens. The sequence continues at coordinate 42,943,877 of NC_133655.1, read as the reverse complement.
ATCGCAATTGGCCACTGTCAACATAATAAATATACAGGAAAGACACACCCAGGTCAAGGCAATTCTATCAAATATTTAATAGATGCCAGGGGTAACGCCGTCGGAACCCTCGACTGACTCTAAAGGTTTGCCTCCTCTATATGAGTTGCTGACTCACACCTAAAGACTCACATTATCACCTACTCGACACAAACCCTAACCTGAATCAGGGACTTGAACCTGTAGCTCTGATACCAATTGTGACGGCCTCAACCCCGGGGTCAGGAGTTGACGTCACTATACACCATTACCAAAAATATAAACAACCGAATTATTATTAAAATATACTAACTTGACCCCAAACCAAGATCTGATCCAGGTTCAAGTATAATTCAGGTTCTCACTAATACAAACTCTTTATTCAACATCTAACACACACTAACTTTATTCAGCAACTCCTTAGACCTCATGGCCTGATACAAACTACCACAGAGGAGCCGGGTCCAGTAGGGACGGAAACATGGGTCGGTCTGACTGGTCTTCTAGGCATCTGCGAGATATACATAACAGCTTTGCAAGGGTGAGCATATAATCGCTCAGCAGTACCAAAATATGAATAACCAGAATAAAATAATAATGTAACAATAATAGGAAAAGAGCTGTAATCATGATATCAACATTCATAATGAAAATCAAGATAACTGAATATCACTAAATAGCATGCTTTGTTTAAAACAACACAGTAGTGTGTTGGTAATACCAGAGTCCAATTTTAGCCATGCGAATCATTTTATAAAACCTCTATATCAACTACTTATGCTCATTATGTAAATCCACAAATCCCAATCAGATACATCGCGGACTATGTGAAGACAGGTGATCAGGCTATCAACACCAGGCGGCTCTAACTGCCATCCATTTACCTGTTCCGGAACTCAAACACTAGCTAGGTCGCTGACCTGCTGGACTAATCGGTTTTATAGTGCGGCCAACCGAATTAGCTTCTTACGCCACCTCAATAGGCCTACTCTGGCCCCAATGTATCCCATATCTGACCATTTTATCCAGTTTTCAAAACACTTGTACCTATCTCATTTTCAAAATCATTTATTTAACTAGCACACATAAAATCCAGTTCGTAATTCATTTCATTCGAGATAGGTCCTTTCGAAGTTACTTCTACCCTAAACCATTTGAAAACAGTGATTTATAACTACAGGGATACGTAACTTAAAACGTTTCTATTCCATTACGAGAATAAAACATTTAGCTATTCATATGCACTGAACCATAAAAGAATGGTCAGGGGTACTTGCCTTGCAACGCTTTACAAAACCCTAAGTAGCTTTCACGCTGACTTTGATCCTGGGACAACTCGATTGGTATCTACAAATATAGAATACTCTAATTAGTTATACTGACATGCTTGATATCCTCAGATTCTAAAAAACCCAATCCGATAATCCGACTCGTATTATTATTATACCCATAATCACGTAACCACATATCCCGAACATAAATAGGGGTAACACGTAGAACATAATTATGTATTTTTTATAATATTTTTAGAAAATTTTGGCAGCATCTTATTTGTTTAGAGGACTCCCGTCGTTTGCAATCGACGACAACAACCAACAAATCACAAGTCAAATAAAATCATATAACTCATTAGTAAATCACACAATTCAATCCCACATAACAACAACCATAAATAGTTAAATAACAATCCATAACTACTGCCAAAACCAATACACACATTTTATTTATTTACCAAAACCTTATTACACTTCCAAATATTACGAATAACATAAAATAAAAAAAAATACACGAGTCATTATACTTACTAGGAAAAGTGAGAAGTTTATATATGAAATTGAGAAATATGAAGAAAGTTTTTAGGAATTGAAGAAGAGATTGATCATGGCACCTGTTTTACCAATTCGAGATGATCAAGGAGAGTTGTAATCTATAGTGATACTTCTCATAAGGGATTAGATTGTATGCTAATACAGCACAATAAAGTTATTGCATATGCATCTAGACAACTGAAA